>NC_054833.1:41793358-42418358 GCF_018345385.1 Vulpes lagopus | reverse complement strand
AGTGATCGAGTCCCACATTAGGCTCCCTGCATGGAGCCTGCTTCTCCCTCTGCCTGTGTCTCTGCCTTTCTCTCTCTGTGTGTCTCTCATGAATAAATAAATAAAATCTTTTTAAAAATTTTAAAACAAAAGAGGAAGGAAAAAAAAAAGAGGAAGGAGCTCAGCCTTTGGGAAAGAATGACAGGGTGAGGTGAGGCAGAGCAAATCTGGGAGAGCTTCCTGGAGGAGGTATGCTTGAGCTGTGCTTTAAAGGGGGAAGTTCCAGCAGGTGAGGAGGAAGGTGATCATTTTGGACTTGTAACAAAGTCTCTGAGATGGAGGCAGTGGGAATGACCAGCTTTAAAACTATTTGGCCAGAACCAAGGACTCAGGATACTCAAAGAGAATCGGAACCCATGGGGAAATCACCTTGATTCCTACAACCTTAACCTGCTTCCTGCCTCAATGCTCGACTTGTTTGTATGGATGTTGGCCAAACAAATATACTGGTCACTTTGCTCTTTGGCCAATGAGCTCCTCGAGGCCGGGGGCTCCAGAGACAGAGTGGGCCTCCTCTGGAGGGTCAGGGGCTGGTGGTCAGCCAGTGAGTGACTGGGTTTCCTGCCTTGTGCCCAGGGCACTGGCCCTGGGCTGCTGGCTAAGCCCTTTCTGTTCTCAGGAGGGAAAGTCTACTTGAGAATTGGCTGGGAAATTCATCCTAAGGGGATCCCAGTTCCTGTGGATTCTGTCCTACTGCTCCCACCTCTGCGCCTGCCTGGTCCCACTGGGTCCCCTGGGTGCTGCTTGGGAGCCTGGAAACTTCTATTTTCAGCCCCCCCCCTTTGTCTCTCCCTTGTATTGCTGTGTATTTGTCTTCCCTCCTGGGAGCTTTATGTTCCTCTGAGGATGGTGATGGCAACCTCCTCAACTCATTTAGCCTCCTGAGCCTCCATTTCCCCATCTATATGATGTAAAAACATATAGTGATGGTTTGCCCTAATTAAAATAAAAGCACCTGGCACATGCCTGACATATAGAAGACACTCAATAAATGGTGATGATTATCATTTTTTTTTTTTGCGTTCGTTGTCTCAACTCTGAGCTTCTAGCACCTACTACATTTTTTTTTTGTTAAAAATCTAGTAAGTGGTCAACAGTTCTAGTCACATAAAATAATGATCCATCATCACTATCCATCCAGGGGCCCGAGCCCTCCCCCCACAGCCATAGCCCTGTCATCTGCTCCTGCTAGTGTCTCTGTAGCTGTGGAGTGCAGGGGGCCATGGTGGGGTTGGGGATGGGGGCCATGGTGGGGTCGGGGATGGGGCCCTGGGGCAGGTGCACTAATTGTCGCATTCAGATCTCTTCTGTGTTTGCATACTTTCTTTCTCAGCAGTTCTTGAGAGAGGTATGTTGAAATCTCTCCCATGATTGTGGATTTGTCTATTTTTGTAGTCCTGAGATTATGTTATTAGGTCCACACCAAGTTTGGAACTGTTTTATTTGACTACTAAGTTGGGTCTTCTATTGTAACAGTGTCCTTCTGTATCTCTAATGATATTGTCTGCCTTAGAGTGTACTGCGTCCCTATGACGGTCCAGTTTCCTCTCAGATTTATGTGGTATACCTTCTATGTATCCTTTCACACTGAACCTTTCTGTACCTTTGTGTTTTAGGTGTTTCCTATAAATAGCACACGTTTGGGTTTTGTTTCATTGCTAGCTAGTCCGACAGTCTTTGTCTTTTAATTGAATAATTTAGTCAATTTATCATTAATGCAATTACTTAAATATTTAAACTCAGGTTTAAATACCCCATGTTACTAAATACTTTCTGGTTGTCCCACCTATTCTGTTTTCTTTTTTATTTCCTTTTTGTGTTTTTGGATTGAATATTTAAAAAAACCTTATTTCCCCCTCTCTATTAGTTGGTTATTAGACAGCCTTTCGCTACTTTTGGGGGTTATTCAATGTGAATCTTTAGCTTACCAAAGTCTAACATCATTAATTGGTATTTTTTTTCTCAGACAATGCAAGGGATTTAGAACTTTCATTTACCCTCTCCCAACTTATATGCCATTGTTGTATATTTTAATCATGTGAATATTTTAGACCCTCCCCCAAGATAATATCACCATCATCATTGTTTTATGTAATCAATATTAATGGAGATTTACCCATATATTCACCATTTAATTGCTCTTTCCTTCTTGCATCACCGAGCTCCTACCTGGGATCATTTTCCTTCTAGCTAAAGAATACCCTTTGATATTTCTCTAGAGCAGATGTGTTAGTGATAAACTTTCTCAGTTCTTGTTTGTCTGAAAATATCTTTATTCATTTTAATCTTGGAGAATATTTTGGCTTGGTATAAAATCGTAGGTTGATAACTAGTTTCTTCACATACTTTATACCAACTGCATTGTTTTATGGCTTTCATTTTTTTTTTTTCCCATTGCTGGTCCCATGAAAGTAACTAGTCTTTTCCCCTCTGGTTGCTTTTAAGAATTTTCTCTTTGTGTTTCCTGTTTAGCAGCTTTATTATGAGGAGCCTAGGTATGGACTTCCTTAAGTTATTGCCTGTGGAGTTTGTAGAGCTTCTTGCTTTGGGGATTGATGTCTTTCATCAGTTTTGAAAAGTTTTCAGGCATTTTTTCCTCTGCCATTCTTTTTCTCCTCTTCTTTGAGACTTCTTCTCACATCCTCTATGTTCTTGATATTCAGAATGTGGTCCATTGGTCAGCAGCAGCGTCACCTGGGAGCATGTTAGAAATGCAAAATCTCAGATTCCACCCTACACCTACCAGATCAGAATCTGAATTTTAACATGACCCCCAAGTGATTTTTATGCACAGTCAAGTCTGAAAATCACAGTTCTATGTCTGCTACTTGCTCTTTTATTTTCCAGGTTTTTTTTTTTTTTTCTTTCTTTCTGGGCTTCTTTTGGGTCTTCTCATCTATCTTCCAGTTCACTAGTTATCTCTTCAGCTGTATCTAATTTGTCATTAAATCTATCTACTGAATTCTTAAGCTCAGGTATTAATAGTTTTTATTTTGAGATATTCCATTCAATAGTCTCCAATTCCCTTAACATTTTAATCTTGTTAAGAATAACTATTTGAAAATCATATTTGATAAAACCTGTGTTTGGAATCCTTGTGGGTTTGTTTCTGTGGTTTTTTTTCCCCTGCTGGCTTTTGTTCACGTTGTTCCTCATTATTTTTTATTGTATGCCAGACACATCATTTGCAAAATTGTTTGTAGAAATAATTTGAGGCCTCAGATGATATAATATTCCTAAAGGGAGAATTCACATTTGCTTCTGGCAGGTACCTGCAATCTGGGGTGCTAGCAACCTGGGGTTACCTTAATCTAACTTCTAGGACTGAGTTGTCTACTTTTGGTGCACTTTTAATCCAATGTGCTGCCCTCGTACTTTTGACTCAAAGTGAGGGGGATTCATCAGATAGACCCACCCACCCCAGCAGGCCCTGGACTCCAATTCACGTCTTTCTAGTGCTGTTTAGATTCTCATCCACTGCCTTCAGATTCAGCAAATATCCCCTACAGGGAGAGCTGTTCCAAATGCCAGGCTCACCTCCTGGGTCTCCACTCTGCCCTGGATGCTGGCCCAGTAATTCTGCACTCTCCTGCCGGCTCTCTGATGCCTTCAAGCAGGTGTTTTAAAAAATATTTTATGCAGATTTCCTAGTGTCCTCAGCAAGAAGGAGAGTGGGCTGTGTGTGAGTTGTACCCACTCCTCCCTTCATCCTCACAGCCGCCACCCTAGCATACATCTTCTGCTTCTCTGCCTAGATGCTCACAGGTCCTAACAGGCCACTCTGACACTGGTTCTTATCTCCCGCAGCCCTTTCCTGCCATCTGTCCTCTATGCTTCTGTGAGAGTCACCTTCCTAACACACAGGTCCAGTCAAACCTCTTTCTCAGTTAAATATCTTTAAGATGGTTTAAAAATCCAACTCAGCTTTCACTCTGATTTGGCATTCCTGGGGGGGGGGCGGTGTTGGCAAGAGGCTTTGTTCTCATGAACCAAGTCCAGCCAAGCCAGCCTGAGACCAAGTTAAAACTGGGGGATTTGGACTTAAGAAATGAGCTTGCATTTATTTGAATTTCTCTTCAGTTTATCTTTTGATTTATTTTGGCTTTCTCTAAATTTCCTGATCAGTTTTTCCTTTGGAAAAATGCAAAATCCTGAGCAGGGGTGAGGGCAGGGGTAGGGAGTCACAGTGTCTTCAGCTATTCATCCAAGCTCCCATGGCAGAGCTGAAATTATAGCGTGGACCTGTCTGCTTCCCCAGTGAGATGAGAAAGAGCTGTAATGGGAGAACCTGGTGGGGGTGGGGGCAGCTCTGGTGCACCGCCTGGTCGTCTGCATGCCCATCTGCCACTGCCAATGTTGCTTCCTGTTCTATGCAAACAGGGCCTCCCTCTTGCTTGGGTACCTGTGCCCCTCCATCCCCCAGAGGAAGCTGTCCCCATCACCTACAACAGGGGATTTGTCACCCTTGGTCAGTTATGATGCTTCCATTTCTCTTTCAGTGACTGGTGCAGCAAGAGGCATGTTGCCCTAGTGTGGCCAATGGGAAATGAGGATAAATCTGTTGTGGGGCTTCTGGGAAAGGTTTCTTTCACTCCCAAGAGAGGCATGCCCACAGAAAGGCCATGTCTCTCACTCTGAACTCTGTCCTGTCTGGTGTGATGCCTGAAGCTGCAGTCATTTTGAGATCATGGGAGGGATAGCTGACATGAGGAAGATGGCAGAGCAGAAGGATGGGGCCCACTGAGTTAAGCAACCCTGGAGCTGCCCTTCTCAGGACTTCCTGTTATGTGTGATAATAAGTACACTTAATAGTTAAATATTTTTTTTTTAGTTGCATTACAGCCAAAAGCTTCCTGTCTGCTACAGGGGTGTGATGGTAAGTATAGAAGATAGGGAGGCGAGAAGGCCTTGATTTGCCTCCTACAAGCTGTGTGACCTTCATGAGTTGCTTTAACTCACTTGGGCTCCTCTTTTCACCTCTAAAATGGACATAATATGTACCTCATAGGGCTACTGGGAAGGCTCGTTCATGCTTATGACCACACATGAGACCCATGTCAAATGTGACTGTTCTGGATGAGACCTCATCTGACAGTGGCTTCCTTCTGGCCTGGGTCTCCCTTTGGGGGGCACTGAGTCCCTAAGGGGTGCCTGGGACCATCCGAAGCAGTCATTTCATTGCCAGCACCTTGGTAGCTAGTAGGCCCCTGCTGTTTGCTACCACTGCATGTTTTGGAAAAGATTTTATAGTTAACTTACTTCTTATAACAACTTGATGAGCCATCAAAGTCCCCATTTTATCATGAGGAAACAGGTTCAGAAAGGTTAAGTGACTTGCCAATAGTGGGCAGGGCTAGGACATGCCCTTCTGCTGTGCCCACCAGCACCCCTCCGCTCTGCAGAGCTGCCCCATGGGGCCCGTTCCCCGCCTGCGCACATCTCTGTGGATGGCTCCAGAGTCAGCTCTAAAGTGAACAGTTGAAAACTCCTTGTGGGGAGGGATGGTGCTCTTGCACCTTCAGGTTCCCTCGTGGGGCCCCACCTTTGTGGAGCACATGGAGGTGCTTATGGCTCAGATCTTGCATCAGAATAGGAGGAAAGAAGGGGAGGGGCTCCTGTGGTTCCCATCTAGAGGCTAGGAAGATATGTGTGTGGTTCAGAAGCTCTGGAAGGAGCCAGGCTCTGAGAATGGTCCCCGCTTGCTTTGCACACCCGAGCAGGTGGCTCTGCCCGGAGCTGTCCCAGGAAATCTTGATGGGGGGATTAATGGCAGGAAAAGTAGGGCAGGCAGGTTGGTAAATATTTAATTGCTCAGAGCTTAAGGCGGGGTGGGGGCTGATCTAGGGGAAGGGCCCAGCTTAGGGAGGGGGAGCTGGGTTAAACCGGTCTGTTCCTGGATGCTGGGCTGCTTGGGGAAACTCCCTAACATTACTCCCAGCCTGAGACCCTTCTCTCGGTGACTTGAATCCTCCAGCACCTTCTGCTAAATTGCACAGGAGGGACCCAGACAGTGGGAACTTTGAGAAAACAGACAGTGAGGGGAAGAAGCCGCGATGCCAGTGGTGTGGCTGCTGCTACTGCCCACTGGTGCCAGCCACTCTTTACATGCACCGACTCTTAAAAATAGGGCACCTGCCTCAGAAGGTTTAAGAATCAGCTAAGTGATGGTGTTGGGATGGGGTGAGGAAGAAAGTGGAAGCAGGAAGCAGGAGCCCAGAGCTGTGTGTGGTCACACACCTCCTGGACGTGGTGGGTGGTTCGTATGAACGAGGCCCCCTGGCGGTGTGCAGCTCTGGGCCCTGGGTGGGAGTCCGGCTCTTCTCACAGCCTCTTCTCTGCTGGGTTGACTCAGCTCCCAACTTGCCCCATCTCCTTACTTGTCACTCCACCCTGGACATTTGCCTCCTTATCTCTGCTTTTCCTCTCATTCTGCCCCATGGGGAAGGGCTTTGAGATCAGAGCTCCGAATGGAGGCAGAGCCCATTCTCTCCCTGAGAGCCTCCCCAGCACACCAGAGTCCAGGGCCTGGCGCTCTCTCAGGCCTCTGCAGGATGACTGCCAAGTCCCCAACCTGAGATGTGTGGCGTGATGTTCCTTGCCAATCCCAACCATCTGTATCCAGAGGACAGACAGCAGGCAGAAACTTGCAGGGGAGCAGATGCCACAAAAAGGATGCTCTTGGGGTGGGGGTGGGACCTAGTGCTGCAGGGGGAGCCGAGGGCATGGGTTCCGCTTGCTTATATGTTTATGCAGGAGTCCCAAAGCATCTCTCCACCACCTACGAGCCTGTGGTCTCCCCAAGCGGGGCCCCCGAGTGCTCAGAGCCACCCTACAGTGACCCAAAGGGACAGGACACAGGACAGTGCCCTGCTCTCACCCTTCTCCTTGGGCAATGCTCAGCAACAGGCCCTGGGGGGAGCCTGGCAGGTGGGCGGAGGCTGGGCTGGGTGCCGCGGAGAGGACTCACCGTCCTCCTTGGTCTGGATGTAGAGCACGCTGCTGCGCACGCCGTCCCCCGCTTGGGTGTAGGCCAGCACCTGCACGCTGTAGTTGGTGAACTTCTCCATACCTCGCAGCTCCACCCGCTCTCGCGTCGTGGTGATGTTCTGCATCTCGCCCCACTCTGCCGGAGACAAGCCGCCTCTGAGTGCGGCCGGGTCGGCCGTGCCTGGTCCCCGTGCGTGGCCCCTCTGTCAGCCTGGGCTCCGCTGGGCTCAGATCTCACTCCATGGTAGTGGAGACTAGGGGACCTGACCCCCAGGTGCACGGGGGCGGATTTGGGGCACGCTCCCAGGCCACATCTCACCCCAGGTGGCCCAACCAGGGTGAGGGCATTTGCCAGGCCTCAGCCCCAGGGACCTTGTACCAAATTCAACTTAATACTCTCCCTTTGGAAAACTTCTATCTCTCCGAGCACCTTTCCCCCTCTTCCACCCAACTCCCTCTCCATGTGGGGGATCCCAGTGTGCCTGGGGCCCAGAGGGGAGCCTGGAGCGGGTGGGACCGTCACAGCCCTTCTTCCTTGCTGCCCCAGGGCCCCCTTGGGCTCTCAGATCACTAAGCAGTGTGTTACCAGGCAGTGTGTCACCGTGCGATGACTGGGGATGAGCTGAGGCTGCCTTCTCTGTGTCTGCTTGCTCTTGGGCCAACATCCTGAACTCTCAGCAGTGTAAGGAGCTAAGTCCCCTTCCCTTCTCATCACCACTGAGGACACCCTCCCCAGGAAGAACCCGCACGGAGAATCCGGGAAAGGCTGGTAGAGGGGACAGCCTTGGCCAGGAAGGGCCAGGCCTCCCTCCAGTTCAGCAAGGACCTGTCATCTGGCTTTGCCAAGGAACTTACTGTAGGCTGAAGAAGAGCTTAGGGAGAGGGCCTCCAGGGAAGGCCAGGGTCTTAGAAGGAGGAAGAGAGACAGGCTCCTGAGCTGACAGCTGTCCACAGGGACCACTGGGTTTTCAGAAAGTCAGGCCCACACAGTGGCTGAGGACAGGCTTTGTGGAAGCCTGCAGACCCACCCCAGCACCTCCCTGGGGACCTGGGGCGGGCATTGGGCCGGGCCAGTGGAGGGCAGCAGTCTGCCGGGGTCAGGGAGTGAGAGCACCATGCCCAGCCAGAGGCAACTCCGGATCAATTCAGGGAAGCCTCAGAAGCCCGAGCAGCAGGATCTGCCTTTTTAAGAAATCAGAAACTGGGGTAGTCCTGTCCAGGATGGGAGCCAGAGACAGACCCAAAAGGAGGACAGCATGGCCAACAAGCCAGGTGCCTATGGAGTTTAGAGAGGCCATGCTTTCCTTACCTGATGGGGCTGAGCTAGGAATACTGTGGGCTTAGGAAAAGAGGAAGCAAGCTCTGGAAAACGAGGGACCACCCCTTATCTGGTGCAGCACAAATATGTGAACTTGGGACTCCTCCTGAGATCTGGCCCCTGAGCTCCAGGCCTCTGACTTTCAGAGGAGCAGTGGAGGTGGTGGCAGGGAAGACAATTCCCATGGGCAGTGTGTCTGCCAGTGGTGGAAGGCTCAAGACGCAGGAAGCTAACCTCCCTGTAGCCCTTTGTGACCCCCACCCCCCAACAGAACACACCCATGGTTTGGGATGCTGGGCCTCTGACTTGTTCAACTGCAGACTTCCCGAGTCACGGCAAGGTTCCCGTGTGTCCCTGCGGGCAGGGGCTTGGTGTGTTTGTGGGGCTCCTCTTGCCCCTTCTGGCTAGGTGGTGATGACTAGGCCTTGGTGCCCCAACTTCTCTGCACACCCCTTCAGAAAGCAGTGCCCCCATGAAACTCTTCGATTGTCCCGTTTGAGTGTCCTAGCTGTTCCCTGCTGGGGCCCTGCCTAAGATCAACACGTTATGTAGAAAAGCACATAGGCCCCATCACATCTCCAGTCATTCCCACGCACACTGGCATCCAGGAGCTGCTGGCATCCCACCCCCCAGCACAGAGGAGCCCTGGCTCTGGCTGGAGAGTGTGTGCACCTGCGGAGGGCTGCCCCTCCACCTGGCTTCCCAGGGGAAGATGCTCAGCTCTGAGTGTGGACACGGGCCCCCACTGGGCTTGCACCTCTCACCCCAAGATCCGGCCATTGCTCCCAGCAGACTCACCCCCGTCCACGTAGAGAGACCAGAAGATGACCCGATAGCCTTTGAGGACGCCGTTGAGAGTGCTGCGTGGGGGCTCCGACCAGGAGATGACGGCCACATCGGAGGTGATGGACAGGGCCCGGACGTTCTCTGGGGGTTGGCTGGGCACTGCAGGGAGCCGGGGGAGAAGGGTACTGGTCAGAGGGTACAGCCCCACATCCATGTCCCAGCCAGAGGGATGTGGAAGGAGCTCCTGACAGTGAGGAGAGTCTGGGCTGCATGGCTGGGAAGTGAAGCAAGCCTCCTCTCCTGGATTTGGTCTTCATAGGTTCGGTTTCTTGCTCTCCAGGTGGCAGTTTCCTGGTTCTGAGCATATGTGGAGGGCACAGGGTGATGAGCTCCAGGCATGAGCCCATGGGGATCCACCAGTGGGCACCCCACCCAGGGAGTCCACCTCTGCTGTTACAGAGCCTGGACGATCTCCAGCCCAGCCCTGGTCTTATCTGATGGCTGTTGGCCCTGTTGTGGCATCTAACCGGGTGGTCTGAGCCCAGCCTGGCTCTCGGACCCCTTGCATCCTGATGCCAAGCTGAAGGGAAGGAAAAGAAGGAAATGGTCCCTTCACCCTGGTGAAGGGGAGAAGGGGTTCCATAGACACCTTTAGGGCTTCTGGGACCATTACACTTTTGTCCCTTGTCCCGGCACATGAACACATCAAAATGCCTCGGCTGATGAGAAAACACTTTTTGAAACCAACTAAGGTGGTGTGTCCTGCCTCTAACCCTCCTCACTGGAGAGCTACTGGGAACCTAAGTCCTGCACCCCAGGGTTGACCCCAGGACGGGCCAGTCTTTCTGAGATGGCAGACGCCAGGGGCACTGGGCTCCATGAGCCACCTTGCCTGGGGAGAACTTTGGTGGCACTTCCTGCTGGCTTCCTAGGAGCTGGGGCCAAAGGGAAAGGCCACGTCTGCCTTGCTCGGAGAGGGAGATAGGAGGCACAGGCTGGATGGAAGGTAATTAGATCCCATTGCCCCACAAGAGGCAACTCTAATTTTTATGAGCATTTAAATGATAATACATCATCCTAACGATCCTCTTTGAGAATGATTATTGTTTCATATTACTTAGGTGTAAAAATATAAGCACCATGTAATTAGGGACCCAGTGTAATAAACTAATACAGATCGCCCGTTCGAACAAAATGAAGGTAATATAATTATGGAAAAGACACTATTGCTAAAGCAGGGGCCCTTGAATACCCCAGGAGGAGTGCTAATATTGCCAGGAAACGATCAGGATCTGACAGGCTAACGAGGGCCTTAATTAAGTATGAAAAACTGCTGAGCAAATGCTGCTGGAAACTTCTTCCCTCTCTCCTCTTTTGTTTTGAAAATGACTCTATAGTCCAAGCTGATCTCTCCCTGTTGGAAATTCTAGGCACCCCACCCCGGAGCAGGGGAGGTGATGCCCCACTGGAAGTCAAAGGCGAGCCTGGCCTGGCTGTTTCCTAGCCCTGGTGGAGAGAAACTCAGCATGTGGCGGGGCGCGCCCCTGTGGGCTCCGGGCAGTTGTTCCCCTGCCCATGCCTTCCCTGGGGCATCCTGGGTCCCTGTCACTTGGTCCTGCATCCAGCCTTGCTCCCAAGAGAGAGGGTGACAATGGGGTGAAGGAGAAAGAGTATGGGTCTGACCTAGATTTTGATCTAGGCTCTGTTCTTTACTAGATAGGTGATTCTGGACAGGCTACTTAGCTTCCCTGAACCTTGGCTCCTTTTATGGGCAATGCCCTAGCTGTCGGGAGGCTCAAAGGCAGGTGCTCCCAGCCCAGCAGCACCAGCAGCACCTGGGAATTTATTTGAAATGCAAAATGGATTCAGCTTGCTCAAGCAGAAGCTCTGTGGGGAGGGCCCAGCAATCTGTTTACAGCCCTCCAGGAGATTCAGATTTGTACACTGAGGTTTGAGAACCACTGGGTTAGAGCACCACTTAGGATCAGTACTGTGTGAAGAGCTAACGAGCCAGCATCCCACCTAGCCAGGCCTGTGGCCAGCAGCACAGAGGGGAGGCGCTAGTTGGGGGATGGATTCGGTGTGCGATGAGGGGATGGGGGACTCGTGAGACAGTTGTCTCGTGAGACAACTGGGGTTCTCTGCTTGCTGTGTGCCCTCCCCTCTTTTTGTGTTCTTCAGTTCCCCTTCATCCTAAAGCTCAGCTTGTGCCCCAGAGCCACTGAATGAGGATCTTGGGAGATGAAGCCTGGGCATCAATATTTTAAGATCTCCCCAGATAATTCTAATTCATAGCCAAAGTTAAGGACCACTGGTATCAGCTAATGCACTTTCATGTGTTTCTGACCTGATGTGTCTGTAGACACCTCCCAAGGGTGCCTACATTTTCAGAGAAGATAAAGTAGAGAGAAGGCATTGCTTAACCTAAACACTGCTTCCCCAGTGCAGGGCTTGGAACTCACGACCCTGAGCTTAAGACCTGAGCTGAGGTTGGGACGCCTGGGTGGCTCAGGGGTTGAGCATATCCCTTTGGCTCAGGGTGTGGTCTCAGAGTCCTGGGATCGAGTCCCACATCAGGCTCCCTGCATGGAGCCTGCTTATGTCTCTGCCTCTTTCTCTCTCCCTGTCTCTCATGAATAAATAAAATCTTAAAAAAAAAAAAAAAGACCTGAGCTGAGGTCAAGATTTGGACACTTAACCTACTGAGCCATGCAAGCACCCAGGGAATGACTTTCTAATGGTGGAACGCTGGGTATTCTGTGGCTTTATGCCCTTGGGATGATTAGTCCCCTCCCTCTGCTGAGGAAGGGTCAGAGGCAGTGAGGGTTTCAATTTCAGACCCTGGTTTGGGGTTGGGGCATCAAGAAGGACACTTAGGAGAACGCTTTGCTTCTTTTGTCTGCTCTATAGGCAACAAGGGCCATGTCTCCTCTTTCAACCTGGCAAAGGCTCAGATACCAGCTGGCCTTTCTCTGTGCTCAGAGAACAGGCACATTCTTGCGTTGTCCTAACCCTGTCCCCCCAAAAACTGGGTCCTGCCATTTGCTCCTCAGACTGTGGGGTCCTCTCCAGTCTTCAAAAAACTAGATTTTGAACAGTGGGCTCTAAATCCTCTGCCACATGGATCTCAGAATTTCTTAGCCCCCGGTCTCATCTCAGGCCCCTCAAACAGGTAGTGGACAGGCTCCAGCCCAGAAGTACAGAGATAACGTGGCTTCTGCCCCTTTTCCAATCTCCAGGTTGTAAGGGAGGAGAAACAGGACAGGGGTGTAGAGGAAGGGCCTGGGGAGAGAGGTGAGTGAGAGCCAGAATGGAGCCCAGAAGGGAGCAACATGGATGGAGAGTCAGATGGGTGACAGGCAGGTGCTCGGATGGGCGGAGCATCAGCAAGCAATGGACAGAGTGTCAGCCAGTGGACTGAGAGGCCCGCGGTGCTCCAGGGACCAGCATCTTGAAGAGCCAATGGGCAAGAGGAGGTGGAGGGACCCAGGGAGCCCATGTGCCTCACAGCACAGTGATGCAGTAGAAGGGAGCAATAGAAGTGCCCTGAGCCCTCCCTGGCAGCCCTGGCCCCGCACCCCTACCCTGTGTGGCTGCCCTTACCGTCCTCCAGGGTGGTGGCATTGATCTCGCTGGATGAAGGTCCTGTACCAGCCCGATTGAAGGCCTGGACCACCACCCCATACTGAGCGAACTTCTTGAGGTTGTCCAGGGTGTAGACCTCGCTGTCCCCAGTGGCCTTCATCTCCACGATGCTGTACTGCCCGTTGCTCCCAGGGCTGTTCTCCCTGTAGCCAATCTGGTAGCCCCGTATGACGCCATTCTGGAGCTCCTTCTTGGGGGCCTGTGAGCATGGTGGGGGGAGGGGAGACAAAGACACCATGGTGCTCTGAGCTGATGCTCTTAAAGCTGAAGTCAGATCATGTCACTTCTCTGTTCCCTTCAAAAGCTCCCATCTCTCTTGGAGTGAAAGCCAAAGCTCTTACAATGGCTACATAACTCTACACAACCTGACCCCCCGTTACCTCTTGGGTCTATCTCCTCTTCCCCATGCTTCCCATGCTCCAGCACACTGGCCTCTTGCGGTTCACACTGGGCCTAACTCCATTTCAGGAGGAACGCTCTTTCCTTGGATAGCTACGCAGCTTGCCTCTTCACCTCTGTGGTGTTCTTGTTGAAATGACTGTCTTAATGAGGCCTTCCTTACGCTTTTTAGGTAAGATTGCTCCCTGCCTCTGTTCAGTATTCCTTACATTTCTTCCTGGCCCCCATCACTTCTTGGATTGATCTTTCTTCCTCCATGCTTTATTTTTCTCCATTGCACTTAGTATCACTGGACATTCTATATATTTGACTTATGTGCCCATCTGTTTCCATTAGAATATAAACACCATGAGGATGAAGAGTGTTATCTGTTTTGTTTGCTCTTTGCTGTACTCTGCCTAGAATGATGGCTGATATGTAGGAAGCCCTCAGCACACAGTTATTGAATGAATGAATGAATGAATGCATGAATAGGGATATCCTTTGACATGGGATCAGGAGCCTGGGAGAAATGGAACAGCAGACAAAAAATAACCAGATGGAGAGGAAGGTGAGAAATTAGCTTGAATAAAGACAGTCTCAAGATAGCACATCACACCCTCTAGGACTGCTATGGTCAAAAAATGGAAAACGAGTGTTGGCAATGATGTGGGGAAACTGGACTCGCACACTACTGGTAGGAATGCAAACTGGTGGACAGCAGTCTGGCAGTTCCTCAAAAAGTTAAACACAGAATTACCACATGACCCAGCATCTCCATTCCTTGGTACATATACCCCCAAGAACTGCAAGTGGAGACTCAGACAGATTCTTGCCCACCCAGTTTCATGGCAGCATTCATTATTCATCATAGCCAAGAGGTGGAAGTAACCCAAGTGCCCATTGATGAATGAATGGATAAACAAAACGTGGTCTAGAAATGCAATGGGATATTATTTAGCCTGACACTTAGCTTATTACTCAGTCAGAATGAAATTCTGACACAGGCTACCACATGGCTGAACCTTGAAAACATCATGCTAAGTGAAAGAAGCCAGACACAAAAGGACAAATGATATCTGATACAGTTTGTATGGGATCCCTAGAACAGTCAAATTCAGAGTCCAGGAGTAGACCAGAAGTTACCGGAGGCTGGTGGGGGGTGGAACTTATCAGTTAACAGGTACAGAATTTCTGTGTTGGGATCACAAGGAAGTTCTGGAGATGGATGGTGGTGATGGCTGTACAACACTGAACGTACTTCATGCCACTGAACTGTGCACTCAGGCATGGATAAAATGGTAAATTTGATGTCCATAAAATGGTACATATATTTTAGCACAATTAAAAAAAAAAAGAGTCCTTGATTTTGGTGTGTGCCCAACCCTTCTTGGAGAATGTGGCTATATTGCCCCCTGATATCATGGCTAGGGGCTGGGGTACTGGGGGCTGAGATCTGAAGCCAGCGCCCAGATGGAGGGACAGAGATGGACAGGACACATGGTAAGAAGGGGGTGCATTTTGGAGCTCTGGCTAGGCTGGTGGGAATGATGGATTGACTCCAGTCAGCCAGGAGATCAGAATAAACAGCAATACCATGAGTCTGGGGGCTAGAAAACATACTCTGACCCAAGCTTCAACCTTGATACACAACCACACACACACACACACACACACACACACACACACAGAACCCTGATGCATCTCATATCCGGAACCATGAACACACACATTCAGACCCATCAAAGCAAACATCCTAATCTGCCCACCTACTTAGAGTCAGATATGCTTAGACTCAGAGATAGAAACTGGCTCGTTGAACAAGCAGACTAGCCCATCTATAAATTGAGAGAGAGCACCCACCCCAGTGCATATCAAAACAACTTGAATCAGAGTTTTAAAGACAATGAAGTTAATTTAAAAGCCCACCTTTTATTATACTAAAAACTAGTGAGATCAAAAACAATTAAGTTAGTAAAACACTGTTTTTTTAATTCAATGAATGTTTTAAATGAACTGCATTTTAAGCTCACTGTTAACTCAATAAAATGAAGTTTTTAATTTAACATAATTGTTTTGAGCTCACTAAATAGGTGTGTGTGTATTTAATTGACTTGACTTTTTGTTAATGCCTGAATAATGTTTCTCTGCACTTGGGCAGTCCTGTTTGCCAGTCTGTAAGTGAGCAAATTCCCAAATTCTCATATCTACCCATGCATGTCCACACACACAGGCATCTATTCTAGAAACAAACATATCTTCAAGAGTGATACCCCATCTTCACAATGATGCATGCTCTCAGATTACATATACATGTCCGTATTGCCATGCACTGATATACACAACATGCATGTCCACATGACCAGAGCTGTCTACACCATAATGATGATGTATACCTGCGCAGAGCACCACACAACATATTCACATCAACCAAGACAGGGGTCTTGGATGGGCATCCAGACACACCCTGCTATATCCACATATATATTCACATATTAATATAAATCTTGACAGATCTTTCTTCCCTTCTCTCTCTCTTTCTTCCTATTTCTTTTTTTCTCTTCCCGTCCACTGTTTCCCTCACCCCCAACAGGCACACTCAGGATTTAAATCAATCTTAACAATATTTCTCTGAAGCATTAAGAAATCAATAGGGCTGATTGCAAATTTATGTCATAAAGCAGTGGTGATCCATCTCACAGAAAGAGTCTTAAAATGAAGTGACTTATCTTTCAAGTGAATCTTTATTTTTCATTAATCTGTTTCTTGGTGTTAAAAAAAAAGTCCCCTGAGAAGTCAGGCCACAATTTATTGATGGGCTGGTTCATTCTGAAGTTCTAACTTTCTAATCAATTTTATTTTTCATTATGAGATTTTGGAGAAATAAATCTGATTCTAAATTTTTATCGACCTCATGGTCTGAGCTTTGTAGCCAAATGGCTCAGTGTTTTACATAAGTATTCATCCCCTCTCTCCACTTTCTGGCTTCCTGAGAATATTCCTAGGACATGGGTCTAGAACTAGCATGCAGACAGACTTGGGGTTAGACTCTAGGCTTCATCCCCAGTTTCGGAGGAATCCCGATCTGAATCTGAAGGGGAACCATGGCTCTGGGCATCTGCAAGGTGGGCTGATTCCCAGGAATGACCAGCTTCCCAGTCTGTGCCCCACTTCTATCCTGGTCATTTCTCTAGGGAAGGAAGGAACCAGGTTTTGCTCTGTGTGCATGTGTGCATATGTGTGTGTATACCCACATACACAAGAATGTAGTCTTTTAAAGAAAAATATCATTAAGCTCTTCTCTTGAAGGACCCAGAGGAGGACCGAAGTGCTCTTCCTATCAGAAGCTAGGTTCCTGATGCAGACAAGGCATCTCCTGCAATCCCCACTGGTGAGATGGGAACATGTATGGGCCCGAAGAAAGCTTCCTGTTCCTGAACTCCATGCGGTGGGCTGGGGCTCCAGACCATGCCCATTTAATTTCTGCCTCTGTTACTATTTGAATGGTGTGGGCCAGTCATCTTGCATCTCTCTGCCATGGTCTCCTCTGATGGATGAGGATACAGATACCTCTTCTGGCCACCCTCCAGGAACAGAGGGCCAGACAAGTTAGTATAGGAAAATACTTGGAGCCTGCAAGATGAGTACAACAGGCAGCCATCACTACTGGTGGCCCTCGTGTGCCCAGGTGGGGATGTGGCAGTGAGGCCAGAGCTTTCCAGGACAGTGTTTATTGGTCCTGCTTAACGTTATTCTGATCTGTTTCTCTGTGCGACCAGCTGTGTGACCTCCTGTAAGATTTTTCTTAAGTGACAGGGTCTTCAGACAGCCTGTAGAATTTATAGGCCTATGCTGCAGAACATACTGGTCTGTTTTATCTGCAGCTCATCTACCCCTGGAGGAAGGGAAGGCAGTTATTTTCACTCTGTTTTTATAGAGGAGGAAACTGAGGCCTGAAAACCCCAAGACTCCTGTGCATGGCCTCACTAGGAGAAGATGGAGGGGGGCTCATATCACCATAAATCCCAGCTCCAATCACAGGACCAAGACAAAGGGGAGACCCTGTCCTGTCATCTCCCACCATCCTCAGGGCCCCCTTGAACTTTGTACAGAATCAAATCCAACTCCTGACCTATTACAACATGTGGAGTTTGGAAGAGAGGCCAGTATGGTAGAAAAATCATCTCCCTCCCTTGGCATTGCCAACTTCTTGGTGGGATTGGTGGGGGGACCCAGCTCTGTATCCTCTTGTCTTTCCTCCCCTCTGACTTCATTTGTTTAGCAAAACACAAGCATGAGAATTGTAAGAGACTAGAGACCAGAAAGCTTGTTAGGGCTTCACTCCTGGGTTGAGGAGGGAGGAGGCATGGAGGCATTCAGCAGGGAAATGCTTTTGATCTTACTTACCTTCCAGGTCACTTGGATACTCTGTGAGGTTACTGGCTGCAAGGTGACATCCATAGGGGGCCCATCAGGAGCTGGTGCATGGAAAAACAACATTACAAGTCAAGTCTTAAAAGAAAAGAGGTCTATGTTCCCACTCTCATCCTCCTGAGCTGGAGGATTGCTAGCGAACAGAGGAAAAGCTCATGCATAGAAGCAGGGAATCTTCGATTGAGCCCCCTGAAATCACCATAGGGCTTACATTTCCTCTCCTTTCTCCATGGCTTGCTGAAAATAGCAAACAATGACAATGAGATATTACTCTATATCCAGCAGACTGGCAATAATTTTTAGAAGTTTGATACTATCAAGTGTAGGCAACAGTGTGTAGTGGCAGGAATTCTAATATATATTGGCCATGGGAAAGCAAACTGGCACAATACTTTAGAAGTCATTCTGGCAATTTTTGGTTAAATGCAGAAACATGCTCATCTGATAACTGTGTAATTCCACAACTACTTAGTCCCATAAAGAAACCTGCAAACCTCTGTAAGCACACAAGTACAAAAATGTTCACAGCTCCAAACTATACACCATCCAAATGTTCATCTCCATTAAAATGGACAAAGAGGCTGTGGTATAACCACGGCATGGGGTGCTACACAGCACAAGTGATGAAACCCACAAAAATAGTATGAACTTAAACAAGGAAGAACCAGAAGAATATATTGAGAATAATTTCATGAATATATTTCACCAGAAAATAGGCAAAACTAAACTATATGCTTTACGTGGATGTACACTGTAGTGACAATATAAGAAAAAGAAGGAAGAAGGGCTACTGGTTCCTTCATGGGGAGGACGGGGGCTATGGTTGGGAAGGGTTATGGGGAGAACCCTGGCATGCTGGTAATTCATAGTGAGTGTGGGTTATTCTAGCTTGTACTTTATGATCATTTGTAAAACTGCACATATATGTTACATGTACCTTTGATATTATTTTATATTTTGCAAGAACAGGAGGAACTATAGAAAGAGAAAGCTTGTTTAAACTTTCAGACAAAATCCAAGACAAAGGTCACAGAAAATAATATGGGGCCCTAGTACTCTGCCCTTTGCAGATCTAGGATATCTGTCCTTTCTAGACAGGTTGGGGCCAGGGGAGTGAGAAAGAACCATAGACAGCTCCCCAAAGCCCAGTGTCTACAACTCCACCCAGAAAAGGTCAAAAAGAAAAGCCTCCGATGATCCAGAGGCAAACACAAATAAATACCATGGGATCTCTCCTTCTCTCTTCTAATTGCAAGCCCACCATCAGTGGACAGGGTGAATGTGGGCCTCAGGTGACCCTGATCCCCAACGCCATGGGAAAGAGCCACAAGGCCAGGTACTCACCAGCCTCCTCAGTGCTGATGGTGAGCTCTTTGCTCGGCTCGCTGCGGCCAATCTTGTTGAAGGAGTACATGCGGATGCTGTACACAGATGCTGGGTGCAAGTCCACGATGTTGGCCTGATTGATGGTGGGGGATATGTTGCGTGTGGACTGCTTGAAGTCCCAGGAATCTGCAGAGAGAGCACCCATTTCAAACTATTGTCAGGAAACCCCCACAACTCTTCCCCAGCCTCAAGTCTCAATCTCTCCTGTGGTACCCAGGAGAGGTCCAGCTCTACACAGACTGCAGCAAGAGGGCACAGGTCTTAACAACTCCATGAAGAGTACAAGGATTGATTCCATGAAGATCAAAGAGAACAAGGGATGCCTGAGAGTATGAGCAGCAAATGTACTGGCTCTCCTCTGTCCTGGGTCAACTTGTGAGTTCAAGCCTCAGAGGGGGCTCAGACAATATGTTTCCCAAGGCCCTTTCCAAGATCCCCATTTGCTTGCTAGTCTAAAGGATGTGATTATCCAGTGCCCTTCTCCCACACCACATCAGGGACCTGTTGTAGCCAGGAGATCCCTATCTACCCAGTGCCAAGGGAGAAGCCAAAACTTCTCCCCCTTTATCCTCTGTGTATGCCTCCATATTTCCTTTCCTTGTGCGCTTGTGTAGTGGTCTTGAGCGTAACTTGGTCTTCGAGGGGACAGACCAAGTACCAGAGTCCCCAGCCCAAACCCTACCCTCTTTCTCTCACTGGCAGGAGAATGTTCAATCTTTAGGGTCAGGAGCCAACAGAGAGATTAGCATGTTCCTGACTCATCCAAGGGGACTGGCAGCCCATTCCAGGGCTGTTTAACAAAATTGTAGAATGTGAAAAATACCAGATAAATGCCACTCAGGAGTATTGTGACAGTAAACATTCTGCATCTCCAGAGGAATCCAGTCATTCATTTGATATAGTTTTGCTGTGCATCTACCAGGGGATTCCCAAGAAAAATGGGAAGGGGCTGCAGTCACAGCAAAGATCTTCCAAACCCCAAATTCATAACTAGATTACTTTATTGGCACTTCACTTTGAAAAGAAAAAAAAAGGCAGAGCACAAGGAAACAAGCTGATAGAAGGGCTTACAAATCTTCTTGGGGCATGTCATGATGTCACTATTCAGTCTAATTTTCCATGCCTTTTAAATCCACAGTAGAGGATCCTGAAAATTCTCAGTAGAAAAGATTAAATTGCATTCACTGCTGTTTAATCCCTAGAACAGGAGAGGATGCAAGCATATTCTAGAAAGACTGTTAGGAAGACTTCTTTTCCTTTTTTTAAAAAAGGCTTAAACCTGATAAATCAGTTCACCAGAAGAGACCAGAAGAGAGCATACCATGCCCTCAGATTCTGGTTAATTGAGGTCTTGATGGTTTTCAAAACACCACTTTTAGCTGCATAGGCTCAGCGTCTGTGAAGGGCACTGTCCCAGCTCCCCATCTGCAGTTTTGCATTTAATTCTTTGGTTTTATGAGCCAAAGTCACAAATGGCAGGCTGCGGATGCTCAGAAACACATTATTTTCTCCTTGTCTTTTAAAACACCCGAACCACCCTGGAGAGTCACTCTGTGGCTGGCAGGTTAAGCCAGAGCTGCAGATATGTGGGCTCCTACCTGCTGTGGGCACCTCTTTCGTTTGGGAGGGAATGGGCTAGCAACACGGAGGCAGGTGTTCACTTCTCTCCGTGGCATCCGAGGAGCTGGTGCCAGCTGACATATCATACTTGATTTGCCCATGTTTATAGGAGAGGGACAGTAATCACGAGGCAGGGAGTTCATTTTTGATGAGGGCAGGTAGGGGAAAGAGGCCCACATGATGTGTCTGAACACAGAGGGGCTAAGGAGAAGACACACCAATATAGATACGTTTAATTAACAGAGACTTGCCCTCTGTATTGGTTAGAAAGGCTTGCGAGTATTTAAATGCACTATCAGAGTCACAGCACATGGGGGGTGTTGAGGATTGAAATTTATATAAAACTGGCATGTTCTTCACAATAGAATCAGATTATTATTTCCTCATTTCTTTTTACCAGTGTTACAGCAGTGATAACGTGTCCCTCTGTGTGCTTCGGTCCCCTGGTATCAATCTGTCCCATTGCAGTGGGTGTTGACCTCGTTCATTTAGCTTAGGTGTCCTCCATCAGATTCCCCCACTTATTATAAAGCTAATGCTTCCCCCTCTGTCATTAATGAGGGTCTTGGAGGGCTTTACTGAGAGATGTGAATAAACCACCACAGTTCCTCTTAGCTTCTCTTTGCTTGTGGTTTGCTTTGGAAAATGAAGTCTGTCACTTTTGTTTATGAGGAGATACTAGCTTTTGCGAGCTGGGGTTTCAATCCATCAGGCCTAGGGCCAGGGTATCCATTATACTCCACACTCATGTCACAGGCATATTCTTCTTTATTACTTCTCTGTATTTTCAAAAAAGTCTACAAGAATTGTATTATTAATATATGTCAAGTGTGTTAAGTTCCTAAAATATCGCTCAGCACTCATGATACAAATTTTCAAAGAAATAGAAGACTTGGAAAAACGGCCCTAATGTATTTTATCTCAGTGTGTTCATCTCCCTACTGTGTTTGCAAAATACAAAGAGCATCATCCCAAAATAGGTTTATAAGATTTGGGCAATTGAAAATAATCTTGATTTCTCGGATAGGAAAATTTTCTTCTCTATCACTTTTAGCATGTACGTGATTCCTATTTTTATATATGTCTATGTGTATAAAATGTTAATGTTATCTGATTCATTCTTCTGTTACCTTCTTAACTTGTTTCTATTATTTTTCCTCAGTTACAGAAACTGCTACAGACATTCATTAGGGCTGTCTCTGTGTATTGGTCTGTGTTCTTTTCAGATAAATTCTAGTTAAGATATGATGGAGTAAAACCCGGGCTTTACCATTTATTGGGTGTTTGACAAAATATTCTCAAAAAGAGGAAGGATAATATTATTATTCCAGGTTATTTATGTGGTTCATGCATTAATATAAAAAACTGTTAGATAGGTGGTGTACGGCAAATTTTCAAAAATTTTGTTGTTGTTATGCTCATGATCCTATTAGGCCTGTAAATTCCATAGAACCTTTCCACTGGACCAGAGACACTGGCATCACTGGTTAAAAATGAGCTGGTTATGGGACACCTGGGTGGCTCAGCAGTTGAGCTTCAGCCTTCGGCTCAGGGTGTGATCCCGGTCCTGGGATAGAGTCCCACATCAGGCTCCCTGCATGGAGCCTGTTTCTCCCTCTGCCTATGTCTCTGCCTCTCTTTGTGTGTCTCTCATGAATAAATAAATAAAATAAAATATTTAAAAAATGAGCTGGCTAAAAATGTGGAAACTCAGATCCCACCCCAGAACTCCTGAGCTAGATAGAATCTAGATGTTTCCAAGGTTTCCACTGTGTTCTGTACACATTAAAATTTGAGAAGAACACTTCTAACTCACCATAACTTTCCCATCCTAGAAATACACACCACTTGTCCTGTATGATAATAAATACAACACTCAGAAATGTGTATGCGGGACCCCTGGGTGGCGCAGCGGTTTGGCGCCTGCCTTTGGCCCAGGGCGTGATCCTGGAGACCCGGGATCGAATCCCATATCAGGCTCCCGGTGCATGGAGCCTGCTTCTCCCTCCGCCTGTGTCTCTGCCTCTCTCTCTCTGTGACTATCATAAATAAATTAAAAAAATAAAATAAAATGAGCTGACGGGCAAAGTATGAGAAATAGGCATTTAGAAAACCAAGGGTTGCATGCAAGTAGAGAAAAATATGACATCTTACCAATTTCGCAGGGCATGCTTTAAAAAAAAAAAAAAAAAAAGAAATGTGTATGCTTGTGGTGAAGCCTTAATTTTATATTTATCTCCCAGAAAAAGATCGTCTCCATAGTGGTTTTTGTGGATCATGTGTCATCTTCTTTCCTCAGAGTTAGAGAATCTTACTGTGTAAAAAATGATCTTATTGGATAATTCAGGACACTCTCCTAAGTCCCAACCAGTTCTAAGTGTCTTGTTTCATCTTGGGTTCAATGATGAACTGCATCCATGGCCACCTGGTAACTTATATTGTGTTCCAGGGACTAGCCATTCACATCTGTGGCCGTCCAACTGTCTCATGAGGAGCAGGGATTGTACAGGGATGTGATACATTGGACTGGAGATTGGAGAATCTCCAGCCAAACTCATGTTCTTTTTTCTAATAAACAGGCCTTGTTGTCTCTAAGCCAAACCTGGTCACCTTTTCGGAGCAAAAGAAGGAGCCCTGGAATATGAGAAAGGAGACAGTAGCCACACACCCAGGAGTGACTGAAGCAGGACAACACAGGTGAGAGGGTCAAGGGTCACAGAGGAAGCCAGACCTTAAAATATGGTTTGGGAAGTTCTGCTATAATGGAAGTGATTTTTGAGACACCTAAGTTTTCTGTTGTTGCTACACAAGGACATCTCCCCAACTTTGATTGTCTCTTAAACCCTCTACGCATCTCTTTCTGCTCCAGTGGTCTTCTGTCACATTGACATTGAGGCCCGAAGTCCCCTTGGACTGTGAGGGCCACCATGATCTGGCCACCATTCCATCGCTTGTGGGGGCCTGGGAAAATCTGTGCATGCTTCTGAGGAATTCTATGCTAAGCCATTTTTAGAGTTCTGTTTTTGCCTCATGTAAGAGATTGGAGAGGGAAGTGGCTGAGAGTGGGATTTGGTTTAGAAATCCCGGGAATACTGGAGACAGAAAGGATATGTGCTCTCCTGAGGCATTTCCAATCGTATGGAGGCTTCAGACATGACCCTCCAAAGTTCAGACTCAGAAATTTCATTATGTCACAATGCACCACATTAAAGTCAGAAAATCGAATCCTCTGTTCCACTTTGAAATTTCCTTGTTCTTTGTAGGAACTAACTTAGAAATTTCAAGTCTATATGCCCCAATTCCTCTACAGTAAAAGAATTTCATGAATCTTTTTACCTCATAGAATTCTTTCTCTTATTGAGGTATAATTGACATATACCATTATATTAGTTTCAGGTGTATGGCATAATAGTTACATACATTGTGCAGTGATCACTACTTTAAGTCTAGGTACTATCTGTCACCATATAGGGTTACAAAGTTTTTTCTTTTCCTTCCTTCCTTCCTTCCTTCCTTCCTTCCTTCCTTCCTTCCTTCCTTCCTTCCTTCCTTTCCTCCCTCCCTCCCTCCCTTCTCCTTCTCCTCCTCCTCCTCCTCCTCCTTCTTCTTCTTCTTCTTCTTCTTCTTCTTCTTCTTCTTCTTCTTTTTTCTTTCCTTCCTTCCTTCCTTCCTTCCTTCCTTCCTTCCTTCCTTCCTTCCTTCCTTCCTTCCTTCCTTCCTTCCTTCCTTCCTTCCTTCCTCTATTTCTTTCACCTAGGCTCCACATCCAGCATGGAGCCCAGCGTGGGGCTTGAACTCACAGCCATGAGATCAAGACTTGAGCTGATATCAAGAGTCAGATGCTCAACTGACTGAGCTACCCAGGTGCTCCCAAAGTTTTTTTCTTATAATGAGAATCCTCAACATTTAGTCTCTTAGCAACTTTTAAACATGCAATACAATATTACTGTCTATAGTCATCATGCTGTCCATTACATCCTCATGACTTACTTATTTTATGACTGGAAATGTGCACCTTCTAATGTCCTTCACTCATTTCACCCACCCTCAAAATTCTCCCCTCTGGTAACCACCAGTCAGTTCTCGACATCTATGAGGTTTATTATGTGTTTGTTTTGTTTTCAAATTCCACATATAAGTGAAATCATGTGGTATTTCATAGTGACCTATTTCACTTGGCATAATACCCTCCAGGATTTATCCATGTTGTTGCAAATGGCAAGATTTCACTATTTTTTATGGCTAATATTCCATTGTGCATGTGATATTATGTGTGTGTGTGTGTGTGTGTGTGTGTGTATGTGTGTGTACATCCCACATCTTCTTTATCCATTCATTTATCGATGGACTTCAGCTGCTTCCATATCTTGGCTATTATAAATAACACTGCAATGAACAGAGGGGTGCATGCATATTTTCAAATTAGTATTTTTTCTTTGGATAAATATCTACAAGTGGAATTGCTGAATCATATAACAATTCTATTTTCAATTTTTTGAGAAACCTCCATACTGTTTTCCATAGTGGCTGCAGCAATTTATATTCTCACCAACAGTGCAAGAAGGTTCCCTTTTTTCCCACATCCTTGCCAACACTTGTTATTTCTTATTTATTCAATTCTTTGAAGGCTGAGGAAGTTGAGGAAGCTGCAGAAGAAAAGTCTGGAGCTTGTAGAGTTTGATTCATGAGGTTTAAGGAAAAAAGCCATCTCTATAACATAAAAGTATTAGGTGAAGCAGCAAATGCTGATGTAGAAGGTGCAGCAAGTTGTCCAGAAGATCTAGCTCAGATAGTCAACGAAGGTGGTTCCACTAACTAACAGATATTTCAGTGTAGATGAAATAGCTTTCTACTGGAAGATGCCACCGAGGACTCTTATAGTTAGAGAGGGGAAGTCAATGTTTGGCTTTCAAGTTTCAAAGGACAGGCTGACTCTCTTGTTAGGGCCTAATGCAGCTGGTTACTTTAAGTTGAAGCCAATGCTCATTTAACATTTGTCAAATCCTAGAGCCCTTAAGAATTATGCTAGGGGTGCCTGGGTGGCTGAGTCGATTAAGTGCCCGACTCTTGATCTCAGCTCAGGTCTTGATCTTAGGGTCATGACTTTAAGCCCCATGTTGGGCTCCATGCCAAGTGAGGAACCTACTTAAAAAAGAAAAAAAGAATTATGCTAAATCTACTCTACCCATGCTCTATAAATGGAACAGCAAAGCCTACTGGCACATCTGTTTATAACATGGTTTGCTGAATATTTTAAGCCCACTGTTGAGGTTTACTGCTCAGAAAAAAAGATTTCTTTCAAAATATTACTGCTCATTGAGACAATGCACCTGACAAGGGGTCTGATGGAGATGGGCAATGAATGTCATTTTCATGCCTGCTAACACAACATGCATTCTATAGCCCATGGATTGAGGAGTTATTTCGACTTTCAAGTCTTATTATTTTAAGAAATACATTTTATAAGGCCATAGATGTCATAGTGATTCCTTGGATGGATCTGAACACAGTAAACAGAAAATCTTCCAGAAAGGATTTACCATTCTAGAAGCCACTAAGAACATTTGTGATTCGCGGGAAGAGGTGAAAGTACCAGCATTAACAGGAGTTGGGAAGAATTTGATTGCAACCCTCATGTAGACTTTGAGGGCTTCGAGACTTCAGCGGAGGAAGTACTGCAGATGGTGGTAGAAACAGCAAGAGAACCAGAATCAGAAATCGCGCCTGAAGATGGGACTGAATTGCTACAGTCTCATGATAAAACTTGAATGGATGAGCAAGACAAAAACTTGCTTCTTACAGATGAACAGAGAAAGTGGTTTCTTGAGATGGAATGTCCTCCTGGGGAAGTGGCTGTGAAGATCGGGGAAGTGGCTGTGAAGATCGTTGAAGTGACAACAGAAGATTTAGAATATTACATAACCATAGCTGATAAAGCAGTGGCAGGTTTGAAGGATGGACTCTAATTCTGAAAGAAATTCTACTGTGGGTAAAATGCTATCAAATAGCATCTTATGCTAAAGAGAAATTGTTTGTGAAAGGATGAGTAGATAGATGTGGAAAACTTCATTGTTGTCTTATTTTAAGAACTTGCCACAGCCATCCAGCCTTCAGTAGCCACTACCTTGATGAGTCAGCAGCCATCAACATCAGGCAGGTACGTCCACCAGCAAAAACATTATCACTTGCTGAAAGCTCAGATAATGGCTAGCACTTTTTTTTTGCAATAAAGGTTTTTAAAATTAGGGTATGTACATTAAAAAAAAAAACAGAAGACTACTGGACACTTAACAGAGTGCAGTATAGTGTATGCATAACTTTTATATGCACTGCTTTATCTCGGTGATCTGAACCAGCAATGTCTCTGAGGTGTGCCTATAATTATTGATAAATATGAACTTGTTGCCACTTGTTAATTGTTCTCTGCCTATTTTGTAGTTTCTCTCTGTTCCTTCTCTTGCTCTTTTCACTTGTGGTTGGATGACTTTCTTTGGTGGTATGCTTAAAATCTGTTCTTGTTATCTCTTGTATTTTGTTTTGTGTATCCCTTAACTAATTATTATAGATATTTTTACTACTTTTGTCTTTTAACCTTCAGACTAGCTTTATCAGTGATTAATCCACTACGTTTATTATATATTTACCTTTACCAGTGAGATTTTTACATTCCTATGTTTTCTTGTTCCTGATTAATGCCTTTTTTCCTTCAGCTTGAAGAATTCCCTTTCACATTTGTTGTAAGATCAGTTTAGTGGTGTTGAACTCATTTAGCTTTTGCTTGTCTGGGAAACTTTGTTTCTCCTTCAATACTGAATGATAACATTGCTGGGTAGAGTATTCTTGGTTGGAATCCCATGCCATCTTTGACACTTTGACTACACTATGCCACTCCCTTTTGGCCTGAAAATTTCTGAGAAATCCGCTGCTAGTCTTATGGGGTTTCCCTTCTACATAACAAGTTGTTTTTCTCTTGATGCTTTCACGATTTTCCCTTTATCTTTAATTTTGATGTTTTAATTACAATGCATCTTGGTGTGAATCTCTTCAAGTTTATCTTATCTGGAACTCTTTGGGCTGCTTGGATCTGGATGTCTGTTTCCCCCGCCCAGATTCGGGAAGTTTTCAGCATTATTATAACGTCAATTAAGTTTTCTGCCTGTTTGTTTCTTCTCAAGGAGCCCTGTAATGTGAGGGTTACTCTGCTTGCTACTGTTCCATACATCGCTTAAGCTATCTTCACTTTTATAGATTCTTTTATCTTTTTGCTGCTCTGTTTAGGAGAGTTCCACTACCCTGTCTTCCAGGTCACTGATCTTTTCTTCTGCTTTGTCTAGTCTCCTGTTGAACTCTTCTAGTGTGTTCTTCAGCTCTGTGACTTGATACTTTTTAAAAAATATTTTCTTTTTCTTTGTTGAAATGCTCACTGTGTTCATCCATTCTTCTCCTAAGTTCAATGAGCCTCTTTATGACCACTATTTTGAATTCTTTATCAGGTAAGTTATTTATCTTCATTTCATTAAGTATTTTCCTCCCTGGGGTTTTATCTTGTTCTTTCATTTGGAACATATCTGTATCTTCATTTTGCTTGACTCTCTGTGTTTGTTTCTATGTATTGGGTAAAATAGCCACCTCTCTCTGTCTTGAAGGAATGGCCTTGTGTAGGAGATGAACCAGAATGTTTAACCTTGCCCTAGCCCTTGGTTGTCTCTTGGACCTTTGTGATTGTCTAAGCAGACTGATTTATTCGTGATAGGTCCCAGTTGTTGAGGGTGTGCCAAGATCTGTCAGTGTTCCAGAGGGAGGGATCTTAGCACCTGCTGACTTTCAGGCTGATTGGAAGCCAGACTCTCAGACAGCAGCTTTTAAAGTATACAAATATATACAGTCCTATGGGACCACAATCACAAAACCTGCTGGCTTCTAGACCAGGCCATCTGGAGGTGTCCTCTTGGCAACAGTTGCAAGAAATCAAGGCTCCAGACAAGTGTATAAGCTCCTTTTCCGGGATGTACTGGTGAGCTGCAGTGAGGCCAAGGGAAAACACAAAGATGGCATTCCCCCAGTCCACATTCCCTTAGAACATTTTGGTAGTCTCTAGATGTGTGATAACCTGAAGCCTGCCCCTCAGGCTAAAGCTCCAGGACAAATAAATAGGCCTTTGTCATAGGAAGGCTGGGGTGTATTTCAGTCTGATGTCTGTACAGTATCCTGGGGGTGAGAGCCTGCCAAGAATTGTCTCTCTGATTGTTTCAGACTCATGGGGCCCTGAAACACAAGCCCGCCTAGCCACTAGACCCAGATGCTTTAGGGATGTCCCCAGTGTGGACTATGTGAACCTGCTGGCTTCAGCAGGGCCACAGGAGTTTTGGGGTGGGGTGCACCAGCTGACTTTACTGGAAAAGAAGTGTTAATATTTATCAAGCATCTGTAATGCACCAGATGTGTTGCTGGATAGTGTAAACATTCACCATTTACTCCTTACTCCCCTCCTCCCCCACCCCCTTGATATCAGTACTATATCTCCATGGTATAGGTGACACCCATGTCACCAAGCCCAAATTCTCACTCAGCCTCTTGGGTGTGTTCAACACTTGGACCCCTCCCTTCCTCTTGAAACACTCTTTCCTTGGCTTCTCTGATAAAATACTCTCTGGCTTTTCTCATGTCTTGGGCTATTTTTAATCTCTACTTTGCAGATGCATCTTCCCTATCCTACCATTAATGGCTAGATGGAGTTCTTCCAGGCTCCACCCTGGGTTCTCCTTCTCTCACTTCATAGACTTTTTTCACACTTGGCTTCTGTTTCCATCTATAGACAGATGACTCAAATATTTGTGTCCAGATGGATGTCTCCTTTGAACTCAAGACTCTTATAGCCAACTGTTCCCTTGACATCTCTTCTTGGATGTTTCAAAGGCAGCCCACACTCAACATGGACAAGACAGAAGTCTTGGCCATACACCCTATAAACCCATTGCCTTCCTGGGGTCCCTATCTCAGGAATTGGGATCAAGGTGTGCCAGGTGTTTTTCTTGACTCTTCTCTCTATAAAAAAAAAGTCTTAGAGCTTCTGTGTTCCATGTAGCTTTTGAATCTCTCCATTTCTTTGCATTTCCATCCCTGCCCCAGGCCAAGCCACTGTCATCTCTCACTTGGACCAGGAAAATAACATCCTAACTAGCTAGCCTCCCAGAACCCACTCTGTGCCCCCTTCCATCTGTTCTCCACACTGCAGCTGTCATTCATCCCACAAATTTGATCAAGCATT
Source organism: Vulpes lagopus (assembly GCF_018345385.1). Taxonomy (NCBI): domain Eukaryota; kingdom Metazoa; phylum Chordata; class Mammalia; order Carnivora; family Canidae; genus Vulpes; species Vulpes lagopus. The sequence continues at coordinate 42,388,497 of NC_054833.1, read as the reverse complement.
TCTTACAGGCCAAACACTATTTTGGCATTGAGAGTAGTCTCCTCAAACACAAATCTGATACTGCCATCAGATCATTTTACTTGCATAAAATTCTTCAATAATTTTTCCTTGTTCTTGGGATAACAGCAAAATTTTTTTTACATGACCCCAGGCCTTGAGACATCTGGCTTCTATATACCTTTCTGGCTTTATCTTTCACCACTTTTTTCTTCTGAACTCCCACAACATTTACAGCCCTCTTTATTATATGGGGCTCATTGTTTCAGTAGCAACTGCCCTAAGAGATGCTAAGCTCCCTGAAGGCAGGAGCCATGTCTAAATCTTTGCCTGTCTCCCTCACTTGGCATGTGCTGGGCACTTATATCCCACCGTTGGTGTTAGATCAGAGCCCTTTTGGTCATTTACTTTGGACTTGGAATTCCTTTGCATTTTCTAGTCATAATTAATACCCTTGCTTTGCCTTTCCTTTCTTGCCACACGCAGCTGCCAATCACAGAAGGGTGTAGGGGGGAGTGTCCCAGAAAGTGGTCCCCTTTCCTCTTGCTTTTACCAGTCATTTGCAGGTGGATTTGACCTTGTGTTCCCAAATCATCTTTGATGTTGGCACAAAAACTCTCTCCCCGCAGCCCTCCCAGGCTAATGCATCAGAGTCAAATCTGAAGGCCTCTAGCTGATTTTCCAGACTTGATCACTGCCATCTCTCTGACCCTGAATAGCTGAAATTAGGGGCCCTATATTCTTCTCTTTCCTTTTCAGCTCTCTCACAGTACTGAGCTGGCTTTGGCGAATATTGTCTCTTTTAATATTCCCTTTCATATGAGCCTGGCTTACCCAGATTAACATATTTCATTAAGGGCTCTCTCTCCTTTTCTTCATCAAAGGGTTTCTGATGCAAAATATTCTTCTTTAAAAATAAGGAAGTGACTGGGGAGATGTCAGTGCCTTCTACTCTGTGGGCTCCTTGCCGGGAGGGGACCTGGAACCTCTGGTTTTTCAGGAGACACATTTGCTGTAGAGGGGGAACAGCTTGGACAAAAGCCACATCTGGAGCATTTAGCTGCCCGCGCTTGGGAAACAAATCCACTCCGCATCTCTAGCTTCCTCTGTGCATCAAGGCACTAAGCACCCCCCCACCCCATGGCAATCTCTGCAGCATGGAGAGGAGGTTCCCTGGGTCACGACAAAAGCTCACAACATCCCAACACCAGTCCCTCCAACAGCCACGCTCCAGCTCACACAAAATGACACAGCACACCAGGCAGGCTCACCCCATGGTGGCTGACAGCTCGCACCATGAGGCTGCCTTCTGGGCTTGGAGGGCCATCCTCAACAAACGCATCCCTGTTCCTTGCTTGGGGAACAGAAGCGAAATGTAGTGTCTGCATTTTTAAAACTGCACCACGCCATCTGATAGATTTGTGTGGACGGTGCTATTTATCATTCAGCATTCATGTATTATTACTCTGCTGCCTGGGGCCAGGAGAAGTCAGCGTGAGCGGGATGGTTTAGAAAGGGCAGACTTGGTAATTTCCCTTGGAAAATTAGCACAACGAGCAACGTGGCAGAAAATCTGGCAAAGACAAAACTGTGGCAAAGGAGGGGGTCAGGAGCAGCTGGTCTGGACCCAGCATGGGTGTGGTCTAGGGCAGGAGGAAGACACCAGGAGGGAGAATAGAGGCATGGGATGGGGACCTGGGGAGGTTTAGGATGTGCCAGGCTCTGTGCTAAACACTTGCATGGAAGTCCTCACACTCCCTGAACCCCTAAACCACCCTGGGAATTACATGCTATTGTCCCCATTTGATAGATAAAGAGATATCCAAAGCAGCTTGTGAAATATCACGCAGCTCTGACACTTGGTCAACCCAAGTCTTCTGCTTCGAGAATTATTCTTGTTCTACTCTTCCGAGGGTGGAAGATCTGTTCACACACACATACACACATGAGTGTGCGTGCATGTACAGCCTCCTCCTTCCTTTGAGTCACCCATCTGTTCCCTAGGATACCTTTTTCAGTTATGACGTAATATAGTTTGAGGTCTGTTACATATGATTGGATAATGCTTAGTAATGGTTCTGAAGGCGTGTGTGTGTGGTGTGTGTGTGTGTGTGTGTGTGTGTGTGTGTACGCAGTGTATGTTCTCACTCCAACTGCATTGTAAGCTCCGAGGGCAACACTCTGCCTCTTATTTCCTTTTCTTCCCCCACCACATGGCTGCTGCATGATTCTGCAAAAAAATTATTGGCACTCAGTACGTGTTGCTGACTGACAGACATCTATGTCAGCCTGTAAGCCCACAGGACTCTCAGTTGCCACATGAGGTGTGTGCGTTAGAAGGGAGTGAGGAACTCATATTTATGGAAGGTTTACTACAGCCCTGTGCTAGATGCTTTCTCTTTAATCCTCAAAACAATCCTACGAGATAGGCACTACCATCTCCACCTTACAGACGAGGAAGCTGTGCTGTGCTCACAGCCTCTGTCTGATGCCAGTCACAACTCCCTGCAGCTCCCACAGAACTCCTTGTCCTAGATGCCAGGAGAGATGCCTGCCAGGGTGGGATGTTGTGGAGCAGTTCAACCCAAATAGGGGAAAGGACTGGCTAGCTTCTCCGTGCCCTTGATCCTGTGATTTATTCTTTTACAGGTGCAAAGCCCTCATTGAAAGGAGAGTCTTCGTTACCCCTCCCTCTGCTCTGCCCACCCATCCTGGCACCCCCAGTTCTGGGGTAGTTCCTCATCTTGCAGGAAAGCCAGAGGGGGTTGGGGAAAAGACACAGATTGCTCTGAAAGTAACATCTCTCCTGCCTGCCTTTCCACAGGGCTCTCCAGAGGTGTGATGTTCTCAGTCTTGCCCTGCCCAGTGTCGCCCCAGGAAAGGTCTGCACACATTTGAGTGTGGTCCCTGAGGGCGAGTGGGCAATTACAAGGAGCAGGGGGGCAGAGGTGCGAGTGACAACCCAGGCATCTACTCCCCCTCCCAACAACGACGGAGCAGGCCCCGCCAGCCACAGCAACCTGGCAGGGAGATGGAGCGAGCACCGCTATGGGGGATGCGGGCCCGCAGACCCGTCCCTTCCTGTGTGGCTCCCTGGCCAGCCTTGGGGAGTCCTGAGGTGTGAGATGGACACAGTCGGCCTCCTCCCCTCTGTTCTCTGTGTCTCTGCCAAGGCCCAGCTGCTCCTCACCTCTCCCCAGCTGCAGCCCTGCAGCATCCTCCTTGCTCGCTTCCCAGATACCCATTTTTCCCCGGAAACCGGCTGAATCTTTCCAGGGTGCCATGGCACCCGAATCTCTCTCTGGGAGCTCAGACACTGTCAGCGGCTCTCAGTGACCTTCCCCAACAAAGCAAGAGCTCAGCCCTCTCAACCTGGCCCCAGAACACATTTAGTCCGCTTTTGCCCAAGAACCGTACCTGAGAGCCCTGTGTCGGCGGGCCACCCCTGTGGTGTAGTGCCCGCCACTTGGGCTCTGCCCTTCCCCTTTCTTTGAATCCAGGCCCATAACCTCTCAATCCTCAAGTCCTAGCTCTCAGTGCGGCATCCACAGGGAGAGAGATGCTTCTCTGATGCCCCCATTAGTGGCAGCCCCTCTTCTCTGTCACCCTCCTCCTGCACTCAGGGTGGACTTCTGGGTGGTTGGCTGCAATGTGACTTTTCTCCCTAACTAGACTGTAAGCTTCTGAGGGTAGCTATAGAGCCCTGTATCAGAGATGTAGAACCCTGTAGAACCCCATATTAGAGATGTAGAACCCTGTAGAACCCTGTATCAGAGATGTAGAACCCCGTAGAACCCCGTATTAGAGATGTAGAACCCTATAGAACCCCACAGAGCCCTGTATCAGAGACATAGAACCCTGTAGAACCCCGTAGAACCCCGTATTAGAGACACAGAACCCTGTAGAACCCTGTAGAATCCTGTATCAGACATGATTGACCCAGTGTCCTGGACAGAGCTGCTTCTCAAGAGGTGAATCTTAACTCAGAAGTTTGCTTTCCTATGTGTCACGTTGACTCACTCAGTAACCATCTACTGAGCATCTACCACGTGGGGGTGGTATGTCAGGTGCTGGGAAGACGGCAGGGACTGGGACTTCGTCCCTCTAGAGGAGAGGACACCCAGCCAGCCACTGACCATGTGCTAAGGACCAGAGGAAGGGTCTGGAAAACTTTGGGAGCAACAGGACCTTGGCTTGACACTAAGACCTGGAAAATGAGCTGGAGTTGGTGGGGAGGAAGGGGGCTGGGGAGGGCTGAGTTCTCCAAACTCTTTTTTGGCATTTGATTTTTAAATTGTTTTGAAAAGCTTATGTAGGCTTATGCGAATTTGAAAGGTACAAAAGCACCCAGAATTAGAAGTGGGTTTTTCCTCTCACTCATACATCGGGGTCACCCAGGTGACCTCTCAGGGGAACCCCTGTGGCCTATTCTCATGTACCTTCCAGAGAGTCACTCAGACACAAACATGGGCCCCTGCAGCTCTTCTGTGGCTTTGGTCCATTCCAGGCCTTTTGTCCCTGGAGGCCTAGAGGCCCACTGTTCACTCTGTTCCTCCGGGATTCACCGTGGCAGGCAGCCTCATGGGTGCTAGCTACGGTCCTCGGGCCAGGGCTCTGCAGGGTGCCCAGGAGGACAAAACCATCATCTAGGCTTTTCTGGGAACTCCCATCCCCCAGAGACCACAAGAAACAGCTCTCCGACCCCAAGCATCCCTATCATCTCAAACCAGGAAGGCCCAGATGACCTAGCCAAAACCCATGATGTCTCTGACCCCACAGACACAGCCCATAGCTCCTTAGCTCCAGGCCTTTCAATTGCTTTAAGTCAGACCACCCTGTTGATCTCAGTCTGGAGACAGTCCTGGAAGGAAGGAGCTGACATTCCCTCTCCATCAATTTAGGGGGTCCACCTGCCCCTCTCACGGAATTCTTAGCCCAACCAGAGTCCTTCCCTTAGGAAACCACAGGGGCTTGTATGCCGGCGGGTGCTGGTGAGTTTGCCTTAGATGGGCCGTTCTAAGGCCCAGGGACTGTCCCACCAGAGGGGCACAGGCAGGGCACAGCCACAAGGGCCATGGTCTGCTGAGCCTTCACCCTACCTGATTTGTTCTTGTATTCAATGTCGAAGCCCGTGATGATGCTGTTCCCGTCAAATCGCTGGGTCCAGCGCAGGTTCATGCTCCGGGCCTTCACCTCTCGGATCTCCAGTTCTGGGGGGTCAGGGGGCTCTGGGGAGTGGCAGACGGAAGGGGCAGCAGTGAGCATAGCAGCAGAGAGCTTAGCCTCCTGCCTATCTCCAGAGAAGACCAGGGTTCTGCTGTATCCTTGGAGGTTGGTGTCAACTGTGGTCTACCCAGGAGCTCCAAACCCTAGGATTTCAGCCAGGTGGGACCGGGAGGCCCAGCAGCAGGGCTCAGAGCCAGAGAGGTCCAGGCTTGGTCTCCTACTTTGTTTACCCCCTCTTCTTTGGCCTGGGGGAGGGCAGGCCCTTTTTGTAGGGATTTTCCCTGACCCGATGGCCTGTTTGTCCTCCATAAAGAGCTCCCAACTGTTCCCAGCTCAACTCTCTCTTCCCTCATCTCCTCCAGGGTCTAGGCCCACAAACCCAGATGCCCCCACTTCTGGAAGCAGCAATGTATTTTACAGGGATTGTGGTCATGGTAAACCTTGCTGTCTGAACTGAAGTGTGTCTGAAAGGGCCCTTATGACCCCACTCTGGCCTGAAGGGAGAGTAGAAGAAGGCTCTTCCCAGAGGCCATTCCCATCATCCTCCATCATGGTGTGGGTGATGACTCTGTTCTTGAGATGGAGTTAGCAGTGGGTACCTGGCTCCCTGGGGAAGGGATTAGGAATGGTGGGGCAGGTGAGGATACCTTGCACAGTGAGTTGGATCAAGCCCCGGTCCTCCCCATATGAGTTGATTGCGTGGCAGCTGAAGAACACAGAGTCCCCACGGTCAGCTGGCTTGAGCTGGGAGGTGGCCAGCAGGGGCAGGAGGATGGGGAGAGAGGGAGGAAATGGGGAGAGTGTTTTAGAACTTGTCTGTGGAAGGGGACCCACTCTCGTGGGGATCAGCAAGGCTTCTTGTTCTGGGCGGGGGACCCATAAGGGGCTTTGTCAAGGGTTCCTCTTTCCAGAAAGTTCCAAGGATGGAGGTTGGAAGAGTCCAGGCAGGGAGGGGCTAAGTGGGTCTAAGAGGAAGAAAGAAAGGAGCTGAGGGGTCCTAGGAGAGAAGGGAAAGGGGAATGATGGGTCTCAGAAGGGAGGAAATGGATGAGGGGTCCCAGGAGAGAGCATGGAGCCCAGGGGCTCCAGAAAAGAGAGAAGGGCTGAGGGTTTCACACATTTAATGGCCATGGGCTTGTCAAGGTGATATAGTGAAGTTCTAAGGCAGAGGTTCCTGAATAGGTGGGAAAGGGAAGGGACTTTTGGAGGTGAGGGGTCCCCAGACCCCCATATACCCCCATTAGACACAGGTGTAAAAGTGTGGGCTCCCCACTTTTGGAGAGTTGGGGTCCCCCTGAGACCAGGGCATGGAGGCTCACCTTCAGTGTGGAGACAACCTCGTCGCCGTTGTCCTTGGTGGCGATGGCATAGCGCATGACTCGGTCAGGGTCAATGACCGTGTCCCCTTTCTCCCAGCGGATGATGATGGGCCGCTCACCCCGCGCAGTGCAGTTGAGCTCCTTCGCATGGCCCTTGATGGCGATGGTGGTGTTGGGGTGGGAGGTGATCATGGCCGGGACTGAGGAGGGGAGGGGGGGCAGGAGGCCCCAGTGAGAGGGGAGGCCAGGCTGGGGGAGAGGCGCGTGCCCTGCGCAGAGGCCCCGCCCCTGCCACCCCTCTCTGCAAAGCACCCCAGCCAGGGGGACAGGGTCCACAATAAAGGTCATGGTGGGGGGGTGCTGGAGGACACCCCACTTGCCTGTCCTTTCTCCCTCCCCACCCATGACTGGAGTGGCCTATCTCTTCACCAGGGAGTCTCATATCCCGTGGACCCCTTTCCAGAAGGATTTAAAATGCACGATATACATAGAATTACAAAGGCAACCAGATATATTGAAGTACGGTTGTACAAATATTAAAAACCTTCAAAAGCAAACTTTTCATATAGTATATCACATATCAATATATATTTTTTATTACTCTTTATCAAATACCATCTAGTGCTGAGTTAGAGCAGCACAATTCTGTAACAGCGATGGGCATAAATGATATCTGGAGACACGTGCAAGAGCCGTGGTATGAAAACATCTGTGGATTTCTACTGGAGACAGCCCCAGGTACCGCTACTGCTGTGCTTTATTGCTTATATTCAAAATGGAAGGAAATACTACATTTCAGTTCGAAGCTAGTGGAAGAAAAGATGTGTTCTCTTTTCCTACCCAAATTCATAGACTCCTTGAATCAGATTGATGGACTTTCTGGTGTGTGTGTGTGTGTGGTGGTGGGGTGTCTCTGGACCCCAGATTGGGAGCCCTGCTCTAAAGCACCGGGGCCTCGGCTTTGTGTTCATGGCTCAGGCTCTCTCCATGGCTCAGGCTCAGCTGGTTTACTCCTCTCAAAATGCTGAGAAACTCCCCTGTTCTTCTAAACAAAATGCAACAGAAAAGCCTGGCGAGCATCACCGTTATTCAGGTCCCCCAGCTGTGCTGACCGGTCTCTCCTCCCTACTGGCATCTCCACCGCTGTCCCAGGAAAACCATCATGAAACTACCAAGACCCCAGCTGGCCATCAGGACACCCCTCCCACCACCCTGAAAGGAAGCAGCTAGGTCTTGAGCCTCTTCTGGACCTGAGCACCTTGGCCAGCAGCAGGAGGACACAAGGGGGCAGAGGGAAAGATGGGAAGTCCTGCCTCCATGCTCCTCCATCCAATCCAACAAAGAACTCATTGAGCACCTATGCCATTACATGGCACTGTGCCAGGCTTTGGGGGACACACATGATGTGACACAGGGTCTTTGCCTCCTGGGAGGAGGGAGAGAAGGAGAATGGGGGTGGGGAGATACCTGCATGAGCAACAGGAAAATGAGAAAGATCTGAGGAGTGCCGCACGAGGTATTAGGAGAAATCACCTGTGACTGAGGGGTATTCGGGAAGGCCATTTGAGCATCCAGCCATTCGACAAGCATTTACTGAGCACCTTGTGTTGGGTTTAAGTGAATTGGACAAATCAGATCTCAAGGAGTTTCTTAGTGGTGGTGAGAACAGACAACAAGACTAGCAATTCCAGCACAGAATGTTCTATGCTGGGGAAATGCAAGCCAGACACAGCAGGGCATAAATGGGGGGTGGTGGGGAGGAAAGGGTACCCTAGCCAGGGGACCTGCTCAAGCAGAGGCAGAGCCTGGAAAGGTGAGAAGTCCGATGCAACTGGAAGACTGTTCTTATCCTTGCCTTTTCCTCACTGCCTTCCTGGGAAAACCTGCCTCTCAGAGTCCAGGTCCCTAGGGGCTCTTATCCCGCAGGACTGCCCGTTAGCTATTCTGGAGCCCACAGATCGGGCTGGGCGGTGCTTGACTGCAAGACTGAGAATCAGATGCCTTGCTGCCCCCACCCATGCTGGGGAGAGGACCCCTCCTCACACTGAATTCTGCAGAGCAGGGACCCAGCTCACATACCCCATTCACCGGCCTGCTTGGACAACTGTGTCCTCTGTCCCACCGGCCCCTGGCTTCCCTCTGGGGCTCCGTGTCCCTGCTCCACGTCAGTGGCTGACCTTTCTCTCCCTCCCAGCGGTCTCAGGATTTCTGTCCCCTCTGGCCTTAAAGACCTACTCAAAGTTCCTCCAGCAAACTCTCCTGGGTCACCCGACTTTGAAGGACAAAGGAAACCACGCAGCCATCACGATGTGACCTGAGACACCAGTCGCTGGGCGAGGAGACATCTGGAACAGGTGTAGGGGGGTGAAGGGAGGTGTCTGGCGTCCCTGAAGTCACACGAGGCAGCCGCCTCCTCCTCTGCCTTCCGTCATGCAGGACTTGCCACCGAGGGCAGCCCTGGCCCCCGGCCCCTGCGCCAGCCTCTCAGCCAATCCTCAGCCTCAGCTCATCAAATAACGAAGCAGATAAATTTTATAATGCACAGCATTACACCAGGATATACAATAAAACGCGAAAGACAAATAACGAGGTGCAAGTTATAATGAAGAAAAAGCCTGCAGTCAGAGACATCCAAGTATGAATTATTGACTAAGGTTTTACACTCTCAAGGATGTGTGGAGGAATATTTTCCATCAAAGATTTGCATAATTCACTCGTATAAACCTGGGTAGAATATAGAGTAAGATTTTACATCAACAAGTCGGGCCTTGCATTGCAGATGCCTCCATTTGTTCTGGAGGATGGAAATGCAGGGGTGTGGGGGCGGGGGCACGGGGGCTGTCTCTGCTCTCCCCACCTGAGTGGTCAGAGATGGGGGCCGGGGACCCCTGGGCGGGCCAAGCCCTGAGGCCTTCCTGGGGAAGAGGAGTTCTGCTTCTGAGATGCTGCTGAAACTCTGGAGGAGCTGGGGGATGGCGATGCATAGGTGTGTGTGTGTGTGTGTGTGTGTGTGTGTGTGTGTGTACACGCATGCATGGGGGGTGAGAGCAGGGTCAAGTCTCAGCATAGGTCAGAGGTCTGAGGAAATAGGGGAAAGGAAGAGTCTTTCTCTGGTAGGAGGACTTTCAGGCTTTGCACCAGAACAAGAAACTTGCAGCACATCCCTGCTTTGCTCTCCAGGCAGGGTTGTACTAGCTCATCCAGGGCGTGCGTGTGAATTATAAAGGCACGCCTCTGGCTGGATGCAGAGCCAAGAGCCACCATTTGGCCAGTGGAGCAGAATTGGGCTTCAGACTCCACTTGCTCCTTAGGCTATCCACCTTTGAACAGTGCACAACCTGTGCATCCATACAAGCCAGTCTCCCCTCAGGGAGTCTCCAATCGTGTTTGTTTAAAGAGAGAGACAGGTGCAACCAGAGACTAGAGGGCCTCCTGAGGGCCTGGACAGGCCTCAGAGCCCACTTGGTCCCTCAACCCCGAGTGACAACCATACCTGGGGCCTGAGGTGAGTTTCCTTCACTGCTGTTAAATGCAATGAGCATCACGCGACACAACCCAATGCTGTCTCCACTGCCTGGAAGCTCAGAGCATATTCTGGGGAGCCCATCTAAGAAGAGGAGGCTGCTTCTGTGGCTCCCCACTGGCTTGAAGGGATTGGGGGCCAGGCAGGTGTGGGTTCTCCTTGTGTCCTTACCAGCTCGGTAGCCTTCTACCCAGTACAGTCAACTTCTGTGAGCCTCAGGTTCATCGCCTGCTCTATGCAGACAGGCTACCTCCCCTGCAGAGTTGTTATGGGGCAGATAGGGTCCATCGAGGTAAAGTGCCCGCCACACAGCAGTGGCTTGAGAAACCTCAGGGCTCTCCTGCCCTTCTCCTGGGCCATGAAAAGCACCAGATAAACACACGACTTGCCACCTGTTCCACAGAATTTCAGAGCCCTACGGTTTCAGAGCCCAGATAATGTTCAACATGGCAGTTACGAGCCACAGGGGCCACTGGGCATTTGAAATGCGGCCTCCATAGAACTGAGATGTGCTGTACGGTGTACAACACGTGCTGGGCTTCAAGAACCCAGGAAAAAAATAATGTAAAATGTGTCATTAACAATTTCACACTGGTTACACGTTAATATTTTAGAGACACAGTTAGAGACACAGACTGTTTAGAGACAGTTCATATAGTATATCACATATCAATATATATTTTTTATTACTCTTTATCAAATACCATCTAGTGCTGAGTTAGAGCAGCACAATTCTGTAACAGCGATGGGCATAAATGATATCTGGAGACACGTGCAAGAGCTCCTTGCTCTAGAACACAGTTGACCCTTGAACAACACGGGTTTGAACAGCACTGGTCCGCTTAGATGCAGATTTTAAGAAATAAATACAGTATATACCACTGGAAGTGTGTTTTCTCTTCCTTACGCTTTTCCTAATCACATTTTCTTTTCTCCAGCTGACTTTACTGTAAGGATACAGCACGGGATACACACAACAAATTGAGTGTTGATTGACTGACTGTTCATGTTATGGGTGAGGCTTCTGGTCCACTCCAGTAGGCTAAGAGGAGTGACGTTTTGGGGGAGTGAAAAGTTATATTTGGGTTTTTTACTGCTTCGGGGGTCAGCGCCCCTACCCTCTGTGTTGACCCCAGGTCAACTGCCTATCATTACAATGAATCTCAGCTGTTTCTTTTTCCTTCTTGAACATGTGACAACGAGAAACGTTCAGATTACACACATGGCTCGCGTTTGGTTTCTGATGAATGGCGCCAGTAGGGAGCATCTACCCAGACTCTTCGCTTTACAAATGAGGAAACTGAGGGCACCCAGGGAAGCGATCCATCCGCTCACGGTCTCACTGCTAGGAAACAGTGGGGCATCGGAGGGGCGGTCAGATGGGCAAGGGCAGTGCTCACCACACAGCCCTGTCACCCTGGAGCAAGGTAATGCAGAGCTGGGAGGAGTCCCCAGCTCTTGGGCATTTTAAGCACAAGCTCAGATGACTCACGAGGGCTCATTCTGGGTACCCCCCCACCCCTTGACAGGGGATGATAGCAAGCTAGAGTGTGACCAGGAAGATGGGCACATTCAAGGCGTGCCATTTGAAGAGTGGCTGAAAACCGGGAATCTGTAACTTGCGGGGAGTGGGATGGGGACAAGACACAAGAGTTCTTTGATAAAGGAGGAGGGACAGACCTCCTATTGGCCTCAGAAGGAACTTTCTAGTAGCTCTTGCTGTTTAGGGAAAGGTCTGCAGTGGGGAGGCAGTGAGTCCCTGCACTAGAGGTAGGTAGTCTCAGGCACTGTAAGGCAGATCCAAGAGGGAGGGGAAGGACCTTGTCTTTGGGGGTGTCTGGGCCCCTGAAGAGAGGGAAAGATGGTCCGGAAATCGGCTCAGTGTTTTGGGAGGCAATTCTGTGACTCAGCATACCCTTCTCCCTGCATATAGGCGTCTTCAGCGCTCTGTCTTAGGCAAGAAGCAGAGAACCTGCCTCCTCTCCTCTCCCTGCCCTACACGGTCTTCCTGCCAACACCAGAGAACTCCACCCCTGGGTCCCTTCCCCAGCCCTGTCTCCAAGAGTCACAGTGCCCTCCTGTGCCTGCAAACTGGGGGCCTTGGCCCTCTGGGCTGCTGTACAGATGGTCTTAACAAGACAGCCCCCTCAGAGAGGGGAGTCCAGGGCAACAGTGCCCCGCCCCATCTGCTCTCCTCTTCCTTCCACCTCCCCTTTGCTTCTTGCTCTGGCTCACAAGGTTTCTGTGCTTCACTGAATCACAGTCATAAACACAACTGAACCTGAACCCTCATAGCACCAAGGCTCAGCTGTGCCCCAGAGGGCTTTCTGGGTTGAAGGCAACCCCCCAAGAATTCCCTAGAGAGATGTTCATGTTCAGTCATCTACCTACAAGAGCAGATACACACACACGTGATAAAAATACACCCCAAAGTCACACAGTCACTGTAACTGCCTGTGCTCTGACATCCGTACCACAGACTCACACATGGTGTCACGTACACACAACCAATGGTCAGTTGCATGTCAATTGATGTGGCTGTCTAAGGTACATCTCCCCACAGCCCTGCATTACATAAGTGCATCCTCCCTGTTCACACACACACACACACACACACACACGTGTACACACACACTCTTCTATGATTACCTTTTACTGCAAACTTACCATGTACCAAATGCTGACAGTATTCTAGAGCTTTAACCGAATTAACTCATGTGGGGTGGGTCCTGTTAACATTTCTGGCTCCAAAGCCTGGGTCCTGACCTGTTTCTTGACTAAGCTTTATGGCCTCCCTGGGCCTGTGATGCCCATGATGGAGTAGGCAATAAGCTGGATGCTTTGCCTCTTGGCTTATTGATCAATGATTTACCCCCACCCCACTCCAGCAACAACCACGAGACGTCTTATTATCCCCATTTTTCAAAGGAGGAGACCGAGGCTTCCAGAAGGCAGTTCGTCCCTCTCCAAGCCCCTGCTACTGTGGTTGCAGGGGATGGCCACCTCTTGCGGTCTGTCCGTCTGCCATGAGTGTGCATGGTGTCTAGCTTTGGAAAATGGAATTTGGCTGTCACCAAAGAACCATGGCTTCTCCGTGGTGGGCAACCCTAGCAGGACACCCCCAGGGCAGGCATCATAGACTGCAGCTTTAGGGGCCCAGCAGGGGGTGGAGAAGAAGGGATTGTATGCACAGGGCTGAGTCCTCTGTGACAAATGCTAATAGCAGCCACATAGGCAACATGATGCTCCAATAGGACACAGGAGGCTTTAATGAGATACAATTTCTCTGCTTTCCTGCAGTGTAATTCAATTAACAGCCAGGAAAACCTAATTTCTTTTTACAAAGAGGGGTGCAGGGGGAGATTCTCTGGGGACTTGGGAACGGGGAGGGGCTGGGCCTAGAGGCATCATGGAGACCCATGGAGGCCAGCTGCCTCTCATACATAGCTCCTTCCAATAATGCCCCTTCAGGTGGGGAGGGCGAGGCATTTCCCTGGTATCCCACGGGAAGTCCTGTGTCAACCGAGCTAGTCTTGTTCAAAGCTTTACAGCCCCAGCACCTGGTGCAGTGCTTGATATGATGCACGGCCGAACTGGGGCAAGCCTGGAAGAGGCCACAGATCACTTCTGGGACCCCTTCCCTGACACCCCATGTCATTGCAGTTGTCCCTCCGATGGGCATTGAGCATCCCTAGCGCGGTGCCTGTCCTATACTGCAGTGTCCTTGCACCTTGTCTCTGACTGCGAGAATCCCCGAGGCAGAAGCGTCTTTGTTCAGGACCTAGCATGTTTGTGGGAAGCTCCCAAGCACAGGGCACCTCTCCCGGTTCCCCACCAGTGCCCTGGGTCCCCCTGCTTAGGTCCCCAGTTAGACTCACTCCAGGGCAGGGAGGAGCCTTGCTGGGCCTTTGGCACCCAGGCCATTGCCTTACAGCCATGCAGAAATTTCAGTTTTTCTCCTCCTGCTTCTGCTGGGGCCTTCTTGGCAGGCGCCACGGAGGATCCCCCCGCCCCCCCAACTCCAGGACCCTCCTGGGGCAGTGAGCCGAAGGGAGAGGAAATCAATTTCAAAAACAAGACAGTTGTCAGAATCTGATGTAACCGGTTCCCGTCTGTGAAATTACTCACAGGCCGGCTCCTGTCACCCCCGAGGTCCTGCCCAGACCAGCTGCTATTTACATTTTAATTTGATGTGAGAGGCTGATAGATTTTTAAAACACCGCGAGAAGGCTCTGCTTCCTTGCTCGCCCCAGCATCCACAGACTATCCGACCAAGCCCAGGCTTGGAGATGGAGTTCTGGGGCTTCTAGATGCTTGCCTTGCTCCTGCAGCTGCCTTTCTCTGGGGTCCCACTGTAGGGGCTGGGCGGGTGGGGGGGGGGGGTCTGCCTCTGCCCCTGCCCCTTGCAGGTTGCAAAAGCCCTGGAGCATCCTTTGAGAGGAGCTTCACTCTGGGTAAGGAGGTGGCCTGGGGTGATCAGCCCCTACATTACCAGTGAGAAGTGGAGGCTCAGAGAGGCTAAGCGCTTTGTCTCAGGTCACACAGCTGGTAAGTGGCAGGAAAGAGACCAAGCCCCAAGTCCCCTGACAAGTCATCAGCTCCCTCTTCTCTGGTTTCAATCCAGCCTTCTCCTTCTGCCTGATTTTCTCCCACTCTGGGCTGTATCCCAGGAGCAGGGAGCGGGGTGGGGATGACATAGTGCAGATGAATCCTGCGGGGAGTGCAGGAGGAGCCTAGAGACTAGAGTGGGGCTGGGCCAGGCCAGGCCCGGGCTGGGGGCAGGAGTTAGCTGGCGGTGAGTCAGGCTTCCTCCGTCTTGGTCTCCCTCCCTCTCTTCCGCCTGGTGATTGGAGCTCAGCTGGTGTTTCTGACAAGTCCCCAAGTCACCAGGGAGGGAAGATTCAGTTATGAATGCCCAAAGGAGAGGAGCAAAGAAATAGGACGGGAGCACCACTGGCTGTTGGGAGAGGCAGGATAAACTGTGAGAAAGGCATGGAATGTTGCAATTCCCAAGGGGAGCGCGGGGCGCCTCTCCACCCCGTTGGTGGGCAGGAGCCTGTGGTTCCCACTATTCCGATGGCGAAACTGAGGCTTACAGAAGTAAACTGCCCAAGCTCACCCGGCTAGCAAGTGGCAGGGCCAGGACTTGGGCGCCCCAAGGTGCCTATGGTTTTACCCACCATGTGACACAGGCCAGAGAAGAGCAGTAGACAGGGGAGCAGGAGCCAGGGATGGGAGCGCAGAGCCAGGCTTCTCTGGAGAAAAATGCTGTTAATTGCTGGGGGTGGGGATTGGTCTGGGATCCAGGAGACCTAGGGGTTGGGCTATTCTGCTCCCTTGGGTGGGAGGCCTGGGGGAGAGGGTTGAGGAAGTTCTCGGGCCTGGCTTCCTAGTCAAATTGCCTGGAAAGTTAAAAAAAAAAAAAAAACCTATGGCACAATCCCCATGCCCAGAGGCTCTGATTTAATTGGTCCAGGGTGGGTCCCAGCGGCAGTATTCCTTAAGAGCCACCCCCACCTGGGTGATGCTCACACGTGCTCTGGAGGAAGAACCGTGCCTCTCCTCTTCCACCTCCCATTCTACTAGATGCCCTCTGGTCCTTCCTCTGCTGCAGGGAAGACAATCTTAAAGCCAATAGGGTTGGAGGAAGGGCAACAAAGTCCTGTGGTTCTTCACTCTCTCCGAGGAAGTTCACTTTTTCAGGAAGTCCTTCTGAGAGTCTAACTGAAATCCCTTTAGGATCCGCACTGAGCTTTTTGCTAATTAGGATGCTCTGGGCATGCTAAAATGGTTTTCTGGATGTCTCCCCTCTTTGCCCTCTGGGGAAAGGATTTTCTAGGGGACAGCAGATACCCGGAAGGCTCTTGAGAGCTCTACAAACCCACTTGTCAGAGGAGAAGGGAGCCTCTTGGCTCAGAAGCTCTCATCTTTTGTTTCTGAAAGGATTACATGTACCCATTTGAGGTGAGTGGGCCCCTCCTTCCCCCAACACAGCCCACTCCCCTCCCTCCCCCCAAAGGCTTGTGTCTCCTCCTTGTTAACAAGATTGCGACAAGACCAGTAGCCCTGTTTGGCGGTGTGAGATAAGCCGCCACAAAGGGGCATTGTTGGCACGCGGGGTGGTGGGCCTGGGGCGGGGCGGGTGGCAGCATTTTGAGCTCAGCCAGGCAGCAGCTCCAGGCTTCCCCAGGGAAGAGCTGGTTGGAGGGCGCTGAGGGGGGCGGGGGTGCCTTCTGGTGTCTGCTTTGTTTTGTCCCTCCTTAAAGAGCCAGGGCCTTGGCGTTGTTAATTTGATTGCACCCACTTCGGCTTCATGTCTCCCCTGATTAGCCAAGCTCCACCTGAAGCATGAGATGAATTCAAATTGCATGGAAGCAATCAGCTTTGCTCTGAGAGGTGGTGGGGAGATGCCCGGGGAGCCGGGGGCCCATGGGACCCTAGCTGCCCACTGCCTGTGTGCGTGTGTGAAGGGGGTTGGGGTGAGGGTCATGAAGGGTGGGGATCTTTGAGACTCGGACCTCGGACCTGCTTCTGCTCCCGGGTGTGTGTGTGTGTGTGTGTGTGTCTCTCTCTCTCTCCCAGTTGAGACCCTCACATTCTCCAGGCCTTGCTTTCTCCAGCTCTAAAACGGGGTCAGTACTTCTTTTGGCTGCCTGCCATGGAATCCAAGAGCAGACTCCGGGGGTGTCCTCATGTCAGGGTGGGGACCTGCTTCTCCCTTGCCTCTGGTCCTCCTCTCTCCCCAGAATGTTGGGAAAATGATTAGTAATCATAAAAATAGCTAACATCTATTGAATGTTTGTTATCTGCGATGTGCCTTGATTAATGCTTTACGTGAATTATCTCATTAAATACTGCTCCCCCCTCCTCTTCCCTCCGACCGAAGTGAGTGGTATTTTTATTCCTATTTAATTTAAAAAAAATTTTTTTTTTTTTTTAAGATTTTATTCATTCATTCATGAGAGACACAGAGAGGAGAGAGGCAGAGACACAGGCAGAGGGAGAGGTAGGCCCCATGCAGGGAGCCCGACGCGGGACTCTATCCCAGGACTCCAGGATCACGCCCTGAGTCGAAGGCAGGTGCCAAACCGCTGAGCCACCCAGGGATCCCCTTTATTCCCATTTTAGAGATGAGAGAACACTCAACTGTGAAATTACCCTGCACATCAGAATCCTGATGGTAAGGTCAGGACGTAACGCCATGCCATCTTGAGTTACTAGGAAGACCCTTCTGGGAGTCATTGCTGGGTCATTGCTGCCCATACCCTAGAGCAGGGTCCAGCAAAGTTTTTCCGTAAGGGGCCAGATAGCAAACATTTTAGGCTTTGCAGGCCAGAGATCTCTGTTAAGATTACTCAGCTCTGCCCTTGTAGCTCCAAAGCAGCCAGGGACAGTAAGACGGGAAGAGTGGGGGTGGCTGTCTTCCAGCAAAAGTGGCAGCTGGTCAGGTTTGGCCTCAGGCCCACCTTGCTGACCCCGGCTCTAGAATTCCCTACATAGGAGTTTCTGGTTAGGAGCCTGGTTGCATTTAGACAAGGACAGTTGTAGGATGTTGGAAGGGATGACATTTCAGCTGTCAGAGTTCTGGAAAGCATGAAGTTATCGAATAAATCACCAGGCACGGGAATGGTTGTGGGTTGAATTGTGTCTCCCCAAAGACATGTGTCAAGTCCTAACCCTGGTACCTGTGGACGTGACCTTATTTGGAAATCGGGTCTTTGTAGATGCAATCAAGATGTAAGCTAAGATGTCATCTTCCTGGAGCAGGATGGGCCCCCCAGTCAACGTGACTGGTGTCCATAGAAGGGGCAGGCTCAGAGGAACAGTGGTGTGAGGACACACAGGAAGAAGGCCACGTGGGGTGGAGGCAGAGACCGGAGTGGTGCACCTACCACCTGAGGACTGCTGGCAGCCACCTGAAGAAGCAAGGGGCTCCCCTAGAGCCTGAAGGCAGCACGGCCTTGCTGACACCTTCCTTTTGCATTTCTCACCTTCTAGTACATTTCTGGTTTTTTAAGCCAGCTGGTTTGTGGTGCTTTGTTACAGAGGTCCTGGGAAAGTCATACAGGGATCCAGTGAGTGAGAGGGATCTTTGTCCCAAGTGCCAGTGAGGACAACCGTGGAGCTGGAGGGGGCTCCTTGGGGTGGAGGCTGCGTGGACTCTGCTCTACCTGTGCCATGGGGAGCCCACTCCCCGTCACACTCCCACCCATGCTCAGGCTGGCAGTAGGCAAGCAGGTGTGACTGTGCCAGGGCCAAACATACTCCACCCCTACCCCCGACCCCAGGGACAGGCACTCAGCGGGTGCTCCGTGACTACTGAAAACTGAATGAACAGTGGCAGGCCTGGACGCGAGCAAACGTGAACTGGAGAAAATCTCCAGAATCTCAATCCCACCACATCTTGAGACTGCGTAGACCTGAGAGGTCAGACGGAAGCCTGGTACTCCTGGGGCTGGAGGCCCCAAGGCCTAGGCAGGGATGGGGTGGGAGTAGGGCTTGGGGGTCTGCCCACCAGTCTCATCCTTTCTAGCCCAGGACGGGACACCTGCCAGCTACCCAGTGACTTGTGAGTGACCTAAGGGGCGTGGGGATGGTGTCTGGGCCAGCACGCTGCTGTCGGCAGAAATCCTGGTGGAGTGCCAGTCAGGGTCCGGCTGCCTCAGAGCACCCCGTCATCCCACCTGGACCTGACCAAAGTGGACACATCATCTCTCCATTCTCATCTACTGCATTTCTCCTGGTGGCACCATGGTGCTGCTCATCTCGGCTTCAAGCCTTGACTCTTCCCCCTGGCTCCTTGTCCAACCCATCGTCAGTGCCTGGTACTTGTTCCTTCATAATGACTCTCAGATTCCCCCTTTCTCTCCATTCCCTGCCCAGGATCCTAGTGTCACCTGCCACTATATTCACAAGCTCTCCCCTTCATCCCAGGCTGCCACCCTCTCATTAGAGGTTCTCCTCATGGCCTCCCACAGCTTCCTACCCCAGTGCCTTTGCTCATGCTATTCCTTCTGCCCCCTCTTCTTCAAGGCTCAAGTCCCCCTCCCCTAGAAAGCTCTGTCTGACCACATCTGTCCACGCTGGGTTTTTCCTTCCCTGATGTAACATTGCACTTGTAGTGTCAGACCCCTTGGCACGTGATCTTGTCTTACTTCCTGAAGGTTGATTCCAGCTTCCTCGCTAGTCTGTAAGTTCCTTGGGGGCAGGAGTGGTGATTTAATCAGGAAGTGCCTGTTTGCTGCTTGGCTGACTTACCAATCTGTTCTGCCCCTACCATTCAGGAAGGCTTCGATCATCACTGGGGGAGCACATCTGGGCTCCTGACTTAGGGTTTGGAGGTACTGCCTTGGCTCTTTGCTTGCCTGCATTCTCTTCTCCAGTAAACTGAGCCACCCAGTGATAACCTCAGCTCCCTGTGTCTCAGAATGTTTACTGTACCTTTTTCTTGATTAGCATGTGGGATGCACAGAATGCTGTTATTCATCAGATCTGCTGGAGCCGAACATCAGGCAGGCCTTGAATGACACCTTAGAGCCCAGACCCAACTGGAAGCTCTCCTGTGCTCCTGGTCATGGGGACTGCCTGCCACCACTGCCTAACGCCTCGAACAAGGAGATAAGGGCTCAAATGAGCCTGAGGACGAGATGTCCCACTTTCAGACTGGGAGTGGAGGTCACACAGGCAGAGCATTCCTCTTGTCCCTTCAATGAAACCCTCCTCTGCTTGTCAGGGGACCTGGCTGGTCATGGTGAGGAGAAGAGGGGCCAGGGAAGGGGGCTGTTCCACCTGGAGACTTTCATTCTACCTTGAAACCTTGTACAAAGGACCCTTTTGGGGCTAGGTTTGACATGTGATATGATTTGCTCCAATGACACTACTGGTCTCTTGAGATCAGTAAGATCTCCCATGTTTCTTTGGTTCAGACTTGTCTATTTCTATTTTTTTTACATTAAAAAAATTTATTCATTCATGAGAGACATACACACAGACCAGAGATACAGGCAGAGGGAGAAGCAGGCTCCCTGCAGGGAGTCTGATACGGGACTCGATCCCAGGACCCCAGGATCACACCCTGGGCCGAAGGCAGGCACCCAGCCGCTGAGCCACCCAGTTGTCCCAAGAGACCCCCTGAAACTCTGAGGGCTCTGGCTTCTGGAAGTAAGGTCCTGGAACTGGCGACACATGCCCTCCCTGGTCTCCATGGGCTCGGAGAAGGTGGCCCATTTCTTGAGCTCTGCTACTGTCTTAGGGGCTGTGGGAAGGGGAGAGAGGGATTGGGACATCTCTTAGCAGAGGGACAAAGTGAGTCCAGAGAGACGAAGTGATTGACCCAGTTTACTCAGGGTGTAGTGGGGGATACTGAGGCAAGGAAGTGGGACTGCCATCTCCCTGCTTGGGGGCCATCCTGTCCCCTAAGCCATCTATTCACTTTGGTGTCCCTGGGTTCTGCATATGGTAGGGAGAGCCTGGGCTGGCCCATGGCTGCAGACCTCTGGGGGTGTGGTTTAGGGGTGGGGAGAGCAGGACGGAGCCTGACCTGGAGACCGGCTGTGTGTCCAGCCTCTCTGCTCACCCCTGTTTGATGAAGCAGGAGACAAAGTGCTGCTCCTTATTCTATGAAGTCTGAAAATCAATAAGGCCAGAGAGCCAGTGGGATAATCATTGCCATGGAAATCATGGCAGTGGCTCATTCCCTCTTCCTCTCCCTTCCTCCTTTATGAGAGGCCAGATCCCAGGCTTGCAGACCCCCCAGGCTTGGCACAGACCAGAGTGGGGCTCCCTCAGCTGCCCTAAGGCTGGGCAGGTGAGGGTGATTGATGACCAGTCCTGGGGTAGCAAATAAATAATGTGGCCAAGCTTCTTGGCTATGGCAGGGCCAGTGTCAGCCCCAGGCCAGTGCGACTCAGAGGCCAAACATTGTCCTGCTCTGCTGCCTGCCACTGTGCTTTCCTGCCTCCTCCCCTGACTGTTTGCTGATCCAACAGAGGGGCCATCCCATCCACCCCTCAGCCAATCAGGGAGACTCATAGGGCAGAGGGGAGCACCCAGGGCATGACCTGTGGCACCATGTGTGACTGGACTGGACCTAGGGGCTTGGGTCAGTTTGGCCTGTTGTTCCCAGGAAGGCAGGCCAGAGTGGGCAGAGGCCTCTGCTGAGCTGGATGCCAGAGGCAGGCATTCCCACAGAGAGAAGGGAAGACCAGCCCCGCCTTCAAGGAACTCAGGTCTGGTGAGGAGATAGGCCCTACTGCCAGGGACCACAGAGGAAAATCTTGGGCCAGTTGCTTGGTTTCTTCCTGCCTATTTCTTCCCGTGTGCTGAGAGGGCCTCCCAACCTACACATTCAGGCTCCTTCTGCACGCCCTGAAAACAGCCATCCCTCAGGTCTAGGGGCCCTTCCTTGGGAGGACAGATCGGAAGACACTGTGGAAGATCCTAGAAGTTGGGTTGGGGTCTTTGGGCAAGGAATTCTCTGGCATCTGGAATGTGGTCTAGAAAGGGAGTTGTGGGCTCTGGGCAGCGTTTCCTTTGGCCATAGACTCCTTGCCCTGTGGGAGGGGCAGGGGCTGATGAGGGCAGAAGAACATTCTAGAGCAGGAGCCCTAGGCTTTGGGTCTGAGGGAGGTGCTGCTTCTGCCTGACAAGGAAGAATTTCCTTTGGGCAAATCTGAAATTAGGACCACCTGGGTCAAGGGATATGCGGTTGTCTTTCCAAGGCTTTGTATCCTGCCTGCTGTGCTGCACCAGAGGTCAGCCGCGAGCAGGCCATCTTGTCTACCCAGGCCCGGGGCTTCCCCCCTAGTGTGGTCCCCCTCTCTCCTCCAGTCCTCACTAGGCTCCATTCTCCTGTCTTCCAGTGACTCTGCAGCTGGGTGTGTGCTCGTGGAGGGCTCTTGGATCTGGCTTTAATTGGTCTGACATTTTGCTAAACAAACAAATCAAAACTCAGACCAAACAAAGAGCCCTTATGGGTTTAATTGGCCATGGGTTCTGCCTCGGCCCAATCGCTGGAGCCTTTACAAAGTGGAGGAGAGTCTGGGGGATATAACAGAACCTGTCTAATCAGGTAACCTGCGGCATAAGAGGCCCTCGGAGTCCAGAGAGGCACCGCCACGTGGTGGCAACATCAAACACAGCCAGCCCCTTGTACCCCAGACTAAGCAGCCTGGCTTTTTACCTGCCTCTCCGTAAAGCATTCTTTTTGAAGATGGTTTATTTATTTATTTTTCCCTCTGTGCCAATTGGAGGAAGGATTGCTTTCTCCTCCTTTTGGTCATTATCTCTCTCTCTCTCTCTTTGTTTTAAAAGGGAGATAAAAGGTAGCTGGATGTGGTATTTTCTTCTGTTAATTACATTTACTTTTAACCAAGCTCTGGGAGGAGGTCTGCTGTCCTGAAAGGACCATGCACACACTGTCTTGGAAACAGCTAGTGACCAGATTCTAATGCAGGCCTCTTATTGTATGGATGAGAACTCCCGAGAAGGGAAGGGAATGGCTCTTGGATACGTGGCTGGTGAGTCGTGGAGCCAGGACCAACATCTTCTGCCCCTGGGTCTTGCTCTTCCTACCAAACCATGAGTCCCCAGAGGCAAGTTCTGGTCTCAGCTGGGACTATACCACCCAATGACCTTGACCCAGTGCCTTACCTTCTTTAGGAAGGAGCTACTGGCTGCTGACCTCACAGGCTAGGCATAGGAAGAGCTCTACAGACTATGAAGTGCTGACCTAGGATGTAGTATAAGGCTGGGCTATAAGCTCAGGTGATCATGGGCTCAGCTCACACCAACACTCTGGGGGTCAGAGAGCAGTGGAGGCCAATCGGGCCTGGTTGGTTGCCAACAAGGATGTCTGGGGATTAGAAAACCAGCTGCCCACCCTAACATGCCCTTTGCACCCCAAGGCCCTGAGGAAAGGCTCTACATGGCAATTCTGCAAGAATCAGCTCTGGAATTCGGACTCCCACCAGACCCCTTGGGTTCCTGGAACTCCAGTTTGTTGCCTGGTATCAAAAGTCAATGCTACTTAGAAAGAAAATGCTTAGCTTCCAAAGCCCATAAGCACCTGACATTTAATTTTCCCCGTCCATCCTCCTTCAGTCTCTACCAGACTAGACACCTAAACTTCTAGCTCACCAGATGACACTCATGGACTTTCCTCCCTCCACGCCCTTGCTATGCTTTCCCCTCCGGGATGGAATGACATCTGTCGCTGTTGGTTCCTGCCAGAATTCCTGTGTTCTTCGAGTTCCACTTAGACACTATTGCTTTGGTGGAGCTTTTCTTGACACTTCCTCATTCACCCCAAAGTTAAAATTAATTTCTCCATCCCAGATTCTCATCGTATCACCTTGTTTGTAGCCTCGTAAGGCACTTATCATGTTGTACATGATGACTGTTTGAGGTATATGTTTACCTTCTCCTCAAGATTCTAAATTCCCTGAAAACAGGGGCGCCTGGGTGGCTCAGTGGTTGAGCATCTGCATTCGGCTCAGGTCAGGATCCTGGGGTCCCGGGATCGAGTTCTGCATTGGGCTCCCCGCAGGGAGTCTGCTTCTCCCTCTGTCTGTGTCTCTGCCTCTCTCTGTGTGTCTCTTGTAAATAAATAAAAATCTTTAAAAAAATTTTTCTGAAAACCGCAACTCTGTCTTATTCATCACTAGATTTTCAGCACCTAAAATGAAGGATTACTAACAATTATTGCATGTGTATTTGGTGCCACGTATTATATTAATGGCTGTAAGCACATGTCTCATTTAAACCTTTCTGATGAGTCTAAAGCATTATAATCCCAAACTTATTGAGGAGGAAACTGGGGCTTGCAGAGATCAACATCCAAGACTTCACAGCTATCAAGTGGCAGATCTGGGATTTGAACCCATGTCTGTCTGGTTCTAAAGCCTAAGCTCTTAGTCACCGAGTTTCATGGACCTATTTAGTGAGTGTTCAGTGAAGATCTACTGAGTTATCATTGGAAACTGTAGGGATCAATGGTGTAGACACTCCCCAACAGAAGCCAATCACAAATGTCCAGTTTGACACTTGGATGCTTTTTATGATATATGTCCCTTTCTTCTATTTGGCTAAAGTGGGGATTAGGGTCAGTTTGCCTTCTGAGAGTTCACAGAAGTATGAGGTCTTGTGAACAGGGTGGAGTCAACATTTTCTTGAGCGTGCATCGACACAAGCCTTGAAATTGGCTTTGAGGCCTTGCAATGGCAAGTCTTCCCATGGCCAGCTCTGCAAGTGGGTGAGGGGAGCGTTGGTGGTGGTGAGTGTTTGAGATGGAGTAAGGGCTGGCTAGGAATGGCTTGCCCCCGGCAGTCTCAAGGGTGACTCATGCGCCCGGGGCCTGAAGGTTCTTCCCCACCTTCCTATGCTCTTTCAACTGAAGTCAGCTTGGGCAGAGGGAGAAGGCTGAGGGTGAATGAAGAAGGAAAGGGCAGAGCAGCTGCGGGGACGTGCAAGGGGACCAGCTGGGGGTCAGTTACCTAGAACAGGAGGCCTGTGTAGACACAGCAGGAGGCAGAGTGGAGAAAGTTTCTAGAGAAAATTGGGAGCACCTGTGCCCCACCCCAGTGCCCATTCCCAGCTCATCAACATTGTCAGACTGTCACAGGTGCCCCTTCTGGCTCCTCGGGTCTGTGTAGAGTGATTCCAGCTGCTACAGAAGGGCGGTCAGATCCTCCGACCCACAGGCCGTGCCATGCTCAGCCCTCCCATTCCGCCTGCCTTCGGGCCTCAAATGCCCCTGGCCTTGCTCCTCCTGTCCTGCTGGCATTCAGGGTGGCACAGGGGTCCCTGGCATGGCTGGGCAGGTCACTGGGGAGCATGGGGCTGGGATGCAAGGGGGCGTTTGCGACAGAGAAAGCATGTCAGGAAAAGGCCATGTAAGGAGCTCACGCGTGTGAGGGGGTATGAGACGGCACAGCTGGAGGACAGCTGTCGTCGGCTGGGGCTGGTGGCAGGGTAGAGGCTGGGTGAGGAAGCGCTGAGAGACACCGAGTCACAGGCAGCGGGGAGGGGGGTGCGGTGAGTGGGAAAATATGACCTGAGGTGTCTGTGAGACAGAGTAGATGTGAGAGAGGCGTGTGCATGTGCCTTGCTGTGGAAGGAAACAAAGAACGATGACGAGGCGGCTGCAAATAGGGCAAGGGCAGGAGGGGACAAGGGCCAGATTCTGCCCACAGGTGATGGGAGTGGTAAGAAGCTCCTGGGGAAGAGGGCGCCAGGTGTTTGCACCTGTGTGTGTGTGTGTGTGTGTGTGTGTGTGTGTGGCACACGGATTTACAAAACGGGCTTCCTCTGAGTATCTCCGGGTGCTGTATAGCCTGGGCCGAGCTGTGTAGACAGCACGGAAAAAGCGCAGGGTTGCGAGCTGGGCCGACTTGCCCAGGATCCCTCCAGGACACCGGGGACAGCCTGCTGTGACCCGAGGCTCCCCGCACAGCCCACCTCCTGCCTGCCCGGTCGCCTGTGTCCCCCTCATCCCACAAGCCGGGCACCACAGAGCCACAGCCACGCTTGTTTGGTGCAGTCCCTTAGCTTCAGGAAGAAAGAGCAAAGAACAAAAAAAAAAAAAAAAAAAAAAAGCCTCCGGGTTTGGGTTTCTGTGTGCTGTGGACGGTGGGGTGGAAAGGATCAAATTCCAGGGACGGTTGCGCGAAGGGCCTGCTAGTCCTCTCACCTCACGCAGGCAGAATTAGCGAAGTTCTCCCGGGCTGAGGGATGTAGATTGATTGCCTGGTTTTATTAAGGACAAAGTGCTTTTTGATAGTGTGAGGGAAGCGGTTCCCCAGGGCGGGGATTCCGGCGCCCGGAGCTCCCCGAGCATCGATCGCCGGGGCTTCCCTGTCTTGTGCTGAGCTGAACGCGGGCTTTGGCAGGCGATAAAGCAGCTGATTCCTAGCGGAGGGACCCCACACCGGGCACTGCGGGGACCGACAGCCAACGTGGTACGCCTTTGCTGGCTTACTGGGTGCCAGTCACCATACTGGCTGCTTTACACATGTTATCGGACTCACTCTTGACACAGGACATGACAGGAAAGGCACTACGATGACTCTCATTTTCTCTATCCAGGAAATGTATGTGGAGGCCAAGCAAACCCACTGAGGTCACAATGATTACAACATGGCACCAGGATTCGCACTTGGCTTTGGTCTGGTGCTAACACACCGGCCCTTACCTCTGTCCTCCACGGCCCGTGCTCCATTTCCTGACACAGAGCCAGATGGACACTGTTCCTCTGACACGATTTGGTGGTGGTGGGGGTCATTGTACAGACCCTTAAGACTCTAAAGGGATGGGATTCTCTGGTAGGAATACCTGTGTGTGACTGAATGGAATTTGGGGATATTTTGGGCTTCTGAGGCCATGAGGCCAGCTCTGTGTCTCGGGATTTAGAAGCCATAGAGCACTGAGTGATGGGTTTTGTTGTTCTTTTGGCTTTCTCCCCAAATACCTTCCCTTTCCCATGATCGGTTATTCAAACAGCCTGGTGGGGTGGGTGGGCTGGAAAGGAACCTCTAGCACAGGGAAGAAGCTGGAGCCTAGACAGGTGAGGTGACTTGGCCAAGGTCATGGGGTTCTGAGCCCCCCACCTGAGGGTCCCGCGCGCACCTCTGACCAGGAAGGCTCCCTCCCTGCCTCCCACTCACAGATGGAACAGGGGCAGCTGGGCAGGGAGGCAAGGTGAGTGTGGGGACAGGCCCCAGCCTGTGTGGAGGGCTAGGACCACGCGGGAGCAGGACTCACTTTTGACGGTGAGGAACATGGACTTGCTGATGTCGGTGCCCACGCCGTTGCTGGCCTGGCAGAGGTAGTAGCCCATGTCCTCTTCCAGGACGTGGCGGATCAGCAGCGAGCTATTGGCCAGGATCTGGGTGCGGCCGGTGAGGGGCACTGGGTGGTACTGCTGCGGGCTCCCGCTCCCTGGAAGGAGGCAGCTGTTAAGGGGCTGGCGCCCAGGCTAGCAAGCAAGCTGGGTCAGGTTCAACAGCCCCAAGGATGCCTCCGTGTCCTTCTCTTGCTGACCTAGGGCCATTTTATAGTATTTCCCAAGTACTCCTCTGGGCAACAGGGAGAGACTTGCAGAGGTCTGGCCCTGCCCCAGCTCTCAAGTCAGGAGATGGAGTTGGGGGCCTCAGCTCAACACCTGCCTTGGCACTGAGCTTTGGAGCCGAATTTGGAGAGAAAGGGTTGTCTTTAGGCCACTTGGCCACAGGCAAAGGCAAGATGGAACCCTAAAATGGCAGTTGCCTGGTCTTGGACAGCCAGGCCTGGGAAAGAGGTCAGCCATTCTCCAAGGGGGGCTTTACAGTACCATTTCCTCATTCCCCCAGTGTCAGTGATGGGTAAGGTCTATGACAAGAGGTTGGCATGGGACTCAGATACCAAATGTATCCTTGGGATGAGGTTAGATTCCAAGAAGGACCACAGTCCCAGAATAGGTTGACTGGTCCCAGAATAGAAACAGGGGCCAAGGAGATTCTGGGACCCCAAGCAGGGTGGGCAGGGCTAGAGAAAGCAGACAGGGAAGGACAGAGGTCAATTTGTGGGGACTAGAGGAAATTTGGAGTCGGCCTGATAGCTGTCCCCCGTCCGCAGACCCTCGAGGGTGGCCGAGGATACTTTCCAGAGCAAGTATAGCCCAGAGTCCTGTGAAAGCATAGAAAGGGCTCCCACCCAGGGCTAGGAGCTGTGCATAGGAAAACAGGCCCAAGCCCCATCCACTTCCTTCTCCCTGACTGTGCTTGGAGACGCTGGCTGGCCAGGGGCTCACCCTTGGCATGCTTCCACATGACCTTGGGCGGGGGGTAGCCATCCACTGAGCAGTTGAGCACGCCAGCTTTGCCGTAGATGCCGTCCTGGTTGTTGGGCTGCACCACAAATCGAGGCGGCACTGCAGAAAGAGGGAAAGTAGTGAGAAACAGATCACCTGTCTCTAACAGGTCTTCCGTGGTCTCTAACCCTCCATTCTGTGCCAGCGCCACCTGGACCACAGGCAAGTTTGCAGCACCTAACTCTGAAACTCAACATGCTGAGGGCTTTTGTTGAGTACTGGGAGTTCTGCATCGCAGCTCCGACCCTGGCAATGATCAACTGAATGGGGTCTTCTCCTCTCAGGGCCTGCATGTCCTGGCTTGGAAACTAAGACATTTGAACTGCTTGATCTTGAAGTCCCCCCTCCCCTGCATTGGAGCCAACATTCCCTCAGCCCATGATTCAAGCCCCTAATCTAGGGAGACGGTTAGCAGTGGACAGAGCCTTCCTCCTCCACCACTGGGCTCTCTGCTCACCACGCACGATGAGCTGGCGCTCCCGGCTCACGGTGGCCGCTGCGTTGCTGGCGATGCACGTGTAATTGCCATTGTGCTTAAGGGAGACGCTGGAGATCTGCAGGGAGCTCATGAATTCCTTGCTCTCGATGGTCACGCCCGAGCCTGAGATGATCACCTGTCCGTCCTTCCTCCAGGTGATGCGGATGGGCATGTCCCCCGAGGACACCACGCAGGGGATATAGAGCAGCTGGCCGATGGAGGCAGGTGGGAACTCAAAGGGCTGGATTAGAGGGGGCACTGGGGAGGCAAGGGTAGTGCTGCCGTCAGGCCCCCCACGTGCCCCAGCCTGGCCAGTAGCACTCCTCATTACCTCACCTCCAGGCTCTTCCTGCTCTTGGGGATGTAAGTAGAGCTCCCCAAGGCCACTAATGCCTTGTTCTATATATTCTATAGATGCAGAATCTCTTGGGGTGCCACTGGCCCTTGGCTCTCATCCCCTTGCCCACCCAGGCCTGGACCCACTGTCTCTGTGTTGGGCGTTGGCTGGCCTGCATTAATCTTGACCCTCAGATTTGTCCTGGTGATGAATCATATGCTTCCCGAGTCCCATCTGCTGGTGGACACTGGTCGGCTTTCACTTTCACTCCTCTGCTGCTCCTCGACAATGGCCCGGTGCTACTTTCTCATCCCAAAGATACATCAGCTCTCTGGGGCCTGGGATTGATGGGAATGCTGTGCCTCAGATGTTGGGGGTCAGAAGAAGGTCGGTGTGAGCCTGTCCCCAGCTCATACCCCACAGCTGTGCCTCTGAAAGCCGAGGTGCTATCTCCTGGTCTCCTTCTGCTGAGGTCCCATCACCTGCCCCAGCCCTATCCATTGTCGTCAAGTGTTAGCACACTGAATCCTCCCGCCCAGTAATGTGATGTAGCTTAACCACCTCCAGTGTACAGGTGAGGAAACTGAGGCTCAGAATGGAGAAGTCATTTGCCTTCAGTCTTCCAGCTCCTAAGAGGTGACAGTGGGATTTTCAGACCTGGTCTCCCTGTTCTCAGAGTCCGCGCTTTCTCCCTTATGCTGCCCAGGAGCCTCTCTGAGAAGGCTTCAGACACGCCCAGCCCAATGGCCCTTTTGTGTCATCAGTGAGCTCCCCTTGGTGGCAGGGAGGAGCAGAGAGGGAGCCCTGTTCTTTGTGAGACAACCGGTTTGCTGTTCATCTGGCTGAGCGGGATCCACGCAGCCTCCTTCCCCCCGGAGATCCAGCCCACCCCACAGCCCACATCTCTGGGCCCTGGAGGGACTGTCTGGAGCCTGAGCCTCTGTGACAGGGATCCTCCTTTCTCAGCTCTGGCTAGGGCATCAGCCATTATCTTTATGATAACTCAATTAGGCCACAGCGACTTCCCCAGCAAGTGGGGGGAGAAGAGAGAGGAGACAGACAATTAGCTTAACAAGGATGAGCACCCAGTAGATGAGATCTCCTTTCTGCAGTCAAATAATTAAATTACAAGGCTGTCCACAGTCCTCTGGCCTTCTCCCAGGCTCTAGCTACCCCTCCCACCCCCGGGAAGCCTCCTGCTTTTCACCCTAGGCCCACCCACGGTGGCCACCAACAGGGGCGAGCCCTGAGGGAGAGGATGGGTGGCATCCTATGCACGCCCAGGCCCTCTCTGCACCCCAAGGATTTTCAGGGCTCAGCAGGGAGCTTCCCCAGCAGAGTGGGAGGGTGTGGGCATAGAATAACCCTTGGCAGCCCTTTGGATCCCTTGGAAAGTTCTTGATCAAGAGCCTAGGTCCAGAGGAAGTGACATTTAGGAGGGAGGGGATGAGCCATCCCCTTTAGCAGGGTGTTTAACTGACAGTGTCACCTCCCACCTTACTCTATCTTGCCATGGGGGATCCATCAGACACCAGGAACACTCACCGCTCCCAGACTCAGCCCTCAGTGCCTAGGTGAACACCGCTGAGTATTTATCCTTCTTATTCCTGCTGCGTGTGCTCCACCAAGGGCCTAAATCCAGGTCTAAAGTCCAGCCAGGTTTTCTGGGCTCTGGCCATCGTCTGGATCTCCCCATCCCAATCTCTGGCTATCTACTCTCCTGTTTGGGGCCCCAGGATTCTGGGTGGTTTGCTGGGCCTCAGGGATCTCCACAGGAGATTTCTCTGGAACCCTAACTCTAATAATGGCCCAAAGTCCATTTTTGAGATTTCCCAGAGGTTCTGCTATTGGGTTCTGCGGATCTCCCTCCCCAACCCCACTCTCCCCCGGCTTGTCTGGGTACCTAGGTCAGATCAAGGCTTCTGGCCTCCTTGGACTTTTTATTGGAACTGTTGCAGAGACCCAGATATGCCTCTAGTTTGTTTCTTTAGGCCAAACAGAACCAGGCCTGGTCCAGTTCTCCTTCCCACAGAGGCCGGAAGCTAGAGCCCACAAGCTAGAGCCCGCAGACCTCATGGCAAATGCCCTCTCATCCTTTCAGATCCTGCTTCAGTACTAGCTCTCCCATGAGGCCCACACTCCTCCCACAGCACCTGGTACACACCTTCCTCATGACACCTGTCACAGGGTGGAAGGGTGGCGGTTGGCCTCATCACCTTCCATGGGAGACTGTAGGGCAGTCACTAGGACTTACCTGGCAAACTGCAGGAGCCTAATAAATGCCTGTTGGGTGAGTAAGTGAATGAGCTTATTTTTGGATACTATTTCCTTGGGTCATCTCAGAAGCTTAACTGTCAGGTGGGCAAGGGGTAAGGAGAACACAGGATGGGGGTCCCTCCAGAAAAAGAGGAGCATTCTATGCTGTTCCTCAAGATACTGTATTTATGCTATTGGGTTTAGGAGCTAGGAGCATCTTGGTCATTCCTGGGGGGTCAGGCCCTTGTTACCATAGCCCCAGAATTGGGTCCTAGGCACACCTGAGCATGATGAAGGGGAGACTCAAGGCAGTGACGACAGCCTGCAGAGGAGGATGTGTGGGCAAAGCAAGGAGCTGGGAGGTTCTCCCAAGGAGGAGAGGGCCGAGGGGCTGTCAAGTCTGAAGGATCATGCCCTGGGGATGGCGGTCAAGTGTTCCATTTCCATTGAGAACAAGAGAGCAAAAGATTGAAATTAGGTAGGGAGATTTAGCTCAAGCTAGGAGAAGACTGTCTCTCTCAGTAAGAAGGGGTTTGGATAATAGAACAAGTTACTAAGGCAGGTTAATTCATTAATTAACTAATTCATCTAATATTTATGAAATGCCTAGTCTGCGAAGGCATTATTATGCTCCGTGTGGGCTGGAGAAAGTAGAAACATGCTTAAAATACAGATAGAACCCCCAGGAGCTCATCATTTGCTAGGGAAGGCAAGAGATTTCCCTCAGTGATTATTGGACAAGTGCCACCTGAATATACAGATGCTGAACTCTGAGCAGTGAGACGTATCATCTGGCCGGGTGACCACAGCCTCATGGAGGAGGTGGCTTGGACAGAGCTAAGGATAGAGCTAAAGGACACACTCACTGTAGAAAGTACATGGGGTGAGAGAGAGAGGGAAAAGGCTGAGCCATGAGGCAGAGGCCAACCAGGGCCTGTCACTCCCTCCTGGATTTTGGGAATAACATGGATGGCTATTGAGAACCACTGAAGGAGACGGTGGTCGGGGGATGGGGAGGGGGGCTGTGTGTCAGACATTTGCCCAGTTTGGCCAGAGCTCTCAAGAACACAACTGTCCTGTGGGAGGTGGATGGCCAGACAACTTGCCAGAGATCCAGGGCAGGCTCCTGGCGCCCCTGTCCACCTTCTGGCCCTGCTGTATGAAGGCTGACAGGGCAGGTGGGATGCTGTGGTTGAGAAGTGCCCCCTTAGGAACCCTCTGGTGGGAGTGCTAGGGGCCAGAGCTGCTCATGGAATTTCTTGACTCCAGGCTACTGTTCAGATAAACCCCATAGCTGCAGGCACAGCAGGAGGGGGAGGGAAGTTTGGGGATCCTGGCTCCTTTACAGGCTGAGTACCAGGAGGAGCCCTGTGAGCGAGAGGCTCTGAGAAGCAGGGTGTGGGGGCTCCGTGATGGGCATGTGGGCAGCTGCCCAGATGTGGGGCTGCTTCCTGACCTGTGAGTCAGCAACAGCTTCCCTAAAGCTGCGAGGTTCATGTGAGCTAATTGGATGTGTGTGTGTCCATTTCCACCTCCAGGAAAGCCATTCTCGGCAGCGCTGTGACTTCTCAGCGGCCACCTCCATCATGGGGATGACCAGGGACTTCTTGGGTGTCGATTGCACGAAGGGCCCCTTCTTGCATTTTCCCAGCACCCAGCCTGAATGTAGGGGGCACAGAGGCCATGTAACCCACGGTCCTGTCTCCGGAAGCCCTGCCCTGGCCACAGTCATCTTTGGTGAGAGGGCAGCTCTGCTCTGAGGGAGGCGGGGTGGGAGCAAAGTGCTACTGCGGCGAAGAGGCCAGAGGCCAGAGTGGCTGGGAATGCACAGTGGTTGTGGCAGTCTAGGAGGTGTCCGGCCACCAGAAAGCCTTTATGGTCACCTGCTTGGGAGTGTTGCATGGTATAAGAGTGTGCTGACCGCCAGCCCAGACCATAAACACTTTATGGTGTCTCTCATCATCTCTCATTGAGACTGAGCCTTTTCATTGATTGCACTTGCGGGGGGCGGGGGGGCAGGTGTTGGAGCATCAGCATGTAGGTGGGGAGAGCGCCATGCCCAGGACCTGGGTTCTAGACTCTACCTTCCATGCACCTCACCTCTGACCTGAGCCTCAGTTTCCTCATCTGAAAAACGGAGGAATTGGACCAAATAATCTCTAAAGCCTCTAATATTTTAGGAAAAATAATAACTGCCTTTAATATATATATATATATTTTTTTACACAATCCTCTCTTCTCAGGAAGGCTTTCCCTGACCACTTTATTTAAAATCACAGCCACTCTCCCCTCCTCTTGGCACTCTCATCCCTGCTCCCTATTTGACATGGGGTATCTTTTATATATTCTATGCATTATCCATTTGCTCACCAGAAGGGAAGCTCCCTGAGGGCAGGGGTTTTTGTCTGTCTTGAGCGGAGCTGTATTTGTAAGATAGTGCCCAGAATATAGAGGGTGTGCAATAAATGTCACTGAATGAATTAGTAGATACTGCTCCACCTCACTGTCCCCATCATCCCTGTGACCACAATCATCATCTTGAGCCCCGTCTGTTTACCCTAAAAGGAAGCTTGCTCCCATATGCTACGGCCCCTCTGCTGGGGAATAGAGCTTCTGGCAGGAGCTTTCTTGGTGACCCCCTCTCCCAAGTACGACTGGGCTATCTGCCCCTATGGAACCTGTTGTATCCCCTTCCTCTGGATTCTGGTGGGTCTCTTCCAAATCTTTACCTCTGCTGATGGCAGGCGACTAGCTTTTTCCTAAGCTCCAATCTATGATCACAGAAACCCCCAGTCCATTCACTAGGGTGGAAGGGACCCTCCTCCAAAGGCTCCAAGCACGTGGCAGGCACTGGTTTGGGCAGCCAGAGAAGACAGTGGGTGGGTGGGGAGTATGGGCATCCGGGAGTGAGTGTATGTGTGTCCTCTTCCACTTGTTCTCCACAGGGACCTGGCACAGCCTCCCAGTCCCGGCCTTGCTGAACTTGGGCAGAGAGCCCCTCCTGTCCTTGTTTTGGCTCCAGAGGCCCGTAGAGGCTCAGATGTGGGGATGGAGATGTTCTCTCACTGAGCTAAAGCCAAGGAGCCCCAGTTGCAGCCTGCCTTCTTAGTTAATTAAACATTCAGCCCGCATGCCCAGAGATGCTTTTATGCTACATTATTTTTCAGCTACAGGGGGCCCTAAAGACATCAAATCTAGGTTGGATCTACGTGCCCTCCTCTTAGCATCCTGCCAAGGATGTCTCTGGATGCCCAGAGATGAGCACTTGCCTTCCCTGCAGCCCTGCTCTCCCCTGCCAGTCAGGGTCACATGCACCAAAGCCCAAGCAGCCCACAAAGCATC
Source organism: Vulpes lagopus (assembly GCF_018345385.1). Classification (NCBI taxonomy): domain Eukaryota; kingdom Metazoa; phylum Chordata; class Mammalia; order Carnivora; family Canidae; genus Vulpes; species Vulpes lagopus. The sequence goes on along the minus strand of NC_054833.1, from coordinate 42,354,174 downwards.
CCCCTCTCTGTCTCCCCTCAGCCCTCCCAACTTGTGGGGCCACTGCAGGCTCACTTGGGCAATATTTCATATGGTACCACCTGCAGCCCCCTTTTGTGGCTCAGGAATGATGTCTTACAGGAGGGTAGGGACAGAGCCAACATTTATGCACATGTGACTGCCAGCACGTGTGTGTGCCCAAGCACAACGGGGGACAGCTTATTAGCATCTGTGTATTTGTTGCATGGACATGCACATAGTATGTACCAATGAGGACATGCATGTGCATTCACACACATAGGGCTCTGCACATGTGTGTGCATGTGTGTCTGGTGTGTTCTGCTCTAAGCTCAGTGTTTGAAAAATTCATCAGAAGATAAGCAGCCCCAGAAGGAATGGAGTGAGCAGTTGTTTTTCCAGCTCATGGAGCCACATGGGTTTTTGCCCCTTCCTGCCCATGAACGCATGGCCCCCAGAGAGATGGGGGGGGTGGGGTGGGAGGTGCTTCTAATCGATCCCCAGCATCTAAGGCCCTATCTCACCTCCACCCTGCCCTTTCCTATACTCCAGGTCTCTGCTCTATCCCCTGAGTGGGACACATGTCCCAACCAGGTGATAGCAGTGGGCTCAGCGGTGCTGCCTCTGGACCTGGCCCTCCTCACCCAGAGTCAGGGCCCTATTCCACGCCCAGGGGCACCTCCTCCACCCTCCTCCTTGAGTAGCTCTTGGAACAGCACATCAGCTAATCAAGCAGTGTGCTCATAATCAGCTCTGATGGGTTCTTCTGCAAAAGTGCATTCTAATGAGGTGGGGAGAGGGAGTCAGGGAGTGGGAGGATGAAGGACCTGAGCTTTCAGAGCGGCCGGGCCACAGGGTCGCAGAGCCCCTCATGCAGATGCTGCTTCTTAGTCTGGAGAGAAAACAAGTGACCACAGCCCTTCTAGGGCTGGATTTTCAGACCCTGAGGGCGGGGAGAAGAGGGGATGTGTGCACATGTGCCTCTACCCTGTACACACACAGGCCATCTGATGAAGCCAGGCTTTGTGCTGGGTGTGGGAAACACGTGCCTGGTGCATGGGCTCTGCCCTCTAGCATCTCTCTCTCTCACACGCGCGCGCGCGCACACACACACACACACACACACACACTCCCCCTTTCCTCTTGTCGCTCAGCACAATCACAACAGGCCCAGAGAGTCGCTGAGACGGAATGCATCAGATTCAATTCATTAGGACTGATCACTCCCTGAATGGGGTTGAATAATTGATGAGCAGAAGCAGCTTTCTGGATGTTCTGCGTACTCCGAGGCTCGCTAGAGCCTTTTTTTTTTTTTTTTTTAAGCCAACAAAACCTGGCCAAATGCTCACTGGTGCGGGCGGGCGAAGGGAGGGGAATAAAGGTTAGATGTTTTAATATGTGATGTTTACAATGTAAACTCTCGGTCCACTGCTTGTAACGGAAATGGATATGGGCAGCCCTTGACGCTGGGAGGGGGTAGGTGGGCTGTGCCTTGTTCCTCGGCGGCCAAGCTTGGGGATGTGGCCTGGGGGTTGTGAGGATCCTGCTGGGGCTTGGGGCCCCAGGGTGGGGAGGTGCGGGGGCAGAGGCCTTAGGCTCAGGAGGGGGTCAGGGTGCCCCTCAGCGCAGCTTGGGTGTGGTGGCAGGAGGCAGGGAGGCTGATGCTGTTAGGGTCTCCTGTCACCCCCCACCCCAGGCTTGAAATGGCCACAGCTCCACAGTTGTTGGGGATCAAAGTGAGGCCTCCCTGCAAGCCACTCCAACCCGGACTGCTGTTTCAGCTCAAGAAACATTCACTGTCTGGCACTGTGACAGGTGGTGGATGCACAAGGACAGGTGTGACATGGCATCCTCTGGGCACCGATGGGATGAGCCCAGGGAACAAGGGGCAGGGGAGAGAAGTAGCCGCCCCCACTTTTGCTGCTACTGTGCAGTGGCCTGGCTGTCCACCAGACCTTAGCACCTGGATGTCCCACTATCACCACAACCCAATGCTGCTTCAGTCTCCCCAAGCTGTCCCTTCTCCCAGACTTCCCTCTTCCTGTCAACAAAGCCTCTCTTCCATCTTGCTTCAGGAGCCTGGGACTCACTGGGGCCTTCCTCTGTGCCAGGGCCCCTTCGTAGGCCTGGACCCTCTGCTGTTTCTTTCTGCCTATGCCCCCCTCAGTGGGGGGGGGTCAGGCCAGCTTTCCTCTCCTGGTGCATGTTATCCCCAGGGGTACGGAGGGGGCCTCCCCTCCTTGCTGCCCTGGGGTGACACAGAGGCCCAGGTGACAGGGGCTCTCAGCCTTCTCAGGGACTTTGTCTCTCTTCCTGCTCTCAGGGGGTCCCAGAGGCCTCTTTCCTTATTTTTCCCAGCCTGCCTGTCACCCAGCTCTGGATTAGAGCCCAGGGCCCGGAGTGAGGCAGGCCCAGGAAACATTCTGTCTCCAGATGACAATTTCCTTATTTTTTTATTTTTTTGTGCCTCTCAGCCTTTCTGCCTTGGAAATTGGGGATAAAATGGTACCTGCCTTAGGTAAGGGGATGGTGCTGTGGTTAAATGAAACCAAGCATGTAGAGCATCCAGCCACAGGGACTGGTGCATGGTGGGCCCACCACAGTGCTATTTGTCTTATTATGACAATGATTACAGTCTGGTACTAGAGACCAGGATGGTGGCTTGTGACCACAGCCCTCTTTCCTCCCTCAGGGAGCCCCAGGCTGACCTCTCCACGTGCCCAGAGCCTCAGGCTCTCCCATGGGTTTAACCCACTCAGGCCTTTACCCATTATGGCCATTAGTGACCTCCCAACCCAGCCAGGCCTGGCAGGCCCCACTTCTTATCCTGCCCCAGAGCAACTGGGCCATCCTGCTCCCACTCACTTCCCCAGAAAGTCTCCAGGCCTGGAAGGTCCAAAGGACATATTTGGGAGGGAGCTTTGCACATCCACACAGCCCCAGAACCAAGGGGATAGCCGTCATTGCTCACACGTTCATTGATTTCTTTAGTTCTACTCATTCATTCATTTAATCCTCCGGCATTTACAGAATGGCTACCATGTACCAGGCACTGTGCTAAGGACCCCTGCGTTTACCCATGCACCCCCCAGGTCAGCATGAAGGTCCTGGTCCAGAGGAGGATTTTGTAGGCAGTGCTCTGTAGACCTCAAATAGCATTAGCAGGTGGAAGGGAGTCAGGGCACCCAATATGGGCTCCCTCCACCCAGCCTCCTGCTGCTTTGTCTCTCCTGGCAACTGCCTCTTGCCCCCTCCTGTTGGCTGGTGGCTTCCTGCTGACATCACAGGGCTTCCCACCGTCTCTGACCTGGGCCTCTTGCCCAGAGGGTGACCTGCCTCCTCTGTGTGTGGCACTGGGCCCTCATGCCTCTTGGATCCCTGCACACTGTCCTGCGGCCTGCAGAGGGAACCAGATGCAGAGGAACCCACAGCCTTCTTTGTCTGCCTTCATTCGGCCCCCCTGCTGCCTTTCTCCTAAACACCAGGTCAGGACCCTCTCTTCCTTGGCCTTCCACTCATTCAGGACTGCCTGCTGCTGTTGTCTGAGCAGCCAGCTGGGGAGAGAGCCAAAGTCCCGGGCCACCAGGTGGGCTCTGGTTCTGAGGGAGGCCTACCTTTGACAGCCACGTGGACGCTCTGGCTGATGGACAGCTGGGGCTGGATCAGGACACTGCACAGGTACTCCCCTTCATCCATGCCCTTCTGTACATCCGTCAGCTTCAAGGTCCCGTTCTCAAATACCACCTGGCGGTGGTTGTCGGGCAGCAGCAGGGCATCCTTATACCACTTGATGGAGTAGTAGGGGTAGCCAATGACCCTACAGTTGATGAGGGTGTCCCGTCCGGCGACGGCTGTGATGTTCCTCATCGCCCGGATGCTGGGGGGGCCTGGGCAGGAGTCAGGAGGGAGGAGGAGCAGAGGAGGGACAAGCGGTGCGGTGAGCCAGGGACAGCCAGGAGCTGCCCTGTGACTCTCTTCTCAGTTGCTTGGCTCTGAAACTATCAGGGGATGGAAATTCAGTGGGCAGCGTCATAGGGGTGGGGGGAGGCCTTTATTGCAAGGCTAAAGGCAAAGGCTCGAGCTGGTCTCTCCAGGACTCCCTGTTACTAGCTTCAAATAATTGCAAACAGACATGTTCTGTTCCTGCCTGGGGCAAGAATCCACCCCCCTAATGGGGTGAGTGGGGTATGTGAACCTCCTAAGAAGTGACTGGGATTTGGGAGGTCGAGTCCTCATTTACAAGGAGATTAAGATTTGGGGGTTACAACAGAAATGTGGAGATTTTGTTATTTTCATTCAACTTGCATATAATGGCCTTGTACAAAAAGGATCTCACATACATTAAATATTTAAAAGACGGTAGAGGAAGGTCTTCAGTGGATGAGCTGATGATTTTCTTCCAAACAGGTAAGTGGGTTTTGTGGGTCCCTGAGAAGGGGCCCTAAAAGGGGGATGTTGTTCATGCTGTGTGTGTGTGTGGGCGGGTATCTTCAGCTGGCTTGTTAGGCAGGTGGCCATGTGGGAGTGGTACAGGGGACTCAGAGGCCACCATGCAGGGACAGTGCTGGAATGGGAACAATTTTCTCTTTACATCTAGCAGGAAGCCCAGGCTTCAGGTTCCCTACCCAGATGATGAGGGGCCGGGCCAGGGGGTCCCAGGAGCCTGTAGCCCTGACACTTGCAATTCAGAGAATGCAGGAGGGTCACCAAATGAGAGGCCACCTTTCTCAAGTGGGGTTGGAGAACTGGCACAGATGAATTTAGCAGGAACCCCTGCTCCCTGGCAACCATCAGTGCCCCTTGCCCCCTCCTCCTCTGACCTTGGGTCAGGGGGGCACTGGGAGGGGCAGATGAGGACCAGTCTGACCCGACAGGGCTGCTAAGAGCTTCAGAGGGGGGCTCTTCTCACCACAGTGACGTGGAGAGCTGAGATGCGGGGATGATCACCTGAACTGCTTCCCCCCACCCAGCCCGAGCCTCCCAGTCTTGATGGCTTGGGGCTTGGTAGGGAGGAAATTGGGGGGAAGGTAGCACCCTGGCTCCCAGCTGCTTACACCTCCTGGAGCATTTAGGGGATGGCTCAGTGGGAGGACTGGGAACACAGCTTTGATGGACAGCCCCCTCAAAGGTCAAGCCTGGCCCCACTGCCCCCATCCCCATCCTTGTCCTTACAAGGCCCCGGGGGGGCTGGGGGTTGCTAGTGGAGTGCTGAGGGTAACTGGGGCCAGAGAGATTTGATGGGGAGGAATGGGGTGAGGGGGGGCAGGTCAGACTGGGAGAGAAGAAGGGTAAGGAGGAGGGGATGAGAATGCATGGGGGGGTGAGGGGGGTGGCGAACTGTACCAGACACATGCACACACAAGAAAGGATGACGGGGTTCACCGAGGGCAGGGGAAGGGGGGGAGAAAGAGAGGAGAGAGACCGCTACTAAAAGCAAAATGACAGTTAATAATAAGTACTAATCACCACGAGAATAATGGGAACCACAGAGATGGCAAAGGAACTCAAAAGCCTATTCTGATATTTAAATATAGACAGGCACCTCTTACGTTTATTCGCGCCTGATATTCAGCACTGCCCACCGAGTTCCGCGCGGTGCACCGGTACACGCCGCCGTCGCGGATCTGGGGGCCCGTGACGTTCATGTGGCTGATGGTGGTGCCATCCGACATGGTGTACTGGTTGGTGCGGTGGCTCCCGTCCCGCACGATGGGCTCGTCGTCCAGGGCCCAGGTGACGGTGGGGGGCGGGGCGCCCTTGGCTGCACACATCAGCGAGAACTGCTCCCCGGGGTTGACCACCTTCTCGCTGAAGGACGAGACGATGCGGGGCGTGCCATCTGCAGGGAGCGAGGAGGCCCCGTCAGGGTCACCGAGCCACCCCCCCACCCCCGGTCCCAGCAGCTGGGGAGGAGGCCAAGCAGTGGCCGTGACAATGAGATCCAACTTTCAGGGGTGCCTGGGTGGCTCAGTGGTTGAGCAAATGCCTTCAGTTCAGGTCGTGATCCCGGGGTCCTGGGATCGAGTCCCCCTTTGGGCTCCCCGCCAGGAGCCTGCTTCTCCCTCACCTATGTCTCTGTGTCTCTCATGAATAAAAAAACAAACAAACAAAAACAACAAAAAAAAACCTTTCACGTACATCGATTCAGGCACTACCCGCAGAATCCTGTGAGGTGCCCATTACTATTGCACGGGATTTATGACTCCTGGATTCGAATCCTCCCACGGCCGCTTGTGAGCTCTGTGTCTTTGGGCAAGTCACCTAACACCTCTGAGTCTTCCCATTTGTTAACTGTGGAGGATGAAGATATTGGGGTTGGTGACTAAACTGTCTTCACACTGATGCTGTGAGGACAAAATTACTGCGTTTCAGATGCTTCACACAGCACTTTGTGTTTAATAAATGTCAGCTCTTGTCGACTTTTCCTTTCCTGCCTTTCTCCTCCCTGTGTCAGTAAAGACATGGGGCTCAATAATCCTGTGTGGGATCAGGGCCTGACTCGGGGGGGACCTGCAGAGTCTGGGTCCAGCTCTCATCCCCACAGGTGGGGGTGGGGGTGCGGGAGCCCTCTGAGCAAAAAGCCTCAAGTATGAGGCTTCACCGCCGCCCAGAGGCACTGGTGTGTGCGTGGCCAGAAATTAAGTCTTGGCTAACCCAATAACCCTGGACAGGACAATTAACCCTGCTGCCCCACCTTCCTCTATGGAACAGGGGGCATGCAATTATCGAGCCTGGCCATCCTACACAGGATTGTTGTAAAGGATTAAAGTACGTGGCATGCACTTTAACAAGTAAAAACTAAGACAAACATTAAAAAAAAAAGGAAAGAAAAAGAAAAGTAAGGCAATGTAACATGGTTCTCCATCCACATTTCACACCAGGATGCTGATGTTATAATCCAGTCTGCCAGCCCCCAGCCCCATTTCTGGGGGGAGACCCTTACCTAAAACTAGGGGAAGGCCCGGTGCCTGGAACAGCCTGGAAGGCCTCCCAGGGTCACGACATTTGGACCCTCCTCTGCTTCCTTCCCCAAACCCTACCTTTCTGGCTGTTCCTCCCCACTCTGTGCCCATCTGCCAGCCTCATTTTCCATATCCCTGCTCTGGATTGGCTATCAACAGGCTGTCCTTTCTGAGAAAAAAATGCACTGTGTGGGGAGCCAGTCCAGCAAGAAGTCCCCGGGGATATAAGGCACCCATTTCCAACTGGCCTGTGCCTGGCTGGTGTCCCTCCTTGTTGGGAAGAGGATCTGGCTGGACAAGAGGAGGCAGGGGCTGAGGGAGGGGCAGTTCACTGGGCACCGTACTTAGGGCGAGGGGTCAGGGATGCCCAGGTCCCACCTCCCACCTCCCAAGGACCCACAGGTAGACCCACGTGGGATCCTGATAACCTGGAGGACTTGCCTGGGTTTGGTATCTTTGTTATGACAGTGAAAAATCCTTGGAAGCAATAGGATTGCAGGGTTTTTGTTTTGTTTTGCAACAAAGGAGCGAGGGGAACACTACTTGTTTTGTTGGTAAGGATAGGGCCTCTGCTAACCCTCATTGTATCTTTGTGCAAGTAAGAAAAAGATGCCTCCTCCGTGTGGTCACCACCTGGTGCCAGGTAGATTTCAAGCCGATTCCAGTCCTTACTCTCAGTCCCGCCCTGTGGGTTAGGCACTTGTTGCAGTGAACAACCTGCACAACCATACACAGATGTGCTAGGTGAGGAGCCTTGGGTGGTAGTAGCTTTAAAAGGAGAGAGGAACAAGTGGAAACCCAGGTCTGTGATAAGAAACAGAGCCTGCTGTGAAGAGCCCTTAGTCAGGGGGAAGACTGGAAAGCCCATGGGGCTGGCGGGAAGGGCAGAGAATGGGAGAGGGACAGCCAGAAAGAGAGGGTTCAGGGAAGAAGGCTCCAGGCAGGGACTCCTGAGGGGCAGTCCCAGGGTCCCTGTGAGATTGAAAGCCCCTGAGATCTTAAAGAAGACCCCTTTCATAGTGAGGTTCTCGTAATTTTGGAGGGCAGAGGCAATACAGTGTGGTGGTTTAGAGACCTGAGTTCAGATCCCGGCTCTGACCCTTGGCCAAGCTGGGTGACCTTGGGCAAGTGACTGAGCTTCAGTTATTTCCACTGCAAAATAGGGAACATTAAGAAAGAGCATCTGCCCTCTTCCTCCCCACAGAAGGATTAACTAAGGTAGGCACGAGCCTGGACCACTGCCTGCTCCTAGGACTCAGGTGAGGGAGCCTATGCAGGGCATCTCCTCGCCAGGCTCTGGGGGTCCTGAACCCACCCAGGTTCCAGCTGCCCCCTGCTCACCCTCCAGCACGATGATGGCGAAGTCCTGTGCGGTCTGGGCCTTGCGGGTGGCGAAGCACTGGTAGGCACCAGAGTGGCTCTTCTGGGCCGAGGTGATGAGCAGGGTCTCGTTGCTGAGCCCGCGGATGGAGACGGCCTCGTCGGGCAGCACCAGCTCCGTGTTGCGGTACCAGCGGATGGTGAACTCCGGGGAGCCCAGCAGGGCACAGGAGAGGATGACCGTGCTGCCGATGCCGGTCTTCAGCTTCTTTGGTGTCAGGGTCACGTGAAGGGGGTCTGGGCCAGGGCAGTGGGGGAGGAGCGAGGGGACAGGCAGTGGGGAGGAAAAGGATAAAAAAAAGGGCTTTTACCATGGAGCAGTGTGGCTGGGGGTGGGGGTGGGGCTCGGGGTGGCCTGGTTCTGTCTCCAGACCCCTGTGGATTGCCTCTCTAGACCACAGTTTACTCATCCGTGAAATGGCAGGGTCCGGCCAGGTGATGGCTCTGCACCTCTTGTTATGACAGCCTCTGCTTTCTTAATGTGCGGCCCTTGCCCTGTGGGGCTGGGGGGCTCCCTTCAGCTCAGGAGAGCAGGAGCTTGACTGGCTCATCATCTTCTCTGTCCCCCACCCAGAAACCAGGGAGGCACCCTTGGCTCTGCCACCCCCCACCCGTCTCTCATACCCACACAGATAACTAATTGCTATCTTCTGCCGTTCTGACCGCCTTTAAATGCTCCAGGTGACTCTGCTCTTCATCCCCACCTCCCCTGCCCTGCCGTGGGTCCTCAGCTCCCAGCCTAGACCCAGGCAGTACCATCGTCCGTCCTCCCTGCATCCCTCCTTCTGTTCTCCATGCTGTGGCTGGTCACTCTCCTGCTCAGAACTTTTACAGCACCCCAAAACTTGGTGTGGCATTCAAGGCCATCAAGGACCCTGGGGACCTTCCCCTGCTTCTCAGCTATATAGTCTTCAGGCAGCAGCACCCTGTCTGTGCTGGATGAACACCCTGGGTGACTTCTTGCCCCAGAGCTTCCGCCTAGAGTGCTCTTTTCCCGCTTTGCCTGACGCCTTCTCATCCTTCACACTGAGCTCAGGACATCTCTTCCAGGAAGACTTCCTGGACACCACTGCCCTCCCAGGCTGGGTCAGGACCCCTCTTCTGGGCCCCCCTGTGTACAGTGGTCACCACACGAAGCCCATGGTCTTTTAATCACTTCTGTGTGTCTGTCTCTCCCCCTGCATTGTGAGCACTTGAGGACAGGGCAGTGTCTCTCACCTTACATGTCTACTGCTGCCCGAGACATGTTTATTACTGTCGGGCGGGCTGGCCACCAGCCCCAGGCTGGCCTCCTTCCCCAGATCTCCAAGGGCTTGGGGTTCTCTACAGGAGGCTGAGGCCTGCAGGGGCCTAGGACCTCAGCGAGGTGGCCTGCAGCCTGGCTGGGTGGGACACAGTCAAAGCACACAGGAGTCCTTCTGCTCATGCCGGGCTCTCCCGCTCTCTCCTAGAGACCCTGCCCCGGAAATGTCAGTGCACAACGAGGCAGGTGGCATCCTGCTTGTCCTGGTCACCAGCCGGGGCTCCCAGGGCTCTACCAGCTAGCTGCTCTCATCTTGCTGCCCCATATGACTTGGCGACAATATGGGCAGGAGGCTTGTTGGCAGAACGGGGGTGTGTGTGAAAAGCATGCTTTCCTCCATGCACCTGGTGGAGAGGGGCTGTCAGAGAGAATGGAAGGCAGAGAAAAGCTATGTGGCTTCCCCTTGAACCTGGCTGTCCAGCCGAACCCAGTGTGGGGAGGAAGGTGCGGGGCTGAGTGTCAGAGGGGATCCACTGTAGGTATGCCGGTGGGGCGGTGCACGCAGCTGTAGGCAGTTACTTGTGGATCTGTGTGTGTGAGCCTGGATGTGAGCACGTTAAGGTGGAGGAATGTGTGTATCGGTAAGTGTGTATGAGCACCGTACGTGTGGGCCTGTGGTATGGAGAAGTGGGCATGTGACCTTTCAACACATCAACCTGCGTGTGTGTGTGTCCGTATCTGCTTGCCTGTAGGTACTGAGGCAGGAGCTATGAACACCAAATTACCCAGGGTCAGGTTTGGTAATTTTCCAAGGATTCGGGGGTGTGCTGCCCTCCTGACCTCAGTCCTGAGACAGTGCATGTGTGTGCGTGTATGTACGTATGCCAGGGTGAGATGAGAGAGTGTGTGTGTACTGTGTGTGAGCAGGAGGAGGGCAGGTAAGGGGGGAAGGCATATCGCACGGTCCTTAGGGCAAGGAGGGGGACATCAGCCCTGGTCCTACCTGCCTGCCTGCTGGCTGGGGCTCGGTACTCTGTGAGGATCCCCCTGTCCCCTGGGCTCTCAGCATTTTAGCCTAAACATCTGTATCATGTGGTATCACTCCCAGAGTGTTTCTTGGGGCTCTTTCTGCTCTTCCAGCTTCACGTGTGCTCACAGGGGGAGGACTTCTTCCCAGCACTGCAGATAAATGCACCCCAACTGTCAAGAGGCCCTTGACTACGGGGAGACTACGCTTACACATGGGCTGAGGGCAACAAGACACCAGGCCCCAGGAGGCCAGCCAAGCAGGGAGAACATGTGAAGGTCTGCAGACCTGTAGCTCTATGCTCTTGAGACAGGTAGTGAGGGGGGAGGATGGCTTCTCTGCAGCATGGGGGTTGGATCACAGCTGGACAGCCTCCTCCCCCTGCCTGGGTTCAGTGACCCTCATGATGCCTTTCAGTACAACAGTCAATGGGGCCTCAGGCTACGTAGCTCCTCCAGGGGGTGGGATTCCCCAGGGGTCTCCAAATCCCAGCCTCACTGCTGTCAATGCAGGGAACTCAGAGAACCAGACTCTGGATGCCACAGCTAGAAGGGAGGGGGAGATGGGGAGCCTGAGGCTGCATCACCTGAGGGAGAGGCATGGTGGGGGTCCTTCCCTGGCCCCAGCCCCTCAGCCCACCTGTGAAAGCCACATACAGGCTCCCTGGACCCCTGGAGCCCCTGGGGCACTGGGAGGGGGAGGGAACAAGCAGGACCAGTGTTGGTACCCAGCCAGTAGATCCCGGAAAGGCCGCCTTGGTCATTGATGCCTGCATCTGATCTGATTGACCAGTGCCCCTATCAATTACTGTGCAATATTCTGAATATCGCTTCTGATGGGATACAATAGGTCCTCTCTACTGGATTAACATCAGCACTACTTCCTTTAGTGCAGACACTCTTCCCCGTCACCAAGCCACGAAGCCCTGTGAGCTCGTCACTGTCACTGTCACCCCCACGACCCCTCCTGACCCTTCTGACCTCAGGAGGTGGGAAGGCCTGGGATCATCATCCCAGTTTACAGAAGAGGACACTGAGGTGGTGATCATGGTCATGTGATTTGCCCAAAGTGGGTTACCCTCTGACAATGCCAGAACCAGAAAGCAGATCTTCTGATTTCAAACCCAGAGCATTTCCTCTGATGTTTGACCACCTTTCCCAACCAGGGGACTGTCCTCCCTGCCCCACCCCCGGGCTGGCCAGAAGCAGGTGCTCTCAAAGCTTGCTAGGGCCAGCCAAGGGGCTCCCCGCTCACCGATGACCGTGAGGGTGCCAGTGGCCTCTGCGGAGCCAAAGGTGTTGATGACCTCACAAATATAGGTGCCGCTGTCCTCCGTCCGCAGGTCACTGACTGTCAGCCCCGTAATGCGCTTGGTCCAGCGGCTGTCGGCTGGGAGGGGCCGGCCGTCCTTGAGCCAGCGGATGGCAGGGATGGGGTAGCCAGAGGCGGTGCAGGGCAGCTCCACGGTGTGGCCGGCCCACACCTCCTGGGAGTGGAAGCCGTCCAGGATGGTGGGGATCGACTCGGCAGGGTCTGGAAGGCAGAGAGCATCAGTGGCCCTGGCCAGCCTGAGCAGGAGGAAGTGAACGGGTGGGGGCACGCACCAGAGCAGGCACTTGCTGTCCCCAGGGGGCCCAGCATGAAGGACACCCAGTGTGAGATGGCTCGTGGGGGCCCCTGGGCCCCAGGCTCTGGCTCCCCCTCTCCCACTCAGGCCAGACAGAGGCCCCGAGAGCCATGACTGAGAAGTGGGGGCTTGGAGGAGGTGGGAGGAGGGTAGGGAGGGCAGACAGGTAGATGGAGCAAGGGAAGGGGTGAGAGGTGCAGAGAGGGAGAGAGTGTGAGAGTGTTCCTCCCTGTCCCGTCTCCACCCACCTGCGATCCTGCCAAACTCTGAGGGCTGTGCATTTCCATCTGCGCCCAGTGGGACTCAGAAGTTAAGCCTTCTGCAAACCACATCTACCATCCCGAACAACTCTCTATTTTACATTCCCAATCCAAGAGGAAGCAGTGACTGCAGGTCCCGGGGCCCTGACCTGCAGAAGACCCAGGCTCCCGGCTGGTGGGATTCCGTGTGTGATGTCTGACGTTTCTGAGTGGAGCTCTGGTTGCTCTCGGCCTAGTTCTTCTTATCCTCAAATGCCTCCCTGACTTTTCTGCCTTGGGGACCTCCTGCTGCTGTAAAACCTGCCCAGGCTCTCCTCTGCCGACATAGAACCCACACGTCTTCTCCCCGGTTAGGCCTGCTATGATGTAGGGTCTGGTCCTGGCCAGGTCCCTGGCCAGGTCCCTGGCCTGGCCTACTCGGTGGGCTCCCCCTTCAGCTCCCCACCCAGGCAGTGGTTCCCCACTTGTGGTGGGCTGTGTCCCTGCACTGCCCTCCCCTGGCTACCCAGCAGCCCGTTCCACTTGGCCAACACCTCTTCGTCTTTCACAAACCAGCTTAAATTATATCACCCCTCCTGGATGTGTCCCCTGGGGCCACTCTCATTAGATACCCATCGAGCTTTCTTTTTCTTTCATTTTAGTTTCAAGCAACCTTTCCTTTATTTATTTATTTGTTTGTTTGTTTTTTTATTTATTTATGCAACCTTTCCTTTTTAATGAAAAACTTAAAAAGTGGAATATATGCACCTGGCAAAACTTCAGAAAGTCTAGAAGGGTGTCTGTGTGAAAGGGGAGTCTCCCTCAGCGCTGCCCTCGGCCACCTCATTTCTCTCCCCAGAGGCCACCACTGTCGTGAGCTACCCAGGGGCCCCTCAACCGTGGTTAGCACCAGGTCACGTATCTGTCTTCTCCAGGAGGCTGCGAGCATCTTGAGACAGCGTTGCTCCATTGCTGGATCTCCTGTGCCTGCACGGAGCAAGGCCATGGCTGCTGACCCACCATGTCTGGGGGAGGCTGAAGGGGGTGCTCAGGCACAGGCAGTGGTCTGATTTTCCACATTGCAGAATTTTATAGGCTCATGGACTCGTAGAGCTGGCTTAGGGGCTTTGGAGGCCACAGACAGAGGAGGACCCCCTGAGACCAGAGAGGTGCACTGACCTGCCCAAGGTGGCACTGCAGAGTCAAGATCACAAACGAGGTCTCACTCACCCTTGTTCAGTAAAACGGGGCCCAAGATGGAATAATCTAATACTGAGATCTGCTCAAGAGAGAATGATGGGAGGGCACCTGGGTGGCTCAGCGGTTGAGCATCTGCCTTCGGCTCAGGTCATCATCCCAGGGTCCTGGGATCGAGTTCCGCATGAGGCTCCCTACAGGGAGCCTGCTTCTCCCTCTGCCTGTGTCTCTGCCTCTCTCTCTGTGTGTCTCAAGAATAAATAAATAAAATCTTTGAAAAAAAAAAAAAGAGAGGGAATGGTGGGAGTGGCAGACGTGCCCCTCTGGACCCTCCTTGACTAAGGGCAAATTTCCTCCATCCTTGGCCCATCTCCGTTGGAGAAGGGTTGGGCGAGGACTTCTCCTGGGGCCAGAGACTTTCTAGAAGACTCCCTACCCCCTCCCCACCTTCCATTACTCTTCGGAAGGAGGTTGGGCTGAGAATCAGAAGAGCCAGGGGCTGGTCCGCCTGGGGTCACAGTTAAGTCGTGTGACCTTGGGTGAGTCTCGAAAGGTCTCAGAGCCTGAGACTCACCCGCTGGGTGAGGTGGCAGCACTGCCTCTGCCTCTCCTAAGGTTGTCGTAGGCAATAGTGGCAGATCGCATGTCCAAGAGCTTGGCTGAGCGACACCACGATGCAGATGTGCCGGGCAATTACGGCTTGGCACCCGCCCTGCCTCCCCACCAGCTTCTGCGGCCTCTTCCCCACGCAACCCTGTGGGGACGGTCGGGATAAACAAACCCGGTGCCAGGGAAGAATTACTCAATGTGACACTTAATTGATGCAAAATACACAAATTCCGTGGCACACCGCAGAATTTACAAGCGGAGGGGCCGACGGGGCGGTGGAGGAAGGGGCGGGGGGAGGGAATTAATCACCGAGTCTCAGGCGTGAAATTAAATTCTGAGGGAAAGAAGCCTCTTTCATTACTCCGGAGCAGGAGTAAAATGCTGCGGCGTGTACCGGCGACAGCCCGGGGGGACCGGGCGTTGCTGGGCCGGCGCGGGGCTAGGGGAGCCAGATGGCTGCGCCCCGAGAAATCTCCGGGGCCATCCGGGGCGCCCCAGGGAGGCTGCTGGGACCTCCCTCGGCCCGATGAGCAGTGCTGCCCTGCAAAGGCACCCCCAAATACGGCTTCCGCACGTGGCTTGGCCCCCCCATGAGCTGGGGAAGCCTGGACTGGACTGAGAGCCTCTTTGGTCACCGGTTTCCTCTTTATAAATGCAGCTGATAATGCCTATTCCACGGAGTTCATGCTCATGGAAGCTCCTGGAAAACTCTGCAAAGCACGGAGTGGTTGTTTGGAGGTCGTATTTTAGGGGGCTCGGGCCATTCTTGCAGCTGCCTCCTTCACCTTGGCCCACACAGCACATGCTCTCCGGAAGGGAGTAGGAACAATAAAGCAGCGACAACAGATCGACGACAAGACAGCCACCACCACAGCGCAGCTGCCACTCTGCTGAGCGCTTCCAATGTGGCAGACGCGGCGCTAAGCCTTTTCCATCGGGTACCTACTTCTCGCAACCCCAGGGCGGGGGTCGGGGCGGGGGTGCTGTTTCGTCACTCCCATCCTACAGATGAGGAAGCTGAGGTTTGAGCCACTGCTTATCCTCTGCCACCTTGCGCAGCTAGTGAGTGGAGGCTGAGCCTGAACCTTTGGCTGGGTTCAGAGTCCTTTACCCAACACACCTGGCTGCGCCCACCTTCTTTCCCACCCTCTAGCTTTACCAAACCCTCTGTGAGGCCACTCTGAAGAAATCACAGGTGTGGTTGCTGCCCTCACCAGATGACCACCTGGGACACTCTGCCATGTGGATCCTTGCGCTCCTTCCTCTTGCCTTTGGGCCTGGGAGACAGGGTCAGCCGTCCTTTGGGGTGTATGGACACCTCAGCCAGCAGGTGCTGAGGCAGGGACCCCCCCAGCCACATCTTTCCATCTGCTGGTCCAGGGCTTCTGGTCACCCTTCCCGGCCACCAGCCCGGGGGCCCTTGGGGGGTGCTGGCCACTGGAGAGAGAACCTTCTCGGCAGAAACCATGGCCAGCAGATCTCTTGTTCAGAACTGACTGACCACCCCCCAACCCGCCCCTGCCTCAAGGTGGTATGTGGGGCTGGAGGCTGATGTCTGAGCTCCCCGACACGCCCCCCTCGCGCCCCCTCTGCACTGCCTTCCTCCAGTATCACTTGCATTTTTGCCGAGACAAGCAGCTTGCAGATGGCCTTGTCACATCACATCACATCAGGGCCGTGTCACCGGTGGGGCCCCTTCCCCTCAGTTCCCTCTCTTCCCGTTCCAGATCTCTCCTGCTCCTTTCAGCTCTGTTCACTCCTGTCTTCCCCTCTGCCTTTGTCTCTGTGCAGGTTTCCTTCCATTCTGTTTTTTCCCTGTCCTATGTCTCTCCATGCTCGTGCCTCTCCCCTTTTGTCCGTCTGGGAGCTTCCCTAGCTTTGCTTCTCTCTCTCTGTTTGGGCTTTATCTCTGGTGGCACCTCTCATTCTCCTCCTACCCGCACCCCCCTCCTCCTCACAGCTGGTGGGGAATGGAGACCAGAAGGACAATGGTTGGCATACCCTCCAGTTTACAGGGTGTCTTTTTTGAGAGGCACCTGCCTATTCCGTCCCCTCCCAGCCCCCCACCCCACACACTCCAAGAGTGGAGGTGAGATTGGCAGGATGAAGGGGCTAAATATTTGTGCAGGAGAGAGAAGCAGGCCTGCAGGAGGGGGGATTTCTGCACCAGTCCCACGTTTTATGAGAAGCATGCAGATGAGATGCAAAACAGCATGCAAACAAGTCCCTATAATTTGGAAGGGAACCACTCCAACACATTCGGGAATTGGGCTGCCGATTCCTAAGTCTAGCCACGAAGATAGAGGCTCTTCAGTGCAGCCCCATCGCCTCCCCATATGACAGCACCGTCTCCCTTGGCGTTGGTTAGTTCCACAAATATTTACTTAGCACCTACTATGTGCCAGGCAGAGGGCCAGGTGCTGGAGACACAAAGGAGAATCAGACAGCCCTATCCTTGCCCTCCTGGCTCCTGCTCTTCAAATGTGCTGGGCAAATGAGAGAGGGTCTGGGATAGGGTTAATCTGATGGGGGTGATCCTCATCAAACCCCAGAAGGTCAGAGTTAGAATCAGCGTGGTTATCTAGTCGAGCTACTTATTCCAGAGGCTCCAAGAGGTTGCACAGCAGGGTGAGTTTGGTCTCCAAAACCACCATGCTATCAGTTCCTCCACCTTCCAAAAGCCACGCCAATCCCACCTCCTCGACAGCGGAGATTTTCAAGTTATAGGTCACAAACTGTTAGGAACTTGTAAAATCCATTTGGTGAGTTGCGACCAGCATTTAGATAAATCAGAATTGGATAGGATAGAGTAGGAAATAGCAGAATGCATGTAAATGCATGTGGTAGGAACGACCAGTGTGTGCATGCACAGGTTACGATAAAAATGTCTATCTGTGGACTGCTGTCAAGAGTTTGAAAAAGCACTGTTTCCAGAGAGGCAGTGTTCCTTGAGGAGTATTATGTGCCCTCCTTTACTCCGTGACTGGGGCATGTACGGGGTGTTCAAATGACCCCTTCCACGGGCTGGGGGGTGGTGGTGGTTGGCACACTGTTTGCAGAAGCTAAGTCCTGGCTTTGCCTCCTACTGGTCAAACAGTTGGGGGGAGTGGCTGTGATAATCCCTCCAGAATATAAGACTCTTTCATTTAGTTTACAAATACTGTTGTTTACAGATTCTATCCTGCTTACTCTCAAGCTACAACAGAAGAAACACACGCACTCATAAATAGGTCAAACAGAATCTTAAAAGATGCTTAGAGACCTGAAGGAACAAACCCCTCCCACTTCTAATCTAATCTAACCTCATCGTTACTACGTTTGAACACCAGGTTTTATTTATGAGCTTCCTGGCAGCAAAGGCAAGAAAGGGAAAGAGAGGGTGGATCGAACTCTCATTATTTGAAAAATGGTAACACGCCAGTTCTTCAGGAGAGTCAGCTTCCTTAGGTACAGACTCTGAGGTCCTTATGTGAAGGGCACTCCAAACCAAACTGGATGAGCTCTGCCCCCGGAGCCCTATATTTCTGTTCTATACTCTCCTTCTTGGAGTCCCCTGATCCATGCCCATCCCAGGGGTGGGCAGGTGCCCTCCGCAGCCCTCTGGCCTACCTGTCACGGAGAGGCGAGCCCCATTGCTTTGCCGGGTCTCCCCGCTGTACTTGTGCTTGGTGATGCAGCGGTAGGTGGAGAGGGCGTCCTCCTTCTGCACGTCAGAGATGTACAGCCCGCCGTGGTGAGTAATAAAAAACCTGTTTTCTGGAGACATAATCAAGACATCCTCCATTACTCCCCTGGCTGGGCACACCACCAGGAGCAACTGAGGCCGGCAGCCAGCCTTTCTCCCAGAATTGTTATTTCATTAAGTGTAGAAGCTTTGGAGTTTTACAGAAGGATGGGTGGGCCTTAGAGTCAGACTCCAGGTCGGGGTTCCAAACTGACTTGTCCCCTTCTTTGCTGTGTGACCTTGGGAAAGTTAACTTCTCTGAGCCTTATCCATACAATGGGGTGCAAGTAATACTTCACAGGGTAGATGTAAGGATTGAAAATAATAATATGGTGTCTGGCACACAGCAAGTGCTCACTTAGTATCAGTCCTCATCTTTCCTATCTCTGGGTGAGAGCTTGCAAAGTTCTTTCACATTCCTTGCTCATTTGTTCTTACAGCCATTTGAAATGTCCTCTCCATCGTCAGGTCACACGGCCAGTAAGCAGACAACTCAGGCCTTCTGGCTCCCAGTGCTCCCTGTATACAGAGCCACACACAAGCTTAAATCTTTTTCTCTCAATTTCTATCATATATTCACTCAACGAACAGTTACCGAGGCTAAGCTATAGTAGTAGTGGGGACTTGGAGAGGCAGATATGCCATACCAATTTGACACACGGTTCCCGAATGCTTGTTCTGTGCAAGGCAAAGGTGCAGACACCGTGCTTTGCTTTTCTTGGTCCCTCCATGGTCTTACTGTCACAACCTGGCAGGGAAGCTGGAAGGACAGGCAGCAGGAATCAGCCCATTTTGCTGATTATGACCTGTGACACCACTTAGGGGTAGAGTGGATTTCCTTGTCCAAGGTCCTGAGGCAAACTGAATTTGAGTCTAATCAGGACCGATTTTAAAAGGGGAGAATAAAGGGCACCTGGGTGGCTCAGTGGTTGAGCATCTGCCTTTGGCTCAGGTCGTGATCCTGGGGTTCTGGGATCGAGTCCCGCATCAGGCTCCCCACAGGGAGCCTGCATCCCGCTCTGCCTATGTCTCTACTACCTCCATCTCTCTACATCTCTCAGCAATAAATAAATAAAATCTTAAAAAAAATAAAAGGGGAGAATATGGACTTGCTGGCTGGGGCGGGGCTTGCGTTCGGCTTCAGACTCCCTCAGTGCATGGCGGTGCCCTCCTACCCAAGACCCAGCCAGACTGAGATTGAGATGCTAACTCTTTATCCCTCTGGGTCTCTGGGGGCCAGGCTGCTTACCCTGGCAGGCACAGAAGGCCTCAGGCTACCATCTCCACCAGAAGTGGGCACTGGAATCAAGATGATGACAGTGACTTAAAAAAAGGAGCTGTAGGGGAGAGGGTGATGCTGACTCCACCGGAGGGACCTGCTGATATCTGAATGCTGGGCTTTCATAAAGAAACATTTTGGGTGGTCTCATGCCCTTCAAATCCTACTATTTAGAGGTCTGCTTCCTCCTACCTGGGGGCTGAGTGACACCCCCTTCAACCAATAACAAGAGCTCTAACACTGGCTCACTCTACTAGAAACATCCTGTCGTGTCCCACCACCCCCAAGCACAAACCTCAGCGCCAGGGGACTGGGATCTCACCAAAGGACAAGGAATGCTGTAGAATTACAGGGCTGAAAAGTTGAATGTGCCCGACCACATCTTTGACAAAGGTTCTCCAGCTTTCTTTTGAATACCTCTGCATTTGGGGAACTCGCTACCTCATTCAGTGGCCCATTCCAAAGCGGATAGCTCTTTTAGAGAGATCTTCCTTGGTCACAACTGGTCTATGGAACTAGTCTGAATCTACATCACTGACACACTCCGTCACACACTGGAAGGGAGCTGTCACGCCTTTAGATTTTTCTTCAGACTAAGCAGTCTAGAATTTTATTCCTTAATAGTTATTTAATATGGTCTCAAAAGACTTCTTCAAGCTGAGTGGTCTCTGGTTTTTTTTTTTTTTTAAGATTTTATTTATTTATTCATGAGAGACACACAGAGAGAGGCAGAGACACAGGCAGAGGGAGAAGCAGGCTCCCTGCAGGAAGCCTGACACGGAACTCCATCCCAGAACCCCGAGATCATGACTTGAGCCAAAGGCAGACACTCAACTGCTGAGCCACCCAGGTATCCTGGTCTCTTGTTTTTAATAAACTTTCATTTATCTACAGATCTCTTAATTTCCCCTCCCTCCTTCCCATACACCTTTGCATAGGACTAGACCTACTATGTGCCAGCACTTTGCCAAGCGGTAGGGACCTAACAATGAGCCTTATGTGACCAGCACAGGATACAGCATGGCTACCAACCCCCAGCCCAAGACAGTTCACTTTTTGCAAGGGATGGAGTAGGAGTGGGAGGCAGCCCCATTACGTCCTGCCTCACACTCAGCTCGCACTCAGCTAAGGCCTGATCTGGTATCTGTGAACTGCTGCTAGGCCACTTGCCGTCTCTTCACCCTTGGACACCTGACTGTGTGGGCCTAGGTCTGGGATGTCATATGGTCCCTGCTGAGTGGCATATCGTTAGGACCCCCCAGATGAACCCTTGGCCATGTGGCTGCCAGCTGATCCTCTGGACCCCCGCCACGCCCCTCCAACACATAGACTGCACCTTGCAGATCCCCCACCCACTCAGTGCTGTGGGTAAGACATGAAAAGGGAGCGGGAGGGAGCCCAACCCTGCTGCCAGCAGTTGGAGAGGACCCGGGGGAAGCACAGAGAAAGCCTGGCTTCCCCACCAGACTCTGAATGTGCCTTTTTGTCTCCATGTTGTGACATCCCAAAGTCAAATGCGGAAGCTCTCCCGTGATTTATTATGTAACTGGGACTGGAACGCAGAACTACTGGAGGGTGTTACTGCCAATCACAAGTACCCGATTGGAGGTGTGGTGGTGGGGTGAGGAGAAAAAGGAAAGACCTCCACATCTACCTGGGCAGCCTACAGGTGCTCCGGCCCAAGCAGCTTGGACCCTGTGATCCTTCAGCCCCCAGCACCCTAGGACTATGGTGCACTTGGTCCTACTGGAATTTTAAGCTGGGAAGGGGTGCTGCGCTGATGCTGGTGGGGAGCTGGGGTTTCTATAGCAACAAGCAGCTGCTGCATCTGATGTTTCACATCCTTCATTGTCCTCATTTCCCCCCTCCCTTCCCCCCTTCTTGTGCATATTTAATTGCAGTAACATTTCCAGACACAGTGTATTGCTCCTTCTGAAACAAAGGCGGGCTGCAGCCAGGGGAGTGCACAGCGCTCGCTCGCTCGAGAGAGGGGAAGGAGAAATCAGGGGTATTATGTTAATCCCCTCTGGGGGGGACTTGTGCAACATCAGTTCTGCATGTTTGATGAGAATCGGATGATGGGTCCTGCTGGGGAAGGGAGCCGCAAGAGGCCTGTGGAGTGAGCGGTATATGGTGGCGGGTGGGGGAGGCACAGCCAGCTGGTGGGGGGTTCGGAGGGGCCAGCGTTCCACAACACAACTGGCCCCCAAGCCTGGCTCTGATGGGGTACCCTGGCAGTCGGACAGTCCATCCTCTACACCCTAAATGGGACCAGCCATCCCCAAAATGGGTAGAGGAGCAGCTATCCCTTATCTTGGCTGCTTCTTCATGGGATAGGCTGGGTTCAGCTAGAGGAAGACAGGGTGGCAGGCTGACCTCTGTGCCCAGCTCCCATCCTGAGGCTACTTGGAAACGTGTATCTGGGATCACATGTGATCGACACCAAGACTTGGAGGTACTGGTGGTATTAGGTGGTCAGGGGCCAGGATGGTGGGAAAGCTGGACATCTTGGGTATTAAATATTGTCTGACCCTAAACGCCAGCAGTGTCCCCGTGGGCGGACCTGGGAGGGTCGCTCTCCTTTAGGCTCTAAGGCTGGACTCTGCCATTGATGCCGCTTGATGGTCACAGGCCAAAGGCTGTGGCATCATCTGTGAACTTGCCCAGGACCAGGGAAGAGGTCTGTGTGGTTCCTTTTTAATTCTTACTATTACTACAAATACTCCTACTTTGCCATCCTTTTTCCTGGTGATCTGTAGCAAGCGTCTGCTTTTTTTAAAGCTAAATATTAATTGAGCACCTATTACATGTCAGGGCAAGGATTTTATAAACATTATCTTATTCAATCCCCACAACCCTTTGAAATGGATATTACTGTTTTTACTAACCAAAGCACAGAGAGGTTACACAACCCACCCGTAGTCACACAGCTAGTAAGCGGCAGAGTGAAGACCATCAGTCCACTTCCTATGCCCTTCTGGAGCTCTGTGCTAGACCGACTGTCCTTGCAGCACCTCTCAAAGGGACATATGGTCAGCCAGCCTCTGCTTGGTTGCTTCTGTCAGTGGGTTTCTCACTACCTCATAAAGGAGCACTCATCCATTCAATTCAGTTTGGCTTGATTTATCACGTCTTCATGGATCATTCCTGGGTTCTGGATTGGGCTCCAGGGAGAGGTCTTGGACCTGGTTTCTCCCCTTTGCAATTCCATGGTTAGAAAACAATGTCCTGCCACCAGGAATGGTGCCAGCTTGGGGGCTGGGGAGGGTTGGGGAGGAGATGGAGGCCATTAGTAAGAAGAAGAGGATAAAGAGAGGCCAAGCTAGCTGGTGTGGTTGGCCAAGCCCAGGACAGGATTTAGGAGACTGGATCAGAGTCCTGCCTCTGCCACTAATGATGGGGTGTACACTGAGTTGAATAGTATTCTTCAAAATGAACGTCCACCCAGAGCTTGTGAATGATACCTTATTGGAAGTTAGATCTTTGCCAACAAAATCAAGTTCAGATGAGGTCATAGTGGGTTAACGTGGGCCCGAAATCCAGTATGACTGGTGTTCTTCTAAGAACAGGGAGATTTGGACACAGGCACATGAACACACAGAGAAGGCCATGTGAAGACTGAAGCAGAGATTGGGGTGATGGATCTATAAGCAAACAAATGCAGGGACTGCCAACAACCCCAGAAGCTAGGCAAGAGGCCAGGAAGATCCTCCTCTAGAGCCTGGAGAGGGAGCACGCCCTGCTCACACTCTGATTCAGGACTTCTAGCTTCCAGGACTGTGACCTGGTAAATCTCTGCTGCGTTAAGCCATTGGGTTCGGTAATTTGCTACTGCAGCCAACACCAGGTGACCTCAGGGGAATCCAGGGGTCTCCCAGGCCCTCATTTGTCCCATTTGCAAAAAAAGACAGAGAATGTGGATTGGGTGTGTCTTTTCCACCATGCTTGTCCATTAGGATCATCCAAGAAGCTTTTAAAATTAAACTCAGACTCTCTGGAGGTGTGGCCTGGAAACTGGTCTTTAAAAAGAGCTTTTTGGGTCATGTAATGTGCAGCGGGGGCAGAGAGCCACTGGGTGTGATAAACTCCTAAGGCCCCTTCATTTTGACAACTGATGTCTCTATGACGGCACCAAACTTCCGAGTCCTATGTCTCCCTCAGGAGAACAGAGATAATAAATAGACTTTACGTCACAGAGCCTTTGGGAGAGTCAGATGAAAATTCAGCTCGTGAGAGTCCTTGACACACTGTTTCAGTAACCGGTGGCACAGGTTGTCCACCTCAAGGAGATGAGGGGCTCTCAGTCCCTGGGGCCCGGCTTTCTGCAACTTCTCTCCTTCCTTCCTCCTCAGGAGCTTGGCAATAAATAAAGGGGGACCCTCCTTGGCAAGTCAGGGGCCCTGCCCACAGGTCTAAGAGAGCCAACACCATCTTCTCTGTCTTTTTCTAAAAAGGTCAGAGAGCTGGGCCTCAGAGACTCCCCAGAGCTGCAGGAGCCACGGAGAGAGAGGAATACTAGAAATCTCTGGCTCCCAGTGGCTCCGGAGGGCTGCAAGGGGGAGGAACTGCCCTAGGCAGAGGTGAGGCCTCTCTCTGCTCTCAGAGGCAGGCTGGTGGGTCTGTTTGGTGGGGAGAGGAAGAAGCTGAGGGTTTGCAGGCGGGTATGGGCTGGACAGACCCGATTCCAGCCTCTGGAGCGAGGGAACAGAAATGACTGAATACAGTAGGGACAGCGGCCTCCTACCTGGCTCCCTGCTTCGGCCTCTGCCCCTCCTCCAACTGTTCCCAACATGCAGCCACAGTGATGCTTTCAAACCAATGTCAGATTATGTGGATCCTTTGCTGAAAGCCCTCCAATAGTTCCTCATTGCACTCAGCATGAAAGCAGTGCTGATTGCAAAGTAGTTGCTCTAGAAATATTTCTAGAATGAATGAATGGAACTTCCCAAAACTCTAAGGTAGTTTCATCCACATTTTGCTCACGAGGAAACAGCAACTCAGAAAAGTCAGATACCAGCTCCAATTTTACCCCCTCTAAGAAGCCTTCCCAGATGAGCCCACTCCCATCCCTGAGTGTCTCTACATCTGGCAAACCTCTTGCCACTGCTAATCACTGTGTCTACTATATCCAATCAGACTTTTAAAAATAATCATGTCTGAGCATTCAAAAGTCAAGATTAAACAGGATGGTGGTTTCTTGAAATAATAAAAATAGAATTACCATGTGACCCAGCAGTTCCACGTCTGGGTGTGTACCCAGAAGAATTGAAAGCAGGGTCTTAAAAAGGTATTTGTCCCCTTGTGTTCACAGCAGTATCCACAATAGGCAAAGGAGGAAGCCACCCAAGTGTCCATCGGTGGGTGAGTAGACCAAGAAATGGTGGTCTAGACACACGATGGAGTATCACTTAGCCTTAAAAGGGAAGGGAAGTCTGAGACTTGCTACAACGTGGATGAACCTCGAGGACATGATGCTCAGGGAAATAAGGTAGTTAAAAAAGACAAATACTGTGTGATCCCACTGGTGTGAGGGACCTAGAGTAGTCAGCTTCATAGACACAGAAGGTGCGATGGGGGCGTCGGGGGCTGGGGAAGGGGAGATGTCATTCCACAGGTACGGAGTTTCAGTTTTGTGAGATAAAGCTGCGCTTAAACATTTCTGAACTTGAGACCACGTGGAAATGCTACTGAAACGAAAACTTAACCCTTCAAAAGAATTAAGATGGCAAAATTTACATTATGTGAACTCTACCACAGTTAAAATAATGAGATTTTAAAGTCAAGATTATAAAGAATTGGGATGAGTGTTTTTAGGAAGTAGTGAGTTTCCTGTTGCCAGGAGTATTTAAGTAGAAGCTGAAGAAACACTTGGCTGAGATATTGCATAGGGGAATAGAGGAGTTAAATATTGAGTTAAGAGAAAGAGATTGGATCATCTTTAAGGTTCCTTCCCTCCCAGGAATTTATAGAGGGGCAGAGGGAGAGGGAGAGGGAGAGGGAGAATCCCAAGCAGCTTCCACATCCAAAAAGAGCCCAATGCTGGGCTCGATCTCATGACTCTGAGATAATGACCTGAGCCAAAATCAAGAGTCAGACTGAGCCACCCAGGCATCTGGAAATTTCTAAATTCTTAGCTTAAAGAATGGCACAGGTGCAAGATCCCTCAGAGGTCAGCTCCTGTGGTGGTTTGAAAATCAGTGTATGTGCGTCCATTTCCACCCCAGGATTTTTTTTTTTAAAGATTTTATTTATTCATTCATGAGAGACTCAGAGAGAGAGGCAGAGACATAGGCAGAGGGAAAAGAAGGCTCCCTGCAGGGAGCCAGATGTGGGACTCGATCCCAGGACCCCAGGATCACGCCCTGGGCCAAAGGTAGACGTCTGCTCAACCACTGAGCCACCCAGGTGCCCCCACCCCAGGACTTCTGCTGTGGTTATTGCTTCTGTGCCTGAAATGCTTTCTCCCTGGCTCAGTCCTGGCCCCATGCAGGTCTCTCTGCTCAGATGCTGTCTTGTTGGAGAGGCCTTGCCTGACCCCTCTATCAAAATTAGACCGTGTGCCGCGTCCCTGCCCAATTCCTTACCCTGCCTGTTTGTCTTCAGAGCACGTGGTGTTTCTCGCTGACAGCAAGGAGTTATTTTAGTTCCCAGCTCCAGAACATGGCTGGCACAGAGAAGATGCTCAGTGCACATGCAGTGAAACGAGGAATCCTGGCAGCAGAGGAGGTACCTCTGGTGGAGGGAGACAGGAGGTTCTCCAGCCTGGACTCCTGTCCGGAGGTTCCCCCCCAACCCAACCTACCCTGGGGTCTCTCCCACTCTGTCCACTGTGGCCACATGGTAATGGCCTGGCCCACTGCTCCCCCTTTCGGCCACTTCGATCCTTGCCTTGGTTCTGAGTCCTGGCTGGGACACCCAGCAGCACTGAGGATGGATGGGTGGTGTGGAGCTAACCAAAGGGAAGTGAAGAGACAATGAATGACGCAGCCCGGCAATCTGGAATATAAACTAGGACTGGCTCATCTTCGGAGGGTGGCCGCCGGGAGTGACCTCACCCTTCTCAGGGGTGACTCAAGCATGTGGAGACCTGGAGCAGCCGGCCAAGGGAGAAGGGACAGGCACAGCCCCTCTCATGCCTGAGGGTGGCCTTCCGCCGTCCTTCCCTGGCTGAGGGACCTAGCTCTGTCTTAATGGACGGGAGTGGAAATGCTACCCTCGCCAGGGGAGGGATCTCTAAGGACAGAGGTCACCTGGAGACCAAAGTGTGAAGGCCAGCTTTGAGGCCAGAGGTACGCAATGCCATGGTGGAGGCAGAGTGGACAGAGAAGGAGGATGGAGCTGCTGTGGGCAGTGCCATCTCTGCCTGCCTTCACGCAAGCTCAGCCCATCAGATGCTAGAGGTTTCCATGGCTGGGGCCTTTGAGGAGGAAAACCTGTGTGCAGGAACCCAAAGCTGTAAACTTCCCCTTGGGCCCTTTTGGACACTCCACGTGGGTAGAGTCTGCTTGGGTTTGGAGACAGATCCAGGCTCAGCTGGATTGTCTTAAATTCTTTTATGATTTCTGTAAGAGAGACACCCCAGGGTGCATGACAGTGGGCACCCATGTGGCCAAGCCCTTTCACATATGTCCCCTCTCTGATGAGCCATCACCAGCTCAGGAAGCCCCTCTGCTCCTCTTGTTTGACGGAGGAGGAGACTGTGGCTCAGGTGAGGACTAGTTCAGGTCACCCACCTAGTGAGAGGAAGAGCCAGGATTCCCACTGGGGTCTCCCAAACCAATCCAGAGCTGCTTTCTCCAAACCTAGCTGCTAGGAGAGAGTGTGGTGCATTTTGTTTTGTTTTGCTTTAAAGATTTTACTTATTTATTTGACCGAGGTGGGGGGCAGAGAGAGAGAGAGAGAGAGAGAGAGAGAGAGGGAATGCACAAGCAGGAGGAGCAGCAGAGGGAGAAGCAGGCTCCCCACTGCACAGGGAGCCCAATGTGGGGCTCGATCCCAGGACCCCAGGATCATGACCCGAGTCGATGGCAGACACTTAACCACCTGAGCCACCCAGGCGCCCATGTGCTGCAGTTTGGAAGGCACTCTGGCCAACCCCTTCCCTGTGAGGTGGACTTGTCCATCTCTTCTGGGCGGTGGCATTCCTCTCACTAGCCAGTGCCAGCGTGGTGGCTGAGCAGGAAGGGGAAGGATGACATGAGACCGGCACCAGAAGGCATTAAAGTTACCGACTCAAAGAACGGATGAGCCATGTCCCTTGGGAGGCCCCTGTGTGGTGACATAAGAGGTCAGGGGCAGTAGGCAGTCATCTGTTCTGGGAGGCTTCAGACTTAGGCAGCAAAGCCCTGCTGCGGCCGAGTGCCATGTGTCGGTGGGAAGGTGTGATCGCGGGCAGGTGGCTACACGTGTATGGGAGGGAGCGGTGCGTGTGCCCTGCCACACACACACTATAGGGGCCCGGGTCAAAGCCGCAGGGGCAGAGCAGGGACCAGAGGAGGGGATGGCAGTTGGGGAAGTATGTGCTTGGAGTCGGAAATGGGAGGTTTGAGATCTACCTCCTACCAACTGTGTGGCTTTAGGAAAATCCCTTAACCTTTCTGGGTTTCTGTTCTCTCATCCCTAGTTGGGGGTCCTACCACACTTGGTTTGCTTGGTTCACAGGATTCTTTGCCAGTGTCCTCGTGACAGTCTGTGAAAGGTGCTGCGACATATCCTGTACTCTATGCTATACAGGGGCAAGGGGTTACCACCGTCATATGGGGTATGTAAATTCATAGGGCATGTGCGATCATGACATATACGTGGAGCTCAGGTGTTTTTTTTAATGTCTCGTGTTGAATGAATGAATCCTGGCAGTAGAGATGCTTCTCAGAAGGTGCTTCTTGGCCTCTGGACTCAGAGGCCTTCCTGAAGCAAGAAAACCAGAAGCTGAGGGAGGGGTCTCCTGTTCTGCCCACAGCCCCCACCCCTCCCTACGAGGAAGGTCACAGGACGCAACAGGGGTGTGGAGTAGGGACAGTGAGGTGGGAAGAAATGGATGGAGCTTTGCACCGAGACCAGGATTTGGCTAGGATCAGAAAGACTGTTCAATCTTTCTTGGAAAAGAAGAGATACTCAGCCTGTCAAAGTACAAGTTTTTTTTCGGGGCAGCCTCAGGATGCCAAAGCCTTGAAGTGCCTCCGCTGGTCCTCAGGGGTGTCCCAATTCCAGAAGAGTAATTACGATCAATACAAGTTACTAGTAACAGCTCCATCCAGTACGGATTTACAGAAACAATGTGGTCAGCCTGCAGCTCAGAGATGAACAAGACAACTCACCCACAGGCAGGGCTGCTCTTCCCTCCCGGGCAGGGAAGGTGGGGGTAGTTGATGCTTCTGGCATGCGGAATTAGCCCTGCCCGAGGCCCGGTACCAGGATGGCCGGCAGAAAGCTATTTAGGGCCAACTTTGCTGATCACCCTCCTTTCATTCTTTCTGTTGTTCCTGCTGATGGTGAGACTCTGGGGGTAACTGCCAGCCTGGGTTTAAAAAGCCCAAGGGAAGTCAAGGCCCATTCTGTCTCCAGAGTCCAAGGGAGCAGGGGAGGATTGTAAGCCCTTCACCCAAGACCCCAAGAGAGATTTGCAGCATAGTAGATAGCACATGGCATTTGAGTCAGGAATTTGGATTCAAGTCCCAGCTCTGGGCCTGGCTGGCTCTCTAAGTCCTAGATCCTCCCTGTCATGAATTGAATTGTGTCCCCACAAAGTTCAATGTGACAGCATTAGGAGACAGGGCCTCTAAAGAGATAATTAAGGCTAAATGAGATCATAGGGTGGGGCAGCAATCCAGTATGTCCTTATAAGAAGAGAAAGATGCCAGAGATGTATGCACACAGAGGGAAGACCCCGTGAGGACACAGTGACTGCCATTTGCAAGAGGAGAGGGCTTTGGAGAAACCAAACCTGCCACTCTGGTTATTTTGTTATGGAGGCTCTAGAAAAAGAACACAAACCTCATCCAGACATGCTTACACTCCAAGGACTCTTCCAGCACTAAGATTCTGGAGCTGGGCCCTGCTATGTGAAGACACACACAGGTGAGGACTTTACAGTAGGAATAGGGAGGAGGAGAGAGGCGAGGTAGTCCTGAAAGTCATCGGGTATACCACACAGGTCTGGTATAGACACTGAGAGCATGAGGGGTACGGAAAGATTGAGCCAAGACCCCTTAGTGGGTATCAGGTGCCAGGAGCAGAGGGAGGCATGGGCAGGGATGGGGTGGGCAGGGAACCAGGTCTGGGAATGGGTCTTTGATCCTAGGTAGGGCCTTGCCTGCACTCCCTATCAAATACCCAAATCTGATTTACCACAACATGGGACATGCAAGGAGACTGGGGCACAGAGGGTCATGTGGCCAGTTGGCCCACTGCCCTTTCCCCAAGGAAGTGAAGTCTGGCAGCAAGCACACATCTGGATCATGAGGGGGGCTAGATGGGTAGGAGGTAGGACTTCTGCTGCTATGAGATGTGTACAGGGTATGCAGAGCCAGAAACTGCCCTGTCTCTGGCCGGTGGGAAGCATGAGCGAATGATGGAGCCAGGGCTCCAGCGGCAAGCTAAGCCAGAGACCTTCACAATTCCGTAATCTCCGTGTGCCAGGTGGCAGGTATACCTGCCTGCTTCCTAGTGCAAGGGCTCCCGGGTGCTGAGGAAGGCACCATGGCTTCCTGCTTGTCTTCAAAATATGATGTCAGGCTGAGCTGGGGCTTGGTGTGTCAGGTTCCTGATGGGTGGCCCAACACACCTCACATGTTTCCGTGAGGCCCATGCCCTTCTGTCTCCACTACTACCTCTGTAGATGAGAGGGCACGTGGTTAAAGTGGAGGGAACTTTAGAGTGATGCGACCTAATCCTATTCTCATGGGGTGTGACTCAGACTCAGTTTCTCCTACAAGGCTGGAGGCTCCCAGAGCTGACCATAGGGGGTCATATTTTCCTAGGCTAGATCAGGCCAAGGGCCAGGCTTAGCTCTAGCGCTTGGCTGCCTTTGAACCAGGCCTGCTGAGGTGGTCTCCTCATCTCCATACCTCACTCCTCCACCCAATCACTGTCTTCCAAGAAGGGTTGAGATATTGCTTGGAAGAGGACCATGACCTAGAAATGTCGCCTATGGGAATCTCTTCTCTGGAAACGTTTATGCAAAGGCAGGCCTGGTGGGGCTGAGAGCACTGGGCTGGGAAATGAGAAACCTGCTTGTGCATTTGCTGAGTGACTTTTGACAAGTTGCAGTGCTCCTCTGGGCCCGTTTCCCTAACTGATGAACAAGGGGATGGAACCCTGTGGTCTTGAAGGGACCTTCCAAACCTCACTTACCTTATGATTCTAGGATTTCCCTCTGCTGGGCCAGGCAAGGGTGGATGTCTCTTCTCCTTTTAACTCCACCTCAGGGAGAGCTCTGAGGAGTTTTGACCACAGGAGCCCATATGGACTGAGCCCCTGGGGCCAGAGTCATCTACACCCATATAGCAGCCCCTGACCCCTGCTGTCACCCCAGGCTGATGGTGCTGAGCTGCCACCACCCTGGAGTCCCCATTCTGTCCTGGAAGGGAGATGAGCCAGGTTCCCTATCTTTATCTCCTCTGCCTTTGGCCTCTACAAGAGCTGGGGTCCCTGGAGGGATGTGAACCCGAGGTCCCTTGAGGACCAAGGAAGTTGACAGCACAGTGAAGCAGAAAAGGCCCCCTTCAAAAGGGTGTGGGTTCCAACTGTGTTTCCCTCCCTTGCTGGAAGGTGCCGGACCTCTCTGAACCTATTTCCTGTGAGAATTAAATGAGTTAATGAATATACCCAACACAGTGCCTGGTGCCTAAGAGGGAGTCAGTTTGTAGTTACTGCATAAGTGAATGAGGTCATGCATCACTCTCATGGTGGCGGGGGTGGGGGGCCCTCACCACTTGACCTGGGCCTCTGGCTCTGCAGGCAGGGCGCTGCTGACCATCCCCACCACCTCCCAGCTGCCATGAGCTGGCCTACCGAGCAAGCAGGAAGGTGCGGGTTCCCAGGGAGGGACCAGGCTCAGCTCCCTGGGGCCCTGGCAGATTGACTGCTTCTGGCAGCTGAGACCTAGAGGGGTGTCAGCATTGTCTCTGGAGCGCCCCCAGGGACTTGGAGCTCACAGGGGGTGCAAGGATGGAGGGGCTTGGGCAGAGGAACCAGCAGGAGAGTCCTGCTGGAGGGAGACAGGAGCAGGAGCTCGTTTCCTCTCTCCCCAAGTCCCTTTCTCCAAATACAGCTCTATCCTTCTCTACCCCAGGATTAGCACACATCTCTCATTCTCCTATTGCAACAAGATTTTATTTCTAATTATGCTGTAATAAAACTGGAGCACTCCCAGGCTTCCTTTCAAATGACTTGTACACACACTGCCGATCGGATCCTCCTCAGCCCCATTGTAATAGCATTTCCCTGACATTCATTAGACATGCATGAGAGGGGCGCTTTAAGAATAGAATTGCATTTAAATGGATTTGCTGAGAGAGGAAGATGAAAAAGAGAGAGGCGAGGGGGGAGGAGGGAGAGGGAGAGAGGTCTGTTGAACAAACTATGAAAACAAGATGCCATAATAACAGGGTGCTGAAATAAGCCTCTTTCTTCCTCGTCCTCCTCCGGCTGCACATGGGCAGAGCCCAGCCCGAGAGGCGGCCTCCCAGCCTCCCTGGAGCCCCCACCCCCACTTTTATGTTACCCACTGGGGGGGCTTCATAGCTCCTCGCTCCATGTGTCAGATGCTCATGGTGTGATAGAGAGAACTATTATTACAATCCGGCAAAGCAGCCTTGCTTCTACAGAACCCCGATAGCCAGGCGGCTGGGGGTGGGGGGACCCTGAGTCCCTGAGCCTGAGGGTGGTGGGTGGGGACTGACCCCTGAGGGTTCACCTGTGAAGTGCGGCCTCCACCCTCCCCCAGTGACCACACTGCCCCTCAGAGGGCCACGGGTCACTGAGTAGCCAGGATCTTCCTTTTATCTTGGGGGGCTCTGCAGTGACGAGAGGAGTAGGAGACCTGTGCTGACCCCCTGGACCTCTGAGGCCTCCCCAGCGAACACTTGCCCCGGAGCACTTCGCGTGTACCACGAATGGCCAACTTGGAAACTAACTGTATGTCCACACCTGCCGTGGCCTCATCAGATTCATGCCACTCGCTACAGCCTCTTAAAATGGACATCTGATCCCGGCGTAAACCATCCTGCAGCTTCCTGCTTCTCTTAGACCAAAATCCTTAACAGGGCAGCAAAGCCCACCATCCTTTCCCAGACCCACTCAGTGCCATGGTGGTTCCAACTCCGGCCATGCTGGGCCTTCCTCTGCTCCTCCGCAAGTCCCAGCTCCTTCTTCCTCCAACCCTGGCTGCTACTCGGGGCACCTGTCCCCTTCCTTCCCAAAGTGCACTCTGACCACACACACCCACTGGAGCTCAGCTCACACTCCCGCAGACCCTCCCCGTGAGTCTGTGTCATGTCCTCTTTCCCTACGCACCGTCACAGCAGGGCTGAAGTACGCCCCGAGTCCCCAGAGGCCTGGCTCTGTCCCAAACTGCAGGCTCCTTGAGGGTCCTGGCTCTTGCCATAGGCCCAGCCCTTGCTCTGTGGTGGAGGCTCAGAATGATGGCACAGATGTCAGGCACCATGCAGAGGCTCTCCCTAATACGCTATTTCATTTAATCCTTGCTACAGCCTTACTGGGGTAGAGGATTTCCCTCCCCTCTAATAGACAAGGAGACTGGCACTCAGAGAGCTCAAAGCATTTGCCCCAAATCACAGAGCAGGGCCTCACTTTTGCTATGCCACCTCCTGGTGTGCTGCACTGCCCTGGGCGTTCCCACCAGCTCCTTCCCACAGGGAATGCCACCCACCTCCCCTGCACCCCAACAAAGCCCTTCTTGAATACTCTTTTTTTCTGGAAGCCCTCTTAGAAAGTCCAGCTAATGCAGATACCTTCTCCCTTTCCAGACAGCGCACAGCTCCCACGGCAGGGTCACATCCTGGGACCTGGGAGGGCCTCAGCTCTCACATTTTGATTGCTTCCTAACTGGCCCATGGGAGCCATTCATGTATTCCCAGATAGGATGCAGGTGCCTTAAAGATACCACATGTCATTCTTCCAAGCCCCTGTGACACCTGGGAATATGCTCCCAAGCCCCAGATCTGCCGCTGGAAGCACTGGTGCTGCCCCTTAGCAGCTGTGTGACCTGGATGCAGGTCCTTGAGAGGGGAGCCTCAGCCCCAGCCTCCTCACCTATAACAAGGGAGTATCACAGGCCTGCGAGGAGGTCTCAGTGAGCTGACACAGAAGCAGCATCTCACAGATACCCTTTCTCTCCATCCCAGTCCTTTCTTTGGGCCATGTGGTACCAACCAGGTAGGTAGAGGCAGAGAAAGAGAAAGCTGGTCTTACAGGGTCCCAGAAGGGGGTTTGGCTATAAGGAGCGTGGTACTGCGATCTCTCAAAGACATCTGGTGTGGCTCCAAGGGCACTGGGATGGCAGTGGAGATCATTCCTCTGTCCTTCCTATGTCTGCCTCCTGATTCACCACCTCCCCAGCCCAGGTGTCTGCTTGGTTCGGAGGCCTCCAATGTCCACATGCTACAGAGAGAAGCAGCATGATGCGTGGTCAGAGGCCCTGAAGGCCAAGAGCAGCTGGCAGGTCCATCACCTCTGCTCCCAGGCCCCAGTGTGGCCCAAGCCTGGCACTGGCTAAAGGCCACGTGCATGTCCGTGAATGAGACCACAACCTCCATGAGGGCTTGGGCTGCTTGCCTGTCTATGACTCTGGGCTCAGTTTTGGGTTTAACAACTGCATGGGGTGGTGCTCAATGATATTTATTAAATAGATGAATGGATGGACAGATGGACGGATGGATGGATGGATGAGCGCATGCATCTTAGACTTTTACCTCTGTGGTTACATATTTGGGCTCTGAAGTCAGACCGACCTTGGCTCCCAGTGTGACCTTGCTCATGTCATCTCAACCTCTGTGACTTAGTTTCCTCATCTATAAAACCGTGCTAATAATAGTACCAATCACAGAGTCGGAGTGGTTGCAAACATGAAAGTGCCTGGTCCAGCTGCACAGTAAACTGTTCAGTAAACAATAGCTCTCATTATTATTACTGCGCAGCTTCTGGGGAAGGAGAACCCACCTAATGCTGACTCGAAGCTACTCAGGAACTTGGAGTGACCACTGGTCCTGGTGGTTCCGGATTCCTCCTGCATCCCACTTCCCCCTTCTTAGAACCCTTGAAAATCCTCTGACATCGCTCAAACAGCAGAGGCAATTCTGTTATTTTGAACACCTACCTTTTTTATTTACAGGCTAATCACCCAGATTGCACGGCGCATCAATGATGCCAGCCAGGGAGCTTGTCAGGAAAGGCAGACATGTTCGCAGTCCCATCAACATCTGTGTCTTATCAGCTCTCCGAGTGAGTCTGTCTTATTGAAATGATGAAACGCACAAGTACTCTGCCCCCACTGTACTGGCCCATGCACTTCTCCCCAGCACCCTGCCTTCTCCGCACCTTTAAGCTCTGAATGACACCCTACCTGTTGGGAGCCTCCCCTACCCCCCCACAGGCTCCCTCCTCGTCCTCCTCCTCTAACCTGGGGTAACTGTACCCCTTCCTTGGCTTAGGCACACACTTAGTTTTTGTTAATGATCTTAAAACTGCATCAGTGGCTTGTCTTCCTCGGTGGCAGTGCACAGGGGAAGGAGAGGAGGAGGGTGTGAGGGAGGTACTTCTCATTTAGATTTCCATTCCATGCCAGGTAGAGTGCTGGATGCTTCACACGCATTGCCTCAATTTAATCCTGGGGAGGCAGGCAAGATGATCCCTATCTTGCAGATGAGAAAAATGGTTCATGGAGATTCAGATACTTGCCCAAGGTCACACAGCTCGAAAACAACACAATTGGGGTTTGAACCCAGATTGTCTGTCTCCACAACTCCTTGAGGACAGAAGCCTCAAATTGCCCCATGGGATTTCCATGGCCCTGGCCTGCAAGCCCCAGGTCTGTTTATTGACATTAGCTGTGGACAATGGCCATCGTTCAGGGTGGACCAACATTAAATGAGAAATGCAGGCAAAGGCTTTACCCTAGGCGAGGCACACAGTGAGGGCTTAATCGAGGATGCGTGCCATATTTCATGTGTGTATATTCCTGGTGGTGACACTGGCCTGTGTCCTCTGAGCACAGCTCTGGTCCCGCTAGCTCCCTGGGCACGTGCTCCCTGTCTTGGGCTGATTGGCCCCAGCACCTGGAATGCTGAACTCTTTCGCCAGACAGGTATAATTTCTCACCTTTCACTCTCCGATATGTTCTGTGTAATCAATTACAAAGCTTTTTCCAAATCAACCTAGATTTGGCTCTGGCCTCCCCTCTTCTGACTCTAGCCAGCTCCTAGTTATCTCTGGGGTAGGTTAACTCCTCCAGGCTCTAGCCTCCCTGTATCTCTGCCTCTCCCTGAAAATGCTCTGCTGACCCAAGTGTTTCTGTCCAGCATGACCCTTTTGCCCCAGGTCATGGACTATTCTGGACTCGGTGTCTTTCTCAGGATGCCTCTTTGCTCTGCCCTCAATCCTGGTTGAGGGGCCTAGGATAGGCGAGCCTCTTCTTTTCCTGCTACATCTTCTTGGGATTCATTCTATAGACTGAGCTTTCTCATAATTAATGTTGTGGGTTAACGGGGCTGTAAATTTCCTCGGCATATGTCTCTAAAGATGTATATAGAGAAAGAAATTTGGGAAGGCAAAAGTCAGAGTGGAATCAGTGCGAGGAAAGAGTTTGGGGGTATAACTTAGGGCTGAAACAATAATTTCTTGGTAAATTTTAAGAACTTTATTCTTCACCTCCACAAAATTCCAGTCTTTGTAAGAGCAGAGGAGGAGAAAGGGATTAATTGAGCACCTGCTGTGTGTCAGGCACTGTGCTTAGTGCATTATCACAACCTCGCCAGATGGGTGTTTTCATCTCCAATGTACAGATGGGAACACCGAGGCTCGGAGAGGTCGGACAAGGTGGTGTCTGCTGAGGTCGGACAAGTCTGTTGACACAGACCCAGGAAGTGAACCCAGGTCCAGAGCAGCACACTCATCCACCATGCTGAATCACCTCTGCCTATCCCCTCTCTAGAGTCTTCTTAGGGACAGGCGTGGGCATGGGGAGGAGAAGGGGTTGAAAGGAGAAGGAAAGGAGAAAACGGGGGCATTCATTTATCGTTCTCCTATGGCCTAAGCTCCAGCGTGCTCTGTCTCTTTGGCCTATGGTAAGTTAATGGAAGCTGAGAGGGGACGGGGGAGGGAGCAGGGAGTGGGGGTGGCAGTGGCAGAGAACCAGGGAGCGGCTGGCGCTGGAAGGAGACAGCCTGTGAGGGCCTCCGTGTAATTTCCCCGCAAGGCCTCGTGGCCCGGCAGCCGTAGGGGGGCATCCTGGCATATCAGCAGTCACACCATCAAAGAACAAGTAGAAATTAATATCCCTGAGGTGGTCTAGAGCCTCTGATACCAGCAGAAAATTATAGGACGCGAGACAGGAGCATTACAGAATGAATGGGAGGGGACAAGAGATTTCCGTGGCTAATCCTGTTAATGAGACAATTTCTTATCAAACTCATTATGTTTGTGAAAGGAGGGAGCAAGAGGGGGGAGGAGGAGGTTGGGGAGGGGGATGAGGGGCTGGCCACAGAGGAGGAAGGAGAGAGGCAGGGGAAATGTGGTACCCGAGCCCGCGGGTTCCAGGGAAGCAGGTGTGTGACCGGCAGGTGTCTGCAAGTAAAGCACGTGTGCCCATCTGCCTCTGCTCCCCGCAGGGCAGGGGTAAAAACTCTCCCCTGGACCTAACTCCCTGCCAGGCTGCTGGGAGCACCCTCCCTGCCAGTTTTTGGAGCCTTCAGGTGCCCTGGTAGAAGCAGGACCTTCCTTCCATCCTCCTCCTTTGACCAAACCCCAGTCTGATTCCATCTCCTGCAGATCGACAAGGACCATCCCCAGTCTACAAAGACGCTGAAGAGGCAGAAAGGACCCCGATGTCCACAAAGCGCCTTCGTGCCCAGGCTCTCAGGGACTCTTCACAGCCCTGCTCTCCTGTGGGCTGGACAGGGAGGGGCTCATCGAGCCAGCGAGTCTTGGAGGCCCTGTTCTGGCACTTACCAGCTGAGCATTTTGGGCAAATCACTTAACCTCTCTGAGCCGTGATTTTCTCATCTTGAAAACAGGTTAAATAAATCCTGCCCTAGCCACTTCACAGGGTCCTTGCCAGGATTAAAAAGGATAATGTATGCCAGAGGGCCTTGTGATGTGTGAAACATTGACATAAAGGGGAGTGACCCTTAGAGCCATTCTGAAGTGGACGCAACAGGTTCCGTGTCTTGTTGGAGGCAACAGGGTGGAAGCCGCAAGCTTTAGTTTCAATCCCAGGGTCATTTTTGCTGCCAGGAAATCACTCCATTGCCTTGTGTTCGACGAGGCGGTCATGAGGGAATTCAATTAGCACAGACCTGAGTATTTCTTTACTGAGGGCCGATGATGCACTCTATGTTCTCCTGGGCCGGTCTGGGAAACTGCTGAAGTCAAGAACCACATGCCAGGGCTTGAGAAGCTTAGCATCTAGTCCAGGAGGAGGAGTCGGATACATGGAGCAATGAGAATTCAAGACGGGGTGCCTCCCCTGCCCCCCAAATACTCAAGTGCATAGATTAAGGGCCATGTAACGAAGGTAAAGACCACAGGGAGCGGCTCCAGGAGGCAGGGCTCCAGAGAGGAGTCAGGACTCTCAGTGGGGCTGAAAGGATGTGTGGGGTTTGGACACGTAGAGGAGAAGTCAGGTGAACATTCCACACGTTTATGGAGCGCTTACCACATAGTTGCTACTCTGCTACATTAGAGACCTACACAGAGATGCTTAAAACCTGTTCGTGGTTGGGGCGCCTGGGTGGCTCAGTGGTTGAGCACCTGCCTTTGGCTCAGGTTGTGATCCTGGGGTCCTCGGATGGGGTCTGCATTAGGCTCCCTGCAGGGAGCCTGCTTCTCCCTCTGCCTGTGTCTCTGCCTCTCTCTCTGTGTCTCTCATGAACAAATAAAATCTTTAAAAACAAAACAAAACAAACCTGTTAGGGGTCAAGTGGAGCCTCTCAGCACATACTGGCAATTTTGTGGAAAGACGAAAGCCTTGCGTACTGCGGAGAAGGTAAAACGGGGCAGTGCTATAGGAAACAGTATGAGGGCTCCGCAGAAATGAAAACCAGGGGCTCTGCATCACGGCTCAGACCCAGAAGGGCTGGATGCAGGGACCCTAGAGGGTATCCATACACCCTGTGTTCTCAGCAGCACTATTCACAATAACCAAAACGAGAAAGCAGCCCTAGTGTCCGCTGACAGGTGAGCGGGTAAACAAAATGCGGTCTCTTGACACACTGGAATATTATTCAGCCTAAAAAAGGAGGCAAATTCTCCCACCTGCTACAGCCTGGATAAACCTTTTTTTTTTTTTTTTTTTAAAGACTTAGTTATTTATTTATGATAGACATAGAAAGAGAGAGAGGCAGAGACACAGGCAGAGGGAGAAGCAGGCTCCATGTAGGGAGCCCGACGTGAGACTCGATCCCGGGTCTCCAGGATCGCGCCCTGGGCTGAAGGCAGCGCTAAACCGCTGAGCCACCCAGGGATCCAGCCTGGATAAACCTTGAAGACACTATGTTACGTGACATAAGCCAGTCATGAAAGGCCAAACACTGTCCCATACCACGGCCACCAGGTACCTAGAGCAGTCAACCTCATAGGGACAGAACATAGAAAGGCAGGTGCTGGGGCAGACAGGAGGGGGACACAGGCAGTGGTTTAGTGGGGACAGAGCTTCAGGTTTGCCAGATGAAAGGGAACTTCGACACTCCTGGCCAGAGACGGATGGTGGTGACGGCGGCGCGACAGCGCGAAGGTACTTAACACGACTGCATTACAGACGATAAAGTCTGCTGTGTGTGTTTTAGCGTGATTTAAACAAATAATAAAACGGCAGATTCTATCAGCACAGATCCTTTAACCTTTGCCCCTCCTGCTTTATCTCCTGCTGGAGAGACGGCGTGAAGCTCCAAAGCGCAGTGGCTGTGCTGTGGCCCCGAGGATGGCAGGCCAGGAAGGGGGGCTCTGCCTTCTTGGCCGCTGAGCCAGCCCCGGCCTGCCCGATCCCAGACCCCCTCTCCCATTCGGCTGAGCCACTGCTCATGACGTCTGTTACATGCAGCCCGAGGCCACCCTCATGGAGGCCGCATCATCACTATCCTTCCTGCCTCTTGTGCTTCTGTGTTCCTGCTCCAACTTCTCTGACAGGCTGGAACCTCTTGCCCCTGGGAACACCACGCTCTGTGCCTCTGTGCATGCCAGCACCACCCCCCCTGCCGTGGGGCCCCTCTTCCCTCTCAGAGACCTCGTTTATTGGCCTACCAGCTTCCTCCACAGCATTCAGGCTGGGCATTGCCCTGGATGGGTATGGTTTCCTTTGTCTGGGCTCCCCCAGCACCCACCCCATGCCCACCTCTCTCATGGTATTTATTGCTTTTTTCAAAATTGGCCATTTTCATGCTCTCTTCCTTTTAGACAGTGAGTTCCTTGAAGGTCAAAATCTCGTTCAGGCCTGGGTCCCTGGGGCCTGTGTGGGTGTCAGGTGCACTGCAGGTGTGCTTGGTAGGGATGGGTGGCTGAGAACTCTTTTGACTTGTGGAGGCTCACAATCTGAGGAGATGGATCCAGATCCAGAGGATGGAGGATGACTCCATCACAGAGGAAGTCACATTGGGCAGGGGCCTGAAGGACACCTGCATGACTGCCTCCTGGTGTGGGGTTGAGGTGAAGGGGACATCACGTGGGAAGGTGTAAGGCATGACAGGGCAAGCAGCCTTGGGAAGCGGGGGCTGCACGGGGCAGGGGGAGAGCAGGATTTGGGAGGGCCATGTGTCTGGACCTAATGAGGCCAGAGTGTGGAGAGCTTGCCTGTGTGTGGAAAAGGTAGCTGCTGAAGGCTTTGGGCAGAGGAGAGAGTGTCACAGGTGCAGGTTCAGATCCTGGAGCCAGGCCCTGGGGACCAACCTGGATTTTTGAAAAGCTCTCTGGTGGGCATGAAGGGGGGCAAACCGGGAGCAAGGGCAGCAGGGAGCCAGGAGGAGCCTTCTGCAGGAGTCCTGGTGCAGGATGGAGGAGAGGGAGCGGGAGGGGGACTGGAACGGGGGAAGACAGGAAGGAGGACGGGGAGGGGACAGGAGAATGTGGCGTGAGAGGTGAGGGGAGACTACACTCACTGTCTAGGGTCAAGGCTGGGCTCTGTCACTTACTGATGTCACTTTGGGCCGGTTCCCGTGTTTGTAGAAGGGGTTCATCACAGCAGCAATCTCAGGGATGTGTATGAGATCGACATCAGACAAACTGTTTGAAAGCACTGAACGTGAGGCCTGACCCACAGCAAGTGTTCAGTGACCCGAAGGACAAAGGACAAAGGATGATGGGGAGAGGGGACATGCTTATTCCCTGTGGGATGTTCGGGGAAGTAAAAGCTGTGGCTGGATCTGAGGGGTGCCTTGGGGGCTATGGGAGGTCCAGGTGGTTGAGAGGGGAGAGCTGGATGGGGGAGGTTTTGAATGCCAGGGTGAGGAACTAACTGGGTGGCATCTGATGAGCTGTGCAGAGCCACTGAAGGTTTCCGGATGCTGGCATGCAGGACAGGAGGAGTGCTTTAGGAAGATAAATAGGGCAAGGAGGGAGGGAGGGATGGAGGGAGGGAGGGAGGAAGGAAGGGGGGAAGGGAGGAGGGAGGGGGAAGGGAGGAGGGAGGGGGAAGGGAGGGAGAGAGGGAGGACCAGACTTCTTCCTTTCCATACTGTCATCAACCCAAGTCCTGCCCAGTGTCCCTCTCCCTCCAACGTGGCCCTATCAGGGGGTCCAAGAGGAAGTAGGTGGAGGGGACATGAGGAGAAGCTGGAGACAAAGACACATCCTGTCAACATGCCCTGCATGGGATCCCTCTGACTCCAGGTCGCTGGGACTGGGGACTTTGCCTGGTGCTGCAGCCATGTGCCCGTGCTGCCTGTAGGAACGCCATGAGCCAAAGAGACAAGTGCAACCAAGTCCTCAACTCCCGAGCCAAGGCCAGGGCCTTGAGAAGTCAGCCTGTCCAGCGCTGCGGCACGGGGGCATCCTTTCATAGCTATTCATCTAGAGCTTAATAGCCTATAGGCCTACATCTGCTCAGCTGTTGTGCGAATCCATTTTTGTTGGGTTAAGTTGGTCTAATGGGGAAGAGGGTGCTAGTTAAAGGGGGAGGGTGTTGGCACCCCCCCAGTGAGATGATGCAGGGAAGAGCCAGGCCAGACCGGGCCCCACAGGCTAGGAGCTAGGCTAGATGTTGGGTGAAGGGGCTTTACAATGGGCATGAGGGTTTCTTCTGAGTTCTTCGTGAAGATGCTGAAGGATTGAAAACGTGCCCTCGATCCTCTAGAGAGTCAAGTGTCAGGGATGGGAGGTCAAGTGTGTGGAGGATTTGGGAAGCAGCTTCCAGAGCAGAGTTTAGCAGGAGAGGCCCTGACAAGTTAGAAGGTGACCTCCTGGGAAAGTGCCTCGTGCCTGGAACAGACGTGGGCCTCAGAAGGCCTGACTCTCAGGCAGCGGCTCCACCTCGCTCCCACCTGCCTTCCATACCTCTGCAGAGCAGAGCTCCTGCTCAGGCTTGTATCCTGGATGAAGCAGGCCCCCTCCAGGCCAGCCCCAGCCCACTCCTGCCTTCCTCCACCCCCCTGGGAGGTAGCTGGCATCAAGAAGGGCAAGGGCTGAGGTGCAGTGGGACTAGTGGGGTGTGGCCATGGCCTCCCTGGACCCCCAGCAGGGCTTCCTGAAGTCCAACCCCGCTCCCTGCTTTTCTACTGAGCAGAAAACAAAGGAACCCCAGGCGCCAGCAAAGCATTTCACTGTGTGCAATTTGTATTTTCTGCCTCCATCTTGAGTGGCCTTGGCTTTGAGCAGCCACAAGGAAGAACAGCGGCTCAAGGCAGAGTAGGTGCTTAGCCCAGTTTGGGCTGCACAGTGGTGGCGGTGGTCGTGCAGGGGGACATCCCTCTGAGATGAGGAAGGGGACAGGGAGAGGGAAAAAGAATCCCACAGAGAAAGTTGGGGTGGGTGGTTAGGCCCAAAGGGGACTGGCGAACGGTGGTGGTTCTGAAGTAGGGGTGGTTTTGACCCCCAGAAGACATCTGGCAGTGTCTGGACACATTGTGGGTGGTTGCAACTGGAATGGGGCGGGGGGGAGTTGCTACTGGCATCCAGTGGGGAGGGGCCAGGGATGCTGCTAAACATCCTACAAGCACAGGACAACCTAAAGGACCGAGGTTGAGAAGCCCTCATGAGGGCGGGTCAGGGGGATCAGAGGCAAAGGGGGGGGGGCAGAAAAGGGAGGGAGGGGCACCAGATGTAACAGGCATCCAGGCACAGGGTGGTACTGGGTGCTGGGAGCAGATGGAGGAGCACTGGTGTCTCTGTGAGGCCAGGCTGAGGGGCCACTGGCATCACGGGTCCAGGTGCCCTGGGGGACGGCACAGCCAGGAGGAGGATGCAGCGCTGGTCAGATGGCAGGTGGCTGGGGTTGGGGTGGGGTGGGAAGGGGGCAGAGAGCTCCATGGTGGACAAAGAGGAAAGGGGGAACACCGGGAGACCCTGGGAAAGGATAAAGCACCTTTTAGGCACCCAGAGGTGCAGGTTGGTTGGGGTGAGTCAGAGCCAGTTTAGGGAAGAAATGGGACCTAGGGTGGGGGCTGGGGTAGAAGGCCCCCAAAAAGGCCTTCCCGAGGCTCTGGGGGAAGTTCCAACCCCAGGCAGAGCACCGGGGGCGAGTTTTGGGAGGGGCAGGGGCAGGATGGTGGGTGGCGGGGGCCTCAGAGAAGGCAGGCCTCTTCTTTGGGAGGAGGGATTACTCTGACCAAGGACATTCTGAAATCAAGAGCTGGAAAGGACTGTATCTTATTAGTGATGACAATGGTCACCGATAGAGCGAACACAGCTGCCAGCGAGGCATTTTTAATGTAGCATCTCATTTAATCAGTGTGGCAACTCCACGCGGTATGCCTTAAGCCCAGGGGGGCCATGTTCCAAGCTGTCTAGAAACAGCTCTGTTGCCACCACCGTACAGTCCCTTTCTCTACTGTCATATCCTCAATGTGCCATATAGAGTGGTGCCTTCAAACCCACCTTCTCTCTCTCTCTCTCTCTTTTTTTTTTTAAAGATTTTATTTATTTATTCATGAGAGACACACACAGAGAGAGAGAGAGAGAGGCAGAGACACAGGCAGAGGGAGAAGCAGGCTTCATACTGGGAGCCTGATGTGGGACTCGATCCTGGGACCCCAGGATCACACCTTGGGCTGAAGGCAGGCACTAAACCGCTGAGCCACCCAGGGATCCCCTCAAATCCACCTTCTTATTGATTAGCAGCACACTGCCCAGTGGAGTAGGCTGGGCATGTAGCAATAATCCTATTTTACACCCAAGAAAAGAGAGGACACCCAATTCATTAGTGGGAAAGCCAGAACCAGAACCCCACCTCTGGACTCCTAGCCAAGGCTCTTTATAGAACCCTCTAGATCTTAGAGAGGACAACCCATCCTGCACTGCTTCTGCCCCTGCCTATTCGTCAGGGTGGTATTGATCTAGCTCCTTCCTGTGTAACCTGCTGGAGGCATCTCACCACTTCCTGTATTAAATCTGGGAGAGGCCCCGTGGGCTGAGAGCTTCGGAGCAAACTGAAAATCCTGCCCAGCATCCCTGCCTCAGTGGCGGGGGCTGTCCTCCGGGGCGCGTGGGCACCCCTTCTCCCCTACTGCCCATTCCCTCTGAGGCTTTACTTATCGTGGTAAAATTCATCTTCATTTACTAAAAGATTCATGAGGCAGTGGCAGGGAATGCTTAACAAAGCTTAAACTCCTCAGCCCTGGTTGGCCCAGTCCAAGAGCTGTCCCGAAGGCTGGGCTGCAGGGCTGCGTGGGGACAGTGGGGGAGGACAGGCACTGGGGTCCCTGGGCACAACCACCGTCAGGCAGGGGAGTGGGCCAGGGGCACAGCGCTCAGGGCCCGGCTGTGCAGAGGCTACAGGCGCCTGGAAGTGAGGCTGCCAACCACCCCCCCCCCCCACCAGGACACTGTGAGGCGGGCCTGCGGCCTCTCCCTGTGCACCCTCAGATCCCTCCTCATGGGAAGTGGGCCTGTGACCCAGGGCAGTGGGTACTGGGCGAGGAGTCAGGAGACCTGCATTCTAACCACCTCAGTGGAGTGATCCTGGCTCCCTGTCCCCCTCCCTGCTCCACGCTCTGGTTTTATTGCACAGCCTAGGAGTTGTGCCAGATGACTTCTCAGACCTTGCCCAGTTAGAGCACTCTGTGATTCTGTCCCTCCTCTTAAAGCTCTGCAGGGGCTCTATGCTGCTGTTGA
Organism: Vulpes lagopus; assembly: GCF_018345385.1. Classification (NCBI taxonomy): domain Eukaryota; kingdom Metazoa; phylum Chordata; class Mammalia; order Carnivora; family Canidae; genus Vulpes; species Vulpes lagopus. The sequence goes on along the minus strand of NC_054833.1, from coordinate 42,309,396 downwards.
TGGAAACTCTGGTCCCTAATTCTGTGGGGCTTCTTGGGATGAGGCTGCTGCCCGCTTCTCCAGCTACATCTCCTGCTGGCCCCTGCCCCTGACCTTGCTCCACCTGCCCAGAACCACTAGCAGTTCCTCCTGGTCCTGGGCCTTTGCACATGGCTCTCCTGCCTCTGTTGGCCTGGGGCTCTGTTCCCCACCTCACCCACCTCCTCCATCGACATCCTGACCTTGGGTTATAGTTCAGTCTTCATTTTCCCCCGCAATCCCCTCCAGGACCATCAGGACGGGCTAGATGCCCTGGTACGTGCCCCCAGAGCTTGCTGTGTAGCCCACCTTGCCATTTCCCTTTATGTGGGCACTGCCCTGTTAAGTGCTTACTTCGTCAGCATGAGGCCACGTCTGCTTTGACCCTGGTTGCATCCCCTGTGCCTTGCACAGTGTCGCTTGGTAGATATAGAACGAATAAATGATTGCTTACAGGATTCCATGGGTGGAGAAGCCCAGAAGGAACATGTTGAAGGGTGGGAGTGGGAGTTAGCAAAGGGAGAGGGGGAGGAGGCAGCTAGAGTGGCCTCACAGCCTCTGCTAGAGAGATGGACCTGAGAGAGAACAGGGCATCACAGACCACCGAGGCTGAGAGTCCTTCCGCCTGCAGCCCTGGCTCAGAAGGCAGGCTTTCTGGGGGCTCTGGGTCTGACCCAGGACTGATGGCCACTACCAGGAGCATGGAAGTAGCCCTGAGGAGCCCAAGCTTCCATGAGTAACACATCGTGGTTGCCAAGGCGGCCCCCTGAGCCCCATATGTGCTCAGCACCTGGGACAGGCTGGTCCCTGAATACAGCACTTCTTTCCCCCTCATGCCTGGACTCCGGGGCTCCTCGTGAGGGGGTGTGTACCAACCCCCATGCACATGCCACTTCTTCCGTATGCCTCCCAGATCTCCTAGGAAGCATTTCTTCCTCTGAGCTCCTATCGCATGTGGTATGCGTTTAACACCGTTCTGTGAGTTGCAGCAAAATGTTGATATGTGGGTCTACTTGACTGGGAGGCAGGTTTTCTGACCCAAGGTCAAGGAAGCATGAGTTAGTGGAAATCTGGCCGACTTGGGCCTGAATGTTAGTTCCCAGCCAGGAGCTAATGTAGATTAGACACTTTGCGAATGAACGAAGGAGGGAAGGAGTGAAGCTGCTTCATTTTTCTGGACTCAGGTTCCTTCTTCCCAAAATGGGGATCACCATATCTATATCTGGGGGTGTTAAGGCTGGCAGATTCAACATAGAGGGGTCTGACACAGAAAACAAAGCTTCCTATTATTGCCACTCACCGACGCACCCCACTCAGGCCTCTCTACCCAGCCCACTGCTGACTGAAATGAGGCGAATGTCAAGGACAGGCACCAATGCCAAGCCCCTTTCCTGGGGGTGTCACCTATCCCAGAGCCGGTCCTGGAGTAGAGGCTGCTAGTAACTAACTTGGGGGCAGTTTGCACTTTACTTTAGTGTGCTTACTTCTTGCTTAAATGAAGAACGTCAAAAGATTCAGGATAAGGGAAAGATGAAGAAACCAAACCCAAAGAACAACACAGCACCGTACAGGATGGACGGCACGGCAGTAGCACCCCGTCCCTGCTCCGTGGAGGGCAGAACAGCGGGGCCTTCCAGTTTCCCAGCTCTAGAAGCTCTAGAAGCTTGTTAAATACCGAACCTCCTGAGTCAAGGTGCAAACTGGAAGGTCTGGAAGGAAGGATGGGGCCAGCTGCATTTCTAAAACAACCAATAGGGGCACCTGAGAGGCCCCGTTGGGTTAAACGTCTGACTCTTGGTTTTAGCTCAGGTTATGATCTTGAGGTCCTGAGATCGAGCCCCACACTGGGCTCTATGCTCAGTGTAGAGTCTGTTTCAGAGTCTCTCTCTTTCTCCCTCTTTCTCTCCCTCCCATACTCCAGCTTGCACACATATTCTCTCCCTAAAATAAATGGGTTAAAAAAAATAAATGGGTTAAAAAAAAAACCTTTAAAAATTTTTAAAAAACCAATAAAGCTCGTCCTCCTGTGAGCTCTCTACTTCCAAACTTGCATTTGTGAACAAAGTCATGTGCCAGAGAGAACTCAGGGTCCCAATGCCCTCCTGTGTCACATAGGCCCTCCATGGGTCCTCACGTGGTTCTCTTGTGCTCAGTTGTGTGGAATCTGGGGGAACTATCACGTTAACCCCTTCATGTTTGGAAAGTGAAAGCAGGACGTGTCGTAAGGGCTGGGAACAGGGGGATGGTTATTGCCATGGACTCCAGAGTGGGGGGAATACAGGGAAAGTGGCCCATGTGGCACAGCTTCTCCTTGAGATGGACTGGGTGACAGTGGGGACCGTTCTGAGGGCAGAGGGTGAACCATACACCACATGAAAGGGGCCAGGCCACATGGCCTGGCGATAAAAGCAAGTGGCAAGGAGAAATATCTGACAAATGGGAAGTGTGCTGTGTGCTGCTCGCCATCGGTGCTGGAGGCCAGCCTAACTAGGAGTTCAGAGGCTGAGCAAGGGAGCTGCTGGAATGGTGGCAACAAGCCAAGGACCCCGGGGCCCAATATCAAAAAGAGGTGCCAGGAGCTCCCAGCGGCACTGGTGGGGAGCAGCAGGGTGAGGGGTTACCTGCCTCAGTAGGCTTTCAAAGTCTGCCACGCAGATCTGTTTTGGGAAAAGGTGCCTGTTACACATCACATCTGCAAGATGGAAAAGAATCGCCTGGCTTTCGAGCCTCAGGGGCCTGACTCACACTCCGGCTTCCTGGAAACGTACCTGGGGAAGGCAACTTCCACCTTCCCCATCACTCTGGACATACGAGTAAAGGGGCCAGCTCATCGCCTTCACCAAGAGAACCCACGTGGAAGCAGACAAATGTCTCTACTTTGTTCAGAAATACTTCATCCTTTGAATGCTTTGGGAAGAGAGTGACTAGCTGTAACTACTCTGTTCACTTGAGAACATATGCCTCTCGAGGCCCATTAGATGCTGCTCTGCCCCAGAACCATGTCTCCGTCACAGGCCCTGCTGGCCCTGGCAGGAGTCCCCCCGCAGGGGTGCTGGCTTCCATGCTGGGCACTCTCGCATCCCGCCCTGGCCGTGGCTGCTCCCCTGCCCAGGAAGCTCTTCGCCAGAGGTACATCACCCTCTTCCCACCTCCTTCTTCAGGTCCTTGCTCAAATCTCACCTTCCAGATGACGCTGCCCTGACTATTCTGCTCTGTGTCCTGCCTCCTTGCCTCCTCCCCATCCCCCTTCCCTAATCTCCCTTCTCTTAGCACAGGGCTCAGCTCTATATATGAGATATACAGTTCTTTCTTAAGGTGGTTGTCTCCTCCTACTAGAATGTATGCCCCACCAGGGTAGGGATCTCTATTACATTCACCGATCAATCGTAAGATCCTGGGTCAGTATCTATCACACAGAAGGGGCTCTCAGCATGTATGAAATGAAATCACTCCCTTGTGCCCACATCCCCGGTGGTTCGCCCCATTATTTTGCCTTTCTGGTGGCCCACAGGCCTTCCCCGCTTGCCCTCAGCATTGGCTGGCTGTGGGCTGCTCCTGTCTCTGGGCCTAGGCCGTGCCGGGCCACACTGCCTGCCCTCTGGGGATGACAGATGCACAACCAGGCACACTCACTCGGAGCCGGGCAGCTGGAAGACTGAGTTGGAGTGTGGCCAGACTGGGGACAGCGCCGACGCTGTCCTCTGTGTGCTGGAGCTCAGAGCTGTGGGAAAGCAGGTGCATTCTGTGAGAGGGGCAGACATCTCTTGGAGAACGATGTCCTTTGCCCCCTCGCTGCCACCTTCATGACAGAGCCAAGGCCTGAGGACTGATGGCCTGACCTGGCTCTCAGAACCTGTGCTAATGACAACATTTTTGAGTCCTCACTGTGGCACTTTGTGTGTATTTTTATTTTTTTTAAGGAGGCTCCATGTCCAGCATGGAGCCCAACGTGGGGCCTGAACTCAGGACCCTGAGATCAAGACCTGAGCTGAAATCAAGAGTCAGAGTCTCAACCGACTGAACCACCCAGGCCCCCCTGCATGACCTTGTTTCATCCTCTCCATAATCCTCCTGGGAAATTGTGAGCATCACCATCATCTCTGTTGTACAGATGAGGGACTCGGGGCCTCTAGTCACTGGTGTGAATGTAGACAGCTGGTGAAGTGAAGGAGTGGGAGGTCAGGTTCCCCCTGCCCCATCCCCACTCCCACAGTGCAGAGACAGAAGAGGAGCTCAGGTCCCTTGATCCCCATCGATCCTACACCCCATTTATTATGCCAAGCTACTACCCCTTGTTTATCCCACTTTAATTTTGCTAATGGGAAGGTTAGGAAGGTTTCACAGAGGTTTCACTCCAACTGGGTCTTTGTGGTCAAGGTCTCTTTTCCTATGGGCTAAAAGTAAAACTACATTTCCCAGCTTTCCCTGCAACCGGGGGTGGGGGCGTGTATGACTGACCAATGGGATGCGGGCTGACATGATGCACCCAGTCCAGGCTGGGCTCCTAAGACCTTGGGCAGGTGCCTCTGTCCTGCCTCCCTCTTCCCTGCTTGCTGGCCACATACATGGAACCCCACGGAGGGCTCCAAGGCCCCAGGAGGAGGAGAGCTCTGCCCGCAACTGGCTCAAGGGATGTGACGTGAGAAAGAAACTTGTAAGGTGCTCATTGAGATTTTGGAGCTGTTTATTACATCAGGTTAATTAATTATAACTAATAAAGCCTCTAAGGAGGAGGACATATTTGCAAGGCAGAGGAAGCAGGGAAGGACTTTCTGGGAACACCCTGAGCAAACTTATAAGATGTGATGGAGGTATCTCACTTTTTTTAAAAAAAGATTTTATTTATTCATTCATAAGACACACACACACACACACACACACACACACACAGAGAGAGAGAGAGAGAGAGAGAGAGAGGGACAGGCAGAGAAGCAGGCTCCACCCTGGGAGCCCGATGCGGGACTCGATCCCGGGTCTCCAGGATCAGGCCCTGGGCTGAAGGCGGCGCTAAACCACTGAGCCACCCGGGCAGCCCAAAGTATCTCACTTTTATCTCAAGCTGCCAGACTGTGTAGAAGGGTGGCAGGAGAAGAGCTAGAGGAGCCGGGTGCCGAAAGCCTGGAGTGCTGTCCTGGAGATGATGGGGGCGCCTCTGGGGTTTTATGCCGAAGATGAACACACTTAATATGAATTTGATCTAGGGCTGTGTTTCCTCAGGATCCTTCCAAGGAATTTCAGTCTGGAGAGCTGTTCATGAAAATGTGGTTTGTGCCCCGGGAGGGCGCACATTAACACATCAATCCCTCTCTATACCTTTACTGGTTTACTTTCTTCTTAGTGCCCACCATGATTGGAAGTTCTCTTGTTTACTTACAAATACATTTTCAATTGCCCCTGGCACAAGAATAGAAGCCCCATGAGAGCATAAACCTTGTCTTCCTCACCACCTGTTTCCAGCAGTTAGATAGGGACCAGGCACCTAAGAGGTGTTCCATACATTTGGGGTGACTGAGTAATTAAAGGCTCTGAGAAGTCCCGCAGTAAAGGAATTGGTTTACGGTGTGTGCAAGACCTATTAATACTCCCCTTGACTATCACACTTTGTAAATGCTGCTCCAGTGGCCAGTGGCAGACGGTAGAGCTCTCTGCTGACTGTACCTACCTACTCCAGGGGCCACTGAGGGCCATAACCCTTCATGGCGTTGGGGGTGGGGAGGCTCAGCTAAAACACAAGGAGGCCACTGGCCATGACAGCTGGAACCTGGTGCTGAAGCTGAGCCTTGCTCCCTGGAGAGCTCAAAGCAGGATTAGGTCTTCTGCTCCCTGCCAGCCTGGCTCCATGCCAGCTGCAAGGCCAGCTTTCCACACATGGCAGCTGAGGGTAGATGCTAAGCTTTAGGGATTAATCCTGGCCTTGTGCAGAACTCAGCTCCCATGTCAAGTGATCTTCAGCCGGGCACCAGGAGCCCCAGACAAATGAGATCATGAAATCCAAGCCTTATTACAGAGAAGCAGCAGGACCCAGAGAACTGAGCCCTGGTAGGGAAGGTGTCGGGACACAATAACTCTGGAGGACCCCAGCTGGGCCCAATTCTCTTTGCTCTGGCACAAATAGTTGTAAGGAGCAGAGGACTTGAGAGCAGGAGCGGACCTGGAAGATCACCCTCATCGTTATAGTCATTGCTACCATTTTACTGAGCAGCTACTATGTACCAGACACTGAGAGTCCCCTCCACAACCCTAGAGGTAGGTATTATTGGCCATATTTTACAGATGAGAATGTTGAAGCTTCCTATGCGCGCGCGCGCATGCATAGGAAGAGAGAGAGAGAGAGAGAGAGAGAGGTTGATTGATTTTCCCAGGATCCTGGAGTGAGTGAGTGGTCAGGCTTTGGGCTCCCTGCCTGGTGCTCTTTCCTCCATTCTCTGTGGCCTCCTGGAGCCCTAGCCTCTGTCATTCAGTGCTGCTGTGATTCCAGACATTCTAATGTGAAAGCTTGGCTCTGGGACTCAGTTTCTCTGCCCTTCCTCCAGCTCAGAGCAGCTATTTGAAGGGAAGATGGAGGAGGAAAGTCCTCACGCCCCTCTCTCCCCACCTACAGGTGTGTGCTCTGGCCTTACCTCTTCAGATTACAAACAGCTCTCCCAGGGCAGAAGCTCTGCAGTTTCCCCAAGGGCATTTGGCAGTGGCCTCGCTGGATTCCCAGCCTGACCTTGGGAGGTGAAGGGTGTGTGGCTGAGCAGGGGGCTGGGACTTGTCCCGGGTCACCTGGGCGAGGTGGAGAAGCCTTAAGGACAAGTCAGGACTCCTGATTGTGGAGCTGGCATTTCGCCGTCATTCTGATTAGCGTGGATTGCCCATAGTAGTAGAATGCATTCCCCGGCAGGCTTCAGCCTCCCCTCTGCGCTCCCGTGCCAGGGCTGTCCTGTCTCGCCCCCCATCCCTGCCCTGTTTCGCCCTGGGGTGTGCGCTCACTCAGGTCATACTAGCTCTGTTTCTGATCGAACACTGATGATGGGCTCTTAGAAAATGTTCCATAGGGGATCCCTGGGTGGCTCAGTGGTTTGGCGCCTGCCTTCAGCCCAGGGCGTGATCCTGGAGACCCGGGATCGAGTCCCACATCGGGCTCCCTGCATGGAGCCTGCTTCTTCCTCTGTGTCTCTGCCTCTCTCTCTCTCTCTCTCTCTCTCTGTGTCTCTCATGAATAAATAAATAAAATCTTTAAAAAAAAAAAAAAAGAAAATGTTCCATAAATACTAATTAGGAAAGCCAGTATTTTTTTTGGGGGGGAGGTATGCCTTACAAAGAGCTGGTCCTCAAAGTTCAGTTGAGTGAAAGCTCGCAAACAGTCCTTGAAGAATTTGGGAGAAGTAGAGACGCCTCTCTGTCACACCGTCTTCAGTAGGTGAGAGATTGTTGATCAAGGCCCCAGTGCCCACCCTTCCTGGCTAGTTCAGGTGTAGGCCAGAGGTTTGAGAGCCCCTGCCATCTGAGTGTGGGGTCTGCCCCTGGGGACATTGGGGCGGGGGAAGTAACCACCCCTTAGAGTCCCTTTCAGTCTTTCTGGTCACAGTGGTAACCACGGTAATACCAGGTGACAATCTGGGATGCCTAGCATGTTCCCAATGTCGTCGAAGTTCTTCCTAACAGAACTGTGTGAGAGCTACAGTTTTAGCATCCCCTTCCCCAAACGGGGAACATGACGTTAAGGGACCGGCTCAAGGTCACACTGTGGCTCCTGAGTGCCACAGGTCAGCCTTCAAAGATGCAGGTCCTAAAGCAGTTGGAGCCCATCCACACGTTCCGAACCTGATCTGCTCCTGCTGGTGCATCATGCCCAGAGTAGACTGTCCATCTGCCCTCTCAGCTTGTGACCACAGCCAGGATTCCAGAGCCTCCAGGGGGCCTCATTTATGGGTATAGATGCCCAGACACAGGGGCTGAGCAATCAGATTCTGGTCTGGAGGACTCTTTCAAGACCCTGGCCAGGCTGGGCTGCCTCTGTCAGCCCCTGGCACAAGAGCCTACATTCTGTTCCATCCAGAGCCTTCCCTTGGCCCCCGGAGTCCCAGGCTCCCAGACAGTGTCACCCCTGTGCCCTGCCTGCCCCAGCTGGTTCCCCAGGGTAGGTAATCACCCCAGAGGTTGTAGCAGGGTCCTGCAGAGAAGCCAGCAGCCTCATTCCTCTGAGCCTCCTGCTGCCCATCCCACCAGCACCACTTCGGTAAAGCGGAACCAGTTCAGACCCCCTTGGAGTGCTGAGGCCTAAATGCCAAGTTCTCCTTCAAACTTCCTCAGGTGAGAGCTAAAGGGTAGTGTCCGGAGGAGATTGTAGGAAGGGGAAGGCAGTCACCCCATTTTCTTGGTGAAGAAGAGCTTTCCCTCCTTGCCGGCCCACCACATCCTCTGGAGACTCCAGCACAGCTGAAAAGGGAAGGCCCAGCGCCCACTAGGTACTACCTCCTTCCTCTGTTGTGGTGGGACCTCAAGAGCTAGAGGCTGCTGGAGACCAGGAGCCAAACTCGAGGCAGGGCCCATCTGTGGCAGCAATAGTCAGGAACAATCTGGAAAGCCCTATCACTTGGTGAGTACTTGGGAGAATGAAATCCCAGTAGGAGCTCATTGCCGCCCTGGTGGGAAAGCCAGGCGCTCTGGGCTCCTGACAAAGAAACTGAGGGCCAGAGAGAGGAGAGACCCCTGGTGGGTCCCTTCAGCCCTAAATCTTAACAGATCATGCAGGCCGAGCATCCTGTCTGGGCAGCAGTGGCGCTGATAAATACTCAACAGCACCCACGGTCCCCCTCTTCCTGGGCACACAGCTAGATCTCACTTGCCAGCCTCCTCAGTGCTGTTTAGGGTCCAAGGTTTTTCTGAAGCTGTGGATATCCAGGCTCTATCCTGCCCTGGGACAGGAGAAGCCTGGTACCTAAAGAGTTACCTACTGACAAGTTCATTGCCTTCGTTATAAACTTCTATTGTGTTTGAACCATTATACCTTTTTTTTTTTTGAGCTCGCAGCATGGAGCCCAGCACAGGGCCTTAACTCACAACCTCAGATCAAGACCTGAGCTCAGACCAAGAGTTGGATGCTTAACCGACTGAGCCACCCAGGTGCCCCGAGCCATTATACTTTTGAAGATCTGTGTTGGTGCAGCCTGGCCCACCCCAACTTACACACACACACACACACACACACACACACACACACACACACGAGATGTGTTCATCTGTTTTCTGTGCATGCAGGGCAAGGAGGAGAAAATGGTGCAAAGAAGCATATTTTACAACCCCTGCCCTGAGGGAGCACGTAGAGTATTTGGGGAGATGAGGCTGGCACAGGTGGGAAGGTGTTTAACCAGATTCCACTAAACGTGACTGAAATGAGAGAGTGAGTACCTGGGGTCAGAGGAGGGAGAGCACAGGTGCACAGGTAGGGAAGGCATCTCTGGTTCTGGAAAGTAGTGGTACTCAGGCTTGAAGGAAATGGGAGATTGGGGCAGCAGAGTGGAGGGACAGCTGGAGTAAAGGCTTGTCTGCAGGTATTGGCGAACATTCCAGGGCTCTCTGTGTCAGCTAACTCCCTCTTCAGGTTGTTGCTACTTTACAAGTCTCCCCTTTCTGACCTTTAGGTGGGAATGCCTTTTGGGGTGAGGGTGCTGTGGATGGTTTCAGAGCAGAGGCCGGGAAGCCAGAGCACCTGGGTTTTGACCTTGGCCACAGCTCTCTGGATCTTGGGTCCTCCTCATCCTTCCAAGACAGCTATGACTCTGGGTCTCCCCAGGACAGTGGTGGCACGAGCCCCAGGAGGAGTCAAGCTGTATCCCAGGAGCATCTCCAAGGGCCAGCTTTATGTAATCCCTGTTCTGGGGAAGTTTCTTCCTCCTTGCAATGAAGGGCTGAGTCCGAAGCAACTCTCAGGTGGGCAGGTGTTACTTCTCTTCCTGCTCTAACATTCCATGCCTTTCTGGAACTGGGAACCAGGGAGAGCCAAACCCTGCATTCTGGGAGGCGGATGGGTTGGGAGGGGGGTTAGAGTGCCCGCCACCCTCTGACTCTGGCTGCTGGGCCACTCTAGGGGGGCATTTACTGGCTCTGGGTCTCAGTTTCAGCCTCTTTGGAATCCAGCTGAGAAGGACAAATGGGCACTATATCCTTGGAGGACACCTAGCCACTCAGGAGCAGGGCAAGGAACAGCAAATTCTGATTCCCTGGCTGGTTCCATGGAGGCCTGATGTTGAAGGTGCCTACCCTGGTCTCAAAGACCCCCAAGTTTCCTCCACTGTGGGGAGAAGTGGTGGGGAGCACAGAAGAGGGTTGCCTTAGTATCTGGAAGCTGAGCTACCATGGTCCAGACTGCCTCTGAGGTCCTTTCTGCAAATCACTTGCCCTCTGCTCTTAGACAGGCCTCTGCCAGCTGTGGACCAGCCTTTCCTCCAACCCAAGGACCCTTTAGCACTGGCCACGGGGCATGAGCTATATGAACCTGTACCATCTCCATGGGGTCTCTATTGTCATCTCTCCTATAAGGCTGGTTCTGGATACGTGGCCCCTGGGCCTGCTGTCCTCCACCTCCCAGGCCCTGGATTAGGTGAGCACAAGGGCATCAGGCCCCCTGGGCCCTGCCCCTCACCTGCTGTGGGGCCTACGGCAAACTGCAGAAGCCCCTTGGGCACCAGCGCCAGACAGACTCCACAGAAAGCAGCACAGGGTCTGCTGCACAGGCCAGGAGGGGGAGGACTGGCCCCATGACCTGGCCTCACCCTGAAACCTCAGGGGCCAGGCCTCCCCTTCCTGGGGAAGGTCGCAGGGCCCAGGAGGTCTACACAAGCCAATGCGGTTTTGAGAAAAGCTCTGTCATGGAGAACTGCCTGAAAGTGGAGAATCTTGCAGGGGATCTGATCATCAGGTTTAGATCAGGGCTTCTCTACCTCTGATACTGGGACCACTTTCCAAAGTGCAGAAGCTCAAGGTCCAACCTTGAAGGTCCTGATTTTGTAGGTGGGGGTGAGGTCCTGACATCTGATTTTATAAAACCTCTCCTGTGATCCTGCTGCCTGGCTGGAGTTGACAGGCCCAGGGGGAGAAGCAACCGAAGCCTGCCCCTCAGCTAAGATGCTGTGAGTCATGGTCTCTCCACACAGGGCGATGTGCTGTAGCATGGCCATCAGATGGTTAAGGCTCGTGCCCCCACCGGGGTGATGCCCACCTGTACCGTGGATCAGAGAGGCGGTGGCTGGTCCCTGGGCTGCCTGGGCCTTGGATGGGATGCCCAGAGGCCCAAATGCTCAAACTCTGTCTCAGTGAAGCCCACCCTCTGGCCGGTGATGCTCCTGTCCTCTGTCAGAACCTGAGCTCTGGGCTGAACCTCACAGGCTCCCTGTGATAGCCCCAGGGATGAGGCAGCTGTGCCCTCCCCCCAACCCACCTGCTCCCAGGTAAAACCAGGACACATGAGGAGGCTGCTTCTGGAGAAGCAGTCTGTCTGCCTGGGGTTGGGGCTTCATTCTCAGCTTTACTGACTCCATATTGATCAATGAGGGGGTTCCCATCTGTGGGGAGGGGGTCAGCAACCCTTCCTAGACATGAGGGGACGGCCGCCACAGAACACAAGGATGGACCTGGCTCATCCAGGGGGTTTAGATGACTTTCCAGCAGCAGACTTGTCTCACATTTCTCTGGTGGCCTTCTACCCAATCCCCCTCATTTCACTGCCAACATTTCCATCACCCCACCCCCCAAATGCAGTGTCTACATCAGTCAATGCAAATGAATACAAGAGCTAAGGTGTCATGCTTACGGAGCCAGAGAGTATACACAAAGCTCAAATGCAGTGTCTACATCAGTCAATGCAAATGAATACAAGAGCTAAGGTGTCATGCTTACGGAGCCAGAGAGTATACACGAAGCTCCTAACACTGGTCTTAGATCCAGAAGTGTCCCCACGACCCCTCCCCAAGCCCCATATAGCACAAGTGAAGCCTTTTTGTTCTCTACAAGCAGGTTCCACCCTCAGCGCAAAGCCTGACTCACGACCCTCATCATGATCTGAGCCGAAACCAAGCATCAGATGCTTAACCAACTGAGCCACCCAGACGTCCCTCAACAAGTTCTTTTGACTCAGTCACCCCGCTTTTAGTTTTCCATTTGTGAGAGCTGCTGGTGAGAAGGATCCAGCTGTGTGCTGAGTGTCGGGGAGCAATCAGCGGCACAGTCAACATTTTCATCAGCGCAAGTGGATAATCCAAGTGCAGATAATTGAGAACTGGGCTGCAGTCACAGCAATGGTGGCCTTCAAAGGCTAATTACCATTGATCTGAACATTCTAGGCCTCTTACACAGAGGCACCACGCTTTCCACATGGCTTGGGCTTAATTTCAAAATCCAATTCCTGAATCAGAGTTAAATTTACTCTACAAGTTATTGCCATATGGCAGATCCTATCTCCCCCAAACCAGGGTGGCCATGTGGTGTAAGGGACAAAGCACCACACTGGTAATGGGGAGTTTGTGCTCTAATCCTACAATCCCTGGGGACTGGTGTCACCCCCCCACCCCGACCCCTCGGTTATTGAGTCTCTCTGGTCTCTGGCTCAGGAGCAGGGCTAGGTTAGTGGTTCTCAGATCCTGGCTCACAGCCTAGCAGCACCAGAATCACCTGGAACATGTTTTTAAAAATATTAATGTCCTGGCCTTACCCTCAGAGTGCCCACTTCAGCAGCTCTGGGTAGGGCTTCAGCATCTATAGTTTTAAAAAATTCCACAGTAATTTTAATGCATGGCCAGGCTTGGGAACCACGTGGCCAGGTAGGCTTGTCCTCATCAGAGGCACTTACCGAGCTGACCACCTCCTGCTTGGTGAACCCTTCACTTCTCTCAGCTTCCAGGGCATCGTGTCATCTGGTTGCCCTGATCCCTCACTGCCACACTGACTCTACTCCCTTTCCCAATGCTTCTGTCCAACCTCTAAACATGGGTGTGCCTTAATATCTGGAAGCCCCTTCTCTGTGGAGGCTCTCCCTGGACTTTTCTGTCTACTCCCATGGCTTTAAACCCACCCAGAAAGTAAAACCATTCCAAATCTATGACACGTGGAGTGGTCAGCAGAGGCCTATCTGGGGAGGTGGCATTTAGCTGAGGCCTGATGGGGAGGAGCCAGCTGGGCAAAGATCAGGGACAGAGCTTCCCAGCCAGTGCAAAAGCCCAAGGTGGAAATGTTCTTACTCAATACTCAAGAGAGCTGGAGTGGCCAGAATGGCATCCCAGGAAGAGAGCGGTAGAGATGGGGCCCAGCTTACAGAAGGCTTTAGGTCCCAGAAAGGAGTTTGGATTTTACGTTAAGTATCCTAGCAAGCTGTTGGGGGACATGACATGTTTCTTAAAAGGAGTGCTTTGGCTGCCGAGTAGAGCCTGAGAAGCGGGAACAGAGAGTATAGTCAAGCTGTAGAGCGCAGGTGGGGGATGGACGGAGGAGCCTTAGGACAGGTCAAGGCAAAGTACATGGAGAGAAGTCGATGGGGCTGGGGTGGGTTTGGGGATCAAGCCTACAAGCCTACTGATGATCAGATGAGGGAGGAAAGGGAAAAGGAGGGCCTGTGGGTAACACCTGTATTTTTTGGATTAGTATCTACATGGACGGGAGCCCTTTATGGAGACTAGGAAGATGGGAGACCCAGGGTGAAGGGCGAGGGTGGAAACAGTGTGCTCTTTGGGGCACTGAAAGGACCATCTGACATCCAGGTGGAGGTGAACAGTAAGCATTTCTTGAAAAGGATCAGGGCTGTAGATTCAGACCTGGGAAGCCCGTGGCACTGTTTGATATTTCATAGTTTGTGCTATTTTTCTTGTTTGTTTGTTGACTGTCTCTTGCAGATTGTAAAACCAGCAAGGTCAGAGACTTCCATTTATTTGGTTTACCACTGCATTCCTAGTGCCTGCAATGGCCTAGCATATTGTGGGTACTCAATAAATATTTGTTAATAAGTGGACGGATGTAAGCTCCCATCCAGTTCTAGGGGTACACAATATATTTAGAATATTTAACAATGATTTAGGTTATTCCATGAGAAAGTTCTGTGGAGCTCAAGAATGTGGTTTTGAATGTGATCAGTGTTTCACTGTTTCTTGTAGCTGTTGAGCTGTCTGGGGTGCCTCGGGCATCAAAACCTTGCTTCTAGGAGGCGCAGTGAATTCTGCAAAGACTGGGGCATGCCTTACTCATCTTCAAGTGTCCCCGAGAGCTTGGGGTTATACTGAGCTCTGTAAATGTTTATGAGGATGAATGCATGGTCTTTTCAGGGGCTAAGCAAGGAAGGTGAGGCAGAAAATAGGGAGGAAATGTGCTCAGGGGGCAGAAGCCTATATGGCTCCTCAGTTGATCCTATGGCTCAGCTCTGTCCTCTACTCCCCAGGCTGGCGCTGCCTCCAAAGCCCCTTTTGGGCCTTCCTCGTATGTGAGGAGAACAAGGCAAAGCCTCCAGCAGATTTTCCATTTTGCCATCATCTGGAGGCATGGGGTGCAAGCTTTAGTTCTAAGGGGCCATCTGGTAGAGTGACGTCAGTGAGACCAGAGTGGGGTGTGTTGGCTGTGTGACCTTGGACAGGTACCTCATCTCGCTGTGTCTCCATTTCTTGATTCATAAAAAGGGATGAACCCAAGCTTCAGGTCCTTTGCTGTGATGAATAATTGGGAAAATGCACGGGAAGCTCTTTGTGTGGTGCTTTGCACACAGTAATTGCTCAATAAATGTTGGCCATCATAACGATCGTGAATAGTCACAGCCTTGAGCTGGGATCTGGGGTACCAGGGTTCTCTCCCTAGATTTCCTTCTCTCTCCCTACCTACCCTTTGCAGCCATAGGCAAATCACCTGGAGCTTTTTCCTCTCTGCTTTTTTTTTTTTTTTTTTTTTTTTTTGCAACCAGGATAATGATAGCTCCCCTTCCTTCCAGCACTGCTGTGTGGATTAATTAGTGTTAATTAATGGGCTTTGAAAATGAAAAGCACCTAGGTAAGTGCTGATCATGATTATTAATGGGAACCAAGCGCATGGAGAAGGTGCCGAACAGGGTCCTAAAATTATACAGATTACAGAACAATGAAATCGTTGAGAAGGTGGCTATTAAGCTCTGAGGCTGGGCCTCAGGTCTGCCAGCCTGCCAGGGCATTCAACCTAGAACAAAAAACCCGCAGTCATTCTTATGCAGAACTACTTGGTGAGCCAAAGAGGTGGCATCTCTTCAACAAATGTCACAGACTGGAAGGGACCAACGCAGGTCACCGAGCCAGAGCCGCCTCCTTTGAGAAGGATCGCGCACAACTCCACCCCTTCGCCCCGTGAAGAATGTGCCGTGCCCACCTGCGCTCGGAGGCAGGAGGAGCTGCCCAGCATAATGATTGTGATAAAAACTGCCCCGTATCACCTACGTGCCGAGAAAGTGCACTTATCCAGTGAACGTCACGAGTTAAGATCTGACACTAATGCGCGACCTTTTTCTCTTGAGGGGTCCGTTTATTGCAGGACAGGTTGCACTCAGTAGGGCTCACCCTTCTAGCGTCCAGTTCTACACGTTGTGACCTACACGCAGGCTCTTAAAACTGCCACCTGCATCGTCATAGGGAGCAGCTCCGTCACCTGCCACACGCCTTCTATCCCTCTGTCATCAGACCCTCTTCCCTGCCCCCCCCAGCTTCAGGGAACCACTGCTGTGTTTACTGTCCCTATGGTTCTATTTTTCCTAGAATGTCATAAAAATGGAATCATAAGGCAAATAGCCTTTCGAGACTGACTTCTTTCACCCAGTACAATGCATTTGAGCATAATGCATGGAGACAAGCGCGTGTGAAATCCCGCATTAAGAATCTTACATTGGGTGCGTTATCTCCTTCATCCTCAAGACAACTCTCATTTATATACTAGTATTAGCCCCATTTTATAGATGAAGAAACTGAGGCTTAGAAATGTTAACTTGATCAAGGTTGCTAGGCTAGTAGATCATGGGGCCAGGATTTAAGCCTAGAATTTCTGATCTCAAAGCCACAGATTTAATCACTCTGGTGCTCCCCAAGCATATCAGGTATGGCCTTTCTAGAAACCCATACTGGCATATTTGGTTAATTGTTTGCATTGATTCTACATCCTTTTCCGGTGGCCCTTCTTCTCCCCTGAGCTCATTCTTATCTCCTCAAAATTAGCTTCCTTTTTTTTTTTTTTTGGCTCGGGGAACACATGCCTTCCTTTTCTATGTGACTTAGTCACCCCCAGGTTCCTGCTTTCTCTGCGGAACACAGTGCGGTTCTCCCGGAGACAGAAACCTCCAAGGCCATGGGTTGCAGGGTTCTGGATAGAGTCGGAGCAAGTGCATTTTGAGAAAGTAGGGAGGAGTCTGGGGGGCGAGAAGGGCATCTGGGACTTTGCCGAAGAGAAAGGTTGAGCTCCATTTATTTTGAGACTCACAGCCTGGTTTCTTTAGGACTCAGTGTCTAATTTCATTTCAGCTGCTGCTTTGTTGATTTCGGGCTCTGTATCCACTTACAAGTCCAGGGGGACCTGGGGGTGCACTGTGGTTTGAAACCACAAAACCATTCTCCATATCCTCGGAGAAGTGCTGACGGGGGCTGTGGAAGGCAGGGTCGAAATGGGCTCAGCAATTAGTACACCAACAAAGGTATTTTCTTCGTGTGGGGTCCCCAGTGACCTCGCTGGAGGAGAGAGGGCTGAGTCGGTCCTCCAGCCCACGTGACCCTCCTCTTCCCCCACTATATCAACAATTATTAAGATGTGCATGAAAGTGCATTGACCTAGTTGAGAGGTTTCATAAATATAAATAAATTAAATGGTTATGCCTAAGGACGCCTGGGCAAGCATATGGGGAGGAGGGGGCGAGAGGTGCTACTGGTAGGAGGGAGAGTGAGGAGGGTCCTCAGGCCTGCCCAGCACAAACCAGAGAGTCCCAGACTAGAGGGGAGAGGACAAAGTCCACAGGGCCTGCCTCATTGCCGGGACCCTCTGTCTCGGGGACTGGCTGAGCTTGGTGCCCTGGCCAAAGGGTTGTGTCCTGTGCTGGATGTTGATCCCTTGGCCCCACGGCAGCTCCTGCAGCCCGGGGGTGGGGTGGGGTGGTGTGGCCCCGCAAAGCCAGCCTGGTGGCTTCTGGCTGCCAGCAGTCTGGCCAGTTTATACCAGCATGCTGGAAAGAAGTATTTTCCCTTTGTGTTTTGAAGTAAGTAGGCTGAAGGGGAAGGAGCCTGGGTGGTGGGGTGGGAGGATGCGGGTGCCACTTGGCAGTATTGATTTCTAAGGTGAAAGATGAACCCAAAAGTGCACAGCCTTCCACCCTTTCCTAAATGCTGTCATACTATAGTCTCATGTCATTCTCACAACAGCTTTGCGTGGGGGGGCGCGTGGGGTGTCAGTAGCACGGTCGGTCCCATTTTGCAGATGAGAACACTGACACCCAGAGAGGTGAAGTGAGTTCCTCGAGGTCATCCAGTGACCGGGTGATCATCTGTCATGAACCATGGCCTTTCCCCTTTCCACATGACTTTGGGGGGAATAAAGGGGGATCCTCACCCTCATTTCTCTCACACCAGGGCCTCCTCGCCTCTGGTCCGTCCCCTTCTAGCTCCTCCTGCGTGCCCCAGTGGCAGGCACATCTCGAACGCTGCTCCCAGCTCAGCACTCCTCTGCATTCCCCCCACCTGGGCTTCCCTTTACCTGAGGGACGCTCTGAAGAGTATGCACCTGCTCGGTTGGCTTCTATGGTCTGATGTCATTTCGCCCCACATGCATCCCTGTGCCTGTCGTCCCACAAGGCTCAGCTGCAGCCCCGCTTCTTTGGGGTGACTCCTAATCACCCCAGCCTGCTTTGTCCCTTCAGCCTGTCTTGAGCACTGTTAGTTTGCCTTGCCTTGCCAGTCACCTCCTTCCATGTACGAGGCCGCCCCCCTGCACCCACCTTAGCCTGGGAGTCCCTCGGGAGTGCCTGACCGCACAGGCCCAGACCACCCTCTGCCCTGACACCTGGGCTACCGTGTGCCCTCTGCACATCTCCATCCCCAACACGGGAGGGGATGGAACCCAGAAGTCTCAGAGGTCCTTGGCAGCCCACACTCCCTATTTAGGATCATGGGGCCTCATCAGCCAGGGGTGTAAAAGACCCATAGGATCTAACATTGCTCTTCTCCAAGAATTTGCATTTTAATAGGCACCATGCTTTCAGCCAAAGGAAAGCTCTGACATTTTGGGGGTGAGGGTAACTTCCTGGTGCCCTGTGGGGGGCCATCTCCTCATGGCCCAAGGCCAGGCCTGCTTGGTGGAGATTTTCCTACTCCCTGCTCCCCCTCCTCTCCCTCTCCCTGCAACCTTAAGGGATCCTCAGGGAACTAAGAAAATAGAAACACATTTAAATTCTTTTCCGCTTCTGTCCCCTTGCATTCAGATGACTGACTCATGCTGGCCCCATCTCCCCTGTCTCTAACTTTGGGCTGTAACCCCCAGGGGCAGGAACATCTTTGTTCTAGCTCCACTTGCACATCTGAAACTCAGGCAGGGATTCTCGGTCTGATTCATCACCTGCCACACACCTCCACTCCCACCCTGCCAGGTGAGAGTCCGACCAGCTCTCAGGAGCCAAGATGTGGATGTTAAGGAGGAAGAGCCAATCCCAAAGCCAAGCTAGAGAGCAAGGTGTTTGCCTGGGATCAGGGGATCACAGGGGACCGGTTTGCCCAGATCCAGAGCTCCTCGTCTACAGTGCCTGGTGGAATCAATTCGCTTGCTCAGAGCAACGCTGGGCGCCTTCTCTCCTGACCTTTCAGAGTCCTCAGAGCAAAGATCTCAGGGCCTGGCTGGCTGCTGGCAGTTCCACTATTTGTTCTGTGTTAGGAGTCGGGGAAAACCAGATATGTGCATCCTCTCAAGTGGGGTGTGCAGTCACTTGGGGGGGGGTTTCAGTAGCTTCCAGTGTTGCTCGTTAGAGAGAACAGAGATGATGTGGCATTTTGGAGTGTAACGCAGTGGCAAAGAGCGTGGGCTTGGGGCAGGTTACTCAGTCTCCCCGTCTGTAAAATGGTTTCACAGCAGTACCTACCTCCCAGACTTGCTGGCTGAGGGGAGCACCCAGAGCAGTGCTTGGCATGGAGCAAGTCTTCAAAAAAATATTAGCTCTTGTTATTACGCTATGACTTAGAGCCATAACAAATATTACCAGTTAGCGATGGATGGCCTGGGTATTTGCTGCAGCCTCATTTTGATGATTTTGGCCCAGATTATCCTTGCCAATATTCTCTCTCAGGATTATTCAGGGCTTCCTGTCTTCAGAGTCATTCCGTGTTTCCATGTGACTCATCTCATTTTGATGTTCAGCAAAATGGAATTAGGAATTCATATTTTCTACCCCCAAAAGCATGTTTCAAATCAAGTGCAGATGATCGGGGAGGGGTTATCTGTTGTTTTAAATGGTAGTTTCACAGTTTCCACAAATACATCTGTACGCGTGCATAAACAAGAGCCGCACTGTTTTCAAGGGGTGTTATTAGTACTCTGGGGGTCACCCAGTCGACTTCTGATGGCACCCCCTGACCTTCCCTGGACTGTCCCTCGGAGGAGGTGGCAGCAGGTGGGAGAACTGGTGCCTCCGTCGGGGAGCTCAGGGAGAGGGAGTCACCAGGCCAGGGACCCCACTCATTCCTTGGAGGCTCAGCTGAAATGTCACTTCCTCTGTGAAATCTTTTTGGCCGATTCCCTGTCAGAATGAATCACACCTTTCCCTGTTCTCAGAGCATGTGTGTTTATACCACGGGCCTTTCACTGAAGGTCCCCCTGAGCACCCCGAGGGCGGGATGGTCTCTGATTCATTGCTTGTCCTGAGCATCTGGCACATGCCTGGGGCAGGGGAGGCTCTCAGGAAATGTTTGCTGATAAAGGCATGACTGCCCTTGGGTGGCTGACCACTTCTAGAACTCTAGAACGCCAGGGGTGGCAGGGTGGGGGGTGGAGGGGCGAGAACCCACCTCTGAGTCAACTGGACCAACCTCTTCCTTTTACAGATCCAAAATAGGCCCTAGCAAGGACACTGTCTTTTTCCAACGTTCTCTTCCCAGACATGTCATGCCCAAGCTCCAAATGCACATTTCGCTACTCTCTTCGGGCAGATGCAAGCTTGCCACAAGACATGAAAGTCCAAGTCTGGGACATTTTGGGGAGACAAAACAGTCCATACTAGAGTTGAATTTAATGCTCCTTGCTCTACTTCCCATTTTCCCACCTAAAACACAGGGTAGTGTTTAAATGGTGTTGGGAAGGGGGCTGACGGCACAGGGTGGCCTCAACTCTGTCCGGCCTGTCACATCTGTCCCCACCAGCCACCCTCCTCCCCACGTGTGTGTTTACTTTTATACTGTTTACAAAGCGATGCACAATTCAGGTGAGACCCCCATTTTACAGAACGACTAACTAGGCTCAGGATGGTATCCTGGAAAATGTGTGGACACGGATGCTGGAACCCTGGCTCTGCTCTTTCTAGCTGTGCAACGCCAGCCAAGTTCTTTCACCTCTCTGGGCAACAGTTATTATATTCACTAGGGACCAGGGTGCCCCCCTCCACAGGGTTTGGATGACAACTGAAGGCATGCCCAGGCCGCCCTCCTGGAAATAGTGATCACGAACCATATGCCTCGGCAACGTGGCTGAGCAGGGGCTGGACTTTGTCTCCTTCCATGTGGCTTCCCACAGTTCTCTTCTTTCTGCCTTGTTTTTTCCCACCTGCCGCCCCAGCCTGGGTTCTGTTGGTGATGGGTGGAGCAGGGACCCCACTCAGAGCACCATGCCATGCCGTATCGTTTCCTGGTTACACCTCACCACCCTGCCTTAGCCCCCAGCTGGCAGTGACGGGCAATGCTGTGCACATGTCTCTCCTCCTTCTGAATGTGACATTCAGACAGCATCCAGGAGTAGGCAAGGACCCCAACTGATGTCACTATAGCAGAGTTTGAGAATTCCTCATTGCAATGGCAGCAGCGGCACCGATAATGACAGAACAAAAGAGACGTGTTCCTGGCAGAGTCCAGCTCAGGGAGAGAGAGCAAAATCTCAGAGGTACCAAGTCCTTTAGAGGTTTGTCCTCTGTGCCTAAGTGGGGACACCAAGGGATCCTGCCTTCTGCATGGGAAGTTCTTCCCAGGGTTTGCAGATACTAGGCTGGGACCCCACCAAACAGCTAAGCTAGACTTTGGTTCATAGAAAGTTGGAGCAGAAAAAGGTCTTAGCAGTAAGTCAGGCAGCTTGACCCTAGTTGAGTTGAGAGGGGAGGGGCATGGGCGCAGGAAGGGGGAGCAGTCAGACCAGGGCTGCTGAGCTGAGCCTTTGAAGCAGCTCTCTCTGTTCTCAGCTCGGCTGTGCAATCTCTTCTGTTTGACTGGGTGGGCAGGATGGGATCCAGACTGGAGGTGAGATGGAGCAGAAAGCAGGGGGATTACAGTGAGTCCAGAGACGAGGGGCTCAGAGTGTGAAAGGCAGGTCAGAGAAAGGATGCTGCTTCCACGATGGGCTTCCAAGGGCAGGGAGGAACCTTCGGGACCCAGTCCTTCCATGAACGGTGCAATACAAACTGTTCTTATGCTCTTATGTTCTTATGGGGTACGTGGCCCAAAGAGGAATGATCCCCCTCCCCAGGCTAAAATCTCCCAGTGTTTTAGTGATTACTGCATCTGGCACCCTAACTTTTGGGGATACAGACTGCCCCGTGGCAAGGGTCAGCAGGCTGTTTTGGAGTAAGATGACGATCACCAGGGGAGGCTCTGTGGGATGCTGCCCCCCAGTCTCCAACAGCCCCCTCAGATCCTAGCCTCTAGGACAGACACACAGCCAAGTTGGCTCTTCTCTGGACAAATTCCTTGAGTGGGTGGCCACCTGCTGTGGTGGCCTCAGGGCGGGGGCTCTCAATTTTTGCCAGGGGTCACTCCTGTTGCTGCCATCCTAGGGGATACCTTCTTAGGTCAAGATTTGTCACCACTGCCCTCACTCCTCTGGATAACTGAAACAGCTGACCTGCCGGGCAACGAACAAGTGCTATGAGCACTTTTTCATTTAATTCTCCCCAAAAGACCCATGATGTAGATGCTATTATTACCTCTATTTAATAGTTGAAGAAACTGACAGTGAAACAGGGTTAGCAACTTGCCTGAGGTCAAGTAGGTGGAAGATGGCAGAGCTAGGGCTCCAGCCAGGCAGGCTCCTGACGCTGCACTCCGTATTGCTAGCAACATCCCCAGCATGCTGCCCCCAGCCACCTGGCTCCTCTGCAGCCCCAGGCTGTGCCTCCCAGCAGCTGCCCTTTCCCCAGCCCCGCTGCAGGTCAGGGGCACACTGGTGAGTGCTGTCACCCTGGTCCAAGCTGTGAGTGCTGAGGACAACTCCCTCTCTCCCCCTGCCTCCTTCAGGGGTCCTGGGACCCCAGCTGGAGGAAGTGCCTGTCAGAGCCAGTCAGGTCAATGTTCTCTACGTCTCTCTGCAGCCTGGGGCCCCAGCTGCCTTGCAAAGCCATCACTGAGATGATAAACTAAAGGAAGGAGAGGACGAATCCAGAGTGTTTATACTCTTCTGGGAGTAGAAAATGAAATGTGACTTAAAAAAAAAAAAGTCTCCCCCGGGGATTTCAGGATTTGGGGCTGTTGATGCTATTCCAACCTTTTCTTTGTCCCTCACTGCCACCCTGCCTGAGGGTCAGAGGCTGAGCAAGTCCATACTGATGGGGTCCTCTTGGAGGGCTCCCTCCTTTGAGGGAGTGGGGAGAGTTGTCTTCCTGGACCCCAAAGAGTCCCGTGGTCCTGAAGGAATCACTGCCCTTCTCTGCCTGGGCTTAGGATCTCCACGTCTGACATCCTGGGACTTGGTGACACTATCATTCTAAACCTTGGCGCAATCCACCACCACCAGGGGAAAACCAGTTCACTGTGTTTATTCTCAGACACTGACATGGCACTTGAGTATGGCAGGTGCCATCCTGAGCATGCTGGTGACATGGATTCATTGAATCCCGGACAACCTTCTGGGTGGTTTCACTATCATGCCCATCCCAGGATCAGGGAAACTGAGGCACACAGCTAGTAGGCAGCGGAGCCGGGAGGAGACCAGGGTGGTCTGGCACAAGGGTCCATGCTTGCAGTCACTGCCAGGGCTGCCTCTCTGCCAGCTGTGCCCATGGTCCCTCTCAGAAGGACCAATATGCTTCCCTCTCTGGGACAGAGGGGTCCTCTCACTGAGGACTGAGTGCCACCTTGGTAGTCAGAGGGCCGGTTCCAGTCACTTCTGGTTTGCTGTCTGGCCTGAGGTGCCCATGCAAACCTAGGAGCTAGGGTCTAAGCCAGGATAACACAGGCTGCAGCTCCCAAACAAAGCCACATTGACAAAGCCCTCCTCTCCCCGAGGCCTCTAAGCGGGTGCATCGAGGGGCACGCAGCGTTTTGTAGGTTATTATGCGGACACACATGTGCCCAGATGCCAGCGAGGCAGAGCTGGAGGCTTCACACCCCACAGCCTTGGCCAGGCTGCTGCAGAGAGCTCTGGAGTATGATATCATCCAGGGACTGTCAAGTGCTAAACATCTGAGATGCTTGCAATCACAAACAGGAGGATCTAGTGAGGCGGGGTGGGTCAGGCTAAGCTCCCAACACTGACCTCAATACCCAGGATGGGAGGCAAGCAGGTGAGGTTGGCTTGGGGCTCCTGTCCCCGTCCTCACAGCCACCCTATCTCACTGGATCCTCCCTCCCTTCCCTCCTCCTCCTTCTTCTCCCATCTCCCGCTCGCTCTGACAAGCAGGGAGCATCAGTGTAGGATCAGGGGACCCTGCTGCCATCTGTAGAGAGGAAAATGAGCCTCATCGACCCAAATAAATAGAATAAGCCCATGCAGAGGGAGAGTGGCTGCTGTAAAGACGACCGAGGCACGGTTTGGGGAGGCTCTTGCAGGGAGAATGGGGGTTGGGGCTCAGAGGCCCCCCACTTTGGCTTATTCCAAGCCTCAGAGGAGACCGGGAAAGGGGATGGCAGCCTCTTTCTCCACCATGATCAAATACAAGCCCGAAAGGGGGCCTGTAAATATAGCGAAGCAGATGACAGGCATCACTACGTATTAAAATGCAAGCGACCAGAGCTTGCCTCCTGCCGACACTGCAATCCGCCTTGGAAAGGACTGCTAGACCAAGTTCAATCAGAGGCATGGGGCAGCCCTTCCTCCTGTCACCCAGATATTCATTTATTCAAAACAAACACGCACTCAAAGTCTTTTTATTCTAGGTGAACAAAGCAAACATATTCTGCAGGCAGAAGAGCCCCCCGCCCCCAACTCAATGTGTTTTCATTAATATAAATTGTTTGCAGTAGGCAAATTAATTCTAGAAATGGTTTTTAGACATGGCAAATCTTTCTTGTAAAGCAAAGGATGTGCGAGGGCCCTCTGCATTTTCGTATGCACCAGAGATCTTAGGTAAATATAATAATGCTGATAATAATAATCGATGCTTATTACAATGGTCAGGCTTAACAACCGGCAGCGCTCAGAGCTCACTGGAGTGGCTGGATTCAGAGTCTGAGTTGTGTGGAACCCCAGGGAGCGGGCAGGTGACATGAGGTACAGAAAGCTTGAAACTAGGGACTTCTTAGTGTATCTTGACATCTGCCTTTGTAGAAGGTTTCCCGGTTTAATTCATGAAACAGACAGGCATAGCCCCATTATACAGTCGAAAGGGTGAGGCCCTGTGACATTGAGTGGGTTGGTCCAGGTTACTTACTGGATAGTAAGGGGCAGAAGCTAGGACTGAAATTCAGATTACTTTGGGTCACAGCTCCTACTTCCATCAGACTAGGGCTCTTTAACTTCAGGGATTTGGGTCCCACTAGGAAAAAAAATTTTTTTTTGCCTTATCCAAATGTCTCTGTATTGTTATTTATATAATATTCTTCTCAAAATCGACCTTAAATCACCAAATATCTTTTGGCTGGCACCATCTATGATAATGAAATCCATGAAGCCACGGGCTTAGGTGTGCTAGTTCCAACTTTTTAAAAATAAAGATGAAATACATAACTTCTTTTTTTAAGTGTTTGTCTATGCGCTGCCTAGAATCGCCTGGTATACCACGAGGGCATGTGAGCCACATTTTGCGAAGTACAGGCTTACGCACAAAAGCTGCAGCCTGGCACATCTAAGTTGTTCTCATCATTCCTGACTGTCCCACCCCCAATACCTGCCGGTTCCTCCCACACAAGTCCTGCCAAGGGGTGTGTGCAGTGTGTCCTCTTCAGACCTATGGCCCTTCTGTAGCTTAGAGATGGAACATGAGGCTGAGGATGGAATATGACCTGAGCTTGGCTGGGTCCCCTAGCTAGCTAGTCCAAGCTCCACTAGCTATCCTATCTGCAGTGTGGGGTGTGTCCCAGGGCAGTGGCCAGGAGGAGACCTGAAACCACGAAGACCCCCTACATGCAGACTGGGTACTGGATGAGGACAAGGAAGTATTGCTAATTTTATAAGTGGCAATAAAGATCATATGGCTGGCTCTCTGGGAAGTAGCCCTATTTCTTTTAAAGATTCATACTGAGTAAAATAGATGTGAAATTTATAAAAGGCCAGGATTCATTTTAAAACAGTTCAGCACAAAGTAGCCCCGAGGTGGACAAATCTTAAGAGTTGCTGAAGCTGAGTGGTGGGGTGATGGGTATAGGGAGTTCATTATTTTACCCAATTTGGATTATTTGTATGAAGCATTTTTAAAAAATGGGGAAAAAAATATCCTAGCTCAGATAGTGTTAAGAAAGGGAGGCGTCAAGGCCTATAAAGGCAGTAGCAGAGTTAAGGGGGTGAGACGGGGTCTTTGAGGGAGAGGAGGTGGTTCCAGCAGCCCCTTAACCCAAAAAGCATCCTCAAAGTTTGCCTTCTGCTTCTCAGCCTGGCCAGGTTTCTCACTTAACCGCGGCATGCCGTCATGAGCGCCTGCCTCTGTAATGAGGAGTGATGTATAATTGATGAAAGCACAATGTGATACAGTCACAGAAACCTCGTCTGCTGGAAGACATCTGTTCAGCACATAGAATCCACTCAGCTACTGTCACAATGCATTTACTGTATTGTATCGAAGCCCCAGGAATATGCGAGCACTGCGCAAGCTGCGATCTGTAATATTATATGTCTTGGGACGTGGAGAGGTAGGAACCCACGCTTCTGTTTTTGATATTTATGTGTCTGGGCTGCACTCCCTCTGCCTCCCTTGCTCTGCCTGCACTGCTTCAGCGTCCTCCTCATAAATTACCTCTGCTCTCTGACGGGCTTTTAGCGGACTCCGGGCTGGCGTCTAACTTCTCTCCCTCAGAGACTTGTGTCACAGAAGCCTTAGGGAGCCGCGTTCACGGCACATTCTGGAAACAGGGAGGAGCACTTTGCAGGGAGGCGGCTCCCAGAGACTCTGCCTGTTGGTGCACCCAGGCCCCTCCCCGGGGCCCACCTCCAGACTGAAGGCTCCTGTGAGGTCTTTGTCCTCCATCCAAGTGGGTTTTCTGCAGGTCTGGACAAAGGGGAAGCAGGGCTGGGTAGAAAGGGAGCACCCCAAAAGGGCCTTGGCATGGATGCCCTGGGCCAGGTCAGGTCACGGGCCCCTGATCTGGGCTGCTTATCTCCACTGGGGAGGCAGATGTAGGATCCCTGGGCCGGACCAGAAAGCTGTGCCGATCTGGGAAGGGCAGGGGCCCTGGGACACCAGCCATCCGGACCTCAAGTGTCATCAGTTGGGTTCCACAGCTCTGGGCCCTGCATCTTACTCTCTTGGCTAAGTCCTAGCCTATAGTCCCTCCACTCCTGGAGCACACCTTCTCCTGGACACCACTGTGTCAGGTAAGAATGCCTCAGAGCTTGGGTGAAATCAGGGCAGTGCACCCTGTCAGCCCTCATACTCAGAGTTCAGTGCCCTCATGTGGTCTTAAGCATTGTGCATGTCCTTTTTTGGGGTCTTCCTTGGGGTCTGGCACAGGGCTACAAAGACCCCTCCATGAACTGGACATCTAACTTGGAAGACCTCTCACCATTGAGGACTAGAGACTACTAAGCTCTAGGTTTGCTAATGGACAGTAGGCATCGTATTAATAGCTAAATAGCCACACGGTACCATTACGTGTCTGGCAATGTTCTAGGTGCTTTACAGCATTCAATAATACAGCCCCATCCATAACCCTCTGAGGTGGGAACAATTATTAGCCCCATTTCTCAGATGTGGACACTGAGATATAATAAGGTGGATTCTGTGCCTCAGGGTCATATAGCTAGTAAAAGATAGAAGCAGGCTTTGAGCCCAGGTAGTCTGGTACCAGCACCCAAGCTCCCAGCCTCCCCACTGAACTGCTGCCAGGACAGAACTCAGAAGGAAAGGCTGTGACATCAGGCAGCTCTGGGTGTGAACTCCAGCATCGCTTCTGGAGTCTGGGTTGCGACTTCCTGCAGGCTCAGTGTTCTCTCCTACAGATGTGCTAAGAACAGCCACCTCTGAGGGTCACTGTGAAGATGAGATGAAATCAGGCTCCAAAGTGTCTAGCACGGTCCCTGGTCACTTATGCGTCACTAAACAGGAGGGTGTTCCTGCCCCACCCCTGCAAAGAGGGGATAGTGGGAAATGGCCTAGCCTCTCCATCCACTGAGAAATGGTCTAAAGGACGTGATGTGTTTGCCTGCCCCACCCTTGGCAGGTGGCTGACCAAACTGTTCTACACAGAGATGCTTGGTGGTCAGCACACTCTGGCCTGGCCACTGAGAAAAACAGACATCTTCCGTCTTTGAGCACAGGTGTCTGCTTTCCCACCCTCTCCCACCTGTCCCCCATCTCTTGTACATCTTCCCTAAAAAGGCAGATTCCCCTAGGCAGCTACTAAGCTGCCTCATTGTGGGCCTCACTGGGGGTGTGGGTCACTCGGGGGTAACTCTGGGCTGCTGTGCGGCTGCCTTAATTGGAGTCTGGCAAATGAACCGTGAGGATGAATGCTGTTCCATGCCACCTGCAGAGGGGAGCATGAGGCTGGAGAGAAAAGATGACATCTGACCACCCTGAGCTGGTGTACAGGCTTCCTACAACCCCCTGTCCCAGAGGCTCAGTCAGCACTAAGCCTCATTTATCAGAAGACCAAGGGCTGTGTGGGCTTGAGGCCTTGATCTCCAGATCTTGGGATTGAGCCTCACATTCGGCTCCCTGCTCAGCAGGGAATCTGCTTCTCTCTCTCTCCACCTGCCCCCCACTTCTGGCCTCCAGAAACAAAGGGGAGGTAGGTCTTACCTGGCAGGATTATTCAGGGATGTGAGACATCAACCTTTTTCAGTTCTGCCAAAGCAAAGGGAAAGGGACAAGGGAACTAAAGGAAAACCTCAAGGAATTCCAAAAGACATACACAGATATGGGTCCCTATTTTTTTGGGGGGGGATCTCTATTTTTGACTCCGTTACAGCCCTAGAGGAAATTTCTTGCTGTTTCTCTGTGTAGGGTAGTATGTCAGGCCAGTGCTTTCCTCTGTGAGTCTAAGTATCTTCATGTACTACATGCTAGTAGCACCCCTTGGTCATCTGGACAACCAGTTATGCCCCTCCACCACCCATGTCCAAACACCCCACATGGAGAAGCCCTTCTGATGTGCCAATGTTCCTAGTGAGGCACGCACACCTGCTCGCGTCTCTTGTCCTAAGACTCCAAGAACAGTCAGGACTTCCCTCTGGGCATCAGCTTCTGCAAAATAGGGTGCTGTACTCTAGCCTGAACATGTATGATCTAGGTGTCCCCAGGGGTTAGATGACCTCCTACAGCCAGCCCCGGGTCCTTCTCTGACTTTTTATGTGGTCCTCTCTCCCTGGCCAGACTCCCCAGGTCCCTCCCTGGTTTGTAGCATCCCCAGTCCTCCCCCAAGGGATCTTTAGTCCTCTGTGGTTGAAGCCCAGGGAGGGAAGGAAGAGAGAGAGGGTGAAGGGCATGTCCCTTTCCACCCTGGATAGACCCTCTCTATTATTCAGTTTGCCTGTCATCCCCTGCCCTCTGACAGTTTCTATGGTGGGATTTTAATTCCTCATTGTTACCTTTGTCAAGATGGGTCTCCTCTATAGTTCACCCTTGCCTTTCTCTTCAGCTGTTCTGTTTTGCATTTCTATGGTGGGTTTCCTCCTTCCTGATATAATGATTACTCTGTCTTTCTCTTTCACTCACACAATCAGACACACACACACACACATATACACACACACACACCCTTTGATATTTCCTTAAGACACTTCTCTGAAGAGATGAGGGTGAAGGAAGGCTATAGGGGAGCTTTAATGAGGAAGGCTTTCTTCATGGTAGGGATGGGGGAGGGTTGGAGAGAGTCATTAGAATAGGGATCAAGGAAGTCAGTGGAGCCACAGTCTCTGAAGGGCTTTTAAAAAAAATCTACTTTTTTCCTCATTAAAACATAATACATATTCATTGTGAGAAATTTGGAAAATTTTAAATAGCAGAAATAAGAAAATAAAAATCCCACCAACACGAGAAAGTCAATATTTTGATGCTTTTGGGTGCATTTCTTTAATCTTTTTTGGGGGGAGGGGGTGTGAGATCAGGTTTTATATGAAATTTTATATGCTGTTTTTTCTAACTTTATAGTATAATAAGAGCTTTTCTTCTATATCATTAAATCATCTTTGAAAGCACCGTTTTCACACTACATACTACTCCCCTCTGTGGATAGGCCATG
Organism: Vulpes lagopus; assembly: GCF_018345385.1. Classification (NCBI taxonomy): domain Eukaryota; kingdom Metazoa; phylum Chordata; class Mammalia; order Carnivora; family Canidae; genus Vulpes; species Vulpes lagopus. The sequence continues at coordinate 42,279,628 of NC_054833.1, read as the reverse complement.
ATAGACCTTTCAGGATTCCCAGAACCCCAAGATGCTAGGGCTAGCCTTGCTTAGCAGTTCCACAAGAATGGAACTCACAAGACAGAAGATGAAGCTCTCTCCCCCATGCTGCATTTCCCTACCTTACTTCACAGTAAGGAAGAGCAAGCTAATGTCAGTGCCCATCCCCACCCTCATGTGGGCCACCCTGAGATGGATTTTTGCCAACCCCACGTATGGTGACAAAAGCAACCTTTCAAGTTCTAATTCCACCACAACCTATGTAAGACCATCTTTCTCAACCAACTTCCCAAAGTGAAGGGATAGAAAGGAAGCAAGCTGTAGAAATATGCAGATAAAAGTGGCTAAGGAACAAAATGTCATGTCTTAAGCTCCAAGACAAAATCATGCAGGAGCAGGAAACTTATTAATAAAATCATTTTGTTCTGTATTGTCCATGATAAATGACCACACTCAGCATTAGTAACTACAAACATACCCAGGGAAACAGATATCCACACAAGCCTGTTGCTCTGGCTGAAAGCAGTGGATGGAATCCAATTTTGGTAATTTTCACAGCCCCAAGCAAAATTATCTTAGAGAGCTACCACCACCACACATGCAATAAAAGTAAGACCACTGTGGCTAAAGTGGGGGAATTTCCCCCCAGAACTATAAAAGATCTCACGCAATAGATCTAAGTCTGGCACTTTTGAAACAACAAGCTCTACTCTTAATGGGATTCTTAAGAAAACAACCTCCCTGAAACTTCAGAAAACAACCTCCCTGGAACTTCAGAGCATCTTCCAACCAGAACTTGCCATTCCTCTCAAGAAAAAAATCCCAGCAGGGCATGCCAAGGGCATCGAGCAGTAGAAGGTTAAGAAGAGATAACTGGAAGCCCACTTCTAATTGCAATAATATATTTCTATGCTTGAGTGAAATTCAATATGAGAGAAAACAGATGCAAGATGAATACCACTATGTGTCTCAGTTACTGCCTATGGAATCCTCTTCACAATGCTCACAAAAAGCAGTGGAACCATGCATTCTAGACAAATAATGATGAGGCAAGGGAAGTGGGAGACAGATGTGGGGAGAAAGATGCAAAAGGGAGCACATAGGTATGCTGTGCAAAAAGTTAATACTTATGAACCAATGCTAGCCAAGGCTGACACACGTGTATTCAATGCATAAAAAGGAAACTCCAAAAAGAGCTCATTGTTTTGAATGTGGAGGCAAATCTGGTCATCCAGTCTGTTACTATAAAAGGTTCCTAGGAAAAAAGAGGGGAAACCCAGTAGCTAGCTTTGGGATCCACTAGTTTGGCATTTACAAGGTTTCCATGTCCATGAATTTGTCACTGCTGTGGGGTTTCTTTTCCCTTGGCATAGAACGGTTACAGTGATGAGCGGTCACATAAAGCACAATATAAATTTTTATTATTATTGGACGGTGCTGTGGCTGGAACTGCACGGTTCTGCATGGAGGTTTTCAGACATATTATAATTACATTCTGTAGGTTTGCAAATAATGACATAACCCAGTCACCTTACTGTGGATATGATTTATTACAAATAACAAAATGTTATTATATGGAAATTAGCTTCCACACAACAGCTGACTGGAGGGGAATGCTCCAGAGCCACTTTAATCACGAAGACAGGAACCCGTGGCATTTCAGGACCTGGGACAGCGCCAGAAGGTCCTCAGTCACCCTGCTTGCCAGAAAGACCTCTGTAAAGAAGGATCTAGAAGGAAAGTGTGTGAGGGCATGGCAGTGAGCAGTTAAGATCCAACCTGAGTTCAAGGCCAAGCCCTTTGTCAGCCTGGGAGAAGGAGCTGCCATGGATTACTTTTGATTTTTCACTCGGGTGCTGCCTTCTCCTGACCTCCTTTTGCAACGTAAATGTTTATTCTCTAACTTGAAAATTGTCAAGCCCAGAATCATCATCCAGGAGCTCCCTTTCTTTTTCACATCTTTCGAAATACTGTCATTATTTTTAAGAAGAAGAAGAAAAAATTCAACCAGAGTTGAATTCACGGAATCTAGGCAAATTGAGCACATGAGGCATGTTATATCTGGTCCTCGCCATGAACTTAGGCCAGGCCTGGGGCAGGGGTGGGGGATGTGGGGGGTGGAGGGGGATACAAAAAAATATACAGTGAGGAATCAAAAAATTCATTGGTTATTTAGTTATTTAATGTTCTCCAATAGGGTGGATGTCATTGCTTATGGAAAAAAAGAAAAACAGAATATGACACTCTTAGAAATTCTGTCTTGCTTGCCTCTTTCCCACCATAAAAGCTTAAGAGATCTGAAATGCCAGCCTAACAGATGTACCCATCCTGCTTATTTCCTGAGATTTTCCAAGGGGATTACCTTTTGGTATAATGCAGTTTGACAAGGTAAAAATAAAAATGATAATAGTTTCCATAGGACCTTAATGTTTTCCCATATCCTATGGGTAAAACCGATTACCCCATTTAACCTATAAGTAGGAATTAGTTCAGCAACTTGCTCGAGACTGAAGAGTAAAGGAAAAATCAGAACTCAGGTTTGCTAATATCCCAATCCCAGATATAGCGTGCTCTATTCATCAGTGTCTAGGGTGATTTAAGGGATGAGAGCTGTCCAAAGTGCAGCATAGGGCCCTCTGGCTGAAACAGTATGCTTTCCCCCTACTTTGGGAGTCCTTGACTCTATGGAGAAATTCTGAATTTTGTGTCTCTGTCTACATCAGGCCCATAAAATATGGACTCCAAACCTTTCTTTGCCCTTGTCTATATGACTTCAGGGTGTGGGGTAGAGGTAAGCTGAAAAGGGGGGAACATGTGCAGTGTGGCAATGGGCAGCTGTGCCAACTTCCATTACGGCATCTTGGGGATGCAGTTATACAAAACCCAAGTGTGTTTGTTGTTTTCTCAAAATCTAGGCTAAACTGTTTTGGTTTAATTTGAGTAAGAGCTCTGAGAGCTCTAAGGGGACCTTCTGACTGTCTCATTTTGGAGCTGGGTTTCTGGTGTCTATTTTTTTGAAATTGGTACCCAAAGTTTTGAAAGAATAAATGCATTAAAAACTTAAACACCCAGAAAGCAATCACTCAGTGACATTTAATAACACTAATGCGGTGGAATTACAGTTATTATAGTAATACGGATCTCAGCACCAGTTTCCTTTCAGTAATTAGAGTATTTCTGACCAATTAACATGAAACATTTTGCTCCAGCTTGGGGTAAACTTCTGGTGGTTGTTGCAAAACCAGAAACCTTTTCTTAGAACTTCACAGTGAAAAGCCTCCCTCTTCTTGCCCTATTTCCTAGCATGACTAGGTGACACTGGATCCATCCCTATATTGCTACTAGGAACATGTAGCTTCCTCTCCCTTCACCATCCAGCCCTAGGCTACTGGATGGCTAAGTTTAATTCTGGTCCATACTCTTTCTCATCCCTGGAATAACGGTGGTGGGAAGGGGTGAGAAGACTTTCTCCCAAAAGTCTTCAGTGAATCCTTATTATTTAGGTTCACAGAACTATGGGATGAGCCCTTAGAAACTTTCTAGTGTTGGATCATTTTCTTTGGAGTATGGATGCCTTTCTCCAAATAAAATCTCATGTAGAACCTTTAGGTATAAAGTGGATGGGAAAGGTGATGCTCTGGATGAAACTCCAATGAGGGATTCAGAGCACCCTCTGCTCAGTAGCGCTCCAGCCCCACTCCATACCATATGAACATGGTGTTGTTCTTCTCCCCCAACACAAGACATCTGCCACCATCCCTGCTTTGAACAAAGTAGACTCCAATCCAGTATTCAATACGGTAAGAGCCAGAGGGCCCTGACCTTAGTTGGGTCAAGGGATTTCAGCTGGCTCAGAAGACAGGCATACAGCACACACAGATGTACAAACATCAGACCAAGAGTGATATATGCTCACAGACAGGAAAGCCCAGCTCAGCTTCTAGGACTCGTTGCTGTTGCTGACACTGGGGGAGCACAGAGTGGGAGGCCCATTACCCCAGGGAAGGGCCAGGTTCTGCATTTGAATCTCGGCTCTGCAAAGGTGTGTGTTCTGGAGCAAGTTACTTAACTTCTCAGTGCCTTATCCTCCTTATCTGGTGACATGGTGGGTAATACTCATAGAACCTGTGCTATAGAGATGGGGTGAGAAGTGGATGAGTTTATTCTGAGAATAAGCATTGATTTATCAAAAGGCCCCCAAATGAAGGAAGTATTAAGTGTTGGTGTGCCTACTACTGACCACCCTGATTTACCTTGCCTGGTCTCTGTGCCTGGCTTTTCTAAGCACCTACATGGAAGTTTCTGGAAGTTAGGTTGGGGCAGGGCTTCATGCACCACAGAGGGAGGGCTTTTATTGCCTTGTTCTTTGCAGCCCCTCCTTTCTCTTCCTGGGCCTGGCTGGCCAAGCGGGAACATCTTGCAGGCACGTGACAGCCTCTCTCAGCTGAGCTGCGATGCGTAAAGGGATTTATGGTTGTAGAGCCACATCTCATTCTGGATCATGTCGGAGAGTGAATCCCCACTCTCTGCTTACAGCTGTGCACTAGCAGGCCTGCCCTGCAGAAGGGAAATGCCAGCTTCCCTCTCTCTTGGGCTCTGGGTCCCACTGGCCATCCCTCCCCACACCACAGGATCCCCTTGCTTCCTACTCCCTTTGCTTCCCACCAGAGGAGGGAGGAGGGATGGTCTGAGCCACCACATCAGGCAGTGACAATTAAGCCTATTCAGAGCCAAGTCATTTGCATGCAACTCCTCACCAGGCGGAAAACACTCAACCTGTCATTATCTCCTGGCATTGCTGGTGACTGTGCCATGCGGCTTGTAGAGATGGCGGCTTCTTTCCCTTGGGCACTGCCAGGCAGGGAGAAGGTGATAGATTAAGGGCCCAGAATCTTCTCCTGCCCTAGCTGGCTTCTGCAGGAGGCCAGGAGGCTAGAGCCAGGGGAGGAGGTGGCATGGGACAAGGTGATAGGACTCCATGGGCCAAGTTGCGCTTGGGCATTGGGGAGGGTCTCTGGAGGCCACAGCAGGAGTATTGGAAGCAGGACAGGAATTGTCTGAGGGTAGTTCTTACCTCCTCAGCTGGAATTTTGAATGAGATTATCCCTTGAAAAGTATGAAAAGCCACCATTTTGTTGTACACCCACAGAGCAGTCTCTGTAGCAGCTGCTCCCTCAAAGGCACTCCAGCTGTTCCCTGCCCCCACGCTGCACCCACTACTTCTCCCTCTGTCCCTCTCCTACCCCCATCTCTAAATAAACCACAGTAAGATCCAAATGCTATGATGCCAGGGTATGCTGGTCCAGCATTTCTGGTCTCAGAGACAAAAAACACCCAAAGGCAGGGGATCTCACATTGATTCCCGATCTTGGGTCATAAGCCCTTCACAGCATATCAGGAAACGGGGTTCAAAGGCCTTATCCTCAGGGTGGGGGTGGGGGGATGTTGAAACACTTCATCGGAGATTTACTTTACCTGTTGAGACCAAGAGAGTAACCAGCTTAGGCCCCCACCCCACCCCACCCCAAACAGGACTAGCCTATATTTAGAGCAGATGGTACCACTATGAAAGATCCAGGAGCACTACACCATCCAAAACAATATTCAGTATCCACTATGACCTGAAATTCCACTGTTTGTGTTTTATTCCTTTCACTTAAACCTTTGATCCTGGTTTAAATGCTAATACCCCTGAGAGAGGCAACACTATAAAATGTGTTCAGTTATTTACTCCTTAGAAAGAAAAAACTTCTACAGCCTTTTCTGAGAGTAAGCATTGATTAGAAAGAAAAAGAGGGACACATGAGAATATCACCCCGTGAATAGGTGGGAGCAGGTTTTACCAGCAAGAGGGAAAATGCAGAGCAAAAAAATTGGGGCAGGGAAGCCCAGCCTTCCTCATATTTCTTCCCAGGACCAGCTCTGACTCACTGGTCCCTGGGACACAGAGACCTGAGCACACTGGAGCTCAACCAAGCCAGCCCCGCTGAGTGTCCTCCATCCTGAGTTAGGCCTCCCAGGACAGCAAGGCCCTGCACTCAATCCCCTGAAAAGGAGCTCGAAGGACCACCTTTTAGTTTCATTACAGTTTCTGCTGCTGTAATGAGGCCACATGCCCACAAACCCGAGTTTCTTTCTCTTTTAAAGGCACAGATGTATCAAAAGGACAACAGCCCTTCCCGTCTCTGCTCCCTCCTCAGAATCAGCAACTCTGCCTGGTGCTTTCGGAATACTAGTTGATGGAGTGCCAGTCCCTGGTGTTGGTAGGAAGGCAAGATTCCACACATAGCTGATGCTCAGAGACAGCAGTGCAAGGTCCCATAGGAGAAAGCGCAAACAGAGTCCAGTGGCCTGGCTATGGAGGGGAGCCAGAGTCCTCCAGCTCCTGGCCTGGAAATTCCCAATGGGCTGTAGCCCTCACCCTAGAACTGCTGCTAAACTGCGTCCTAATTTTGCCCATTTATGGTGCCTCTATCCCGAATCAAATGCCACTGCACAAGGCTTCCAAGCGGTGGGAAATCTATGTGTGAGTAGCTCCATAGCTGAGAGCTCTGGGGTCAGGCCCATTTGAATATTCCCCTTGTCACGTGCTGAGTGACTGCAGGCAAGTTAGTGTCTCCAGGCCTCAGTCTGTTCATCTGTAAAATGATGAACCACCTAAGTCAAAGCTTGCTGTGAAGATCACAGGAGAGAATGGATACAAGGCCTGAGACATAAATGTTTGCTATTTAATTTTATTATTTCCTAAAGCGAAGGCTAGTGCCACAGGTTAATGCAGCAGTATTCACTCTGAAGGACGAATTTTTAAATTCAAAGAGGGGAGACCAACTTGCCTCATTCAGCAAGGGGCAAGAATGCAGTCATTTGGAGGTGGGGAGCCTGGTCTAAGAGTAACTTGGGAATGTCAATGGATAGAAACAGAAAAACTTAGGCAATTTCCTGAATGATCTTGAAGACAGAGATCTTTGCGGGAGGGTCAAACACCACCACTACAGGCAGCAGCTCTAATTCACTAGCATCTACCATGTGCCAGGAATTGTGCCAAGTACCTTGTTCATAATCCTTAAGATGACATGTTAAGAGGAGCATTATTATCTCCATGCTATCAGAAGGAAGCTCAGATGGGCAGGTGATATGGCCAGGGCTCCGTGGCTGGGCCTGGGCAGAGCTGGTATTCCAACCTGACCTTGTCTGAGTCAAAGTGCCGGTTTCCCTGCTGAGCAGAACGTTTTCCACGCCCTGGTGTTACTACAGCACAGGCTCTTGGCAGGTCATGGGAGCCTCTCATTCACCTTCCGGAGCCCTTGCACGCTTGCACGGTGTCTGGCCCATGGCAGGTATTCAGTACATGACAATGAACTGAACATATGGTGGCCTAAGTCCATTTAATGTCCTACCAGGGGGTGGAGAGGTGCCATTCATAAGAAGTCACCCAACACGCCTGTGGCACCCAGACCACTGTCACTGTGAGGGGGACTGGCTGCCCACCATGTGTCTGAGATGAGTCCTGGGAACTTGGCCTCTTACTGGGCTTGGCTGCTGCACAGCGATCTCTCCCCCTCCCTCCCCTCCCTCCCTCCCCCCCTCCCAGTACCAGCCCCCCACCCCCAAGGCCCCTGTTAAACTACACCAAACAACAGAGGCTCCACCTTGGAGGGCTCTGCTCATGAATAATGAACCCACACCAGGCTCCATTCTTTTGAAGGAATTCTCTCTTGGCTGGTGAAGCTGTGTGGCAAGGCGCTGGCTCATTATTGCAGTTGTTTATTTATTCATGCTCGAAGGGGGTGGGCCAAGCCCGCACGCAGACATCTTTTCCTTCATTGAATCCTGTTCTCCACCCTTTTTTCCTTCTAGGACTAGCTCTTCTCTGAGGGCTCCAGTGGAAGATGGGGTAAAGAGCCAAAAAGCTTGATTGTCCCAGAAGCCTGGGATGGAGGAGCCAGAGATGGAAATGGAAGGAGATCTCTCCCATGCCGGTCTGCCTGTCCCTGCGTCCCTGGCAACAAGGCCTGTCTGGGATCCAGGGCTCCCTGCCATGGAGACATGAGGCAGGTGCTCTGGGGACTCCCAGCGCCTGGCCTGTGGCATAGGCTGTCTGTTGGCTGTGGGCTTGGGAGGAACCTGATCAGAGGACTCTTATAGATGGAGCTCATGGCAGCTGGAGAGCATCTTCTTCCTTCTACTCTACCTTCCTCCATCCTCCCAGGCTTTAAATCCTCAAGGCCTAGGGCACCTGGGTGGCTTAGCGTTTGAGCATCTGCCTTTGGCTCAGGGCGTGATCCCAGGGTCCTGGGATCAAGTCCCACATAGGGCTCCCCGCAGGGAACCTGCTTCTCCCTCTGCCTGTGTCTCTGCCTCTCTCTCTGTGTCTCTCATGAATAAATAAATAAGATCTTAAAATCCTCAAGGCCCTTCTCTTTGCCTGTACCCCTTACCCCTACCTTATAGGCTGGCGGGCATCTGACTTCCCAGGGTCACTAACTGGGCTGGAAAAGATGGGGCTGACCCCGCCCTGGTCTCAGCTCAGGCCTCCCCCACCCATGCACCCAGCCTCCATCTCCAGCTCGGAGAGCGTCCCTCTGCAGCCAGCCCAGAGCCCTCTCACCGTGCCCAGTCCCACGAAATGCAGCCCAGCCCAGAATGCAAAGCCGAGGCAGAATGGAAAAGCACTTAAGCGAGGGCCCTCAGCCAACTTTCATTTACTCCGCCACCTGGCTTCCTTTCGTCCTGGGCACATGGAGTCTGTCTTTGTTGGACTAGATTTCTCCAGTAGGTCAGGGTAGCCTGCAATGGGAGCAGGGAGGTGTTTGGGGAAGGGGTGATTGGACAAGTGACAGAGAGGTCTGGGGCGCTGGGGAGAGACCAGAGGGTCAAGACAGGGTTTCTGGCCCTAATGCAAGCTGTCTGGTGAGCACCTCCTGCTCCAGGGGACATGCTGATGTGGGGAGCCGCACAGACATGGATCTGAACCCCGGCTTGGGTCCTTTCTCGTTGTGTCACTGTGGGGTTGGTGGCAGGGTTGGGGGCAGTCACATAATGCCCTTGAGCATGAGTTTCCTCGTCCGTCAACTGGGACAACCCCAAGGTCCTTGTGGATGGTTGTAAGGGTTAGAGACCAAGACACCGAGGCCAGGACCTTGTATGTGCTCAGAACATAGCAACAATTCCTATCCTTCCCGTTCTCTAGCCTCAGTTTTCCATTCTGTATCATGGGAAGAGCAAAAGCTGAACTCTGCTGTTGGGCACATGGGAAATTATTCTGGAAGTGGTCAGTGCTGCTGTGGTGACTCCTCATTGAGCTCTCACTGAGCTCTCAGGTTCACAGGGGGATAGGACTCCCACTTTTTAAAAAAGATTTTATTTATTTATTCATGAGAGACACACAGAGGGAGTCAGAGACATAGGGAGAGGGAAAAAGCAGGCTCCCCCCACAAGGAGTCTTATGTGGGACTCAATCCTGGACCCTGGGGTCACACCCTGAGCCAAAGGCAGACCCTAACTGCTGAGCCACCCAGGCATCCTGGGCTCCTACTTCTAAGGGTCCTTCCCTGTCTCCCCTCCTAAGGTTTCCTGGTGAGTGGATCCTGAGGAGCAGAGAGGAAACCAGGGGCTGGGAATACCTCCTTGGCCTCCCATGGCTTCTGTGGCTCCCAGAAGGAGCCTATCTACCCTCACTGTTCTTGGAGAAGGTGGCTCAGTCTTTGTCAACCCTTCCTGGAGTGGGAATGTGCCACAGTAGCCCCTGCCTGCTCCACTTGTGAACGGTTCCAAGTATTAAAACAGCCTTACAAATAAACCCACTGCCCTCATGTTCACCCACAGCTTGCAGCTGTATCTTTACGTGGATGTGCTCTGTTTTCTGTACAACGTCCCTTCAAGTATTTCAGATGGCTTATAAAACTCTGCAATATCCTCTCTTAGAAATATACTCATTAAAAAAGTCATTCTTAATTTGACATGGATTCCATCCATCCCACCCACCCTGATCCTGCCAAAGATACTCAGTAGGTCAGACTCCCCCTTTCTCTACATGTAGGGGAGATTTTTTCTCTGTGATTTTTCAGCTTGCTAAAGCTAGCTCATCAGTGCAGCCCAAGGAGGGAAATGTGGATTTGATACTAATGTTCCTTTTCTTTAAATGTGCTCTTATCAGACCACAGCTTCTTTACCCAGGAAAGACCTCCTGTGGAAGGTGCCTCTGTAGTGTACGAATGAGGAAGAGTGGGATTTGACAAGGGAATCGATTCAAGGAAAGAGTGTTGACACGTTTCCTCAGGCAACACTTACGGAGAACTTTCCAGGAGCCGGGCAGAGTGCTGAATGGTCAGAACACAGAGCTTCCTAAGTTCCAGTCCTGTCACCTAGGAAGCTCACTGTTGACTGAGACCAGACAGGATTCTAAGCATGAGGCTCCAAGAGCAAACTGTCCAGAAGAGACGGTCTCTTTCATTGGTGGGAGCAAAGTGGGTCCTGACTCTATTTAGACATGCATGTTTGACCATCCGTGACTCCAGTGGCAAGCCCCCCATCACCTTGTCTCCTGACCCTAACACAGCCTCGTGATGCTTGGTGGCTGAGTCTATCTGCCTTGGAGGCTGGGTCAACATGTGCCTCAGTGGGGCGGGAAGGAGGGGCAGATGGGGTGGCAGCTCCCTGATTCAGAGTGGCAAATCAGCCTACCAACCTCAGAGGAAAGGCGTGTACATGAAGGTGCAGAACCAAAGTGATGCCATCTGTACATCTGTATCTGCTCTGGTCTGGGTTCCTGCTATTCACATCCCTGGCGGATGCTGGCCACCTGGGAGCCACCATCCAGGGCAGAGATGGTGTCTCTGCTGTATCGGTCAAGATGCCACCGAGAAAGAGAATTCAGCTCAGAAGTTTCCCAGCACAGGCTAAAGCCTTAAAAGGAAGGGACTAGCCACAGAGATGTGGGCAGGATGTAGCCAGTTGCAGGTGCATCCAGAGCATCTCAGTGAGAGCTGGAGTAGGGGCCTAGGCATCAGGTGAAGGAGCCCTGGCTCCTGGCCAACAGTCCCTACACCTCGTCTTGGCTAGAGAATGGACCTTCAGGACAGGTGATGAAGGCAGGAGGGCGGCAGAGAAACCGGAAGGGTCTGATCCCATTGCATGGAGGTGGATGGTTCCCCTGCACCCAGAAGCCATCTGGGGTAGAAAGACTCCAGAGGCCTTATTAGTAGAGACTTCCTCTCTCCACCTGCTATATGGTAGCTCTAGAGCAACAAGGCCAATGATGGAAGCTAACAGAAGTTTCTTCTGCAGGGTAGTACATACATTTTGACCTATGACCTGTGCCTAAAAGAGCTCCTGTATAAGGGCATTGGGCCAAGGACTGTGGGTGATGTTGGGCAGATAAGACCTCTGGGCAGATAAGACATCTGGGTGGGAGATACCTGTGAACAAATGAAAAGTTGAGCAGAAATACAACTGTGGAATGTAACAATTCTACAACAGAGAGATGACATCAATACTTAATGACCTGGTATGGTTAATACAGCCTTGCAAATAGATGTGACTTTTATTGAGTAATTTTTTCTGATCATAAAAATAAAGTATACTTATTATAACAAAAATTGAAACATATTGAAAAGTATAAAAGGAAGAATTGAAACCCACAATCCAACTTCCTCTATTAGCATTTTGGTGTATTTCCTTAATATCACTTTTTATTTTTATATGTGTATGTAAACCCCTCCTCCCCCCAACGCACACCCACATGTACACCCGTTACGTTTTAGGATAGTTGAGATCATATTGTACACGGTTCTATTTCCTGCTTTTTTCACTTCACATTCGACCAAGAACGTTTTTACATTTTTGAACATTCTTCATAAACCAGCAGGCATGATGCCCATGTGACAGTCCCCTGTACGGATGTACCAGAAGGTATTTAAACAATCCCCTGTTGGTATTTAAACCAGTTCTGATTTTGCACTCCTATAAATCTTTATCTGGATTTCTGATTATTTTCTTGGGATAAATTCCTAGAAATGAAGTTACTGGGCCGACAGGAAATACTATTGGTAAGGCTCTCTGCTACATTTTGTCACCAGTGTTGACACATGTCGCTGTAAATACCATATCAATTTTCAAGATCCCTAGCAGTCTGCCAAAGCGCCCTTCCCACCTTTGCCAACATTAAAGGTGATAGATTTTTAAATATGTGCCAAATCGAGAGGTCAAACGTGGCAGCTTGCTTTCATTTGCATTGATGATCACTAGCGAGGTCAATTTTCTGCTTTATTCTTTTTCAACTGTTCTTTCTTTTAAACATTCTCTTGTTATGTTGTTTGCCCATTTTTCTTTCCGGATGTTAGCGTTTTCTTAATACTCTAGAAGAGCACTATATTTTAAGGATGTTTATTTTTTGCCTGCTGCTATATTCACTTCAGATAACTTTTTCTTGTTCTGTCGCTTGCCTTTTAACTTCATATACTACTTGTTTGATGAAATGAAGTGGCAGGTGTAATGCTGAACAGTCTGGCAGACTGGCTTTGCACTCTGGCCTTCGCCCATGGCCGCGATGGGCCAAAACAGAGTTTTCTGGAACTGGCCTTGTCTCCTGAGCTCCTCAAAACCTGCCTGCTACTTGACAGGAACTTCTGATGATGCCCTGCAGATCATTCTTGACCTGAAAACCATCCTCTCCCCACCTCCCCCTGAAAGAATAGCAAACCACCAAACACCCAACAGAGTAACCTGCCCCCCCTCAAGGAGGCGCCAACACTGTCTGTCTGCACCAAGGCGGTTCCTAGCCAATGGCTTGGGGAGAGAAATCTAGGCCAGTTCCAATGGATTGTTTGTGCACATTCTTCATGCCAACGAGACACTCTTGACTGCTCGGCTTTTCCCCCATGACTCAACAGGGAATTCCAGAGACCAGTTCCCCTGCCCCCTTTTACTGCTACAACTACATTTTCTGGTCACACATTCTTCCCAAACTCCTCCCTCCCAACCACACAGTACACGCCCCACACACCCCCCAGTCCACCAGACCCTGGGCAGTGCTGGAGATTCTTATCAGGTTTTCTGAGTAAGGGGTTGCTATGTCAACAAAGATCTTGTCAACAACCGTCTCTAGTTAGTTTCTAGGGGCAACCTCCCCCCTCTCCCCCACCCCAAATGCAGTGACAACGCAAAGGTTAGCAGGTGCCAGGGCTCCTGGGGACAGGCAGTTAGGACAGATTCAGGCTGAAGGGATAATGGGGGTGCTAGGTCTTTTGACACAGACCTCCCCTAGGAGTACACTGTACACTTTTGCCTTCTCTTTTCTGATTTCTTTTTCTACTTAAAATATCTTGGAGGATATTCCTTATTGGCACACACAAAGCCACCACCTTTTTTGTTATGGTTGTCCTGTATTCAGTTATCCACAACTGTTTCTATTTTCTGAACCAGTTCTCTGTTCCTGAGCATGGAAGTTTCTGCTTCTAGGTTCTATTACAGGCAACACCGCAAAACAACACCAGCAAACCCCAAACTTGTCCCTGCTCTTGTGCTGATGGCTACTTCCACCTCTGTAGGGTGAATTCCTAGAAGTAGGATGGCTGAGATGAAGGTATGCATGCACCAATGTTAAAATCTCCTACCAAATTCCCCCCACCTGGGGAGGAGTAGACCTGCTTACTCCTGACCCCCTCCCCCCATCCCAGCAGCACGGAAGGCCAGTTCAATCAGAAAAAAGCAGAACTCCCAACACAGCCACCTAGGCCCTGATGGCAGGGCAGCCCCTAGCCTGGCTCTTCTGGGCCTTGGCAAGAAGGACCTCCCCCTTTCCTTGCTGGCATGGCCTCTGCATGTGCCATTCCCATGTCTGGAATGTTCTCCTCTGCTTTCTTAGCCATACACTGCTTCTTCATGGAAGCCTTCTCTAGACCCCCAGGGCTGGCATTCAGCCCCTCGGCCCCGCTCCTGGAGGGTGATGTCCTTCTCCATTCTTGTTTCTGGCCTCTTTATGGTGGATTACTTGACAAATGTCTCAGCTACACTCTACGCCCATGAGGGCAGGCGCCACGTCTGTTCCTGATCAGCCTGGTGTTTCCCAAGAGCAGGTGTAGCATCTGGCCTACAGAAGGTGGTCGATGTATTTCTAGAATGATCGAACAAAGTCAAACAAAATCTTATTTCAAACTTTTGCCAACTTTCAAACTACTACTTCCTGCATCTCCACCTCCCATCCTGCTGAAAGATCAGGACCCTTCTATCATGTTGGCAGGGAGCCCTACGGTTCTCCTAAACTCCGTTCTCTCGTCCCTGCATCCAGCAGCAGTCCTCGCCCCTTCATGGCAGCAATGCCTCTTCCCTCTCTAGACCCTTGGGTAAGTCATTTCCTTCCCTGTAGTACCCTGTCCTCCTCCTGGTGTCTGATGAAGTCCTGTTCATCTTTAAGAACATAGTACATCCTTTCTGGCACCTGCCAGCCATCCCAGTCACATTCAGCCTTGCCCCCAGCCCAGTAATGTGAGCTCCAACGGGCTTTTTACCTGAGTTTTGGAATTGTCTATGGATTTTCCTGTCCGTCCACTGGATGTGAGGCTCAGAGAGCAGGGGGCATTCTTTGCTCGCCTCCCAATGTCCCAAGCACAGTGCTCTATATGCAGTTGATGTTTAATAAGCTCCAGAAAGAACTGGACCAAATGATGCTAAATGGGGCCCATCTTTGCTTCTTGAACTTTTGGAGAGGTTTTCCAGACGGAGCTCCCAGGCAAGGCTGAGAGACCTTCTCCCCTCCGCCCCCCTCCTCCCCAGCACAGGCAAGCCAAGCCCCACGGCTTGCCAACTTTCAAACTACATTATCCCCACCCTAGAACTCAGGCAATATCATCAGACAAGGCAGATGTTTCCCATCAGTCTGGAAAGTTTCTATTTTCATTTTCCACATCACCATCATGCTATCAATCTCTTCTCCAGCCTGCTTTCTCCCCCTGCCTCCCTGCCCCCACCCCCAACATACCAACCACTGGTCCTGCTAGGGATCAATTCCTATGTTGCAGATACAAAGGTAGTTTTGCTTGACAAATGAAGCTGCCCTTCCAGGAGGTAATAAAGAGATCGATACTGGTTACACTGGAAATCTCAGGAACGAGGGGGCCAGTGACACCTTTGCCACTTCCACTAGCAGGAACACCCTGTGCAACCTTCCCCAGCCCGTGTCGCCCTGCCTCCCTCCTGCCACAGCTCTGCACCTGCAGACGGCTGGTGTGCCCAGGACCAGGCCAGCCGGCTTCTCTTCGCAGAGAAGACATTGGTCACCGTCAAGAGGTGAGCATCCTTTGGATGCAGAGCCCCCTGCCCTGGGCCCTCTGGGGGTAGGGGAGGAGCCTATGAAGAAGCAGGGCAGGGCAGTGCTGATGAAAGAAGCCTAGCGGGGTGACGGCACAGAAAGCAGGCCAGGCTTTGAGTCTCAGTTCTGCCACTTGCTGGCTGTGTGACCTTGGGAAGTAACCTGCCATCTCTGATTTGGCCACAGCTTCTATTGTGAGTCAAGGAGGCTAACTATATAACGTAAGGTCCATGGATGGTCCATGGATGGGATTCTGAGGGCCCACATGCCCCTGAAATTCTCTTCAAATTCCATGCATTTTTTTTTCTGGATAGAGGGTCCATGTTTCCTCCTTCCCCCATGCACTTTAATATCAGATTCTTAAAGGAGTCCTTGTCTCTAGATGATCAACTCAGCCCCAGCATTCTCTGATTCCAAAGAGCAGACAGGCATTCCTGCAGTGCGGCTGATATTGCTGGGGGTACACAGAGGGCACCTCGGAAAACGACTCAAGGACACATTCAGAGTAACAGTAAAGAGACAGTGGAGGCAGGTGGATAAATCCGGGAAGACTTCCCGGAAGAGGCAAATTTCAATAAGAAAGCAGAGTTTGCGGGTGATGCAGGAGCTTTAAAGGGAGAGAAAGGTGAAGGAAGCATTGCAAAATAATGGGGTGCTCTCTCCTCTCCCATGCTCAAAAAATGGGATGCTTTCGTGAGGGGGACCCCTAATTAGCTGAGACAGCTCACAGTCCTCCACCATGAACAAGAAATCAAAAAGTCAAACACCAGCTCATTAAATGCTCAGGGCTGGCTAGCTATTAAAAGAATTTCCATTTCAGAACAGGATGCCTACCAGGGAATGCCAGACCTAAATATAAGCCAGCCCCCTCCCTGCCAGGAGACTTTACGGTGTTAGGCAGGCAGGAGGGAGGACTGCGTGGAGATGTGTCATTACTTTTAACATCCAAATATAACTCGCCCCAGGGGGTCTGGGACTGAGGCTGCTCTTCCCAGCTGCCTCCTGCCAGAGCCAGGGGGGGCACTGGAGAGCGTGGAGCAGGCCCCACAGAGGGCAGAGATTTGGGTTGTAAGCAGACCACAGTCGCCCATCCCCTTCCCCAAATGCCCGCAGTCTGGAGGGAGGGCCACTGAGGTCTACTGGCTGCTGGGGTGGGGCGGGGGTGGAGGGTAGTTCAGGGGCTCTCTGGGCAGAGGAGGGGGTGCTTTGGATATTCATGATTACTTTTCCTGCATGCTTCTCTGGAATGCGGAGAGGAAAGAAATTAGGAAGAAAGGACCGTCGAGCTGCCTGCAGATGTACGTATAGATGTACACGTATCTGCACTTCTTCCCTTCATGCTTCCGGCCGGCAGTTCTGCACTCACATGGATGCTTATTCAGCAGATGTGTGTCTGCCCAGAGATTGCAAGCTCTTTGAGGACAGGGCTGTGTGTCTGTTCACTTTGCAACCCTCCCCGTCTAGCTCAGTGCCCAGCATAGAGGCCCTGGGGAGGGAATTAACAGCTGAAATGCCAACGATGCCAATGCCCCGCATGTGGGCAGAGGGCTTGACACGTCTGGTTCTCAGCTCCGCGCTCAGTGGAATCACCTGGATGCCTTCATGCTGATTGATTGGTCTCAGGTACGGGTGCAGCGCGGGCATCCGGGGTTTTAAAAGCTCCCTAAGTGATTCTAATGTGAAGCTGCATTATCTAATAAAAAAGGTTTTATTCTCTCAGTTTGTCTCCTCCTCCTCTTTTAATACCCTGTTGTTGATTCTTAAAGCACTCTCCTGAGGTAGGCAGGGCGGCGATTACTCCCCTGAGATACCAAAGAAGAAACCCAGGCTTAAAGCAGCTGAGTGACATGCCTGGGGTCACATGGCAAGTGGGCAGTGGAGCTGGGGCCCAGGCCGGGTTCTTATGGCGCCCCTCCCAGTGTGATCTCCCCGGAGCCCGTGGAAACCACGGGAGGGGTCTTGACATTCAGGGAAGTTCATTTCTTGCAGCAGGGCCCAGAAGCCGAGGTGACCGAGACCCAGCATCCAGGTGGCAAGACCCAGCATCTTCCCCTTCACAGTGTGGTGGGTACTGGCGCCACAGGGAGGCTGGCCGGGGCTGGAGTCAGGTGGGAGGCTAGCCCAGGGTACAGGGGTTGCTCAGATGCAGGGCACACCGAGGGCACAGCTTGTGATCAGATAATTATGCAGAGGACGATGGTGGTAAAGAATCTACAGTGGAACAGTCTGTCTCAGGGTGCTTCTGGCTCATGTGGAACTAAAGGCCTGTTGATCTGGGAGGGCTGACTTAGGTCCCGGGCAGTAGAAGTCCCCCCTACCCCCACCCACCCTGGAGTGGGGACAGTGGTACCCTCCTCATGGGCTGCTGTGATGGTGAAATGAACAGAGGTACCAGTGACATCAAAATGGAGAGAAAACGCTGCTCTGTGCCCTTCATCCTGGGGAAGAGCTGTGGGCCTGTGCGTCCTTTTCCTGCACACCTGAGCCTGTCACATCCTGAAGTCCGGGACCCTGGGCCTACCCGAGGAACTAGCTGATCCTACTTGCAGCTCCTCAGTGCATGAACTCTGGACCAGGATGAGTTTGTCTTGAAGTTGGGAAAGATCTCGTGGAAGCAGGCGTGTAGAGAAAGGACCAGGTGGAGGGGGTACTCTGCTGACTTGGACCCAATGATCAAGGCCAGTTCCAAGGGGAGGGGGCAGGTGTCTCACCCCTCAGATGTGGCTGCTCCCCAGATGTCTTCCATTCTCGCTGAGGCAGTATGGCTGGCCAGGTTGTAGGCAAGGGAGTACAGCTAGATAGTGGACCTCATTAAGCCCCAGGCAGGTGCTTTGCGTGGGGAGAAAGGCGGCATCTCCTTTCAGGGAAGGAAACCCTCACAAATGCAATTTCCCACACCTGTCTGGGCCAGGTGAACAAGCAGCTGCTGGCTAAAGTTTCCCCATCAGTGACCCTGGAGTCCTCAGTGAGCGTTTATTTACTGAACGTTACTCCCATGGCCAGGAATGGGAGCAGTGTGGGGAGTCTCTGCAGAGCAGGGACATGTGGCTTCCTGCTGGAAAGATTTGCTCACTTGGACAGAGCTGAGATCTATAGCCAGGTCACAATCACCATTTCTATCTCACCCAGGCAGCCCTGAGACTGTCCCACTGGCAGGCCTCATGGCTGTAGCCCACTCCAGGGTGCAAACATGGCAATCTTATAATTAATAGAATTACAAAGAAGGGAGGGACTTTGGGCTCATTATCAGTTCAACTGGCCTTTCGATTCCTTTTGAAACTCCTCTGCAAACAGCCTTCGAGTGCCTACTAACATGCCTCTAGTGATGGGATGCTCACTACCTTCAAAAGTTTCCACTCGAATGCACTAGACATTGTCTTATTGGATTGGGGCATGGATTGGTCCTCTCAGCAACTCTGGAAAGTCACCGGGCCTGCTGCTCATGGGAGAGTCAGGGCTAGAGAAACCGATCCTGCTGCTGGGGCTCAGGAAGGTGGCCACAGTTGGTGGTTCAAGAATCTCAGTAATTTCAGTCCTAACAAATAGTCCTTGAGTCCCCAAGGGGAAGGTCGCGGCATGTTGCTTTTCACTGCTGTGTAATATCTCATCATAAGACTGCAGCACTGCCTGATGGGCATTTGGGTGTGTTTCAAGCTTGAATGAATAAATCTCACATGAATGTGTCTCACAAACACAAGGCTGGGCAAAAGAAGTCACAGCCCAAAGAGTATGCTTTTCATTATTCGATCTTATGCTTTTATGGGGAGGGAGATGATAATGACTGGAAGGGGAACGGAAGGGTCTCTGGGGTGCTGGTGATGTTTCAGTTCTTGAGTTAAATGATGATTATACAGATGTGTTTACTTCATGAAAAATCAAGCTGTACATCTATAATCTACGTCCTTTGACATATGTATGTTATTCTTTATCAAAACACTTATTTTACAAACGAGAGCTCCACCATGATTGATCTTAAAATAACACTGCTATAATGATGAGTGTTACGGGACTTACACTTTCCTACGGACGTGCAACAGATAAGAGGAGGCTGTGAGGGAGATACCATTTTGCAGTTACGGTGAAAAGTCCAGCAATAATACAGATATCATTAGTCACTGAAATTTGTGGGCTCCTACCACATGTCACATACTGTTTCAAATGTTGTCTGTGTATGAATTCATTGAATCCTTGTGACAACACTAGGAGGTTAGCATTCCCATTTTGCAGAGATGGTAAGGGAGCCCCAGAGAGGTTGGGTAAACACCGAATGGTCACACAGCCAATAAGTGGTAGAGCTGGGGTTCTAGAGTCTGCTGTCAAGGGTGCAAGGTGCTGAGCTCACAGGATGCCACCCTAAATGCACCCCTGAGCTGGTTCTGGGGAGGCAGGGCTGGGCTGGGAAGCCCTCCAGGCTCGGCCACTGGCCCAAGCGTTTCTGGCCAACTGAGAGGAAATGCACCCCCACAGCGTGGATGTTGTCGTATTTTTAAAAAGAAGTAAATAAGCCTCCTCATTTGCATGATATTTCACGCTGACTCTGCCTCTCAAACTACACATGGCACTGTGGGATGCCTGCGATATTTTATAAAGTTAATAACTTTCTCTTAATTGGATGAGTTTATAGAATAGTCTGAGCAATTAACAATAATTACGCCAAAGACACTTTGATTCCAAGGATGCTCCACAAACATTGGCGTATTAAGCCATTTAGGAAAAAAACAACAACCTACAACACAGTGACACAAGACAACACACAGGCACATACTCGCTCCCTGCAGTCCCGTGACCCAGAATAAGTCGCTGTTTCCAGGCCACGGGATGACAGGGCTTCTCGGAGATGCTTAGGAAAGAAATGGCTCGTGTCACACTTCAGTACACTCCTGCACCTTCTTCCCTTTGCCCTTCTTTGCTACAAAGAGGGGTTGGCAGGGCCAGGTCCTGCTGGCACTCGTTGAAGGACACACTGTCCATGCCCAGGTGACCATGCAGGACAATGCCTCCTGAGCAACTGGCGTAGACTCCCAATAAACTAGGTCTACAATAGCCCCTGCCTGCCTCCCTGTGTCTCTCTTTCATATGCTACCTTTGATCTCAACAATATATTTCTCAGGATGACTTCATCCAAAAGGACGATTGCCAAGGAACATGGAATTCAACATCACCCAAATCAAGGTTTTGAGCTATTCACTCTAATGTTTCGTGGTTTCTTCAACATTCTACAAGGCGCTTGTTCGGTCTTTGCCAGAACACCTCCAACTGATGGGGAGTGTGCTACCTTCTAAAGGCATCCATTCCATTTTAAGGTCGTTTTAATTATGAGAAAAATCTTCTGTATAGTGGAGCTTCTCCTTGGAGCTCCCACCTGCTGGTTCGACACTTTGGAGAATAAGTGAATTCCCTCTTTCACATGACCCCTTTGGCTTTTCATCACCTGGCTGAGCCATGTTCTCCACCACCAGCCTGAGTCTTCCCTTCTTTAGGCTGCTGATCCTTGGTTCTTGTTACCTTTCCCTCATCCTAAGCCGGCTTCAGAAACCCATCCATCTGAATAGCAAATTCCAGCCTTAAGACAAAATAGGACCCTAGTCTGACATGTTCATGTGACCTTCATCTCTTTATATAGTAGCTTAGGTTTGGTTCGCTTCAATAAAACAAAACAAAATGAAACAACAAACAAAAAGAATCAGTCTCTGCAGGCAAATAGATGCCTGTGTTTGACCCAGGGAGGGGCGAAGGGAGGGAGGAGGAGAGACCTATCAATGGGGCAAAGGAGAGTAGGATGGAGAGATGGGATCTCTTGCTCCTAAGGCTGTCTTAGGCCGCCCAAGTCCAGTGCCAGCAGGCTTGTCCCTCAGCCCCTTGGGATAGCTTTAAGCGCCACCACCCCTCATTCCTGGGCAGGGTGTCCCCAGGAGAGAGAGACCTCCATTCCAGGCTGCAATAATGCAGAAGTGTGCTCCTTTGTCTGCACCATCCCACCATCGAGGCTCGCTCAAAGCGCCTCGCTGTGGCTGGGCTTAGGGAGCCAATTCCTGACCCGTCTTCTTTGCCTTTCTCTCTGTCCCCTACCCAGCTCCACTCTTGCCTTTACGGTTCTAGCTTGGGGTGCCCCTGCCAGCCCATCTGTTCAGTCCCATATGCTTCCCGCAAGGACTGCCAAGTCGAGACCGGTGCTCGGCGACTCGACTCCAGCCCCAGTGGCTGGATTGAGGCCTTTTTTGCCCAACCTGGTCGCTAGGAAACAGCCTGGCTGCCACGCTGAGGCGGGGCCTCCACATGGGGTGGTGCAGCAGGACCGTGTCTGTTGGCCCCCGGGGCACCTGATGAGCACCCAGGCCAGTCTCCCAGTGGGGACTGCCCCTGGTCAGGATCCAGGTCCTCGGGAGAGTGCAGATGGGCATGACCCTCTCAGGCTGGAGAGTCCTACCCATTGTGAATCTGTAAGTCATGCAGAGCAGAGGTCCGTTTTGGAAAAACTAATATTTATAGGACAATTGGAAAGATGTTGAATCTTTTTATTGTGCCCTTTGCAAATCTGTTGTTCCTTTTTAGCTAAAGAACTTAAAAGTGATTGTGGATAACATATTTTGATTCCAAAATGTTCATGTTGGTATACTTAAAGAGGCATAAGTGAAGATTTGAAAAACACGGCTGCATTTCAGAAATGCAAAGTTTCTCCTATTTTTCTTACTCTTTTGTCAGTGGTGAAGTGGTTTATAGATGCATCTTTATATATTTTCTTACATCCACAACCGGTCCTAGGTCACTGGGTACTGGATTCTATTGACCCTTCCTCAGCAAATTCTTTTGATGGGGCACTAAAAGGCATGATGCAAAGAAGCAATGTAACAACAACAAAAATCTTGGCTTCAAATTCTGACTCCTGTATTTATTAGCTTTCTGACCTTAGGCAACGTCTCTGAGACTCAGTTTCCCGATCTATAAAATGGGAATTGTAATTTCTACTCCATAAATTTGGTGAGAAAATGAGTTAAAACATATTTGGTGAGGGCACGCCTGGGTGGCTCAGTGGTTGGGCAGTTGCCTTTGGCTCAGGTCATGATCCCAGGATCCAGTATCGAGTCCCGCATCGGGCTCCTGTGGGGAGTCTGCTTTTCTCTCTTCCTGTGGCTCTACCTCTCTCTCTCTCTGCGTCACTCATGAATGAATAAATAAATCCCCAACCCCCCCCCCAAAAAAAAAAAGATTTGGTGAGACGCTTGGCACAGCGCCTGGCACACTGGAAACAATGAATCGTTGCTTAATAGACCAGCCTAGTAAATCACCGCCTTGTGATTTTGAGGTCCCAAAGGTGAACAGTCCCCAAACAGTGTCCTAGCTTCCCCAGGACAGCAGAGAAAGGCCTGGCCAAAGCTCTTCAAGTAGATGAGGAAGCAGCTCGGACCAGCAGACATGGGGACGTGATCCAGCTTCTCTGCACAAACCAGAACTAGGTCTGAATTTAATCAGCCACGAACAGCAGAGAGCTAACAAATTGCTGTCTTTACCCTACCAGTCCGTGTAAACACTGCCAGCTCCCTCTTCCTCCCCGCTTCTCTTCTCCACCCCCCTCACACACACACACACACACACACACACACACACACACACACACACACACCTCCCCCCTTAGATTAGCTTGGATCCCAGTTTTATAAGGCCATTCTGACACCTACAGCCAACCAACTGCTCCATTTAATAGGAAAGACACTGTGACTGAAATTAACTCCAGAGGGGGAGATTTCCAAGCCACTGCTCAGACAGGCTCGTCCGCTTGCCACCAGTTTGGTGTAGAGCCCCCCACCTTGCCACACCTCCTCTCTTCCCTTCTCCATGTCCCAGAGGAAACACCCTTGCCCCTATAAACTCAACTTAGGCTTGGACAGTCAGGATGGGGTGCCATTTCCATAGGCTCTAGTGGAGACCAAATGCACAGAACATTAAGAGTCAGTGTTGAAGATGAGCAAGAGTGGACATGGAATCAGACAGATGAATTCTACTTCCATCTCCACTGCTTATTAGCTGTGTGACCTTGGGCAAGTCTCTAGGCCTCTCTGGGTCTCCGTCTCCCTAACTGCAAAATGGGTCCAATGATAACTACTATGGGTGACTGAGAATTCGGGAAAATAATGCACATGTGAATGTTTCATGTAGTACCAGGCATATGTAGTAGGTGCTTAATGGATGACAGCCCATGTAAAGCCTGCATTTCAGCTTTGAGACAGGGACAGAAAAGTCTCCCAGCCTGCAAGAATTTCTTTATTCCAGCTAAATAGTTTACTGTCTATGGACATGGCATCTGGGACAATTAAGTCGAGAATGGAAGATACTTGTGCTCCTTTCAAAGCCCAGCTCGAAATTTCCTTCCATTAGGAAGCTTTCTTTGATCAAACCATTCAAGTTTTATTGTTCTTTTTATTGGGTGCCTCTCAGTACCTACGAACACATTTGAGACTATAGAGAAATCTCAATTATAAGTAAACATGATAGGTGGATGTTTAACTTTGCACACAGTTAGGAACCAACGCATTTGCTGACGTTTGAAAACCCAAGGTTAACTTAATTTGCAGGTAGCTCAGTGGTGACACCTATCTGTGAAGTCTAGTGCTACACACTGGCTCTATTAGACACAGATATTTTAATGAAAGGTCAAGGCAGGGAGACTAGTGCTTCAATGGAGAAGTCAGGATTCTGAGGCTCAGGAAAAGGATCAATGTGTATATGCGCAGGTGCATTTTCTTTGCAAATGTTAATGTACCTTGTTGTGCAGTTGGACTCTAGGATTCCAAGAGTAGGGCTGCATGTAGATACGAAGATCTACCTTAGTAGATACGAAAGATATACTTTGGGGAAGATAATGTAGATATGAAATTGGGAGCTGGGCTCAGGCATTTGTTGGCCCTATGGTTTTGGGTAAGTTAATAAACATCACTAAGCCTCATTTCCTTATTTATCTACTAGAGATAATATTTACCTCAAAGGATTAACCTAGAGTTTCAAGAGATAATGTGAAAATACTTGCCACTCACTAGTGGCATGTCCATAAGACATGTACATAGCTTCCCTGAGACTCAGTTTTTCCACCTGAAAAGTAGGATCATCATGAGGCTACCATGAGGATCAAGTGAAAGGATGTGTTTTGTAAAAAGTATTCTATTGATTGAAGCACTATTTAAATATTTCGCTGTTAGTATGGCAAGCATACTACATGGTTTGAAACCTACACGGCCCTCATTCCATATTTATGGAAGGAATGAATGGTGGATTGAGAGACCATTTGCCTAATCTAGGCTCAAGTGTTTGCCAAAATGAAGACCAAAATAAAAGTAGAAGAGGTCTGACCAGATTATTACCAGACTGATTTTTTTTCCCTACCAGAGCCATATTTATCTTTGCTCACCCCAAAGGGCCAACAGTCTGGAAGCTCTGCAGAGGAGGCTGGTACCCTTGCTTCACTGTGGAGTTACACACCTTCTTTGGTGTGGAATGATGAAGCTGAGAAGCCACCATCTGTAAGATGTGGATTTTGATTTGTCTTTCAGAAGCAGGGGCCTGATATACAAAGGTGCCCTCACTTATTTTCCCCATGCTGGATGGCATGCAGGTAGGAGGGAGCTGGGTAATGATGTATGGTACAATGGAGCCTATCAAGCCAACAGCCCAAAAGTAGATCCCACACATACTTCCTGGGTCTCCCAGAGCACTGTCCCAACAAATGAGCTGACTATTCCCTTCATTCTCAAGTGGAGCATTTTGGTGTATACATTCTGGAGTGCCCCCTCCACTGCAGAACTGGATGAAGGAGGTTGTGGCTTCTCGTTCATGTCAGATTTCTCCTACTGTATTCAGTTCTGAGTGACCTGATCCCTGATCCACTGGAGAGGAGGGGAGCCCAGGACCCAGGGCCATCAACAGGACTGTGAAGTAGATCGAGTTGGTCTTAACTACATATACTTTGGTGCTCCTCACTCTCCGAAGGCATTCAGCATACAAGATGTTTCCGATGCTGTGCTTCTACAGGATCATATGGGCAACAGATTCAGTAAGTAACACACATGATGTATATCTATGGGGAAATAATAATATTCACCAAGTCTACATTATGGATGAGATACTGCAAGATGCACGCACATACAAGGTCTTCTGCTGGGCGGAATAGTACAGCCATCATGGGCGTTGACTTTAAAGCAGACTAGTCTGAGCTCAGATCCTGGTTCCACCCTGACTAGCTTTGTGGCCTCAGGCCTCAGATATGTTATTTAATATCTCAAAGCCCTACACCCACCTTCCTCACTCTTCAGGGACCAAGAACCCTGGTTTTCATCAGCTAACATCAATTGTAAACCCCTATGACGGTAAGGGGCATCCACTTGTCTAAAATGCTAAACTCTTCCACTGGAAGAGTGCTGGTATGAGATCTGGGGTCAGACAGTCTCTGATCCATCATTCAGCAGCTATGGGACTTTGGGGAAGTTAAATACACTCAGGGTCCATTTCCTTGCCTCTAAAATGGAGATAATATTGATACTGATCTCTCTGTATTGCTGTGAAGGTTAAATAAGATGATGCTTCTAAAAACACTTAGCCCAGTGGCTGGTACATGGCAAATGTTCAATAAATCCTGCCTCATATCAACTAAATATCCCGACAGACCAGGCAGCAGAGGCTCAAGAAATTAAGTAACTTGCTGAGATCACATACCTGGGATTTGAACCCAGCTCTCTGACACCAAGACCAGCAGTGTCTCTCTCAGGGGACAATGGCTTGCTGTTCCCTTGCATGAAAGGTAGCCACGATTTTTGCAGACTCCGTGAAGGCTTTTCTCCCAAGAGAAGAGTGGTGGGTGTTCAGGGACCAGAGAGGACAGGTGGGAAGGGAGCTCTCTGTATAGGAGGGACAGTGGAGAAATGGGATAGCTTACCCTCGGTAAACCAGTAACTTTCCTTTTACCATTTGTTGGTTCCAAATTAAGTCTAGCCAACTCGCTGAGCCACCCACCAGCTTCAAGTTGATTGAAATGAGCTGAATTGAAGTGACAGCATCATAAGGTACTCACAGAGAAGGGCGAGAGGGGTCAAGAGCAGAGGCTCAGTGCAGTGCCAAGAGCCAGAGGAGGGCCCTTTAGCAAGGCCTGGAGAGAGGAGGGGACTCTGATTTTGTCTCCAAAGAATGACAGGAGCCACTTTTGACCTTGTGGCTCTTGATAGGGGGATGCATGGCAAGGCGATCTTAACCTGCAAATAGAAGGGGATTTGGAGGTTCCAAGTCCATCTGTGAGTGGGCTGTGAGGGACAGAGGTGGGAAATGATCCCATTACAAGTTAAAAAGAATGTATCAGGTATACTTGGGTTTTCTCCTCTATATTTTGGCCTTTTAATTTTATGGCTTGCTCACATCTGGGTGGGATAACCCTTTATGGTGCGAGGCATTCCCATGTACACGGGTGGCCCCGGAGAAGAGCCTGAGCCTCACCCTCACCATCACCCTCAGCCCTCGAGCTCATTCACTCCCAAGCTGGGTCCAGGGAAGCACCCCCACCCAACCCTCATGGAGAGACTTCATAAGCCCCTGGTTCAAATGCAGTCCTTGGCTAGAATCACAGCTTCAAGAGCCAGCCTGCAGAGTAGAGAAGCCTTCTAGCGAGGATTTCTCTGGAAGGGCCACAGATTAATTTGTGGCCTGGGAGAGAAGACAGAACCAGAGCTTGGGGTGCAGGATGGGCTTTTGGGTCTAGGTCAGCAGTTCCCAAACTTGACTGCACATTGGAATCACCTGAAGAGCTTTCAAATCCACCAGCATCTGAATGACATTGGTCTCAGTGTGGCCTTGGCTTTGGACAGTTTAAAAGACCCCCGGGTGACTCGAATGTGAATCGCTGGTCTAGGACTCCCTTCGAGAAGGGGTTCTGCTTCACAACAAGCCTCCAGCTCTCCCACTCCAAACACACAGGGAGTCTCTGTGGGGACCTCAGAGATTGTTGGGAGGGGAGTCCAGCTCAGCACAACCACTTAGACATAAAGCTGTCTGAGCAAAGGAATGCCGGGACCCACTGGCTTTCAAAAGGTGCCCATTGGCTCTCAAAACACCTCTGCCCCCCACCCCCTAACACCTGCAGCTCCTTTCACTGAGACAAAGCTCTCTATTCCATGGTGAGAGATAAGGCTTAAAACACCACCACCCTTGAGGGAAGAGAAAGTGACTCACACTCATGCTACGCTATGAGGAGCATATGTGCTATATATGCTAAGCATATATGCTAAGCGTGATGAGGAGGGAGAGAGAAAAACCCTTAGCTGTGTTGCCTGCCTGTGAAAACAATAAACCTACAGTGGGGTCCCTCATTTTAGAAATGAAGAAATGGGGTCCCAGAGGTGGGATGTGACCTGACTAAGGCCATCTCTTTAGCAGGTCAACAGTAGAACCTATGAGCGAGGAGGATACTTTGCACCCTTGACACACAGGGTATGGGAATGGCCTTGACTCTGAAAAATGAAGGCGCATCCCATAGGTGCCCCGTATCAGATATCACACTGCCCCAAAATGGCATTTGGAAATATATCAGGCATTTTTTTATTGTTAGTGAAAATGTCCCTTGGGGGTGGGGGCACGTTCGGCATAGCCTGCTCCTGTTAGGAGCCTCCCCAACCTCTGGCGTCAGACCTGGAGAGGCATAGCCTGCTCCTGTTGGGAGCCTCCCCAGCCTCTGGCGTCAGACTGGGACAGAGGATCAGACCAAATGGCCATCTGCCCCTGCATAGCCCAAGTGACCCTGGTCCCCTGTAGGTGCTACACGAGGCACAGGGCTTGTCGGGGAGGGCTGTCCTTTCCGGAACACACAGGACACGCCCTGCATTGCCAGGACACTAGTGGTGACTGTGGGCATTTGCACTGCTGCCTGGCTGCTTTTGGGAGGCATCCCTCTCTCCTTAATCTGAGGATCTTCATACTTTCTCAGTTGGACAGTGGGGCAAGATTAGACTGATGGGGCACCAGCAGGTAGCTAGACTCGGGGCTATTTTATTCACTGGGGCAGTCACGGGTCCCCCCAGCCTGTCTCCTTCTCCATAAAGGTGGGTGGTGATGCCGATTGCCTTATTGCAGCGGGGACCAAGCGAGCAGTGTGTACAAGTGTGTGTCAGACTCTAAAGCTCTATACCAACAAGCCCCCTTGATGCGGGGGGCTACTTTCTCACGGTCGCGAGGCTCCCGGCACCCTCCTGGTTCCACGGCCCACAGCTCCCTAGAACCGTCCTTCCCATCTGACTTACTCAGGGCAGGGCCAAGAGGGCCTAGCAGCAGGCACAGAGTAGGGCAACTCTCACAATATACTCCTCAGTGTCTGTTTCCTTGCCCACGACCGTGCAGCACCCTCCTTCTCTAGGAAGAAAGAGAGGAGGGGGGAAAACCCTACAGAAAAAAAGCAGCCAGGCCTGTCGGCAGCGGTTCCTGCGAGACTTTACCTTTAGGAAGATGAGCTGACATTTATGGTGCGAAGTTTTATTTCTGTGGTAAATAACCTCTAATGGTGTAGGTCATTACACTAATTATAGCAGATAATTAATTTTCTAATTCTTTTTTTAGGTGGCCACATATTACAAGAGAAACATAATTTATTCCTTTTCTTCCTGCACAGAAATGACACGGCTTGTCCTGTCTCCCTGTCCCCCCAGAACCTGAGAGAGCAGGGAGTTTCCTCTTCAGGCCCCTGGCCCACCAAGATACCCCTGGAGGCTGCAAAGATCCCTCCAGTCCTTCCTTGTGTGTTGTTCTCATGCAAAGCTTTCCTCGCCACCATCTGAGAGGGATTTTCAGTGGCTCCGTCCACCTGAGGCTGGTTCCCTGGGCCCATGGCTGGTGCTTACCTTCAAGGCTTTGGCTAAAGGCTGTCTCGTGCCCTTCCTGGTGGAGGCAGGGCACACAGGGTGACAGCCCCACATCACCACACTCGCTCCCGCCTCTGAGCCATTGCATTTGTGTTCCCTACCATCTGGGTGTGCCCTTCCATGCAAACCCTGTCCGTGACCAGGTCTTGGCCCTGCTTTCAACTCAGTGGCCATAACTTTGCACAAGTTTATCTTTACAGCTCCCAGCAGGGAATTTTGGGGACTCCTGTGCCAGGCATTTTGCATACATTGCCTAATTTAATTTTCTTTCCTTTTTTTAAAGACTTATTAATTTTTTTTTTTAATTTTAGAGGGAGAGAGAAAGAGTCAGGGTAGGGGTGAGGGTGAGGGGGCAGGAGAGGGAAAAATCTCAGACTCCTGGCTGACCGTGGAGCTCGATGAGGGGTTTGATCTCATGACCATGAGGTCATGAGCTGAGCCAAAGCCAAGAGTCAGAGTCACCCAGGTGCCCCCCCAATTTAATTTTCTAAGGAGATTCCAAGATTCTGGATGAGAAGCTGAGCAGAGGCTCAAAGAAGCTAAATGCCTTGTTCAAGATCACACATCTGGGAATGTGGCCATGCTGGGCCCGAGTCCTGGTGGCTCTGCCTTCCGTGTTTAGCCTCCCAGTTCAGTGGGAAGCACTGGATTTACAGCAGGAAAGCCTCCCCAGCTCACCACATGCTCTCTCTCTAGATCTTGCCTTCCCAAAGCTTCAGTTAGCTCTGCTGGCCCCTCAGTCTGTGAGCACATCCCAGCCTCTCTCCTGAGCTCCACCTGCCCCTCAGACACGCCAAGCTGCAGAGGGGCCTGCCATCACTCCCCCTCTCCACACACAGTCTGCTTCCAGGCTTCATTCATTCACTTGGGACATTCTCTACTGAATCCTTAACTGACAGATATCTGGACACTCCCGTTCACAGCAGCATTATTCACGAACGCCAAAAGGTGAAAGCAATCCAAGTATCCACAGACACTTGGATAAACAGAATGTGGTCCATAACTACAATGGACTATTGCACAGTCTTAAGACGAGAAAAAAACTCTGACAACGGATGGACCTTGAAGACAGTACACTGAGTGAAAAAACCTGTCACAAAAGGACGAATATTGTGTGATCTACTTAGAGGAGAACTTAGAGTAGTTAAATTCATAGAAACAGAAAGCAGAATGGTGGTTGCCAGGGGCTGGGGGAGGAGGAAATGAGGAGCTGTTGGATAATGGGTACAGAGAGCTTTAGTCTGAGATGATATAAAAGTTCTCGAGATGGATGGGTGTGAGGTGGTGGCTGTACAACAACGTGAATGTACTTAATGCCACCGCACACTTAAAAAGTGGTTAAAATGGGGGCGTCTGGCTGGCTCAGTCAGAAGAGCATGTGATCTCGATCTCAGGGTTGCGAGTTCAAGCCCCAAGTTGGGTATAGAAATTACTAAAAAAAAAAAAAAAAAAAAAAAATTTAAAGCATTAAAAAAATGGTAAAAATGGCAAATCTTTTGTATGTTTTACCACAATTTTTAAAAAGCTCTACTGGGTGCCTGTCACAGGCCAGATGCTGTTCTAGGTTGTGGAGATACGGCAGCGAACAAAACAGAGGGGAAAAAGAAATCCCTGCCCTCGTGAAGCTTACCTCCTAGTTGGAGAAGAGAGACAATAACCAAGTAAGGAAATTGATAGTGTACATAGAATGGTTGATAAGTGCTACGAAGAGAAATAAAACAGGGGAACGGGGAGGAGGATGATATGGGAGCTGCCACTTCATAGAGAGGGTCAGAGAAGGCGTCTAAGAGGATGCTGGAGCCCACGCCTGAGCATGGACAGACTGAGCCACATGGATGCTGCTCCTGTTGGAAACCCAGCAAGTGCAAGGGCCCTGAGGCAGGGGGCCAGCAGGCCAGATCATGGAGGGCTTGGCGGCCAGACCTTGGATCTCCTTCATGTGATCTTACTGTGCTTCACGGCACCATCATTTTCCCTGTCGGCTGGCTTCTAGACGCTGGACTAACTTGGCTGATTAAGAGCTTGGACTCTGAAGCCAGACTTCCTGGGTTCACATTCCAGCCCCCACCTCCCAGAGGCATGGCCTTGAGCGAGATACTGACCACCTCAGGCCTTAATTTCCTCATCTGTAAAATGGGTATGGTAACAGTAACGCCTCCTCTATATAACGAGCACTCACTATTCTCTCAGTTTGCTTTGACCTTCGTGCTCCCCCCCCTACACAGCTGATCTAGTGCCAAGTCCTACGGAGTCAACCTCCATGGGTCCAGAGTGGTTGCTCATGGGCCTCCAGCACCCGGGACACAGTCTCTGAAGGACAGCTAGGTTGCTGAGCATGAAACCCCACAGAGGCCCTGCACTGACCCTCCTGCACCCCCCTCCCTTCCCTTGACCGGTTACCCCCCTTTCCTTGGTTCTGAGCTTGCTTCTCCTCCCTGGTGTGATGCCTGCTGCTGCCTCCTAGGTAGGACAGGGGCCTCTGGCTCACCCTGGCCTCCCCAGAGTCCTGCCGTCCACCTCCCCAGTTGAGGCCCGTCTACACCATGCCCAGGTCACACCCTGGCTTCTCGGCTTCCTGGACAGTCCTGCTTCTGCCTTCTCTTCGGTCTGATGTCACCCAACTGGCTATCACATCCGTCCTGCTCCTGCCTCCCTCTGCCAAAGTCACTCCAGGTCCCGGCGCTGTGAGGCCCCAGCCGGGCACCGAGTACGGGCCATCCAAGTAGCACATGTACTCCCCAAACACAGATGGAAATCAGAAATGGCAGACTGATCTGTGTTCATGAAGCTTAAAAGAAATAAAAATAAAAACAGATCTAGGGATGAAAAGGAAACAATGAAGAAGAATCAGCTCTACTTCAATGTGAATGTGCTCCACAGTGAGGGCTGGTGATTTTCAGAGACAGGTCACCGTCTGGAGGGTGGTGCAGGCTGTGAGGTCTAGTTTTGGAGGCTCGGTGGTGCTGACAGCTGACTGCCTTGGGCAAGGCAACACCCCTGGTACCCCCAGTGCTCCCAGTTACTTTCTCCAGGAGGCCCCAGTTCCTGCTGTGCTGGTTGTGCTGGGAAGCTCCAAGCTTGCTCCCCCTCGAGCCAGAGGACCGCAGAGCTTATGGCAGTCTGTGCTGAGCCCTGGGACCCCAAGGCAGGGTGGCCTGAGGGCCACACACAGGTGCTGGGATGTGGGATGGCCCCTGGGGAGGCCTGGGGACAGAGCATAGTGCTCTCCCAGCCAGGAGGCAGCAGCCAGAAAGGCCTGGGCAGGGTGACAACAAACTCCTAGCAAGATAGGCAGGTGGAGCAACAGAAACCCCAAGCAGCAGACAATGGGGGAGACGGTCTGAGAAGGCTCTGAAGTGTGGGGTGGGAGGGAGAGGAGAGATGGGTGTTCCCCTCGGACACGGGGATGTGGTGTCCCACTCTGGAGCCCCTTCCTCGTTCTTCTCCCAGGCCCCTAACGTGCTCTAAGGAGAGTGGGAGGACGGGGAGCAGACAGCAAGACCAGCTGAGTGGGCCCGGCCACACTGGCAGAGTGGGTCACCGAATGCCCTGGATATGCCTGCCTGCCGCTAATTGGCCTAACACACAAAACACACATCTGCTCAGCTCAGTGGCCTTGGAGACATGCAGATGTCTGCTCCCAAACCCGCAGCGCCTTCCGCCATTCCAGGCCAGGGCTCCGGCTCCCAGGGCTCCCGGGGTGCTCTGTGTGTGGATAGGGGGCAGCAAGGCCAAGCAAGGGGTGGGGGAAGGAGGCAGACAGTCCACGTGGCCAAGAAGCCTCCCCCTGGGGGCACAAGGAAGTCCTGTCTCCCCGCCACGAACCCATGCTGACCACACACTTGGCCAGTTTGACAGGAACCTCTGGCCACACTGCACTGGGGTTCATGGTGGTCCTGAGAAGTAAGAACCAGCATTGCCTCCACTTTACAGATGAGGAAACTGAGGCATAGAGAGGCAAAATAAACTGACCACAGTTACAAAGTGAGTGGGAGGCAGGGCCTGAGTCGGAAAGCAGGCACTTGGACTCCAGATTCTACCCTCTGGGAATGACATCGAGCCTTTCTTAAAGACTGTCCCTACCAGGGCACCTGGGTGTCTCACTCAGGGAAGCATCTGCCTTCAGCTCAGGTCATGATCCTGGGGTCCTGGGATCAAGTTCAGCAGGGAGTCTGCTTTGCCCTCTCTCTCTCCCCCCACTCATGTTCTATCTCTCTCTCTCTTGCTTACTCTCTCAAATATATGAATAAAATCTTAAAAAAAAAAAAAAAGTCCCTACCAGACCATTTTGTGTAGTGACTGGGAACCCAGTCAGACGAAGAGCGCCTGGTTCAAACCTCAGCTCTGATACTCCTCCTAGATGTGTGTCCTTGTGCAGGTCATAGGACTACTCAGTGCCTTAGTTTCCTCATCTATAAAACTGGGGTAACAGCCTTCGCAGACAAGGATTATGAGGATTGAATGAAATAGGGCACATAACATGCTCAGGATGGAACCCGGCACATAGTAGGTGCTCAATAAACACGAGCTGTTACTATTTTGTAGGAAGGAGAGCACTGGTGCCAAAGGTTGGGGAGGGGTGGGTGAAAGAGGAGAAACATGAAAGGGCCTTTGGAAGGACACCACTGCTCACCATCCTTGGGCCAGAGGTCCTTCCTGGGACACAGCCACCCGGAAGACCCAAATCTGGGCTTCCTGTGGCCTCCTGCTGCTGCCCAGTTTTATCCCTACTTGTCAGTGATGACATATCTCAGAAAGCCTCTCCTGCAGACACCTGCCTGGCTGGACCACGGGACAGAGAGAAGGGGAGCTTCCCAGGGCTTCTGGAACCCATTGTTTCTATGTTTGGTGTTCCCTAGGAAGCCCGAAAGGAGACCCATGGGGCCCCCACCAGTGTTCACATGGCACACCCCAAACCATCTTTCCAGTGTCTTCTTCCCACTGGATCTCAGAACGCATAGTGGCCTGGGTCTCAGAGAATAGAGAAATTAGTTTAAAATTAGTTTATTTTGAAAGATGCCCAGAGGGAGAGAACAAGGCTTAGTAGGAAAGAATACATGAGAATATTAGACCTTGGGGGCAGGTGGATGTTTCAGTGAGCATGCGTGTGTGTGTGCATGTGAGTGCGCATGTGTGTGTGCCCTGTGGACAATTGTGCATGTATGTGTGGACATGTGTGCATATGCATATGAGTGTGCCCTGTAAACATGCAGGAGTGTGCCTGTGTGGACATGTGTACATGTGTGTGTGCACTTGTGTGGACGTGTATGTCCTGTGTGCATGTGTGCATGTGTGCGCATGAGTGCCCAGCACTCCAAAGCCAAACATCTGCCCATCTAACCATCCAACCATCCCCACTTCCGAGGCTTTTCCCTGGGCCAGGCCCTGAGCTAAGCTCTGAAGTGACAGAGGACAGCAACCCAGGCCCGGTCCATGGGGAGCAGCCCCCTAAGCAGAAGAGGGAACCATGCACACCGTGAGTGGTGACCTCAAAGCCAGAGTTCCTAACCATGAGGCCACACGGCCTCTCAAAGAGGGCTGCTCCAAGGTGGGCTCTAGGTGTCTTACCCATCCTGGAGGATGCCACGTACCACCTTATCTTTTGCCCTGCTCATCAGGAAAGACACCACCAGGCACGGTGTCTGCAATCTGGAATTTGGGGTGACAATTACCACAAAGGGTGGGCAGCTGGGGACACTGTGTGATCTTCGGTGTCTGGGGGTACCCGGACATCCACTGGCTGGGAGGTCATGCATCCTGCCCGAACCCACCTAGTCCAGCCCGGGCTCAGGGCACCCTTCTGTGAAGGAGATGCTTCTCTTCTCACTAAAAACACATCTCCCAGCTGAGAAGGCGGGTGGGGGGGGCGGTTAGGGAAGAGATAGGCAACCCCTTGCTCTCTGTCAGCGCAGAAGGAGGGCTCTGAATGCTCTAAAAACTAGGTTAAAAATGGCTTGGCTGTACCTATCTTATCTGCTTTACACTGAAAGCCTTCAGCGCGTGGCAGGTTTTCACGCAGAATTTTCCTTGCTAATCCCCCTTTGTTAGCTCTGATACCGGCATTGCAATACCAAGCTCGTCTGGGCGATTTGAGAGGGATTACAGACCCTCAATCCTTCAGCATGTGGGAGAAGAATGTTTTCTTAAATCAAATTTTACACAAACCTGTTTTCAGAAATAATCAAAGTGCAAATCCCTCCTCAGGACTGAAGGGTGGGGGGAAGACACTTGTCTCTTCAAAATTCAACACTGCATCAGGCACTCGTCCTCTTGGAGGGCGAGGCGAAGGAGCAGAGCCACTTGGCTGATTAACGGTACCAACCCTTCGTGTCCTTTTTCCACTTCTGAAGCAGGGCTCCGTGATAGGCAGGTAGGTCGGACGCTTTGGCACAGGATTGGCGCCGACCTGACCCTGCTCTCTGGATGCCAGGATGAGCAAGGGTGCGGGGGCCAGGGGCAGACTCAAATTCAACTTCAACAAGCAAGTGTATCTTAACCCGTCATGTCCCGTGCACCGTGCTGGGCTTCCTGGTGGGAGAGGGGGTTTTTGCTGTGATCGAGGAAGTTTTACCCTTGCCCTGCACAGTGGAGCAGGGGAGTAGCTACCTGTCTGGAGAATCTGGATGCAGGACAGATTGGAACAGGGGTGACAACCAAACAGCAAGTGCTATCCTGCTCTCTGAGAAGGCTTCCTGGAGCTGGGAGAAGCTGGGTGGGGGTGTGCTTCTTGCAGACTGGAACCCCGGACGCCTCCCGAGGGCGTCCTGTACCGAGCAGCAGAGGGACGGGAATCGACTACACCCATCGCTGCCTCCGCTTTACGTGAAACCGTAGCGGTACACCCCCTTGGCTGGTGTGCTACAGCGGGCTGTCTTTCGGGCTCTTTCCAGCTCCTCTGTGAGACTCTAGAAGGCCAGGGAAGGGAAACAAATGGTGCAAGGTGCTAGGGGCCTAGGAGGAAGCCTGCGCTGCCTGGAACTGGCACCCGTGTCTCCTCCCTAATGCGCTGCTGGCAGGCGCCGATCAGCAGAGCCCCAGAGCCACGTCCACCTGCAAATCCTCTCCCCTCCTGCCAACCCCGCCCCCTCTGCTCCTAGCAGCATACTCCTGAACCCGGGCCCCGGGCTGCAAGGTGGTCCCCTGCCCCTCGAGGCTGCCTCCACAGCAGGCAGGCCACCGATGGGAGTGTGGCGGTTCTGGGGCCACACGGCCTGGGCTTTCCTTTCCTGGTCCTGGGGAGGTGAAGGGGGGATGGTGAAGCGGGGAGCCTCTCAGAGCCAAGGCCTCCGGCAGCAAATGGGCCTTGAAATGGGATTTTGTCTCCGACGATGCGCTGTGGCTGGGCACAGGCAGCGGTGTGGCCAAGCCATAAACCCTCTCCTCCCTGGGCTGGCCCTCCACGCCTGCTGCGCCCCCGACAGGGCCGCTCAACAGTGAGCATATCGCCTCGTGGGGGCCGATTAGAGATGGATGTGCGGCCCCCGAGGTCACTGGAAGCTCGGGCTGTTCTCGGATGCATAACCCCAATATTTTCTTCTTAAGCAATTCTTCTGCTCTTTGATGTTCTGCAGCGACACACAATCATATTCGGTTTGGTGCACAGAAGGAGGAGGAGGAGGGGCCCGGGGGCGGGGGGGGGGGGGGGGAGGAGGCCCCGGCTCTGTCTGCCCGTTCTTCCCGGGCAAATTCAGTCGCACCATTTCATCCCTGGCTGGTCAGGGATTCAGCAAGCTGTGGGTTGTCTCTCCGCAGCGCCAGGATCACGGGGATCCGAGGGAAATGGTGCCAGCGGTTGGGTTTTATGGCTTCCAATGCAGAACTTCCTGATGTGTTTTATTTATTTTAAATTCCGGATTCACTTGCCAGGCTCCCTTTGCCAGGGTGCCCAGGGGGCTCAGAAGAAGGAGGGGGGGGGCGCCTCGGACTCCTGCTTGCCTGGGGGAGAGGAGAAGGTAGGAAATGAAGAAGGTGGGGGTGGAGGGGGCCCGAAGAAGATGTGAGGAAAAGGAGAAGGAGCAAAGGAGACAGACAGGTGGGGAAGCAGAGAAAGAGGGGTGTGGTTCACCAGAAGAGAGAAGTGGGGGGAAAGAGGAATCCATCCTCATGACACACAAAAGAGGAGGAAATGGCGTAGCAGAAGCCAGATGTGGGCTGGGAAGTGGGGTTTTAGCCACGACTGGGTCTGAATGGTGGAAATCTGTGGCCGGGTAGCAGATGGGGCGAAGAGGCTTACATCACTTAAGTGGCCCATCCCAGGGTTGAACCTCTAGTGCTTGCTCCCTCTCCTCCCTACCCTTTCCAAAGAAGAGCCAAACCAAACAGGACTCAGACACAGGGCTTCTGGCAAGTTCTCCTCCCTCCAGGTTCAGATCCCAGCATCCCCTGCCCTGCTCCCTGAAGCCAGAGGACTTGCCCTGGCAGGGGAAGGGAGTCAGAAATGGGAAAGGTCATGGGGCGCCTGGGGGGCTCAGTGGTTGAGCGTCTGCCTTCAGCTCAGGGCATGATCCTGGGGTCCTGGGATCGAGTCCCACATCGGGCTCCCAGCAACGAACCTGCTTCTCCCTCTGCCTTTCTCTCTGTGTCTCTCATGAATAAATAAATAAAATCTTAAAAAAAAAAAAAAAAGAAATGGAAAAGGTCAGTGTGGTAGTGGGGGGAGAACCATCTCCAAATGAGGCAAAATGGAGTCCGTCATTGACATTAGGGCTGCAGCGAATAAAATCACACCGCCTGTCTCCTGGCCAGACATTTGGGGAATAGGTGAGTATTTTCATGCATTCCTTTTTAAGAGTGAAGCGGCAAGTTTCATTATCATATTTTAATTAAAAGGAAAAAATCCTATTAAACAATTCCCAATGTATTCGGATTAGCAAAAACCAGCACCTGAGACCCAGTAGCTCAGCACGTGTGAATGCGCGAACCAGACTCCTTTCCCCAGAAAGTCTCTCTACACCCGCCCCTCCCCTCCCGCCAAGCAAGTGGCTTCCCAAGGGCTCCGTCCCAGGCAGGCCACAGTGGGCAGCCTGTGCTTCTCTCACACCCCCGAAGGAGGCAGTGGGAAGCTATATCCCCCCAAAATTCTCCAGAACCCCCTAAACTTCCTTTCAAAGCACCACTGGCAATAAACCTGGCTGTAGAAATAGGTAGTCCTGGGCTTAAAACTCAGTTTCCTTACTTTTTGGTTGTATAGTCCGTCGGAGGCAATTCCTTGATTTATCAGAGCTTTAATTTCCTGATTTGCAAAATGTAAAATTTACATCTACTTCATAGCATTGTTGGAAGGATTTGGAATTATATGTGAGAAGAACCTGGTACAGTTCCTAAGTTAGTGAGTAAATAAACAGGAAGAGATATTCTTATACCACTATTTGTAGACAAGAGAGAGAAATGACTTCCAGAAGCTTCAGATAAAACACACCTTGCTCCCTGGGCACGTGAGTCCATGCTGACCTGTCCCATTAACTATGTCACAGCTGTTGGGGTCACACTTTCTCTTGCTTCCTGGCCTTTGCGTATGCTGTTCCCGGACTGTGAACCCAACTTTCTACCCCCACATTCCCACCCACCTTGTCTGGTTAAATCCTACTCATCTGTCAACTCTGGATTTGGAAGTTACTTCCTTGGAGAAGCCTAGTCACCCTGGAGCTCGAGGCCTGTCCCTTGTGCTTCTTGCAATTCTAGTATCTGCTTCAGAGCATCTTAATTGTCCACCTAAGAGTCTGGAATCCTCCCCCTTGAGACTGTGAGCTCCTTAAGAGCAGGGACCAGGCCTGGTGCACCTTGGTGTCTCTCAGGTTATTATACATAGTAGGTGCTCAACAAATGAGATAGATGAGGGGAAATCAGACAACCAGATGCAAAATGGGTAGGGAAAAGTGGTGATGGAAGTGATAGTTTCACATGCAAATGACTTAGAGGTCCTACACAGGATCACTTGTTGAGATATGGTTCCCCCCTACCCAAACGCCAATGCAATGTGGCTGCATTAGCAGAGAAATCGTTTCCAGACAAAGAGAGTGATGACTCTGCTCCCCCTGCATGGGTAGCCGCAGCTGGGATGCTGGGGGTTGTTTTATTTTTATTTTTATATTTTTATATTTTTTATTTTGGGGGGGGGGGCGCTTATTTTAAATACTCATTTACAGGGCACCTGGGTGGTTCAGTGGTTGAGTCTGCCTTCTGCTCAGGTCATGATCCCAGGGTCCTGGGATTGAGTCCTGCATTAGGCTCCCTGCATGGAGCCTGCTTCTCCCTCTGCCTGTGTCTCTGCCTCTCTCTCTGTATCTCTCATGAATGAATAAATAAAATCTTTAAAAAAATAAACACCCATCTCCATGGTGGAGCCCATTCTTTAAAGCCCCCCGTGAATGGTGAAGGACCCCACTTCTCATGTCCTGAGACATGGAGGAAGGGTAGAAGATATTAGCTTAGAAGTGGTTTGGGCCTTTCCTGATGCCTCTCTGTAAGCTGAGCTGTTGTGGGGCAAGGTAGAGACTAGACGAGTTCTGGGTCACTCTAGGGGGAGACCCCAAACCTTCAGTGCATGGAGAGGCAGATCTGGTTCCACAGGGAGTCACCACCCATCCGGTTTGCCCGGGACTAACCTTAGGGAAACCCTTCAGCCTCAGGCAAACCTCTCCATTCTCATCCTCTCCCTCCCCACCAGCAGCAATCTTTGTTTCTATGGGTTTGCCTCTTCTAGATATTTTATATAAGTGGAATCCTTGACTATGTGGCCCTTTGTGACAGGCTTCTTTCACTTAGCAAAATGTCTTTAAGGTTCACCTG
This sequence comes from Vulpes lagopus, assembly GCF_018345385.1. Classification (NCBI taxonomy): domain Eukaryota; kingdom Metazoa; phylum Chordata; class Mammalia; order Carnivora; family Canidae; genus Vulpes; species Vulpes lagopus. Next base: position 42,239,650 of record NC_054833.1, on the reverse strand, counting down.
TGTTGCAGCATGATTTTTTTTTTCTAGCATTCCTTTCCACAGCCAAATAATATTCCATTTATTTGCATGGATATACTATATGATGTACCATCCACTTGATTCATTTATGAGCATTTGTGTTGTTCCTATCTTTCGGCTATTAGGAACAATACTCCTATAAACATTCATGTACGAGTCTTGTGTGGATGCAGGTTTTCATTTCCCTTGGGAGCGACCTGGGCGTGGAGCTGCCAGGCGTCTGGTCCCTCTGTGTTTAACAGTCTGAGAAACCGCCAGGCCGTTTACCAAAGTGGCTGCACCACTTTACATTCCCACCAGCAGCACCTGGTGCTTCTCCTCTCTCCCCACCCTTGACACCTGTTATCACCTGTTGGTCTAAGGATAGTCATCCTAGTGGGTGTGGCCGACACTTCAACAGTGAGACTAACGAGGCCGCCTGCAAAGTGGTGAGGCTCCTGACATTGCAAGTATCCCAATAGAGCCAGATGAGTCCTGGGGAAGGGCTGCCTCTGTCTGCAGGGAGGTTGGAAGGAATTAGGTCTCAAAATCTTTGGCTTTGTTACCCTCCTCTTGGGGCTCTAGGGCCTGGTGGAAGGCTGGGGAAGGGGACAGATGGTGAAGGAATGCAAAGGGCCAGGGAAAGGAGGGTGCGGAGGGGAAGGCTCGCTCTAGGGCCACTCTGCTGCAGGCTGGCTTGCTGTGGGAGGCAGAACCGGCTCAGGTGTCGCTGGTTGGGCCCCTGCTGCTGCCCAGTGTGGGAGAATTGGCAGTGGCTGCAGACACCCCAGAAACCACAGCCACCACCCTGCCCTTGCTGCCTCCCCCAGGCCTCCCCCTCTCTTCGTGGGGCTCTGCTGCCCATCTGCTCTTCTCTCCTTGACACCTGGCCTTTCTGTTTCTGTCTTGGCACCACAGAAGGGGCTTTTCAGCTACCCAGGAATGTCCTCGAGGAGGAGACGTGAGCAGACTGGGCAGGGCGCTCAGAGTGGGGTGGGTGGGAGTGCGGAGAGGTATATGCCAGTGCTTGGGGCCCCCAGAAAGCCAAAGGGGTGGGGCCATGCCTCATTTTGCCATCAGTCCCCAAATACACGACTAACTCAGTCCTCGTGCTTGTGCTGAGGAAGTGGTTCCCCGCTCACACACGTAAAACCCAGATCACAGCCCACTGATGGGCCAAGAGCTCCTTCCTTGCCAAGGCAGCCTGTCCACCCACTGGGTTACTCGCTGCCACTGTTATCCCAACGACATGTTGGAGGAGACCGTGGCATACATGATCTTGTTTAGTCCTTAGGAAAATCGTGGGAAGCAAAAGGGGAAGGATGGTTGCTCTTACCTTATAGACAGGCTTAAGTTTATCTGAATGACCTGCTCTAGATCCTACAGGCACAAGGGCCAAGGTCAGGTCTCAAAACCAGACTCTGGATTCTGTCCATTGCCTGTTGCTCAGGCCAAGTGCAGGGCACCATCCTTGACTCCTCTCTCAGCGCCATCGAGCCTACTAGAAAAACCCTATTGATTCTATCTTCAACTATGTCTTTAACCTGGTCACTTGTCATCCCTACCTCGTGGCCCAGAGCACCATTTCTCTCACATTGTGATTACAAACACCTCTCCCCTGCGTCTGCCCCTCACGGGTCCCTGCAGACAGGCCAGGCTTACTCCTGCTTTCTCCTTTTTTCTTTTTTAAATAAGATTTATTTATTCTGAAAGAGAGAGAGAGAGAGCAAGTGGGAGGAGGGGCGGCGGGAGAGAGAGAAGGAGAATCCCAAGCAGGCTCCCAGCTGAGTGCAGAGCCCGACACAGGGCTCAATCTCACCGCCCTGAGATCATGACCTGAGCTGAAGACAAGGGTCAAAGGCTTAACTGACCGACTGACCCAGGCACCCCAGCTCTTGCTTTCGTCTTTGTGTGTCTCAGATTTCATCTCCATCCTCAATTCCCCTCGTACAGTGTGGGGCCTGGAGGGGCAACTCACTGGGAGGTGTTACAGAACAGAGCTGTGTGTGTGTGTGCACATGTGTGTATCCATGGGCACGTACACACGTGCCCTGGCTTCCACCAAAATAATACAAAAAACCCAGGCAGGTAGCCATAACTCTTGCCAAAAGCTTATGTATTCTGTCCCTACTTTTAATTTTTTTTTTTTTTTTTTAACAGAGAGGGGACTACGCGCATTACATGTTGTAGCAAATCAGGTGAGAACCACTCCAACTGGCAAGAGGAGAGATTGCATGCTTCCAGCAGGGGCAAGGCCACATCTTAGTTCCTCTGCCATCCTGCCAAGCAATTCGGGTCTCATCAGATGCCAGGACTGAGAATGAGTTGACCTAAGGGTCCCAGACAGAGCTCACTTATGACACAGATGGCTAAGTGCCACCTTCTCCCCGCCCCTCCCAATGGAGTCTGATCACTCTGAAGGCGGCCGGGCTGCTAGGGAGTGGGTAACTCTAGTTTTGGCTCTTTAGCTTTCCTGTTGGATTTCAGCATCCTCTGTGATCACATTAGTGTGAGAATGCCTCTTACGGTTAGCTGTCTGCATCTAAGATGAGGCTGTAATGACCTCCCTGGTGTCTCATGTGCGCACACGCCCCCTCCCCGGGGGCAGACCCCCACTCTGCCTCCACGTGGGGGGGATGTGCATGTGACTGTAACAGCTTCCCATGTGGTCTGGCCAGTGGGTATTGGCTGTGGAGGCTGTTGATTACCTACGAAGAGCATGGAGGGCATGGGGTCAGCAGCAGCCTCGGAGTGAGACTAGATCCTCCTCCTTAAACTCCCAGACAGGGGGGCTGTGTCTGGAATAGGAGACAGACCTGTCGAGGCTGGGGGCAATGACACAGCATTCCCGATTGCTGATTCCTGCTCCAGGACACGGAGGGAGCAGAGGCTGAGGTTGCCACTTTGCCCTGCACCCAGCCCCGGGCCCCATTCCAGGCCCGCACCCCCGTGGAATAAGGGAGGAGGACATGGGGAATTACTGCGTATCACTCACGTGATGTGCTACAGAGAGGTATTACTGAGTCCATTTTACCCATGAGGCCTACTGAGGCCCAGGAGCCTGATGTGACCAGGCTGATAAGTGGTAGAGCTGGGATTCCAAATCACATCCTCTGCTACCGAGCCAGTGCTGTCCTGCTACACCCCCCACCGGCCAGCCTCCCCCTGGCTCCTCTCCCCAGGCCACTGGTCCCTCCTCTGAGCACCCACTATGTTCATCTCCACCTCCCTGCTTAGCTGTTACTGCTGCTCTTGAACTGTTTCTGGCTTGTGGCCCCTGCCCCCAACCCCATGGGATCACAAGCTCTGAAAGGGCAGAAACCATGACTTCTGGATCCCACAGTGCAGTTCACAAAGCAGATGCGAGGCGCTAAAACCAGCTAGCACCTAGGGCCTGGTGGGACCAGCCAGAGGGAACCAGGACCAGTGCAAGCATATGTTGGTGAGAGGTGCCAGGCGGACTTTGCTCCTGCTCCCTCAGTCCCCTGGGCTCTTCAGGCCACCCCACCCTTGGCCTGGCACTGGGGAGGATGTGTGAGCACAGTCCATTCTCGGGGCAGGGGGCTTGGCTACCCCTCCTGGTGGCTGGGACCTGGGTGTGCTACTTCACCTCTCTGAGCTGTGTGGTTAAACAGAAGCAAGCATCCTGACTCTACAGGGAGGTCATGAGGCTGAAAACCAATGTGCTTAAAACTGGGGAAATCTGAATATGGATTGGGTTTTAGAGGACACCAGGCCATTACTGTTAATTTTATTCAGTGTGACAATGGCGTTACGGCCCAGTAAGAAAAATGTTTGTGTTTTATATAAATGACCAAGGCTATATGTAGGGGTGAAATGATCAGACGTCTGGGGTTCGTTTTAAAATAACTCAGCAAAGGTAAAATAAAATGAGCAAGATGACATAAGATGAACTACGTGCGGCAAAGCTGGATGATGGGCATAAGGGGGCTCACTGGGTAGCTTCTCTACTCCTGGATATATTTGAAATTTTTTTTTCACAATTACCATACCAAGAAAGATAAAAAGAAAACCTGCAGGAAAAAAAAAGGATTATACTACATCTAGGATTTGGCCCCTGGCACATAGGAGATGCTCACTAAATTATTTTCAGGTTTGTGTGTCTCCTTTTCCACGCTTGTCAGGGGACTGAATCCCCTCCCCTGAGGGGAAATCCCACAACCTCGAGTTCTATCAAACAGAGGAACCTCCCCTAAGCCAGTCAGGGAGGCCTCAGGGAGGCCAGGTGACTCCTCCAGGGCTGGACACTGCTGGCTGCTATTCATTAAGCACTTACTACGTGCTGGCCCCTGGCTGGGCGCTGTGCTCACAGGCTCTCCTTCATCCCCACAGTGCCCCTGCGAGGGGAGCAGTAGTGTCCAGCTGTCAGCCTCTCTCTGCCTCCTCATTCATCCCCTCCTTCCCCTTGTCTTGCTCAGGCTCTGGTCCTGTCTACAAAAATTGGCACTTCCAGAAGGGTCTGTGCATAAGCCTTGCCCCCCGACCCGCACCCCACAAACCACCTGGGCACGGTCTCGGAAATAAGAATGGGAACATCAGGGGCCCCCCTGCCAAGATGCTCAGTGGGACCCCAGGTTGGCAGAGGTATGAAGACGGCTGCCTGGTGGAGATTTGCTAAGGAACAATTCAGACACAGGAGGGTTGTGTCCCTGTGGGTGGGCTGCCATGGCACAGAGTAGGGTTCTGCGGGACCCGCTTCCCTCTCGGGCAGTGGATTGCCATGACCCCAGCTCCTGCTGCTGCTAAAATGAAGATGTCAGGGTGGTGAGGCTGAGGAACTTCCTTAATGATGCCCATCCTGCTCCTGGGTCCCATCCTTCTCCTTCCACCTCCCACCTTGACCCAGGCTGCCAAAGCTGCCCTGTAGTTTAAGCACCCTGGGAAATGCTGCCTCCTCCAGGAAGCCTTCATGGAGCAGTGGGAGGAGAAGCCAGGATAGTGTTCACAGCCTTCCTCTCCAGAAACACAAAACTCCTCTGATTTGTCTGTGCTGAGCTCTCCACTAAAACCTTCAACTCTCAACCTGCAGGGATTTCAGACTTCGCCTTTGGTACACTTGTTACCTAGTTCTGAGTCTGAATTTATCCACCCCGTGTTCTCTTTATATCTGCTGGTTTTCACGCGGTTCCCTTTGAAGCTTTTATGGGGCTAGTTTAAGATTGAGAGAGAGGAGTAGGACTTCATACAGAAGATTGTAAACTTAGAGAGCATCTAAGCCCAAGAGGTGGGACAAGCTGAAAATGTAAAGAGCTTCTGAGAGGGTTTAGCTCATTTTGGGCTGTCAGGCTATGATGGATAATTGAAGGAAACCAAAGAGACTGGATGTGTATTTGATTGTGTGAGGAGCACAGCGGGGGAGAAGGTGGGGAGCACATCCCATCCCCCCAATGAATACTCCCACATTGTCTACGTCCCTACTTTTTGGTAGTAAGCAGGAAAATTCATCCTTTCCCTATGAGCCTGATCCCTTGAAGAATTCTTCAAATTTGCCTTTTAATTTTCCAGAAAGTGTGGAATTCCTCTGTAGGTCTTTCTTTCACCCAAAGCAGAACAGCTGAATTGTTTTTTAAAGATTGCTCCCAACTCCATCTAGGCCTGCACAGTTTTAGGTGGGTTGGGCGGGCCACCCTTAGCTCCAGGCACTGACCCAGACAGTCACTCATTTCCTGTAAGGGGGATGGGGGCTTCAGGGCAACCCCACTGCAGAGAAACAATGCTTGGGGAATCATCCACACACTCGCTTACCCTGGGTACCATCCTGCAGGCTCACATACCCCAGCTCATGGAAGCCTCACCGTCACTCAGGGGGTGAGCTGGACAAGCCTTATCTGCATCCCACAGGTGAGGAAAGAGGTTCAATAAGTAGTAAGACCCATCCTCAGTCAGAAGGTGGACAAGTGGCAGAGTTACTTCAAGCCTGTCTCGGTAGAGGACATGGAGAGGCTCCCTTGGGCTGTGAAACTAATGCTGGGGGTACAGGCTGGCTGGACACTTGCATGGCTCCCCCATTCCCACCCCCAAGAGCTTTCTTTCTCTGTGGGGCACAGGTCCTCACAGGACACCTGCAAGGACAGGCCCTGGATGGAGCCATGGTTGTGGCCTGTGCTCTCAGTCACACATGGAAGGGGTCCGTTTAGAGCTTGACTTGCAGACTTCTTCTCTGCTGAAACCCACTGGGCAGCCCCACCTCCCAGGTCTCACAGGGTCCAGGTTCAAGATGCAAAGCCCCATCTCTGGGAAAAAATAGGATAGAATTCTAAGGTGTCAGACATCATCTAACCCAACTCTCATTTTAAAGGCTAGGAACCTAATGGCACCAGAGGAGAGAGATTTGTCAGGGTGTGCCTGGTTTTCCAGATGGCGCTCACTTGTCCTGAGAGCCGAGCCTGGGGCCGGGCCTGCATGGCAGTCTGTTTTTATGCTCCTGGGAGTGTCTAGTGCCAGCCAGGGCCACAAAGACACTTATGCTCCCATGCACATTGGTGGATATGTGCTGGCACCCAGAACACTCCCTCCAGACTGCTTTCCTTCCTTAAATTGAACCCATTTAGAAAGTTTTCTTTCCTCTCCTCACTGAAGACATCCATCACCTTCCCCGGCAGAGGCGAGGCAGCCACAACTCCTTCCCTGGGTTTATTAAATATGTTCCAGAGACTATTTGTAGCTGTCATGGAGAAGCCGATGGGAGGCTGGGATCCCTCTCAGCTCTGCAGCCTGTATTTGCATCTCCAGGTCAGGGACCCCTCTATAAATGTTTCTCCATCACAGGCTTGGGATACCTGAAGCGCCAACGCAGTTGGCCTCACTCTCAAATAGCCACTGGGACCACAATGGGGTGGCCAAGGGATCTCAGCTGGGGCTGGCTGGACAAGGACTGCACCCATCCAGCAGGACAGCCACCTCTCACGGATCAGACCCCAACTCAAACAGGGCAGTGAAGAGAAAATTCACTCCCCCTATGTCCCAGACCCCATGGAGCCACTGAGAGTCATAGATGGGACCTGGGAGTCCCGGGTATGGGGACCATACTCCCCCCACCCGGGCTGTCCTAGCTCAGTTGGGCCTTGGGCTTGCAGATAGGGATGTGGCTTGAGAGAGCCTGCCACATGCTGGCTCACAGTGGAGCATGGAAGGGAAACATACTCCACAGAGGCCTGCAGGGCTTGCCTGGCCCAGGGAAGGAGGTTTGGGGATAGCAGGCTGTAGCTATGAAGGACCCCAGAGGCCCTGGAAACTCCCTCCCCATTTGATGGATGAAGACAATGAGTCCCAAAGAGAGAGAGCAGGGCTTGCTGGGGACCCCCACCTCCCTGCCCACTGTCCCTTTAGTGCCCCTTTACAGGAGGACCCAGGACAACTGAGGCAGATTTACTTCCTTCCCTAGGATTCAAAGAGCTGGGAAAGGAATTCCAGAAAGTACTGAGACTGAAATTAGGAGAGCCAAGCTTCTAGATTTCTTTAGTCATTTCTTTTTCTTTGTTATTACGAAATATTTTCAAATGTACAGAAAGAATTATATAACCAACATCTGTGGACTCACTACTAGTATTAACAAATCCTAATAACTTGAATGATTTCTATTTTCAAGTATGGTATTAGCTGCTATATGGTTAGCTGAATTTTTATAGCTCTTTTCAAATGTAAAATAATTTTATTCTTTTCAATAAAGGCATTTCATTAAATGTATAACCAGGATTTAATTTTTAGACCCTGGAAGACTTCATTTAAATACATTCAGAAGTCAAGAAGGAAAAAAGCCCTCTGTCAGGCCTTGTGTCCTGGTTTTTCTTTTTTGGAAAAATGGTCTCCGTGGCTATGGCCTGGCCTGCTTGGAGGGGAGGGAAGTTGCTACAGATTGCCTAGACTCTGGAGAGGTGACATCCCCAGGAAATGCTTTCTTTCAAGCCTTCAAGATGGACCCCCCACCCACCCACCCAGAATGAGTAAAGAGGAGCATGAGAGGAAGGAGAGGAAGCCTAACCCCAGGTGGGCTCTGCTAGGTGGCCCGGACCCTCATCCTACCTAGAGTCCTATGTTCCCTTCCCCTGACCCAGTACATTCCTCAATCCTCTTCTTGCAGACCATGCTCCCAGCTATGGCCAGCTACTTCTAGCTTGTAGCTTTTTTATTTTTATTTTTTTAAGATTTTATTTATTTATTCATGAGAGACACAGAGACATAGGCAGAGGGAGAAACAGGCTTCCTGTAGGGAGCCCAATTCCATCCCAGGACCCCAGATCATGCCCTGAGCAAAGGCAGACACTCAACCACTGAGCTACCCAGGCGTTCCACTTGTAGTTCTTATTTAGCATTTACTATGTGCACCTGTCAAGGTGTCAACAGATTGTTAACTGCATGTGCTGGACCCGCTCATGTCAGCTCAGAGAGGGGACTCCTTGTTCAGGGACATCATATTAGTAGCTTGCAACTGGCCACGGTAGGAGAATTTATGCCATGAAAATCAATCTGCAGACACTACAAATCAGGGCTTCCCCTCTCTCCCTGAGAGCTGGTTGTTAACCATTTGCCAGCACACCACTGGTATTAACTGTTCCAAGAATATTTGCATTTAAGCATTCTCCTAGAGAAGAAAAACACGTAAGAGCCAAAGGAATGAATCACAAATGGTCAAATTTCAGATACGAGTCTGAGAGTGAGAGGAGTTTCACCTCAGCAAAGCAGCCACTGCTCAGCATTTTGTGGCTGGACAGGTCCCTAGAAGTTACATTGTCCAAGCCTCAGGTTAGAAAGCAAAACGAAGTCCAGAGACGTGACTCACCAAAGGTCGGTCACGAAGCTCACTAATGACACAGGTGGGCTTACAACTCATAGTTGCCTTTCCTGGCACTTTCTACAGGATATTACAACCCCAAGCCTCCTCATGACGCTGCTCAGCTGGAGATGAGGCTGAACCCAAGTGATGAAAGTGAAGACACGGAGGTAGGAATGGCGGTGTGCCAAGCTCTTCTTGTCCCTTTCTCCTCACCCTGCTTTCCCAGGAAAGGGCTGGGTGTCTAGTAGGTGCTTAGCAACTTCTTATAGGTGCTTAGCAAACTCTTGTATGGGCTCAGGCTGATGAGCCAGGTGGGCAGAGTCACGATGACATGGGCAGGGGTCCACACCTCAGGTGGCATGGTGAGCTCACTCAGCAACCAGGTCCCTTTGGCGATCAGAGTTTAAGGGATGGGTCACAGAGACAGCAAGTTTGTCTGGAGGCTGTCACTTGCTCTGGCCCTCCCAGGAGGGGTTTCTCAGGGTCAGAGGGCAGTTGACGTCTCCAGAAACCTAGGTATGATCCATGAGGCAGAGAGACATAAAGAAGATGGGAGCAATCTGGTGCCACACCAGGCTTTTCCGTCACTGGAGCAGGAGTGTGGTGCTAACAGCTGAGAGAGGCAGAAGCTTGGGCTAAACCAGACAGTGAAAGGGGAGCAAGGGTGGGATGGGGGGAGGCAGAAGGGAGACTCGGGGAGTGGGGCGGCAGAGGGGAGGAGGGATGGGGAGAGAAGAACCACACTGGCTAGAAGATGGCAAACAGGAAGGAAGACCTGCCTGCAAAGCCAGAAGATAAAGCAGGAGGATGGAGCAAAAGGGAAGGAGAGAGAAAGAGGAGCCAGAGAGACATGCCCCACAGGGCCACTCTTGACCTGGCCTCTGCTCAGACCTCCTCCCCTCCCCCAGGGTGGCATGGGGACCCTGTGGCCTGGCACTGGGGCCTCCAGTCCAGCGTATGTGCACAGACTCCGGGAGGGGTGGCGGCCCAGAAGCAGCCCGCGGTGGCCGTGCCATCCAGCCCTGTGTGGAGGCTCTGCCTGTCCATGCCCCCAGGGGCCAGCCACTGCCCGGGCCCTGGCCCCTCACCCCCTGTCCCCGCCAGCGTCATCTACACCTTCTTCGTGCACTTGCCCTCTGCAGAGGCCGGCCCTGGTGACCTGGAAAGCAGCTGTGTGTCCCTGCACTGAGTTCCTTCCACTCCAGGGGAAGGGGCAGGGCAGGCTCTGAGGGGGGCTCCTGGCTTCCCTGGAGGGGCAGGCTCTAGGCTGAGCGGGCAGCCATCTCCCAAGCACCGAAGCCCTTTCTAAAGAGGACTAATAGCAAAGCCGGACTGCTTGCGTGCCCTGGTCACTCGGGCTGAGTCCAATTTTTAGGCATCAGAAGCGACCAAGTGTGAGCAAAGAAGAGAAGGAAGGTCTCCGGAGGGTGGAAGCTGTGGGCCCTAGCCCTGAGGGTGGCGCAGGCTTTAGGGTCAGGCAGACACTGGGTTTGTGGCTGGCTCAGAGCAAGACCCCGGTATGACTCACCTTCTCTGCAAAAAGGGGATGCTGGTGATGCCTCACCCTGTGGTTGTGTGGAGAGAGAAATGACACACAGCCAGAGGCCTGGTGCACACTCACTCCTGCTAGCCGCTCAGTAAATGTCCCTTCCCTTCCAGCTCAGGGAACCTGGGTGGCCCCGACTCCATAGGGGGCTCCTCCAGAGATCAGAGTTAAAAATCTCTGCAAACACTTGCTGGGTCCTGGGGAGGTAAGTGTCTGCCACTAAGTACACTGAGGTAGGGAACGTGAGATGCCCACAGGCTCAGACTTAAGCCGTCTATAGGGCAACAAACAAATTCTTGAGCAGGAATTGTGCCTACTGCTTTGCTTACATTATCTCTGCCGCAGATCCAAAGGAGAAAATCCACCTCCCAGGCCTGGACAAGTCCCCCATGGCTCCTGGCCACAATCCTATCCTTCCAGACACAAAGGTTCAACCTTAGCATCACTGACCTGCCATCGCTCTTGCTTCCTGTGATCACCGGGCCTGGTCCAGCATCTCTGCCTCTTCTGGGGCCGCTGCAGCCCCAGCCCTACAGGGTCAGGCCCAGGCTCCCTCCTGGCTGGCTCCTGCCTGAACTTCCTGCTCTGGGAGGGGCCCCTTTGAACTAATCAGTCACTTTATTATGAGACTAATTGTCAAAAATACTACCGGCTAAAACTTTTGAAATGCCTACTGGATAACATATGAAATTTGTGGTCCCAAATTTGCTCCCAATCTACCTTTCTGAACCTCTCTCCCAGTTTGCTCTCCCCAAACAGGCCCAGGGCATTCTCACCTCCAGGCTTTCCTTCTCATGTTCCTCCGCAAGCCTGCAAGCTCCTTCCTCCACCTAGCTGAAACACAACCCTCCCAGGTGCTGCCTCTTGGGAAGCTTTTCTAGACGGTTCCTCATTGGAGCCCTCTGCTTGGTTTGTCCTCTGGTTGGAAGTACACCCTGGAAAGGGTGCTGAATGGGGGCTGGCCCCTGGCCGTGCCACCAGCTGGGCAAGCTAACAAATTCTCTGGTCTGTTTCTTCACTGGTGAAATAGGGTCCCCACAGATGGCTCCTCACTGGCCCTCTTGAGCCTTCTGAGTCTGGATCTGCAGGGTGGGGTCTGGGAATCTGTTTGGGGACACTCCCCAGATCATGAGGAGCCACTACCACTTTGGGGAGTCCCTGGACTGGAGAACCTATAGACTGGCCTAGTGTCAAGACTTCTGCAGACTACAGATGTCTCCAGATATCAAGGGACCTGTGTCCTTTTTTTTGCAGGTTCACAAAGCGTCAGCTGTGACGTTTAGAAGATGCTCAACAAATGAGAGTCGAATAAGCGAATGAATGAATGAATGAATGAATGAATGAATGAATGAATGAAGGCCCTGAAGGGAAACAGTTGTAGCTTGTGTAAACCAAAGTGAGAACAAACACAGTCGCCCGGGCAAACATTCATGTGTACAGATAAACATAAACACTTAACGGCGGGCACACCTGTCCTCAAATGCAATTTGAACATAATCCAAAAATTCTGCATTGGCACCTATGCATACGCCTTTAATTTTTTTTTTACAAAAGCCTCAAATGTGTGAGATTTATTACCAGTAGGGACACCCCAACCATTTAAAAACAGTAATTAATTTCAATATTTTGTTACATCAGGATGCTGCGTGGTGATAATGTGGCGTGCATGCGTGTGTGTGTGTGTGTGTGTGTGTGTGTGTGTGTGTGTGTGTAGGGCTGGGGGTTTGGGGGTGGCTTGCTAGGATTATAAAGATTACTGGGGGCAGCTGAAGGCTCTTAGGACCAGGCAGCTAATTGGCCGGCTTCCCCAAGTGGCTGTGGCTCAGGGCTGGAGCCCACAGGGAGCATGCAGTGCCAGGTGTGAGTGGGTTCTCCAGAACAGTCCAGAACTTCCCCAGGAAGTCCTGGCAGTGAGGATTTCCCCAGGGACCATGCAAGACTGTCACTGGTGGGTGGGTGATGGTGAGGGACCCTGGAGGGTGGCCCTGTGAGGCACACAGAAATGGCTTGGTTTGTGAGGCATTTCCCCCAAGCAAAGGCACAGACTAAGGCCATACTTTGATCAAAACCTCGGTCCAGGGTGCTTTGCTCTTACAGCCTGTCACTGATGCTGCCTCTATGCACAGCTGCTGGACCAGTGTCCCCTTGCCCTGGTCTCAGCCTGGGGTCGGTCAGGACAAGGGAGAGAAATGGATAAGACCCCAGAGGTCACCCTGGCAGGGGCTGCAGCAGGGCACTTCTGTCCCATGGACCCCATCCTCTCCACTTAGTGCTCGCTAATGTTCTGCTTGGTTCTCTGAGCTTTGTGGTGCATTTCTAGCAAAGTAGTAATAATTAGACCCTTAAAGATATGTTTTCCTTCAGAGTTTCAAACTATTTTCCTGACATTATCTGGTTTGATAGTGTCCCCTCAAGGCAGGAGTTCTCATCCCCTCCTGCAGCCCCGGAATCTATGGGGTACCAGTGCCTACACAAGATGAGTGTGGTTTCCATCATCCATATCTGTGAGGCTGGACTCCCAGGTGGCCCTGGCCTGCCCTCTCTGTAGTCAGAGTGGCTTTGGCCTTGGGTCTCCTCCTCGTACCACCATCCTTGTCAGAACTCTCAGATGACAAGGCTGAAAGTCAACCCTTGGACCCTGCTGGAAGGATCCAGCAGCCCTGGGAGGCCTCATAACAGGGAGGCCCAGACTTTGCAACCACTACCCGGCCTCTGCAGTGTCTTCTTCTTTTGAAAGCCACAACGCTGGTGGGATGAGTCCCAAGTATGTTGCCTGTTCTCAAGTGGTTAAACAGAGAGTTACCACCGACCTGGCAAGTCCACTCCTAGGCATACACCCAAGAAAAATGAAAACACACGTCCCCACGAAAACTTGTATGTGAATGTTTATGGCAACATTATTCATAATAGCCAAAGGAAGAAAACAGCCCAAATGTCCATTAACTGCCAAGTGGATAGAGTAAATAAGCCATATCCATGCAAGGGAATTTTATTCAGGAATAAAACAGAAGGAGCTACTAATACACACTACAACATGGGTGAATCATGAAAACACTACACTAAGTGGAAGAAGCCAGACACAAAAGGCCACATGTTGAAGGATCCCATTTATAGAAAATGTTCAAACTAGGCAAACCTATAGCACAGAAGGTAGACTGTTGAGGGGCGCCTGGGTGGCTCAGTCCATTGAACATCTGCCTTCAGCTCAGGTCATGATCTCCAGGTCCTGGGATAGAGCCCTGTGTCAGGCTCCCTGCTCAGTGGGGAGTCTGCTTCCCCGTCCCCCCGCTCCACTCATGCCCTCTTTCTCTCTCTCCCCACCTCTCAAATAAGTAAATAAAATCTTTTTAAAAACCACATCAAACAAACAAAAAGGAAAGTAGACTGTTAGTTGCTTAGGGCTTGGGGGAGATGGGAAGGAGGTATTTAGGGGGCACCATATAAAGGGGAGGGGTTTCTTTCCGAGGTGATGTAAATGTCCTAAAATTGCAGTGGTGGCTGCACATATCCATAAATATGCTAAGAAACCATTGTATAAATATTTATTTATTTGAGAGGGGTGGGGAGCACAGCAGAGGGAGGGGATGGAATAGGGGAGGAGGAGAGACAGAGGGAGAGGGAGAGGGAGAGAGAGGGAGAGGGAGAGGGAGAGGGAGAGGGAGAGGGAGAGGGAGAGGGAGAGGGAGAGGAAGAAGCAGACTCCCTCCTGAGCAGGGAAACCCCCTCCCCGGGATCATGACCCAGGGGGGATCACGGGACTCTGACATCACAGAACCGGCATTCTAGGACTCCGAGATCATGTCCTGAGCTGAAGGCAAATGCTCAGCCAACTGAGCCACTCAGGTACCCCAAAACCATTGTATGTTTTCAACGGGTGAATTGTGTGGTATGTGAACTATATCTCAGCAAAGCATTATAAAAAATTTCAAAAGAGAGCAGCAAACTGGGCCTGAGAGCTGTGGGCTGACCTTCTGGATACACTGCTGGTTTGCTCTGTGACACAGGAGAAGCCACCTCCTTCTCTGCATCCCTGGCAGCCCCTTCAGGAGCCGGGGAGAGACTAGGGGAGAGGCTACCGCCTGCCAGTGAGGAGCACTGGGAGGAAGAGGGGATGGAAGCTACCTTGGCAAGTGGAATAAGAACAGAGGCATTATTTAAACGGACAAGATTTACTGTCGAGGTGTCACTGCTCTGGGAAGTTGCGATGTCCTTGAGTTACAGGCTCTGAGCCCCATAGAATGTTAAGTCACAAGGTACCTGAGAGCAATCAGGAACACAGGTAGGATGCTGTTCCTGCCCAGGTGTGTGAACTCGCCTCCCCCCCAATCCACAAACATTTATTAGAGGCACGGAGGACACTGAACTGATGGAGAAACAGCAGGAAGGAGTGGCAAGGCTTTCCTTAGGGTACCCTGGTGGGCACGGCCGCCTGCATTTATTCCCTCTCATCTCTAAACCAGGATGTAAAACAGAATCAGATGCAATCTCTCTGAAATCTGTCTGAAACAGAAAACCCTCCTCCCACGTTTGCCTCCCAGCCCCAATGCTAGGTGTCCAGATGTTGTGGCAGCTGCCAGCACATTCCCTCTTTCCAAACCCCGAGTATACATACAGCCCAAGGCTGACCATGGCTGCAAGCCTTGCAACCACCCCCAGGCGTGGCTCCGGTGCACACAACAAGGCCTGCTGTCCTGTCTGCCATCTTAACATCCTGAGACTGAGGCCCACCTGCAGGGGATCCACACAGGCAGGCATTGGGCTGGCTGGGGTCTGTGTGTCATGGGGGTCCGGTGTGCCCAGGTTCAGGACAGATGTGTCAGGTCAGTGCGTGGGCATAAGAAGCCTGGCTATTTTGGGGCTTTGAATTCTGGAGCAGCAGGATACAATACTGATAATGATCCTTCTAATTAAAACAATAATACTATTAATTATCTTCTTATTATGGGCATAGATTTTACAGGTATTATGAATCAGTAGTCACAACAACCCAGTGAGGTACATATTATCATCTTCATTTTATAGATCTGGACACTAAGGCTCAGAGAGGTTAAGTATCTTGCCCAAGGTCACACAGCTAGTAAACCAGTAGAGGTGGGATTTTAAACTAGGTCTGTCTGATGCAAAATCACTGGAAAGCATAATCCACACACCATCCCCCTCTCAGACCTTTTCCCAGGAACCGGAAAGCCACCCAAGCATCCTGAAGATGATTGCTCTGTCAGATGGTAATCTCAGGACTGCCCCAGCCCCTATGCGAATTGGGTCCAGCCCCAAACATCACATTTATGTCAGGCTATAAGGGGTCTTTGTTTAATCTTACGATTGAGACACTGAGGAGAGGAGGCCTATTTTGAAGCTTAGTCTGGAAAGCAAACCTGGGTACAGAAGGAGCCTGCTCACAACACTGCCAGTCAGTTTCCTGTGCCCACCCCACCCCCAGAAGTGGCTCCCAGTCAGCGCCGCTGGTCTGGGGCTGGCAGTGTGCAGTGTGGCTGAGATTCAGGGCGGGTCCACCCACCATCTGGAGGGTGGAACAAAGTGGGTGACCACTCACACTGTGCAGAAGTGGGGTGTGGGGTCTCGTATCAGACCAAACTGGATCCTAACCCTGGCTCTACCCCTTAACAGTGCTGCTGCCTATGATAAGAGCCTTACATCTTTGGGACCTCAATTCATTGACTGTAAAATGGGAATATAGTGCTTCCCCCACTGAGATGTTCTAAGGCTAAGGATGGTGATGACAGTAAAGGATCCTGTCACATTTACTATGTGCCAAGGACGTCTGTTCTAAATATCTACCTAGACATCTCTGCAACTATCATTCTATCTATCTATCTATCTATCTATCTATCTATCTATCTATCTATCTATCTTTTTCAACTACTTTGTAAGATAGACATTACTATTATTGCCCTTTTATACATGAAAAAAAAATCAAGGCTCAGAAGGAAGAGAAATATGCTCCAGGACACAAATCTGAGTGCGTGGGGGTGCTGGCTTCTGAACCCTATGTGGTCTGACTCTAGAGTCTGGGCCTTAATTGGCACACCACACTGCCTCTGATGCACGAAGGTCCAGCCATGGTGCCTGGATGGTGCACAGGGCCATGCCTGCCGGGTGGTAGGGTCACATCCATGGCAGCTGTGGTCATCAAATGCCCCAGGCCGTCCAGAGGAACTGGCAGCTTATTAGGAGGTGCCAGCATTATACCACCCAGATCTAAGCATTGACTAAGCAGAGAACTAGAAACGTACCCATTGCTTGGAGAGAAAAAAAATAAAGGAGAGCTTAACTGTTGAATCCAGAAGGGGTCTTCACACCAGCTACTGGAGGCTAGTAGACCCCACTGGCAAGGTGGGTCTGTTGGGCTGTAGGGGTCACAGGGACAGAAACACCACCTGCCGTCCATGCTGCCCAGTTCCTGCCTTCAGGGCAGCCAGTCCCTGCATGTGATGCATCTCCCCCCTGTGATGCGTCCTGTCCACCAACATCCACACCCCTCGGGTGAAGTGTTTCCTTCCAGATTCCCAAAAGCCCTTGGATTTCCTAAGGAGGGACCTGGACCCTTAGGACCTCAGGCCCACACAGAACTCAATAGGATCCTGAAAGAAGTAACAGAGAGAGAGGAACTAAGCAGAGAAAGCCTTGAGAAGTCATGGAGAAACTTGGAACATAAGGGTAGCAAGAAAAGGGATCTGGAAACCAGAAGTCCCAGCCTCCAGGGTAATGTGCCCTGGCCAGGAAATGAATGTGGCCTGCTTTCAAATTTTGTTCCCCCGGAAAGAGCACCTCTCCTGCCATCGTCCTTTCGTCAGAAATTCACATAACAATCCTTTTTCCGCTTTTGCCTTTGCTGCCAAGAAGGCTCAGAGTTGAATTTAATGCCCACTATTAGTAAGCGTCCAACCTCAGGTCCCTGGCAGCATGTCCTCCTCATTCCGCGCTCTCATCTATCTGGGATCTACTTCTCTGACTTTATTTGTAGCTGTCAAGGGTCCCTGTTCTCCTTTTTGGAAGCTAGTAGAACACACAGTATAGGTGGCCACTGGATTACAGAGGGAGATTTTAGCATTAATGGGGAACTGGATTAGTGACCTTTTAAGGCTCCCTTTGAACCCTGCGTTTCTGGGACAGTGATCAATAAATAAACAGTCTGCCATGCTCTTGCTACACACACACACACACACACACACACACACACACACACACACACACACACACAGCTGAGCCTCTTCACTGTCTCCGGGCAAAGGGTGTTCTGCTTCGGGAATGTCAAGGAGAGACTGACTCTAGTGCATGCGCTCGCACAGGACAATCAGCCCAGACCTGCTTCTTGCCGGCATCACCTTTCGGTGCTGGAGCAGGGCTTGGTCACAGGATGCCAGCTGGCACAGACACACAATGAGCCGACTACTCAAGAACAATGGCCCCTCCACAATGCAACTGTCTGCTAATTGACAACAAAGGCTTAGCAGGGACTGTGAAGTCATGAGGCTGCTTCTATGACAAGCACAGAATGGAACACAAACCTCTCTCAGGACGCACGTCTAAGCACAAACAGGAGCTACCAGGGCGTCCCTGCTGCAGCCCTACGTTTTTCAAGACTCATGCTGGGCTCCAGGCCCATTTAAGCTTGAGAGGTTTGCCAATACCAAGTTCAGCTTATGGACCTCCTTACCTCCGTCTCTGGTTCTGATGTCAAGGAGACATTCCCAATCCATTCCTACAGGGTGATGAAGTTCAACTCCCTTGTTTTACGGATTGGCAAACAGAAGCCCGGAAAAATGACGTCTTGCCCATTTACTGGCAGAGGCAGCACTAAAACTCACATCTTCAGAGATCTGAGATTGGCTGGGGCAGCGGGGGGTGTGGGGGTGTGGGGGCGAGGGTGCTCACAAAGGCATTGGCAGGGTGTGAACTTTACAAAGAAGGTAGCATTTAACAGCAGGGCTCGCAAAAGGCGGGACCTCATCCCAGGGCCCGAGTTAACAGCCACGACCCGGACCCGTGAAGGGTTAACATCTCAGAGGAGAACCACATAAGCTGGAGTCAGCCTCCAGACAATTCATTCCAGCCTGAGGAAGAGGCAATTAACAGCTCAGGATTAGACTAAACACATTTTCTGAGTGGCAAAGACTCTCCTTAGGTAAACTGGATTGCTTAGCCACGAACCAACTCCACACACAAAAGTGTCAATGAAACAGTCTGCACCTTTCCCCCAGCTCCCCAACGCCCAGATACCCCTCCCTGTGCTGTTTAAACAAAAATTGGTTGACCCCATGCTCCCAGGTCATCAGGTGAAGATGAGACCCCTAGCTTCTCCAGCCAGCCCATCTGTCCCTGTCCCTTCTCGTCCGAGGAGAGATCTGACCTCCAGATGCACTGGCCTATGATTACAGTGGTAAATAGAGACGCTCCCCCTCCTTTGCTGATGGGGGAGACCACTGTGACTCCCAGGCAGTCTGCTCTGGTGACAGGCACTGCTCACACCTCTAAGTCCCAGGCGAGCCTTGCTGCTGTCCCAGAGTTTCTGGAGGGGTCAGTGTTTGGGATTTAAGGCGAGCTTAGCTCAGTGTAGCTCTGCAGTAACATGGACCTAGTATTGACTGTTTTCCTTTGAGCCTAGTTTATGTTCCCTGGCACCCAGAGGTAAATGTAAGGGAAGAGGCTCCCTGGTGGTGGTGATCACACTCAGCCCTGGGATATTAGTAGTAGTAGTATGCGCTTAGTTTATGGAGTATTTTCAGATGGTTCTAATGTAAGCCTGGCCACAGACTAAGAAGCCAATCGTAATATTCTCACTTAACAACAGGAAGCTGAGGCCACAAGAGGTTAAGAGCCTTGATCAAGGCCACTTAGTTAATGAAGAAGTCGGGACCAGAAATTTGGTTTCCTGCCTCCTAAGTGAAATGAGACTTTCAGAACAGCTTGGCTGATCCAGCCCCTGGCCAAGACATCGTTAGTATTTCAGCACAGACCCTTCTGAGGTCCAAAGGCACCAGTCTGCGGAACTTGCTGGCCTCTCTCAGTACCTCCTGGGGGACTTGGAGGATGCCGCTGGGCTCTAATATATGGGCGGGGGGGAGGGAAGGTGGATTCAGGGCTGCTCTGGGCCAGAGCATCTCTGCTACTGAGTTCCCCAACTTAACCTGACACTCCACCTTCTCCCCCACATCCATGTCCTTGCCTCACCAGAATCATTCCTCTCTTTCCTGTGCTCCTTTCCTGCTTCCTGCCCTTGCTCTAGCTCTCCTCCCGACACAGGCTCTAGGAAGTGGTCTGATGGCATAAGTAGAGTCCCCCTGCTTCAGAGTCCAAGTCCCCACTCAGGGCCCCAGGCTTACAGAGGCCCTTCCGTTTTGAGGAGATGGCATCATGGTCTCATGTGAAAAGCACCAGTGAGGAGCCAGTACAGGGCAGCCACGGTCCATGCGTCCTCAGGCATGTGGCTTTGCTCATTGGGGTCTCAGTTTCCCCATCTGCAAAAGGACAGTTTGGTTTCTGTGACCTCTGGGTTCCTTGCTGCTCTCAGAGACTCTCTGAGGACTCATTTAATAAGAAGCAAGAGCAAAGCCTTAGTAGAGATCCCATCCTCTGAAATGACTTTGCCATAAAAGGGGCGGCTGGAGCAGGCACTAATAGATTCACAGAAACTCTGGAGAGTCCAAAAAGGATTTTAATTAAAACATAAATGTTGTAAACATTCAAACTCACTCCACCCTGGGAGCTGGGGCCCAGCTGCCTGAGAGGGGTCAGGGGAGTATTCACCATCATTAGCCTTAACAGGTGCCCTGTTTATGTTGCCAATGCAGAATTCTCTAAGGGGATCTCCTTCACATGGAACACCCATACAAGAGGAGATGGGGTGTCTTCGAGTGGGTCGTATCTAGAGGTGGTCTTGTGGCTTGATTTTGAGAAAGAGCTTTGGCCCCCAGTATCTCCCCATCCTATTATATACACACATATATTCATATTTTATGTATACATGTTCTATAAAATCCCATCACTGGGGGTTCCTTTGAGTTAGGGATCATGCTTCTATAGGTAGGCAATTAGTACACAAGAGATAATATATTTGATTAACAAGTCACTTCCTGGCTGTGCAATCTTGGGCACTAGTCTTGTTCTCTCTTAGAAACAGTGACAAAAAAGAAAGAAAGAAAGAAAGAAAGAAAGAAAGAAAGAAAGAAAGAAAGAAAGAAAGAAAGAAAGAAGAAAGAAAGAAAGAAAGAAAGAAAGAAAAGAAAAGAAAAGAAAAGAAAAGAAAAGAAAAGAAAAGAAAAGAAAAGAAAAGAAAAGAAAAGAAAAGAAAAAAAAGAAACAGTGACAAAAATGCTTGGCCACTTTTTCAGGGATGAGGGGTACTGCAGTGGCCTGGCCTCTGGACTCTCTTCCTTGGGACTCAGAATCCTAGAATTCTGCTCAATCTTCTTAGAGCTGATGATCCTGGGACTTGACCCAAAAATAGCAGGAGGAAATCCGAGGGCTGAGAAGCTGTGAGAGGTGCCTCACAGGACCACAGACCCTGGCCAAGCAACAACAGAGTTGATGAGGAGGTAGCCATGGCAATGGAAGGCCCTCCCCTGGGGTTTCTACCACAAGTAAAGAGGAAAATGAGCATAGAACAGGTGCACGCCAACAGCGAATACCATCGCGGGCCGGGTTTTGCATTCACTCTACTCGCTACAACTTTTGGTGATTGTCTAATTATGGCTCATTACAAACATCAAGTTACATTTTGCAAGGTCGTAACTACAGGGGAAGGATACAATTATTATAATGAAGCCGCCCTAGCCCCAGACTCTTTCCCCTCTAATCAGTCCAAATGCCACTGTTCAAATCATCTTCCTCGCCTGCCACCTGGTCCTCCCAGGTCTCCTCTCCTGCATCCCTTCCCAAGGCCAAGGCGACAGAGCATGATCCAGGGCACTGTCCCTCCACGGCTTGTCTGCATCGGGAGTATTTTTCTTCCCTTTCTTTCTCTAATGGGCAGCTTCCCTCTGGTGCTGCCTTGGTGGAGAGGAGGAGCTAAGGATGTCTGATGGTTATGGGGACAGGGCCTTTAAAAAGTGGCAGGATGCAAACTAGAAGTTTAGCACCTGCCAGCACAGTCCATGGTGGGGACCCGCCTGCTGGCTGGAGCCAGGCAGACAGTTCCTCGATGGCCAGATACTGGTCCATAAACTCTAGGCAATTGAGGCCTCAGCAGTAGGGAGTGGGAAAGGCTTGGAGTGGCCTGGTACACCTGTTTCTTGCCTTTCTTTGAAGTCCTCCTATCTCCAAACGCTGTCCCGGCAGGGGTGGGGAGCACAGCCTCCCTCCTATAAAGGCAGTTTTCCAGGGAAAGGCTGGTCTGTATCCACAAAAGGGGTGGAGGTTTATCTTAGTCCCTCCTTCTGCTGGCAAACCTACTTCCAGGAATAAGGCACCACTTTTAAAGAGGACAATCGTAAACCTCAGTTACCCAGAAACAGGGAACCAGAAGGATGAAAGGTCTGGACAAGCTCTTCCTTTCATGGAACTGGTATTTTTTAGTCTAGAAAAGAGACTTCAAGGGAACATGACAGCCGGCTTCAAAATCTGAAGGGCTGTCATGTATAAGAGGAAGCAGATTTGGCCCATGTGCCTGGAGGCAGAATCAGGATCTGCAAGCCAGCCAACCATGGACTTGGCCATCTCACAAAGTAGTGAGTTCACGGATGACAACTGGTCAAGGAAGCCACAGAAGAGGCTTGCTCTCTGAGTGGCAGATGGGCTCTGAGGTCCCTTCTACTCTAAGACTCTGTGACTCTAGGCAATAGCTCCTGGCATAGCACCTTGTACTCAGTTGATGCCCAATCAGTGTTTTCACACTGCCGAATGGATAATATTAAATTACACAGGAGTGGGGCACCTGGGTGGCTTGTCATTTGAGTGTCTGATTCTTCATTTCAACTCAGGTCATAATCTCAGGGTCATGAGATCGAGCCCTGTGTCAGGCTCCATGCTTAGTGGAGAGTCTGCTGGAGTGTCTCTCTCTCTCTCTCTTTCCCTCTCTCTCTCCCCCTCTCCCTCTGCCCCTCCCTGTTTGTGCCCACACACTTTCTCTTGAATAAATAAATCTTTAAAAAAATTACACAGGGGAATCAGCTTTGAAGTAGTTGGTAGAGACCTTCACCAGCAGGCCTCTTTCCAACCAAAGTAGCTCCTATTAGGGGTTATCAAAATTCATGTAATTAGGAGTCCCCCATGGTACTTAAAGTGCAGATTCTTGGGCTCCACCCGAAATTTGGATTCTGTACATCAATAGGGACAAGAAAGCTATATTTTAAAGATTTTATTTATTTTATTCATGAGAGATGCAAAGAGAGGCAGAGACACAGGCAGAGGGAGAAGCAGGCTCCCTGCAGGGAGCCCGATGTAGGACTTGACCCCAGGACCATGACCTGAGCCAAAGGTGGATGCTCAACCACTGAGCCACCCAGGTGTCCCAGAAAGCTTTATTTTAAAAATAAGCTCCCTTGGGGCACCGCTCAAAGGATTAGGTCTCTGACTCTTGATTTCAGCTCAGGTGATAATCCCAGGGTCTGGAAATCAAGTCCCATGTCAGGCTCTGTGCTGGGTGGGGAGCATGTTTAAGATTCTCTCTTTCCTCTCTCCCTCTCACCCTCCCTCTCAAAAACAAACAAAACAAAACAAAATAAGCTCCAGATATGGAGCTGTGTAATCCAGGAGTGTGTCCTGGATTACCAGGACACACTTTAAGATATGTAGACCTACAGTAAAAAGCCACTGGGTTCTTCTGGTTCCCTGATCATCAGCCCCATCAGAATTGCCATGCCTTTGAATGGCCATATCCATTTGCCCCTGGAGACAGAAGAGACCTCCATCTCATCTGGCTGAACCCCAGAAAACTCAGGCCTGGAGTAGCCAGAAGAAAACAAGGCCTCTTTTGGCCCAAGCCCCATCACCAAGTAATACATTTCCTGCCAGGGCAAAGCTGGTCTCAGAGACCCCTCCCACCACATTCTCAGTCCTGGGAGCTGGTCCATGGCCTCCAAGCTTCTGGGCTTGCAACTTCCCTTCCCGTTGACAGTTCCACATGGTTCTCCCACTTAGGTCTAGTTTTGGCTCCCACCTGGCCCATGACTTGGGCTCTGTTTCTGGCCCCACCGCCTTGGGCTACTCAGCCTGGTACCCAGGACCCTCCCCCTCGGGGCTGCCCCCTATTATTTTCTCTGATTTTGCGCTCCAGGCCTGCAAGCGAACCCAGCCAGCCTCCTCCTGCGAGCTCTCTCCCTTGCTGGGATAAGAAAGAAAAGAAAAAAAAAAAAAAAAAAAAGAAAAAGAAGGGGGCTAGACTTTCATCCCAGCCCTCCTTTTCCAGGCAGTTCTCCCAGTCCTCAGTGCTTCTGGTCTGCTCCCACCACATCAGAACGGATGAAACCTGGCTCTTCCAGAAGGTTCTCTCTCTTTCAGTCCCCAAATCACTGCCAAGCACCCCGTCTGGCCAGACTCTCCCCTCCCCTCTGCCCTTTCCCTACAGGGATTGATTTGTTTAGTTTCAACAGTTTAATCTTCTCCTTCCCTAGGAGCAGAGCTGTTTCTTCTGATCCCTGGTGGGAGGCGTTCTGTATTGGACTGAATCAAGGAGGGGCTGGGGGAGGAAGGTAAGAGGGAAAAAAAAAAAAGAAAAAGAAAGGAAGAAGGAAAACATACCTCCTGGCAAAACCCAGAGCACCACTTTTGCAACATCTTTCCCCGCTACATTATTTATAGCATGACTGAAACATTTATTCCTCCCCTGCTCTTCCAAAGAGCGCCGGTGTTTCTACTGAGCTGTAACAAGTACAGTGAGCCTGAGCTCAGCGCCAACACCAAACATTTGATACACAGAAAATGCTGTGGCTCACAGCGGCCAGGAGGAGACCCGGACAGAGGGGCTGGGCCCCGGGAGAAGGAGGGTGTGGCTCCAGGATTGGGGGTACAGGACAGAGGGAAGGCAGCCAGGCTGCAGACAGGAAAGGAGGGTTCTCTAGGCAAACAGCTGAGGCGCCTACGGGAAGCCAGGCTTGCCGAGAACCAGAGGCCGGGGCCCACCAGGCGCCAGATCTGCACCAGGGATGCTCAAGGAGACACTGGCTGGTGACACGCTTTCTGAGCAGGTATTTTCATCTATTCCAGTTTATGTAAGTAAGTACACTTAAGAGTCTATGTGTGTGATAGAAAGGGAACGGACTTTGGATTCAGAGAAATCTGTTCCACGGTGTCCCTTCTGACACATCTCTGCCGTGTGACGTAGGGCCAGTCATATAACTGAGGCTCATCTTGCCTCTCTGCAGAAAATGGATACCCACATCCACCTTGCATTGAGGTCACGTATGACAAGCACCTAGCACTTTAAGTGAATTTCATCTCAATTATAAAAATGAACTACCTAGCACAATGCCTGGCCCTTAATGGATATTCCATAAAGGGGGCTCAGTCCATTTTCAGTTGGCAAGCATTATGAGTACTCGCAGGCTTTGCAGAACTGTTTCCCAGTGGCCTGGTGTACATGCTAATGAGAATACATGGTGCGATAAGGGAGACCTGACATTCTCGAAGGCCTCCAGCTCTCTTGGAAAGAATAAGCCCACGGACCCATGACAGCGGAGCCCCACATCCCCATTCATCCTGGCTTCGCTTTAGCTGAGCTAGCAGCCACCACATCCGTTCCTGGCTGCAGGTCTGCTTGGTGCCTTCAGAGTCACATCTACCAACGCCTGCTGTGATTACCCAGGGAGTTAGGGACCCCATCCGCCCCCCACTGGCCTTGGCACCTTTTTAATGCCTTTGCTATTTTCCCTCTTGTTTGCAGGAGGAGACTCTGTTTCCCACTGATTTGCTTTCCAGCACTTCTTCCTGTTCAAGAGCAACCTTGTATCTAAACATGTTAAAGCCATATTTGTTTTTATAATCCCTTTACTGGAGAAGAAGGGATATGAGATCTAGTGGCAGGAGATCCACTACGGGTGTGGTGTCTGACCCTGGAAGAAGCAAGTTAGCCACTCTGGAAATAACAACCAAACACCACCAGCATCCATTCTGCGCTCAGGGTTTTATGCACATCGTCTCGTTTATTCCTACAACAACCCTACGGGCTGCACATTATTATCTCTATTTTCTTTCTTTCATTTTTCATTTAGTTACTCCTTTGAAAATATTTTACCCCATCTACTACCTGCCAGATATGGCAGATGGAACACAGTGATGAACACGACAGCTGTCCTCATGGGGGCCTATAATCCAGATGGGGAAATGGAGACCCAAAGAGGTTAGCTAAGGCCACATGATAACCTGCCCTCATGCCTCACACCTCTCTGTAGGGTGCTTTGAGGTCTACAGATCCCCTGGGACCAGCTGATCCTGCCCCCACTGCCTGGCCCCAGCAGCTGGATAGCTCAGGAGTGTGGGGCAGGGACTGGCTTACACATGCAGACGTGTAAGGGGCTCCCTTTAAACTGTAGAGCACAGTGTGCCATCGGGTTTCTGCCTCATGATGCTAGAGTCCAGTGGGTACCTAGGAGGTCAGCCAGGTCCCCAGGAAGACACCTGGGCCAGTCCCCTGAGCAGACTGGGTTCCAGGTAGAGGAAGCTTGTCCTCCCTGGCCCTGGCTCCACTGCTCAGGCCCTGGCTTCCATCTGACTGCGACACGAGACCTGGTCTCGCACCAGCCACTTCCGCCACCACTCAAGTCTCTCCTGGCAGATCCTGTGGCTTCAAAGCCCGGGGAGTGGAGAGGAGAGCCGCATGGCTCGAACAATAGCCAACTTGCCTAAAACCCCAGTGCTGGAGTTCATAAAAAGAAATGAACCCATTCAGGCTAGCACTGAAATTGCAGTTTCCGTTTCACTGTGGTGATAGGAGGCGGGCACCTTGGCACCCGCTTGGCGTCGGCGGAGGGGGGCGGCGGAGGGGGAGGCGGAAGGGGCCTCTGCTGCAGACGGGTAAGCCTGGCACTTTGATTTGCTTTCTCCCTTCCTTTCCAGCCTCCCCTCCTCTCCAGGTCTCCCTCCTATGAATATATTTGTTTGTTGATTCCCATTGATTTCCAAAGGCCTAGGTGCCCCCGGGGCCTCTTGCTGCAGGTGTACCAAATGCAAATCCGACAATTACAGTCAAATCCAGCAGCAAAAATTCGCCATGAAAGAAGAAAGGCAAAGGACTCCCCGCTGGGGAGCGCGGCCCTCAAAGACGAGCCCTCCACGCAAGGGCAGCTTCAATGGGCCTGGCAGCACCGGCCCGGGCGGCCACCAGGCTGGGCAGATGGCCGGGGCCGGGCCCTCGGGCTGGCTCTAGAAAGCTCTGCCTCATGAGGCCCACTGTGGCATCCCGCCCTGGGAGACCTCAAGGGCCCCATCTGCCCAAGCTGAACGAGGTGGGGAGGCAGGCAGGGGAGGCCCGGGCAGACATGGCTTCTCCCCCCACCTCCTCCAAGCCTCCCATGTAGGCTCATTCATGTGACTACTATTTCCAGCACATTCTTGATGCCAAGCACTGTCTTAGGCCCTGGGGAAATAGCAGTGCCCAGGACAGACAGACAGACAGATAGACGTGCCATGCTATGGTAGCTTGTAGTCTAATCAGAGACATCAGAAAAAAAAACAGCAAAGGTGGAAGCTTTCGGGCAGAAACCAGGAAAGGCATGAGACAGGTGACAGTAGATGAGGGCTACTTTAAATAGGGTCAGGAAGGACACATTGGCACTGGGACCAGAAGAAAGAGATGGACCCTAGGGTGCAGGGTGTGGGGGAAGGGCTTTCCAGGCGGGACACAGCATGGGCAAAGGTCGGAGGCAGGGGGGAGGTGGTCTAAAAATACCCTGGTTTATTTGAGAAACTGAGATTGTTGTGGCTCTAGCTTGATGAGCAAGGGGACTGTGGCATGAAATGGGGTCAGGCCAGTGTCAAGGGGCAGACCCTGGGTCCTCAGGACCCCCGTGTGGCATCTGGAGTTAACAACAGAAACGTGAGGCTCTGATGGCCCAGCCAAGCCTGATGCTAGACTCTCTTGAAAGGAGGGAGCCCTTGACTCTAGGTCATTAGGGACCTTTGCCTTTCAAGGGAAGACAGGGAAAAAATGAAGACAGCAGTTCTGATGCTTTTCACTCCCCATAATTTCTAGTATGTTCTGTGTTCCACCCCTTCTTATTACTCAAGACCAAACCCACCCAGGCATCGATTTACTCATGCCAATATATATTGATTACCTACTAACTCCATGGCAGGAAGGGAGGTGGCCAGGAGGCAAGCGGTGAGTTTTGCAGGATCAGGACGGGCTCTGGATGTCATGGCAGGGAGTCTGGACCTGATTTTGGAGACTGGAGACCCTTTGAACGATGGTTTTGAAACAGGAGTGACAGATTTGGATTCTAACCGTACAAATGCTTCTGGCTGCAGTGTGGAGGGGACCAGAGAGAGGGGTCTGCTGAGGAGGCTGCCGTCAGGGGCCACTGTGATCGGCCAGGGAGAAGTGGCGACACCCCCCCCCCCTTGGAGCATCTGCCTAGCCCCAGGACAGAACAAAGCTCCAGGCCTCTGTGCTTGAGGGCCATTTTGTTCCTGTTTCTAGTATATTCCAGTTACTTACATGCCCTAATCTTGAAAACCCAGAGATACTGCAAAGGTCCTTTCTCCTTGACTTTAGAATCCATTAAGGGTTTGGGCAGATGCACAGAGAAGGAAGGAACAGACCTATCCCCCAGTGTCGTATGGCTGGTGTTGACAATGAAATGATTTTGCGTTCCTGGGCACGCAATAGCTAGACAGAGGGAAGGCTCCCAGAGGGCCTGGGTGGCAGAGGCAGAAGGACCAGAGTTCCTTTTCCCATGCTCACATCGATGTGGATAACTGAGAGTTGGCCGCACCTTGGAAGTGGTGCGCATTTGGAAACTGAGGCCAATTCCCTGTGGCCGGTACCTGGCATAAGGAATGCACTTAACGCTCGACTTCAAAGCGCCAACCCAGTCCACATCTTCCCCAGAGAGGGATGCAGCCTAGGCAACCTGTGCCTGCAGCACTGTTTGATATGCAAATTTCCCATCTCTTTAAGCTAGACTGTTTGTGAAACAGAGAGTTAGAATCAGAGTTAAGGAGTTTGAGCCCTTAGTGATCCTGGAGCCCCATGCCCTCCTTTCATAGAGCAGCTACCACAGGGGCACCGAGGTGAAAGGACTCATCCAGGGACCCTCAGTTAATGGCTTATCCTGGGGCCCTCAGTTAAATGGCTGCATCTCTTGCACTGGATGTCAGGGGGCCACGCAGAATCTATATTTACATCTCAGGGCTTACCTGTTAACCCCAGCGCATACATAAGATATCTCCCAACAGCAGTCCTGAGATCTGAGAAATAAATACTTAGATAAAAAGCCATTTACCAAGACCCAAATGCCTTTTAACAGAGGCTGTGGGCCCAGCAGGATAAGCCAATTACCAAAGGATTGTGTTCCAAACGCAGCCTAACTGTCTCAGAGCCATGTCAGGGGGAATCAATAAGTAGTTAATCAATGGATTGATTGATCATTTGCTGCTAGTAATTAAATTTTGGGAAAGTACAAATTCTATTATACCTACAGTCAGTCAAAAGCAATGCTCAGATCCTGGAACATGAAAGGAAATAAAAATAGAAGCCCTGTGGCCACGATATTAGAGGGAGGGAGGGAGAGAGAGAGAGAGAGGGAGGGAGGGAGAGAGAGGAAGTGAGAGGAGAGCAGAGAGTGGCATCTCACAGCATCACAGGTCTTTAGAGTCAAAAGAAACGTTGAGGGTCATCGGTTTGGCTCCCTCATGTTAGTGAGGGGGAAACCAGGGCTCCTAGAGGTTGAAGGACTGGCCAAGGAAAGCAGTGGGTTAGTGTCAAAGCAAGGATTACATCCAGGCCTCTTGCCTCCCAGCCCAGTGCCCTTTCAGAGAAAGGGCAGGCGGCCCCTGTTGTACAATTTGGGGGTGAAGTAGCAATATCACTGATGCATTGCCTTCAGTGTTCCCCTTAGGGCACTCACTAGAGTCCCAGGGGGCCACATTCTCCTCACCCCAAACACAGGGCTTGTCCCTTAGCAAGCACAGAGATTCACGGAGACGCCTTCTACATCAGCGCCCTTCTGGCAAAGTTGGAAGGAAAACTGCCCTAAGGATGAGGATTTGCCGTCGCTCAGGAAATCCAACCCAAGCACATGCACATGAAATAGTTCCTGGAGAAGCAAGCACAGCAACTCCAGAACAAGCCCACGGGCATCCAGGTGATCCCGTGAGTGGATGACTCGTATGGACATACATGTTCTGCTCTGTTTGTCAAGGTGTCTGTTCCTTATACAGTACATGTCTGTACCAGTCACGGTTCTATCTGATGCTTCTCCTGCAGCCCTTAAATTGAGCATCACAACGGGCCTGACGTATCTGCTGAACTGACTCAAAGACCTGAGATGTGATACGACAACCGAGGGCAATCATCCGTGCCGGATGGGTAGTGTTTATGCCAGGTAAGGAGACAAATGCTGTTTGGGTTTTCCTATATATGGTGGAGGTGGGAACTGGAAAGAGGGGAAACACGTGGGTGGACTGAAAGTTTTCATACCTGTTTCCCAGATTAGAAGGAAACTCCTCCAGGAAGCCACCCCAGACTGCCTGCCTGAGTCTAGTCTCTCTAGACCACTTGTGAGCACAGGCTGTCCTTGTCCATCCCCTGGGACAGTTGCATCACCTGTTTCTAAGGCTCTCTGTAGACGAGTTAAAAAAAAAAAATCCAAGTTCCTTCCTCGAGCTAGCCAGCATGATTTGAAACCCCCTTGCCCCTCGCTGCCAGTCTAAATGTGATCAAGAAAGGCAAACACATTTTTATTACTTGCTTAAGCCAAGCAGAATTAGGTAGGTAAATCTTCTGGGATGAAAATCAATACATTCCAAAGCCAAATATCAATGATTTCTGAATTATCCTCTGCTTTTGTAAGATCCGTGCTGGTGTTTCTGTTTATGTTAAGCACCTTCCTGAGCCATCCGGTGTATGGGCTACAACCGGGAGGGAGCGGGTCAGCTCCCTAAGGGCAGGGAACCCAGCATCCTCCTCTCCCTTCCTTCCCCCTGAAGCCTGAGAGCCCTTCCCACCAGGGCTGATCCCAAGCGCTCGTGGCCGATGATGCTCTACTTTCCTCCCAAGTCTGTCCTCTGTTCCTACCCCCACCCCGCACCCTGCACCCCATGCCCAGGGAAGCAAATCAGAGAGATTAAGGATTACTTGACATGCTCTGTGCAGTCACTGGTAACGTCCAAGCCTCCCGCACCCCCCTAATTGGATCTGCTGCCGAGAAGTTGATTTAATCAGTCTGTGATCACCACTGGGGGGGAGGGGGTGGTTCGGGAAAAGGATGAGCCTCCCGGGCCTCGGCTTGCTCTGTTTGCTGGCCCCAGCTGTGTGTGCACAATCAGCCTTTATTAACTATTACACTTCATTCCGGACAGCTGCCTGGGGAGAACATCGATTCATTCCTCAACCTTTTAGGCTGCCCTGGAACTTGGCGTTTCCATTTATTTATCTCCTTATTTCCGTGCACACGTGCAGGTTAGCCGTGCACTGGGAAGACGGGGCCAGGAGATGGATTCAATTAGAAGCGTGTCCTCCGATTTCTTCCCTCAAAGTCCCACCCTTCCTTCGGTCTCCCCCGTGGGGTGGGATCCCCAGAGTCCCCGCTCCCCCTGCCCCACCAAAACTTGCAAGGCCTAAATAGAAGCATCTCTGCAGGAAAAGTGAGAGCCAAAGAGTGATTTACTTTGTCAATACTTGTCCAGGTCGTCTGCATGCCTTATCATATTTTCGTGTGGAGCTGGTCAGCCCCATCCACTCCCCCCTCACACCCATGTGTGCACCAGGCACATGCTGTGCGTGGTACCTGGCATAGAGCCAGCGCTCATTTCTCCAGGGACTGGTGGCTCCTAGGGGGACGCTGGGGTGCAGTCACTCCTGGACATTTGGGGTTCTCGGTGGAGGGCAAGGGTGAAGCAATAGCCCCATTCTATGACAAGGAAAGGGGGTTCTAGGTAGAGACATTTCTGATGGACCAGACGAAGTTGTCACGTTCCTCTCAGCACATAGGGCCCCTCAAATGGTATGCACGCTGTGTCCTGGTATATGGTGCTTTGTGCCAAGCTCTCCATGTGGGAAGCCCTCTCTTGCACATGAATGGAATGTTCACCAAGGTAGTACCCCTACATGTTATCCCACCCCACGTATCCCGCTACAGATTCAGGATCTCCATTTGCCCACAAGGTTCCCAGCCAGGTCCCCCCTTCTTCTGTATGAAGACAGAGTGTCACACTTACAGACGGCTGGGGGAGCCATCCAAGAGTATCCTCATAAAGCCTTCAAAGAAATGGTGCTTTCCAGCTCCCCTGCCTGTGTGTTCCAAGTTTCTTTGCTGCTACCTCGTGTGTGACTCTGGGCAAATCAGATGACCTCTCTGAGCCTGTATTTCTGCATACATAAAAAAAAGAGTAAATCTGCTCTGGCTACTTGCCCTTTAGGGATGATATGGCACGTACAGCTTTGTGGCACATACAACAATCTCCTCGGGCAGCCAGTGGAGTAGTTAAGACAACAGATGCCAGAGTCAGCTGCCTGGCTCACATCCTGCCTGTGCTGTTGCTTAGCTGTGTGACCTGGGGTGAGTTATTGTCTGTTCTGTGTCTCAGGTTCCCATTTATCAAATGTGGGTAACAGCAGCCACTCTCTCACAAGTTGTCACGCAGATTTAGAGTCGATGTATGTGAAGGGCTCAGAACAGTGCAGGTCGCCTTTTATAGTAACACATGTGGATGGACGGTCTATATCCTTACTGTATGGCTCTCCCCATGCATGCACGTGCACACGCATGCACGCACACACAAACACACACACACAGAACACCATAGCTCCAAACACCATGATTAAAACTTCCTACCTTTGGCTGGGCAGAGGCCTTCTTTTACTCTGGGCCTGGGTCTTAGTGTGTGGCTGGACTTGTGGAAAGAAATGTGCCCATGTGTCACTATAAGGACAGGCCTGGCCATGAGGCTGGTTTTCTCATTGCCAGTCCCCCCTGCTCCCTGGCAGAGGTCAAAGCTGCAGCACCGTGGCCAGAGCTTCTCGTTTGGTGTAAAGGTCACCTGTGGACACTTGTACATCTGTCTCATTCCTCATCCACCCACAGCCCTGAAAGTAGCTCACAGACTCTGTTGGCCACTTCAGCCTGCAGCTTATCAACATCCCCTCCTGGTAAAATGCAAACTGCATCGAACAGTTCACTCTTCTGATTATGATACTGTCTCCATACCGAGTGATGCCCACTCCGGGGACTGCTGCTTGTTTATGAGTGAAGCGCTGGGAGCATGAAGGGGAGAGACCAGGAAGCAGAGGAAATACAGCTTTCGAGCTGTGAGTCTGCCAACAGGTTCCAAACCCCCCAGATTCTTTCATTAAAAAGTTTATTATGATGGAAATGATAAAATAGAGCAGAGAGACCATTAAAGGACTGGCAAGAGTATCACAAATTGGTGGGAAAAAATCATTGCCAGTTTTGATTACAAAAAAAAAAAAAAGGAATCATAAGGAAGGAAAGAAGAAGAAAGCAACAACCTTTGATAGTACAGTTTTCATAAATCACAAGCAGGAAAGGAGTAAACCCTCCTCAGGACAGGAGGCAATGGACAGATTCTGACAAGTTCTAGAACTCTCCTCTTTACAAGGAAGAACGTGGATCAGGGTCAGAAGAAAAGCTTTCTGTCAACATCTTAACCCTGCAGTTTGAACATAAGCCCCTCCGGATGACTGGGGGACACTTTGGTCTCTCTTTCCAGTCCCGTGTGCCACCCCCCCCCCTCCCATCATGAGAACAGTCCAAAGATCTGCCCTTCACAGCCCAGGATTCCTTTTCCAGAACCAGACCCACCCAATCAGCCTCCATCACAAGTGGCCTGGGAGGGCCTGGGACTATTGGAAAGGAAGGGAGCTGCTCAGCAGACATCTTCCCAAGCAAAGCAGCATGGCTCGGAGCCTCACCTCATAGGGCCAGACGGTGGGGAGGGCCATACTTGGGTCCCCACAGGGCAGCCCTCTGAGCCACAGGCCTTCGGTGGGCCCAGGGCTACAGTCACTGGGAACAGGCTGAGGGTAGGCTATGAGCACTGCCTGCCCAGCCTCTGGTTAGCTCTCCACTGGGTGTGCATTCCTGAGGGACATGGGCAGGCCCTGGAGACTCAGCTAAGTGAAGGGGGGTCATGCCTGAGGACAGGACTATACCTTTCTCCCCAAGAAGCAGGGTACAAAGTACTGGTGGGGATAACCTTGAGTAGTGGTAGACTTTGGGTCAACCCTCTGTCCTGGTCTTGTTCTCTTCACACCTCCGA
This sequence comes from Vulpes lagopus, assembly GCF_018345385.1. Classification (NCBI taxonomy): domain Eukaryota; kingdom Metazoa; phylum Chordata; class Mammalia; order Carnivora; family Canidae; genus Vulpes; species Vulpes lagopus. Next base: position 42,205,919 of record NC_054833.1, on the reverse strand, counting down.
GAAGGTTTGAACCAGATCATTAAATCCCCTAGGAGTTTTGAACACCCTAAATTTATTACCCTGGGGTATAAAACAAGATGTTACCCCACAGTCTCAGAATTTCTTGGGAAGCCCAGAGGGTGAGAGTCATAGGGATGAGGAGCTCCCCTGCTCTCAGAAGAGGCACCAGACTCTCCATGAGGGGTTGGCTGAGGGGTGAGGAGCACTGGTTCTGAGGCCCTGAGCCCACCACCAGCTCCAGCCTGGGCCAAAACAACACAGATGTTTGAAGAGATGATAGTATGAGGGTTTCCCTAAGGAGAATGGGCCCTCTGTGGGCTCCCTGCATGTGTCTGAAGCATGTGTCCCACTTCAGACCAAGGGAGGGGAATCAGTGAAGCCAGGAAAGCCATGGTAACTTGAGAAGGTTCAAGGAAGTCTTCAGGAGAGCAAGATGTGCATCCGGGCTGCAGGCAGGGGATGTTAATGAGCCAGGCCTGTGGGCAGAGGCGGCAGGAAGGGCTCCAGAGGGCTGCAGTGGGAGTATGGGGTGGGGGTCTCTGCTTACCAAGAGGGAAGGAGACGCCAGGAAGGGCGGAAGGGACACAAATCATGGCCACCTTTTCCCAAGCACTTCTGATGAGCCAGCTCCTATTTAAGGAGCTTATACACATTAGCTCATTTAAACATCCCACTAACAAAATATTCTTATTTGCCCCATTTTATAGAGAAGGTAACTGAGGTCTAGAGAGGTGAAGGGACTTGCCCAAGGTCAAAGCTACAGAGCGTCAGAGCTGGTATGAGAACCCAAGCAGCCTTGCTGCAGAGTCTCGCTCCTGCCCACCATGCTGAGCTGCCCCTCTGCCAGAGTGGTCTTCAAGGAAACTGCTCCCAAAGATGGGCTGCACAGGCCAAAGAACCAGGCCATGTGAGGTGTTCTAGAGCAGGTGCTAATGGGGGCTCAGGAGACATCAAACAAAGAGGTCACTGCCTGCATCTGGGAATGGTGTGGTGTTCATGGTGCCAGAGAGCTGCTTCCAAAGACCTCACCAAACCATCCATGGTGGTGGGGGGGGGGGCGGGGGGAGGGGTGGCTGCCGATTGAGAGCAAGCTATGGCAGCAGCAGGAAAGCGAATGACTTCCAACCCTTTCCCTCTCATCCCTCATCAGTGAAGCCAGGAATGTGCAAAAATAGACCTTCTTGCAGGCCGTCCAGCCTAGGTGAGAACCATGCCAGGGGGAAGAGGAAGGAGAAGCCCTGATAGAGGAGAGACTGAAGCTTCAATTGAGAGTCATGAGGAAATATTTACTGAGCCTCTACTATGTGCAGGATCTGTTTTACGTCCCGAGGCTATAGCCATAAAGAAAATGGACAAGATGCACAAAATCTCTGTCCTCTTGGAGTTTATTATCCAGGAGAGGGAATGCAAGCAATAAATGAACAAGTAAATATTTTGTAGGTGAGAGGACATGACGTCCTACGGCATCCATAAGTGCTCAGAGAGGCAAGGGTGCATGGGGATGGGTTGTTATTGTATCTAGGGATCAGGGAAGGCATTTCTGACAATTCCTGGTATTACAGACTGTCCTGACAGTGGTGGGGATGGGGAGGGTGAGTCACATGGGTATCTGCTGGAAGGGCATTCCAGAAGGGGAACAGCAAGCCAAAAGCCCACACAAGAGGTATGTCTGAGGCAGGCAAGGGGCCATGGTGCCTGGGATGGGGGTGAGAGGAGTGGTGGCAGGTGAGTAAGGTCTAAGAGATAGCAGGGGCCAGGGAGGCAGGCAGGAACTTTGGCTTTGACTCTGAGCACCATGGGAGCCATCAAAAGGTTCTGAGTGGGCAAGAAAGTAGAGTTTTTAATACCAGAAAGTCAGAGAGCAGAAATGCCACCCGGGCTGCCTGAGATACCAGGCAGGAGCCAAGAAGGAAAACCCAGCAGAGCAGGTTGGAAGGGGCAGAGGCAGGGGATAAAAATCAAGCTATTCCTGATTACTCTGAGTCCAGCCTATTCAATACAGTAGAGACATTAAGGCTGATTGATGCATTTCTGAGAAGGCTTTTGAGCAAATCTTTACTGAGCACTTCATCATACCAAGCACTGTATTAAGTATTTAAACTTATTGTCTCGTTTAATCCTCATAACACTATGAGGTGGGGGACACTTCCCCCATTTTATGGATGAGCAGAGTGAGCCTCGAAGATAGGGAGGATTCAAGCCAAGGACTGCTGCTGTGGCCGGAGCTAAGCCAGGAGGGCACACAGGCGGAGGGGCTCCCGGGCTCGGGGGCCGCACGGTCTCCTGCTGGAAGGAAGGGCCTCTCTGGGTCTGCCCGGGGCCTGGCTGCCCCCACACAGGCAGACTTTGGGGCTGGCTGCCATTGGGCAATCATCGCTAAGCAGGAGCAGAGGGAGAGCAAGGCAGGGGGCCGGGGGGGGGGGGGTTGGTCAGAGTCACAGTGAGCAGCAGGAAGGGGACAGCCACCTCTCCCCCCACCCCCGCCTCCACTTTGAGGATCAGGGACAACTTCCAGGAGGAGGGGCACCGTAAGAGGCCTGGAGATCAAAAGTAACTGCCCAACAGCATTTCTGAAATCTGGCAGCTGGTGGGTGATGGGTGCCTTCTCCTCTGCTCTTTTGTGAGCCACCCTGTCCCCCTGACTTCGGCTGTGCTGCTCACATTCCTGTCTCCCCCAGCCTCTCCTCCCTCCCTAGGACAGCTCTGGCTCTCTGGGCAGTGGTGAGGGGGTGGGGAGGAACTCTGGGGCTCTGTGCCTGACCCCTTCACCTTCCTCCCTGTCTGAGCCAAAGCCTGTTCTAATGTAATCCACCCAAAGCCTGCCCAAGTTCGCCTGGATTCCAGAACAACAGCGGGAGGCCTACAAACTCACCAGGCAGATTTGGTTCAGCTCATTCTTCAAAGGGGGAAACTAAGCCGAGCAGCCTTTTTTCCTCTAAGGATGGACAGCACATGCCACCATGAAGCCCAGCGCCTCAGCAATGGCTATACAGAATTCTAAGTTGGATACGAGGCCCTCCTCTCCATGGGACAGCTGTGCAGGGAACGGTTAGGTCCCAAGTCATGTCTCAAAATCCCCTGGGTGTGGACAGGTCTTCCCCTGCTCATGGCATCTGGACTCCCACGATTTTCACTCTCGGCACTTTGGGGGACCTGTCTGCCCCTCCCTCAGTTGCTCATCCAGCAAGCGAAGGCGATGCCCTCTTAAAGCCAAAGGCAGGAACCCGACCCATGAGCTCTGGGGCTCTACCGTCCAGCTTTCTTTCTCCATCTTCCTGAACTAAAATGGGGCAACGACTGTTTTTTTTCTATTAAGCAGATGAGACCCCAAGGCCCACAAAACCCAAATGACTTGTCCCAGAAAGCACAGCAAGAACCAGAACCAGGCCTTCCAACCCCTAAGACTGGTGAGCCCAGGGCCCCCTGAGCCCTGACGGACCCTGCCCTGCGTAGGGAATCCTACCTGCCTGCCCGGGGGCCCCTCATATCCTATAAGGCCAATACTCAGAAAGTGCAGGAAGGTGGCTCAGAATGCTAGAGGGGCCTTCCCACAGATGTAGAACACACAGAGGCAGAGGTCCAGGGCTGGAAGGGACTTTCTGGATAATTGCTCCGATTTGCCTGGGACCCGTGAGTACTGACTTAGGCCAGAGTCTGTAACAAGGGAGCTACTGGTACTACCTTCTCATCGTTCCTGTAATTCTGCTCTGCCAGCTGGCCGCTGTCTGCGCAACAGTGGGGGTCACCCGGGCAGTCCTCCATGCCTCCTCGAGGACATGCTTTCTGAACCTTCCCACTTTGCCGGGGGAAGATCAAACCAGGCATGTTGGGGAGGGGGGTTCTGACAGCTTAGGTAGCACTGTCCCTACAGGCAGGTCCCTGGGGGCTCTTTCCTGCCAAAGAAGCATGGGAGGGGGTGCTGGCAGCATCACAGCCTCGGCAAACACAGGCACGGGACCATTTGGCCACAAGCTGCCCCGCCTTTGGTCTCGTCATCGTCCCCATTTAGGACCGCAGCCTCCTCAGAGACTGGCAACTCTAGGGTCATAGGGGGAAGGAGGAGGAAACCCCCAGTGTGGCAAGTTATTCAAAGTGTGTGTGTGTGTAAGGTGTGTGTGTGGGGCTATCCCAGAACTGAGCATTGTGGAGGGACCTCTGTCCTTCCTCTCCTCGCTTCCATCCTCCTCTGACCCCAGATTCTCACCTTGCATGTTTCAGACCAGTCACCAAAAACCACACAGGTTCAGACTCACCCTTCTTTCTCCATCTCACGCCCTCCAAATTTTGCCAGCACCCAGCCAGCCCCTCTGCAGATGGATGGCCTGGGGTCAACCAGGCTTTGGGCTGTTGCCACTCATCAACTGTGACCCCTGGACCAGCAGCCTCAGCATCAGCAGGAAGCTCATTAGAAATGTAGGACCTCAGACCCCTGCTGGGCCCGAGGGATCAGAATCTGCATTTTTAGCAAGTGCCCTGAGTGATTCCCATGTGCACTGATGTCTGGGAAACACTGCTTTGGACACACAGGCTGCCCCCAATTTGAACACCACCACCCCGATTGTGGCTTGACCATAGGGCAGCAAAGTCCCACTGACTGAACCCAAGAAAGCAAAAGCAACCCTCCCCTTTTGCAGGCTATTCCAGGACAGGCAGGAGCTCAAGTTGGAAAAAATAAAAGTCCCCTGACATGCCAGGTCTTTATTGCATTTCCATGTTTAATTTGCAGAGCTGGGATGGCTGATGGGAAACTGAATTCTCCTCCACCAACCACCAGACCCCGTCTTGCCTGCCTTGCCTCGCGCCAGCACTTGCCCCTGTCTCCACTTAAACAGAAAACCCACATGAGGGCATCGTTAGTGATCCACCTTCTTTAATTAATTTAATAAATTAATCCTTGGACTTTTTCTTCACTGTGTCCTTGAGAGTCCCTCCTAAGCCACTGGGAAGAATCACAAACACCCACATAGAATCCTCCGGTTCACCAGAGCCTCTTCTATTAATATCACCCCAAATTAATATGATTATTTAAGCTCTTAACCGGCTGCCCCACCTCTGGTCTCTGCACCATCCCCTCTCAGCTCCCCAGTGAGCTTTTTGAAGTACTGGCTTCATCTTGTCACACCTCCTGTCCCCTGCAGAGTGGTTCCCAGTGAGCCTGAGCCCCCCCCAACTAGGTGGTGTCTGGAAATTGGGAGTGACAAAGGTGAGGTGTCTGGGTACTAGAGAATTTTCCCCCTCGAGTGCTTGCAGCCCCTTATTGTGAAGTGTGCAAGAGAAAAGTCGTGGCCTCGGTGGCTTTCTAGTCCTGGCTTCCTGTGGCCTCTGTGTGCCCCCCAGGGCCCTGAACACCCCTGCCAGGCCTCTTTCTATCTGCACCTGCTTCATGCATGAGCCTGAACAGAACTCACGCTCACAGGAACCACTCTCAGGCTTCCTCCCCGCCTCATCGGGATAAGTTCCTGCTCCTGTTTGAGATCCAGCCCAAATGCTGCCCCTCTCATGCCCCATCCACCACGGAGGTTAAATGGGACCTTTGGATGCATCTTTGAATTTCATTTGAAGCCAAATTCTGAGGACAACAGGTGACAAAAGCTCCCACATTCTACTGAGAGAATGATGGCTGGGAGAAAGAACTTTCTTTTGTGTCTTCCTTCCCCATAGGGGTAACAGGGAAACCGCACCCCTTGCTCACAGCCAACTCTGCAGCTCTTAGGGCCTAAAGTCATGGTGTACTGCAGAAGGTTCTGGAAAGAATCTGACCCTTGTCCTGGAGACTGGGAGTGACAGTCAAGGATGTGACCAGTACATGACCCTCCTGGGGAAGAGGATGAAGGCCAGGTGCTTGCTGGAGCCATGGAGGGAGGTGGGAGGGGAGGGAGCTACCCTGAGCAGGTTTCTCAGCTCTTCCACCAACAGTCTCCCCTTGATTCTACAAATGGGGACACTGAAGGCCAAAGAGAGTATATAATTCAATCCAAGACCCCACTGTTATTAACTGGCAGAAACAGAAGTCAGACCCAGATTGGCCCCACTTCCCACCAACCACAATATCCCCCACTCCTCTGGAGAGGGTGTACCCCTTTCCTGGTTGGCCCACTCCCCGCTCCACACATTCATCCTCCCATAGCTATTCCTTCATTCCCTCAGTCCAGAAGTATGTGTTCAACACCCACTGTGTTTATTTGTTTGATAATCTGTATCTTACCCTGCTTCCAGGGGACTTAGAGGCAGCTTAAAAAGACACCTACAGTATCATGAAACACGATGCAATGAGGGATAGAACAAGAAAGGGCTGACACTGGAACAACCAGGAGACGTACAGGAGGCCAGCGTGCGGCTGGTCCCCAGGACCTCCAGGCATACAGGCCTGTATCATCCGTAAAAGTTGGTGGTGAACCGGACTGTGTGCTTCCCAGTGTAAAAGGCAAAGAGTGAAGACCTACTGTGTGTAAAGCTTCCATCAAGCATGCTGATCCTTTCAGAACACAGAGATGAAAACCTGAGCTCAGGGATCCAGGCGTTTATCAACATCGCTTCAGTGTTTGCCAAGCATCCTGGCGTGTGCTCCCTGCTTGGAGTCTCCTAATAATTCAGTGAGAAAATGGAAGGTCAGAGAGGTGAGTGCCCAGCCTAAGGCTACACAGCCAGCAGGTGAAAGAAAGAGGCCTCTGCCTCCAGAGGTCCCTGCCTGAGGAGCACACAGTTAGGCATGCAGATTCCACAGCCGAACTACCTGGGTTCTTATCTTGGATCCACCATTTCCAAGCTGTGTGACTCTGGGCAAGTTACCCAACATCTCGAAATCTCAGTTGGCCCACATGAAACATGGGAGGAATATAGTACCGTGTGTATCTCGTGAGTACTGCACGCCAGACTCCTGGCTCGCATGCGGTTGTCAAATAAATGTGAGCTGCTATTATTTTATCACACCGCTGGCTGTCTCCTGCCCATTGCCCCCATCAAAGTCCCCACACTGGATTTAAGGAAGGACAGGGAAAGACGGACACCAACATGTACAGATTATGTGCTGATGGCATCTGTGACAGTCATTTTTCTCTCCGTACCCTGCCTTCCCTCCCTGGGAATGGATACCAAGGAATAAACCCTTAGGAGGACTTTTGCTCCTAGTAAGGCCACCCCTAGCATCAATCCCTTTCTCCTAACCATCAGATGTACTGATCCACTTCTGAAAGGGGTGGGGCCTCCCCAAGTCCCTCTGCCCATGCATCGATCAAAAGGACCACGGTAGGGTTGGCACCCGGGGAGAATAAAAGAGGAACAGATCACACGTGAAGTTTGGTACTGATCTTTCCATCTCCCTCCTTCCTCCCCACCTCACCTCCTAACAGCGGTCTCCCGGCCGCCACCAGCCAGGGCATCATTCAGAAACCTACCTCTCCCTCCCACACGGAAAGGTAGGAAACCCATCAGCGCTTGTTTTTAGCTGGGAACAAATTGTTCACACATTTCATTAACCAAAAAAAAAAAAAAAAAGATTGAGAGAGAGAGAAACAGGGTATGTAGGGTGAAGATGCTAGCATATCAAAACTATTTAAATTATATACAGAGACTTGGAGGTAAGAAGGAGCAGAGAGGGAGGGCGGCTGGAGTTTCTTTAAAAAAAAAAAAAAAGACAAGAGCAGTTTGGAAGGAGGTGGCCATTCTCTCTTTGTGCTAGTTTTTCTGTGATGAGATGCGTCCATGTACTTTAAAAGGTACTGCTGAGAGTTAAACACTTTTAGTCAATAATGTAAAATTGAAGAGGATTTGTGTGTGTGGCTGAGAATGGAAAAGCAGTTGTTGAGCAGAGTCCAGCCCCTCTCTTCCTATGTTGCTGGGGCTTGCCACCCTTCAGATCTTTAGCCAAAGGGTGGGATGGAACTTGAGTGCCTAATTATGATCCAGTAGAGAAAGGCTCCAAAGGTCCCTCACACAGAAGCCAAGGTGGGCCCCAGTGGAGGTTAGGGCCAGTGCGGCCAGCCTGTCATGGGACAACATAGCAGAGAGGGGGTTCCCCCATCGAGAGCGAGGTCTCCAGGGATCTCCAGGTGCCTTCCTTCGGGCAACATATATTGGCATTGGCTCACAGGGCGGGCAATATATTTGTAGGGGAACTTGTAGAGGTCAGGATTTCAGAGCTGGAAGGAATCTCAGAGATCACCTAGTCAGGCCCTTTCTTTTGCAGAGGAGGAAAGTGAAGCTCAGAGATGTTGTGTGACTGATCCAAGGTCAGAAAATTAGTGGCCAGGGCTCCTAGTTTCCAGGTAGGTTCTATTCTTATCACCCTACCTTTCCCTCATCCTCACCCCTTCACCCCCTTTCCTCATCTTGTCTGATCAGGTCAGCATGCAGAAGGACTCCAGGGTCATGGACAGGGTATGCAAAGTGGACCTAGGCAGAGTGATGAGGCACATATGACCCCAGAGGGGGGTGGTCCTGAGGCCCCATCACCTCCAACTAACAGGCCTGTGGTAGGATGTGAAGCCTGCTGGCTGAGGGCACGAGGCTTCCAAATGGCATCTAGAGATGTTCTGGAAAAGCCCAAAGCTTGGCCTTCTGCCCCTGAGCTGCTGTGAGTGTCAGCTCTCCAAGAAGAGATGGAAATCACTCTGGGTGGCAACTCCACCTCTGATCTGCACACCTGCCCTACCTGGCTCCCAAGGGTGTGGTGAGAATAAGGTGTGGGTTGGCAAGTCTTCAAAGTTGTATAGTCCCATCACTGTGAAGGTAGATGGTGATGCTAGTGGTGGTATGACCACCGCTTCCCACATCCTGGGCAGTGAGAATGGACCCCTAGCACCCACCTCATTTCAAGGTCACTCTCGGAAAGCAGACCCTGGGCAAATCCTGGGCCTTGAAAATAAGCCCTGATCTCCTTCCTTGAGCTAGGGAGGGAGTTCTTCGCTGGGTGATTCTATGCTGCTGTACCTGTCCTACTGGCCAATGTGCATTCCTAGATTTAGCACAGAGGCAACAGCCTGCTGGGGCAGGGCTGGAGGGGAGAGGAGCTGAGGTCCCAGGCTTCCCCCCCAGCCCGGGGGGGCACCAGCTCCTGGCCAAAAACACAGGCAGAGGTTGCTGAGCCTGACAGTAGCAGTCTGGAGGAGGGCAGGTGGAGGTGGGTGCTGGGCTTGGTTGGGCCACCCCTTAGCTTGGAGGTCAGTGACGAGTATATCCCCAGAGATAACAAGGCCCGATCACACCGCTGGCAGACCAGAATGTGGGCTTCCCACTGCTGGTCTCGAGCTGTTGTCTTTCCTCAGGCTCCCCACCCTGGGTCCTCATCCTGCTCTGTGGAGCTCCCCATCTGAGCACCTCTGAGACCTGGGGTCTCCTTGCTGAGCAAAGTCCTCTTACCACTGGTGTGGCCAATGCAGTCGTAGTCAGGTGCAAATGACTGTAAAGGCTTCGAGTATCCTCTCCTGAGGGCACTTGAGTGTCCAGAGTTTTGAGGAAGGGGCAGGCATACAGCCTGGGTGGGAGAAGGCAAGTGAGTGAGAAGGCCGAGGACTGTAGGCCAAGCAGAGGAGGCCAGAGGGAAGGAGGAAAGCAGAAGAGTTCACCGTCAAGGGAACCAAAGGAGGAGGGACAAGTCTCTGGGTATTTTGGATTTGGGAGCTGACCTGCATCCCAACCCCCAGCTCTGCGGTACTTTGTTCCTGTCGTCATGGATGGAGCATCTCCTGGTACCTAGCAGTGAAGGGTACCCTGAGCATTCCCCCAGACCTGGGGAGGTGCCTATTACCATTTCTTTTGAAATGTAAGGAAATCAAAGCTTAGAACAGTAATCTCTCTAGGCTATAAGGGAAGAAATCAAGACTCTGACAAATTAAAACCATTATGGGCAGCTTCATGGACAGCAGGTGAGCTGCATCCCCACACCAGGTCCCCCAGAAGAAAGAAGGCTGGGCGGCTCAGACCTCAGATCCACGCACAAGCGTCCTCCTGGCCAGTCCGAGGCCCAGGGGGTCAGGCAGGCCTTCCTGCAGGCCCAGAACAAGGCTGGCCACCCCTCTTCTCTCAGCAGCTGGAGAAGGGAGAAGCTCCTTGGGGCCCTTGGGGGGAGTGTGGGGGAGAACCAGCACTGGGAGAGGGAGGGAGGAACGGGACCCTGGGCAGGAGCAACACACTGGGGTCAGGAAGAGCATGACTCAGAGAATTTGAGGTTTGTTCCCAAGGTGCCAACCCCAAGAGGCACAGCGGGCAGGAGCACGGTAGGCTGTGCCTGGGAACCAGCCGGGGTGGCACCTGGGTGGTTCGTGAGCCCTTCTCACCTCCAGGCAGAGGGAGTGTGGAAAGTCTGGGCTCTGCGCTGGGCCCAGGCCAGGCCTCCTGCCACTTCCCAACCAGGGTCCCGAGTCTCAGCAGGACAGGGCTGGGGAGAGTGGGGGGATGAGCAGCTTCCTTCCTGCCTCCTCAGCCCAACATCAGCCAACTGGGGCAAAGAGCCACCCACTCCATGTCTCGTCCCCTCACACCCCTGAAGCCCCCATATGTCTTGTCCCCTCACATCCCTACAGTCCCATCTCTTCCCCACACCCCTGAAGCCCCTACATCTCCTCCCCTCACACCCCGGAAGTCCCCACGTTTCTTCCTCTCACATCCCTACAGTCCCCACATCTCCTCCCCTCACACCCCCGCAGCCCACACTTTCAAGGGCAGCAAGAACCCGGGACCAGGAGGCAAGTGACAGGCTTCTGGGCTGGGGTCCACAAAGAACAACCTGTGTGACCTTGGGCAAGTCCCTGAACCCCTCTGTGCCTCGCATCTGCTGCACACGGATGATGAACGCCCACCTTACCTGCCTTAAAGGATGTGAAGAGAAGCTGTGGGAAAATATTTTGAAGAGAATAAAAGCCATAAATGAATATACTATCTGATCACCAGCATCTCTTCTTTAAATCTGTTAAGTGCTGAATAATACCCTGAGTTACACAAATAGTCTTTTTTTTTTTTTTCCTTTTACACCGAGGTTAGCTTAACCAGGCCGGGGGCTGGCTCTCCTCTGCTGGCAACCTCCAAACTGTCCATGGCAGCTGAGTAACCACTTAGACACTTGGCCTCCAGGTACCACTGAGGATGCCAGTCCTAGGGTGGGATCAGACTCCAGAGTCGCTCAGATCACTTCCCCACGCCAGAGGGCCAGGAAGAGGAAGCGGAAGCGGCAGCAGGCCCTCCTCCTCCCTCCTTCCAGGGGCATCTGTCCCAGCAGGTAACCACGGCAGGTGCCGAGCCTCTCCTGGGGCCAGGCACAGTGATCTTCACCCTCACACAGCTCCAGAGAGAGCTGCTTTCCTGTTTCACTGATGAGGAAGCCAAGATTCACAGAAGCTAAGGAATTTGTAGGCAAAGGGTAGTTTCAGCAGAGACAGAGATGTTTAAGGGCCCATAGTAATTAACTCAGAGAAATAGGGTTTTTAAAAAGATTTTATTTATTTGTTCATGAGAGAGACAGGGAGAGGCAGAGGCACAGGCAGAGGGAGAAGCAGGCTCCCTGCGGGGAGCCCAATGCGGGACTCAATCCCAGGACCCGAGGATCACGACCTGAGCCGAAGGCAGACGCTCACCCACTCAGCCACCCAGTCATCCTGAGGGCTACTTATTTTTTGTTTGTCTGTTTTACCTTCACCATGTATTTTTTTACTCATTTGTTTCCTAAAGCCTCACTCCTTCGGGTATGCTTTGTGGAACAGCATTACCCAGGAACTGGTTAGAAATGTAGACTCTCAGGCCCCCTGCCCCGGAATCTGTGTTTTAGGAAGATCTTTGGGTATGTAAGACATGCTGAAATGTAAAAAGCATGAATCTAAAAGAGAGTGGCACAGAGCAAGAAAGACTGGGTAAGCTCTAAAGAAAAAAACCCTACCAGCTGGTTATAAAATATGCTCATGGAGGAGAGGGAGGAGGTCCAAGCAGAGAGACTCAGGTTTCTAGGATGCTCAGATGGGATATGGCGGGTGGTGAACAAGATGATCTCTCAAGGCTCCCTCCTACCCTGGAGCTGCAGCCTAGGCCCTTCTGAGGCTTCCTGAGGAGTAGTCCAAGGGGGTCCCAAATGCCCCTGAAGCTCCCCTTTCTGCTAGAGACTTGGATTCAAATGCAGCCACCTCTGTCGAGCTGAGACCAGCAGGCTTAATTCACATTCTCCTGGAGGATAGGTATTTGCATCAGAAATTACCCTGGAACTTAATTCTGCATAATATTGCTCAGACAAACGGCACCCCTGAAACTCTTTGCCAAGGCCAATAATAACATAACTGCAGACAGAAATAATGAATAGGAGCGGAGGGAAAGGGAAAAATCAAGGAGGCAGGGGGGTGGGAGGGGGGAGGCAGAGAGATGGGCTTCCAGCCAGAGGTGTTCTGGTCTTTTCATCCAGGCGCTAGCATGGCACCAGCACATAGTAGACACTCAGTAGTTTTCAAAAGCCATAGACCGTTAAAAAAAAAAAAATAACGAACTAAAGCTAAAGAGAGAAACTGCCCCAGTTCACCAACTAACTAATCTAAGAAACAATTAATTAACCCAACAATTCATTTGTTCAACAGGTTCTATCACGTACCTACTGTAGTCAGGCCCTGTGCTGGGCACTGTGGTCCCTGCCCTCATGGCCAGGTCAAGCCCTAGGCTGAGCCTCTTGTGGGCAAAGCTAGCAATTCATAGCGGGGAGGGGGGGTGCCTATCAAGGCCCCTGCCTGGGAAGTTTAAAGCCCAAAGGCAGAGCCCAGGCAACTGGGAAAGTGAGTAAAGCATTAGGGTGTCCAAGGGGGTCCAGGTTCCCCCTTACAAGCTTTTCACATCTACCACACTGGCCCCTGGACACTTGATTTCCTTGAAGCCTGTAACATGCCTTCAATTTCAGAGCTGGAGGGGATGCTGGAGACCATCTTACTGTCTCTATTCATTTTACAAACAGGAAAGTGAGGTTCAGAGAGGCGGTGAGCTGCATCCGAGGCCACCAGCCAGTTAGCCACAGAGCTGAAGGAAGAACCCAGCTCCCCTCTTCAACCACGCTGTCCACACCCCTGGGAGGCAGGGGACCCCACTCTAGTCCCTGGGACAGACAAGTCACATCTCCCTGGATTGCAGCTTCATTGTCCAGAAACAGAGAGGGGGTGCCTTTCAGTAGTTCTCACGCTGTGCTCTACAGTGGTGCCTTGGGGACCCATGGGAGAGGCAGTAGGTGGGGTGCCTGGCCAGTGGGGTGCTGGGCACCCACACTGCTTCAGCCAGAGCCTCTCTCTTGTTCAGTGGGCTCCCACGAAACAGTCCATTTGAACTAAAGCTTCCATGGCTGAAAACCCAAACCAAAACAACTACTCCAAGAAATTTCCCTAGGGTTCCTGCAACGCAAGGATCGTGTACTTGGCGATGATGCAGGAACAGAAGACGGATTCTGGAGCCCGCAGCGCGCCTGCTACACTGGGGAGGAGGAAGCGCACCCAGGAGCAGACTCGAGAGCTGCAGGAGCAGCGGCATTTAGTGCTAACTGCTGTGAGCTCGCCAGTGACCCAGGGGCACAGGCAATGGGTAGGGTGGGAAGCCCACACATCTCCCTGTCCGGGGGGGCCCAGAGACAGGCCTCCCTGCGAACACCCAGACTGGCCACAGGGGCACCCAGGCTCCTGACTTCCTGCCTTTGGGGATCCACCCGGCGTCCAGGGTGCCACCACCAGCCTCCCCCCTCCTCCCACCAACTCAACCCAATTATGCGTGTTTACATTACAGTTACGTATAATCCCGCCATTTACATTCAGTTGCTGGCTTCTCTGTGTGCTCATAAAATATTAACATTGGAGGGCCGCTTGTTGCAGAAATGTTTATAATTTCTCTTCCCCATTATGGGCTTATTAATGATAATAATGCCGTTTCCCTGCTTAGGAGCTGGGACGACGGAAAGGCAATCACTCACCATAGCTGAAATATGACAGTGGGAAGTCGGATCCCGTTCCCTGCTCGGCATTTAATCTTAATAACATTTTATCTTGGACGACAAGTGTGTGTAATGTTGTTTAAAAGCCATGACTACATCGACACTCCGTGTTAGAGAGGGGGTGGGGGAGGGGGCCCGGGCCAGCCCTCTCCCCTCCTCCACTTGCTCTCCTGGGGGCATCCAGGCCCAGCCTCCCTGCCTTCCCCCCAACCCCCAGTCTGACATTTCTGCGATGAAAGGATTTTTTTTTGTAACCTATGAGAATGAAAAGTACTTACGAGTCCATCAGCCTTTGAAAACACAACTACCTCAAATGGGTTCTATTAAAAATAAATAAGTCCATTTGGGCTGGAGAGCCGGGCCTATGGGAGTGTGAAGCATTTAAGCTGTGTTGCAGAGGGACAGGTGCGGTTTCCCTTCCCTAAGGCAGGCTTCCCAGCGATACAGGTCCTGGGCACAGCTGGCCTGGCCAAGCTTCCTCATTCCCGCTCCCCATCTCTGGGCAGCTTTTCTCTTTGCCAAACCAGCCCCTTTGGTCTGGCTGTGGCCGAGAAGAGAGGTGATGCTCACTTTGTAGCTGTCGCATCCCCTGCTCCCCCCCATCCCACCTGGCAGGTACCCTGAGATACTGAAGGCTGTAAGCTTTTCCTCTTGTATTTCTCTCTCCCTAAAATATAAGACTCTTACAGGAGGGCAGTTGCAAGGGGTGAATACGTGGATGGCACAGACGGTGGTGATGGTTTCCTGCGTGTACATTTATCTCCAAACTCATTAAATTGTATATATTATATATGTACGGCTTTCTCTACGTCAATCACACCTCAATAAAATGGTTTTTGAAAAAAGGATCACCATAAAGATAAAATTATAGGTATATGTTGTGGAGCGTGCCCAGAACACGAATTCTATTCTGTTTACAATAATCATATTTCCTTTCCTCATTTCTCAGTCATGTAAGAAACTAATTTTATTCAGCTTAAAGAAAAAACAAAAACAAAAAGACACCTAGGATAGGATTCTGTATAGTAAGTAGGTGCTCAGTGCCTAACGGTTCATTGGGATTTGTGGATTCTAAACTAAAACGACCACTTAGCTTAAGAATGGCATTGGGTTTAGAAAGGAGAATTGGGGTGTTTCTTTTTTCAAGACCAGTTTAAAAAAAAAAAGAAAAAAAACATTGTATTTATTTATTTGAGACAGAGAGCAGGAGGGAGAAGGAGAGAGAATCTGAAGCAGACTCCACTCTGAGTGTGGAGCCCGATGTGGGGCTCGATCCCAGGACTCTGAGATCATGGTCCGAGCTGAAATGGATGCTTAACTGAGCCATCCCAGTGCCCCCTAAGACCCATTTTATAAAGGAATGCAAGCTCATAGAATCCTAGCCACTAATAATTGGAAGGGACCCTTAAGATCACCTAAATCAGCCTTTTCCCCGAGAGCACCTCCCCTCTGCTTCCCTGACAGGTCATCCAGGCCCTACTGATACCCTGTCAGCAGCAGGGAGCTCCCGGTTCACATGGATTTGCGGCTGCCTGGGGACACCCAACGGAAATGGTTTCTCAGCACAGGACCCAAATCTGCTGCCCTACAGCCCGCTGGTTCTGCCCTCGAGAGCTCATGGAGCCAGTCTACTTCCCCTGCCTCGTAACAACAATCTGTAGCATCTTCTCCTGACTCCAGTTGTTTCAAATGTGCCTCCTTTGACAACATTTCTAGACCCCCTTGCCATCCTCAGTGCCTGCTTCCAATGTGTTCAGTCTGTCAAAGCCCTTCCCAAAGCGTGGTGCTCAGGACTGGGGCTCTGATGTCTGACCTACACAGAATATGGGAGAAGTGTCACGTCCTCTGCTTTGGAATCTCACTTTTATTGATTCAGAGCAAGACCATCCTCAGCCTCTGGCTGTGGCTATTTTAGTAGCCAAGACACCCTAACATCCTCATGCTATCAACTCAAACGCATGGGCCTTTACCACCTGAACTAACATCAAGTCAAGTTTCCCCAGCCTGCCCTTAAGGAATTGATTTTTTTGGAAAGCTCAGTGCCAAGACTTTCTATTTATTGCTGTAAGTTCTGTTTCCATGCCCTCAGCCCATCGTTACAGGCCGCAAGGTATTTCAGATCCTAATTCTGGAGCCCCCTGGATCAGCCATCCTTTCTGCATCTGTGTCATTCCTGAATTTAAAAAAACACGCCTGCTGGGTTTTACCCCAAAGCGTGATAAATTGCCCAGTGGGCAGGTCAGGGCCCCATAGCACACTCTCTGACATCTCCTGTCTGGCGGATGTCAGCCAGTTAAAAAACTTTCTTTTGGGCGCGACTGCACAGTGGGCTACACACCACAGACTTGTGTCAGCAGAGGCTCTGGAATTGGGAGGAGTAGACCTCGGCTCTGTTATGCTGCCAATAAGTTGTATTTCTTTGGAAAACTGAGCTTTTAGGCCTCACTCTCTTCACCTATTTGGGAGGAAGCTAGACTGGATGGCCCTGAGTTCTCTCTAGCTCAAGACCTGGACGGATCAACGCCCAGCCGGCAAACCATGTTGCTCAGCCTCGCCCACAGGGACATGGTGAGAGACTGTCAAAAGCTTCGTTCAAGTCGAGACCTCCTGCAGCTATAATGCCCCCTTCACCTACCAGGCCAGTGTCCTTCTGCCAACTGGAGACGAGTTTTGTGACATGACTTTATTTTGAATGAACACAAGCTAGTTCCCAATGACCCCATCATTGCAGTGTGGTTCCCTCCCCTTCATTTTTAGTCTGTCTTCCTGCCCCCCCCCCTTTTTTTTCAAATCTGGTTATGTTTCCACCTATAGGCTCCTGGCACCTGTGCTGTGTGTCAAAACATGCATAGGGTGCCCATGCCATCTCCTTTCACAGCAGGGCTGGGCCCTGCAGAGCCATAGAGGAGGACACGGTGCCTGCCCCATCTGGCCTGGGACGCATACCCTCAGACAACTCACTATAGTGTGATGTGGGAAGTGCCACACTGGTGGTTTGGACTAAGTCTAAGGGTGAGGGACCTCTAATGATGAGGGAAAGTTCTAGAAGAAATGGGGGAGATGAAAGCCAGAAACCTGGTCCAGGGTACGGGAGACTGAGCTGCTCCACCCCCGGGGGGCTTTTTCTTCTCAGTGGTGGCCTGTTTCTGCTGAGAGGTGCTCAGCCGGCTTGGGCTCTGGGGAGAGGGAAAGGCCTGGACCAGGGCTGGGAAGAAGAAAGCAGGGATTGAAGAACAGAACCGCAAGGAGCACTGGTGTCACAGCTCCGGCTGGAGAGCAGACACTTGCAGTGTGTTATCTGAAGATCGCTCACTATGGAGAAATAGAAGGTTCTGCTCGTCCTGGTTCTGGCCGCCTGCCAACATGACCTCATCAGCCCAGCAGAGGCTGCCCCCCCCACTCCACCCCCCCGGGGGCCGGTGGCTTCTCCACCTCCCGCTCCCCTCACTGCCCAGCCAGGGAGCAGCTGGGGCAGCCCCACTTCCTGCTACCTGCACCCCACAGTGAGTACCGCAGCCCAGAGTGCAGGCACCCACTTATTCAGTGACTTTCCTTTCAAAGTTATCTGGCCTCACGTGGGGGCTAGAAATGCTAATCTCTCAGTTATACCACAAGCTCATGCTCACTATTCAGCTCACTCTCGGCGTGTTAAATTCCTGCTCAACACCCAGAAAAAGGACAGCTCACATGCTCGCCCATTAATAGTACAACCTCCCTTGTCATCCGAGGCAGCCGCTGGCATTTAAATGGCCTGAAAACCCCCACCTCCTCCACACAAACCTCAGGGTATAATATGGGAGCTAACATCTAACAAGGCCCTTCCATTTGCCAGGAGCCTCCCCATGCCCCCCCGCAGACACACCGTGTTTAGCTTCACAACTCTGGTTGTGTTAGTATCATTATCCAATTTTATCAAGAAGGCAAAGCCCAGAGAGGTTAGCTCATTTGTCCAAAGTCACAGAGCACTGAGTTGGCAGCACTGAAATCAATCCCTGGCTTAGCTGACTTCCGTTCCTGTGCTCAGCCTCACCCCCACCGTGACCCCACACCTGGCTGCCTGCCCTCATGGAGCTCCTTGTCTGTGGGGATCCCCTTTGGCAGTCCCTCCTCGTGTCCAACTCGTGTTCACAACTTTAGTCCTGCCTTGCGGCAGGGCTTCCACCCTACCCCAGGTGGGAAGACGTGAAGTAGAGATTCCCAGGCAAACCTGAGGTCAATCTATTTGCCTCCTTCTTCTTTTATGGTAAAACCATGCTCCTCCGCACTCCGATTTTTTTATTGTGGTAAAATATACAGAAAATGTACCATCTTAACGGTTTCAAGTGTAAAGTTCAATGGTATTAAGTATATTCACATTGTTATGCAACCATCACCGCCATCCATCTCCAGAACTTTTTCATCTTCCCAAACTGAAGCTCCACATACATTAAACACTGACTCCCCATTTCCCCCTCCCTCTAGCTGCAGACCATCACCATTGGACTTTTGGGTTTTCTGAAGCTGACTATGCTAGGTACTTACATAAGTGGAATCATATAGTACTTGCCTTTTTGTGCCTGGCTTATTTCACTTAGCATAATGTCCCTGGGTTCCTCCATATTGTAGCCTATGTCAGAATGTTCTTCCCTTTTAGGGCTGGATAAAATTCCAGTGTCTGTCTGGACCACATTCCATGTGTCCAGTCACCTGTTATGGAAAGCACACTTGGGTTGCTTCCACCTTTTGGCCATTGTGTATAAGATTGCCATGAATGTGGTTGTACAAATATCTCTCGGGGCTTCCCTCTCAATTTTGGAGGGGCACATACCCAGAAGTGGAATTTTTAATGTCATAGGGTAATGGTAATTTTGCTTTTTTGAGGAACCACCATACTGTTTTTCATAGCGGCTGCACCATTTCACATTCCCACCAACAGTGCACAAGGATTCCAATTTCTCCATATCCTTACCAACACCTGTTGTTTTCTGGATTTTTTGGTAGCAGTCATCCTAATGGGTGTGAGGTGGTTTCTCATGGGGCTTTCCTTTGCATTTCCTTAGTGATCAATAATGCTGAGCATCTTCCCATGTGCTTACGGGCCATTTTTATTTGTCCTTTGGAGAAATGTCTATTAATCCCATTTTTTAAATCTGGTTTGAAGCCATAATTAAAAAAGAAAATCCTGACCCTCTGCCCTCTGTACCTCCACACGTATTCCCAGGACAGCTCATGGGCAGGGCTCTGTGAGAGCAAAATGAATTCTTTTGCCTACCCCATCCTACCAGGTTTGCCAAGCACAGAACGTTTAGGTACAATACCATACTCTTCTGGGCTAAGGCAGTGAAAACGTTTGTCCACGTGTAAATGTTACCCGGAAGAGGTAATTCATCAAGTCACTAGGACTCATTAACACTCCAGCTTGGATTCCCTGACCTGTGTTGCTATCTGGCCATCCATCAAGGAAAGGGCCACCGGACAGGCAGGTCCTGACAAGGCAAAGGCAGGCCCTGATGGAACTAGCCATGAAGGGAAGAAGACCAGGTGGAAAGTGTGTGAGCAAACCAGGGTAGGGGCTGGCCCAGGGGGCAGGGAGGCAGATCTGTGTGGAATCTGTGCGGAAAGTCCTCGCCTTGGTGAGCAGAGTGTGGAGGGGTTATTGTACAGGGAAGGGGCCAGAAATATAGGCTCTTGGATGGAATGAGGAAGGTGAGGAGGGGCTTAGGGAAGGAGATATTAGGTTCAGACGAATGGATGGGGTGTTTGACTTCACGAGGCCACCTCTAGAGCCTGAGGTGGGAGTTGTAGCACAAAGAGAGATGCTGGAAGCCAGAGGCAAGTGATAGGGGCCTGCAGGACATGGCAGCCACAGGAGCATGTGGCGTCGTTGGCCACCAGCCTCCAGCCTCTACCCCAGCTCTCATGTCAGGATTGGCCTCTCCCAACAGCTCCCAGCCAGCCATGGAGATGGCACAGGCTCTGGAGCTGGGCCACCCCCCCACCCCGCCCCCTGCCCCCACAACGTGGGCTCCTCTCTGAGCTCCGCTGTGGTCTGAGACCCTTCCTGCCTGGGCCCCTTCCTTTCTTCTCTCCTCTCCTTGCCATCTGTCCTTCCCTCCAGCAGGACCGAAGGCTCTCCTCACCCACTTCTGTCCCCATTCTTCTCCTCTTTACTCCATAGAACTTTCTCTGAGCAACTCAGCTGCCCATCTAACCCCATCTGACATCTGACCCAAACTGACACAGAAGATAGGCAAATACCACCCCCGACCCCAGCCCCACCACCCCATCCAGCCTTCCATTAAAGCCCACTTCCCTCCTGGGCCTGGTCTCCCCATCACTTCTAGAGGCCGACTGGTAATCACAGCAGGAGCCTCTAAGTTTACAGACAGTAGAGAGTTAACAACAAGAAGCATGGCACAAAGGCATATACTGACCTGTGTGTTCATATCTTTGGTGGGTAGGAAGACCCTTAATAATGAGACCTCACTTCTAAGTGATGTCCTTCTCCCTTTGGGAGTTCACGAATTAGGTGGCAGTGGTTCAAAAACCCGGCCATATTCAACTCTGAGACCATAGGGCCTTGAATAGTGCCTGGCATCTATTCAATAGATATTTAAAGAAGGAACAGGTACATTCATCATAAGAGCACTCAAACATTTCCCCTAGTTTTTTACGCATCAACACTGACCTCATTTTCCCCACGACTCTCTCCAGTAGGCTGGGCAGAGATGGTCACAAAGATGCTGACCTGAGGTCCACGGAGGTTGAGGAAGTAAGCTGCAGCCTTCGGGCTCATGTCAATATAACCCTTTCCTCTAGAACCCCCTGGACAGCAGTGCATGGCCTTGCTGCCCAGCCCCCTGTGGCCCTCAGGGTGTCCCGGCCACTTCTGACCCAAGCCCAGAAAAGCAGCAGCTCTGAGGACAAGGCCAGAATCAGGCCCAAGATGAATGTGTGAGGCCAACTAGCTATTGACTGACCTACTTTGCACTATCAATAACTAATACCTCAATCATGACCAACCAGGCTCCCAGGATGTATGCAAGGAGCACAGATCAGTGGGAAGAACTCCCTGGCAGGTGCAACAGCTGGACAGAGGTGAATCTAGGCCCCACTTGTCCCCATATGAGCAGTGCCCTGTGGGGTACAGGAAGCAGGAGCCATGACCATGGGGGGCAGGGGCTCCCCTCCACCCAACCGGAAGCAGAGCAGCCCCTTCTTCCATGTTCTAACCACACTATGCTCCACTGGATCACCACTAGGGACAGAGCCGCTTCCTGCCAGCTCTCAAACCAACTGCTTCGGGTCCCGCCTTGGAAGACAGAGCAGAGTTGGCTTTGTTTTCTCTTATTGTTAAATGAAGCAAAACTAAAGCAAAAGAAGCAATTTGGGGGTGGGGTGGACAGGGGAACATGTGCTTTGTGAGTGATGACACCACTCTGGGTGCGTTTGTCCCCTGGAGAATAAACAACCATCAGAGACAAACAGAATTTGATAACCTGCTTATGGTCAATTAAAAATCCCAATTAACACTCCTGAAAAATAGTTCAATATTTGTCACTGAACTCAGGATGAGATACATCTGGTGGGGGGCGGGGGCAGGGAGATGAGAGCACCTTCAGAGGAGGAAGAGCTGGAGGGCCAAGGAAAAGATCTCCCCTCAGCCAAAGCAGCAGGGGGTTGGTGGCAGGAGGAGGCCTGCTTCTCCATCCCCACTAGCACCTTCCAAACGGTTATTCCAGCAGTTTCTATCACAATGCCGCTTAGGAGCTCAGCCCTGCTGTTCCAGCACAGTCCCTCTACCCATCCTGCTCTATCACCTAGACCTCCAGTTCCCAGCTCAGCGCTCACCCTCCTACCCTCAGGCCCAGTGGCCTGCAGGTCCTGAGGATGTCATGCCGAACACCCAGCCGCATCACTCCCAGGCCAATCACCCAATGCCAAACCTATGGAAGGCAAACAGCAGGTGCTATGCAGGATACAGACCGTGCACAGTGGCTGTGACCATGGCTTTGTTGCCATCGTCCCTCTAATGAGGACGCCCCTCCCTCCCATACACATCATCTAGTTACACCTTGTCTGGTACTAGAGACCACTTCTCTAGTCCTTCCCACACCTCAGTCAGGCCCCTGTCACTTCTTGTCTGACTTCCCAATGGACACTCCTTGCTGCTGCCAGAATGATCTCACATGAAAATAGATCATCTCAGTCCCCTCACTTGAAATAATTCAATGGCCCCCATTGCTTTCTGGAAAAATTCAGACCTGTTGGTGAGGCACAGAAAACCCTTAGTGACCTTGACTGGCCTCTGCCCTATTTCTTAACCTTATGCCCCCAGAGTGCATGTGTGTATGCACACATGTGTACACATACCCTCCATGTGCTGGCCCCCTGGAGTCCCCTAGAACATGTGATCCTCTTCCTGTGGGATGTTCCTTCTGCCAAGATTGCCCTTTCTCCTCCTCTTCCAATAGCAAACAATCATTCTCCATAGCTTAAGCCTCGCCTCCTCCAAGAAGCCTTCCCTGACTGCTCCTCTTTCAGTTTGATTTAGATCCTCTTCTAGGGGTCCACTGCGTCTGCCGCTTACTCTCCTCACAGCAATTTCCATTCCACACCATCAGTGTCGATTTCTTGTTCCTTAAAGTTTCCTTGAAAACAAGGACTATGTCTTTATTTGCATCACATTTCCTGACACATAGTAGGTATTCAATGTGTATCTGCTGCATGAATGGATGAATGAAAATCTAAGACAGCTTTCTAAAAATTGCATAATCACCAAGTGTCTGTGAATCAAACAGTATTTCCCAGTGAGCTTTGTTATAATATCAGGGGTGCTTCACCCTCATTTCCAACTGTTGAGATATCAATGGTGGTTCTAATTCTCCAATTTTCTATATCTTCCCCCAAAGCCTCTGCCAGGTATAACTCAACCCCAAAATGATCTTTTTTTTTTTTTTTTTTTTAATTTTACTCATGAGAGACACAGAGAGGCAGAGACATAGGCAGAGAGAGAAGCAGGGTCTGTGCAGGAAGCCTGATGTTGGACTTGGTCCCAGGTCCCAGGGAGCATGACCTGAGCTGAAGGCAGACACTCAACCACTGAGCCACCCAGGTGCCCCCCAAAATGATCTTGTAGAAGCTGATAGTTAAAGGATTCTTGTGGTTAAGCCTTGTTGTAAAATAAGACTTGCTGGAGTGCAAATAACCACCTCCTAATTTATGTACTTGGTAAGTTTGAAATTGGAGGTTTCTTTAAATTAGCGGAACACACTTGCAGTTTCCCTGAAAATGTGACCACAGTTGTGGCTCATCCCATAAGGATGCTGATAAAGGGGCAGCAGCCAGTGGAGAATGTGGGAACCGTGGAGAAAGGAGATAGAAGCCCACAGAGAATTTCAGGGCTGCTTGGCAACTCCATTATGCAAACCAGTGATTTTGAAGGAATATTGCTCGGAGCTCAGGCCTCCGACTCTGAATTACCCCAGGGCTATTCCATCTCGAGATTATCCAGCTGTCTTTACCACCCACCTACTGCTCTAAGGGGGAACTGGAAAGATAGTCTCTCGTCCCATTTGGAATCCTTTTGTCTGCCACTCAGAGAGCTGCCTGCGTCCCACAACCGCCCCTTCCCAGACACCGGATCCTGACCTGGGAGCGTTTACCTATCACGTGTGGCAAATATTGACACTGAAACCGACCGTTTCTGCACCTGCTAGTTTTCTGGCCCCAGGAAACCCCAGTTCCCAAGTGACAAATGGATTTTAGGCCTATTAGCTCCCCTGTCATCGAGACACCAAATCCAACCCTCTGCTCTGCTCCTGACCTTGACCAGCAGCTGGAAATTGGGGTTTCTCCTTCATTGTTCAGCCATGTTCCACACAAAATCTCACATCTAAAGAGAGCTGAGTGCAAGTGGGTGCAAGCGTGTCACCCTCTAAGACAGAGTGGGTGCCCAGAGCACAGGGACTTCTTTTTAAAAGATTTTATATATTTATTCATGAGACACACAGAGAGAGAGGCAGAGACATAGGCAAGAGAAGCAGGCTCCCTGTGGGGGAGCCTGATATGGGACTCGATCCCAGGACCCCGGGATCACACCCTGAGCCGAAGGCAGACGCTCAACCACCAGGTCACCCAGATGCCTCAAGACAGGAACTTCTACTGGACTTTTGTCTCCTCTGTCCAGAGCCTGGCCCAGAACCTCATACCTCGAAGCAGCTCAATAGACACTGGAAGTAACAATGACAACGACGGTCTTCATAATGCCAACTATCACCACCCCACCCAGTTATACAGTGCCTGCTGCACGCTCGGCCCGGGCTGACCACTTGCTGGCATCCTCTAGGTCAGTTCTCATCAATAGGACTGTGCCTATTTTACTGATGGGAAGACTGAGGTTGCAGAGATTAAATAACTTGTCTAGGATCACAGGGTGGACGAAGTGCACTGTGAAGAAAGGAGGAAATGCAAGAGAAGAGGCAGAAAGAAATGTGAGAAAAGGAGAAAAGGAGAAGAAGGCAGAGATTGACCTGCAGCAAACCAGGCAAGGTGACAATAGGGACATTTACTCCAGAAAGAAAGAAAGAAAGAGAGAAGAAAAGAAAAGAAAAGAAAAGAAAAGAAAAGAAAAGAAAAGAAAAGAAAAGAAAAGAAAAGAAAAGAAAGAAAAGCAAGCAAGCAGGCCTTCATGATCATGCCTCGGACTTATTCCCTGAAAAGCTCCAAGGGCCCTCAGAGCTGTGCTTACCTACAGCCCAACGACGGGGCGAGCCAGGACATCGGGCATCTCTGCCCCTCTCATCCTCCCCTGCCCCCTCGTTCCACCTTCACCCCCTGCCCATTCTGTACTCGCTTTTAAATAATTTTTTTTAGACAGATGGCAAAACTGAAGCCTAGAAGAATCTCACGGTTCAAACCTGTACATCCAGCTCCCCAGCACAGACACCGCAGACCACGCCAGGCACATTGGCGGGGAGGGCCAGGGGCTGAGCATCCTCCTTACACTTGCCACCCCCCCTCCCCTGCCGTGACTGGGCCAGGAGCCCCAGCAACCAGGACATACGTTCTCTCGTTTCGCTCCAGCCAAACGGAAAAGGTAGATGTCGTGCACACCCACACCCCAGGAACAATGCAAGTATTAATAACTGTTTTAATTGTATGCGAGTCTCAGCCTATTTCCCCACAGCGCCTCCAAAGCCATTTATTTTGGTTCCTCTTAGCGGGGATGGTACTATCCACCGGGGGCCCAGCCAGGCTGGTGGTGACTAATCGAGAACTCTCCATTCAGGGGAACATTGGAAAAGCATTTCCATTTCTCCTGCGCGCACTAGGTGGGTGGTGAAGACAGTGAGCTAAGTGCAGACTGTCGTCGTATACCTGTGTGTCCCCATGTGTGTGCGTGTGTCAGCTCTCCCTACCCACGCCAGGGGAGGCGCGTCTGGGGCCCGGGAGGGGTAGGGGAACGAAGATAACCCCCTACGACGCATAACCTAAAAATAGCATGCATTTGCCTTTGACTGGCAATATACGATTTCCCTCCCAGCAAAATCACCTTTCTAATTTTATTTTGCTTAGGCTGTTATTAAAATGAATTTGTGTTCTCAGAGAACACTGGGATGGCTGCGGAAGCCAGGCAAGTGCTAGGTGGCACAGAAATCCAACCTGGAAGTCCACATTTGTCTTGGACGATCCTAATTCAAAGCCAATTAACTCTAAGGATGAATACTGTTTTCCGTTTAAGATCATATTACATTTTTTTCTTTTGTTACAGATGAGACACTTCCACCCTCCAGAGTCGTGAAGGAAAAAAGATTTTCTTCCTCTGCTAAAAATTCCACTTCTTCGCACCCCCACCATCTACCATGATTAACATATGTTCGGTACAGTAGATACTCTCTGTGATAAACACAGGACTTCTTTGAGGCTCAAAACCACCACGGGAGGGGTCCAGAATTATCTCCAGTTAGGACTGAGAAAAATGGATGCTCAGAAAGAGAGTCTGATGAGGGTCCAAATCACTAACCCACACATCTTGCCCATCCGCTTGCCTCCACAGAACTATGACAACATCCGCTCAAGCAGACAAATGTCTTCTTTGTACTCTACTCACCTCCCTGAGTCTCAGGATGTTTTGTCTCTTTGTGAATGACGTGTGCAAATCTAAATTCCCACATGTCCAAGAGTGGGGGAGATGGGAAGCAGGCTGAGGCGGGAAGTGCAACCTTACGTCAGGGCTTAACCTCTTTGAGCCTCTCAGCTGTACAGTAGGGACGGGACATGTCCTTGCACCATGATGTGCCTACTTCCCTGCCTGGCACAGGAGAGTCGTGCTTCTGGGTGGGCCTTGCTTCCAACCTCTGTTAACGGTGAACCTTGGCAGGCAGAGCACCTTTAGAACCTATGTTCTAAGGTTCTGGATCCAACCAGGTCCTCTCTCATACAGGTAAAAAGGTGAGGGTGCCTCACCCCAGTGATCTTTATTTGAGAGACCGATAGGAATAAAGGGCCCTCGATGAACCAGAGTGCCCTATCTCCTCATACCAATCCGAATTTCTTCCTGCTAGCTATGGACACCAAAACCATCCTTACAGTGGCCCTCTCCACAAGGCTCCCCTTCTGCCTTCCACCCTTATGGTGGCCCTCTCCACCAGGCTCCCCTTCTGCTTTCCAACTTACGTGAGCAGTCTCTGCTCATGGGAGGTTTCACCTAGGTTTGGAGTCGGTTGGTTGGTTGGTTGGTTTTGGGCTCTCCATGTTACATAGTGGGAGAAACCGAAGCCCACAAGCAAGTAGAGATTAGAGTTTGGATAACCTCTAATTTTTCCAGGACTCCATGCCGACCTGTTCCCAGGGAGGACAGTAATCAGAACTCAGTGTTTAGTTTAGATAATCCAGGAGGATTAAGGGCTAGAAGGCAGAGGTGTGAATGGAAGACCCTCTGTATGGTGAATCCCTTAAGCACACGTGTTCTGAGCCCAGATGGACTTCTGGTGAATTGCAAGCCAGCAGGGAGACAGACACATCTGTGCAAACACTCATATGTCCAAGCAAATTCCTTCATCTGCACACACATGTGTAGTGTGAGGGGGAGGCAGGAGGCCTATGGTCTAGCCCTGCTTCTACCACTAATATCTTGAGCAAGTTCCCTAAATTTGGTTTTCCTAAACTTGTTCAATTATAAATACCACCTGGGGCCCTTATTTGAAAGTGCAGATTCTTAGTGTCTTCACAAAACTACTGACCTAGAATCAAATCGCATATATAATCTTGAGAAGTTCAAGAACCATAGGTTGACAGCCCTGGCTTCAGACCTCTATTTTCTCTCCTCTGCAAAACAAAGGGGCTAGATGGAAGGCCTTCTAAAGCAGTACCATGAGGCGTGTGTTCCAGCACTGAAGTCACATGCCTCTGTTGCCAAGTCACATGTGAAAATAGATCATTGCACATGGGCCCCAGTTCCCATAGGCACTGGTATACACACGCGTGAGGGCAAACTGAATCTAGTTCTCTTCTTGCTCCAGCTTGTAGCCTTGCTTAGCTTTGACTGGGCTTCTGGTGGTGACTGACAGGGTTTTAAGTTGCCTATAAAGTCTGGACTTTGCTAAATAAATAATTTATAAATAAATAAATAAATAAATAAAGTCTGGACTTTGTGGTAGCCGGTGATCTAAGTCCTTGATGTGATTGACCCTCTGCCCAGCAGGTGGGGAGCCATGAGCAAGTGGACACCTGTAATGGAGCACACTAGTTAGGCACAGTCACTTCCCCATCCAGAGAGTCAGCTTTAATTTTGGGCAACTAAATAAATACTACCTTTTTGAAAGCTAGAAAAAATGGTGAAATCCATGTCCTGGCTCCCAGAGAAAAGGAAAGAGGAGAGAGTAGATGATCTTGAAGGTTCTTCCAGCTATTTCTCTCCTCTTTTCCTTTATCCTCCTCCCAAAGGTAGTGCCTCCTAAGCCAGTCTTCCAAATGTCTTCCTGAGCCAGCACACGTAGCCCACTTCCAGGCATGCCAAATGCTGGTGGAGGTAGACACCTGAGCTGCCTGAAGGTATCGATAAAGTGGTATCGTTAGCCATCTTTCTAGTCTTGGGGAGTGTCAGTGAGTACCCCTCTCCATTCCTGAGAGGGTCAGGCAGAGACTGGACCCCCCATGTAGACTCACCAAGGGGTGAAGACACAGACTGGATTAGGGCAATGGTGAATTTGAGGACTGTCAATTGCAAAGGACAAATCATGTCTCCAATATACCATTCCCAGTCTGTGCCCTACACTTCCCACTCCCACCAGCAGAACAGGGTGACATTCAGTTTTCCCACACTAATTATGGGCAGTCAAGGGGATTTGGGTCTGAAGGGACTTCAAATCTGCTTCATTTAACCCCAATATCCAGCACTACAGCTCTGTCACGTCAGGGCAGTGTCTCTCTTCTGCTGGATGACCTATAGTGACAAGAAACTCACCATCTGTCCAAATCTCTCTGGACAGTCCTGCTGTAAAGTGGGTTTGATATCAAATCTCCAACTGCCTTAGTGACTCAAGACCCTCCCACTCTTCCCAAGCCAGTTAAATTCTGTTTAACTTTGGGCAACTTTCTTAACCTCTCTAAGTCTTAATTTCCTTTCTCATAACACAGGGATGATAGTAATACCTAACTCAAATGACTGCTGTGTGAGTCACGTGAACTAGTAAACAGACAGTGCTTGGCACGTCGTGAACCCTCAAGAAGGGTTAGTGGCTAATATTTTGCTTTGGAGGAACTATATATTCCTTCATACCTAAGGCATTCCCAATATCATTTTCAGAAGGGACACACGCTGTCCTGAGAGTAAGAGTTCTCAGATGCTCTGGAGAACTGCACAGGCAGGGAGTACAAGTCAGAGTTGGCACAGTGCACACAAGTGAAACCATACCATCCCCTCAAGGCCCAAGGCTACCTGGGTCCTGCCGGAGGTTGGCAGTGGGTTGAGGTACAGGCTCTCCATTATATGCCACCCAGTAAACCAATGTGATTTCATCCAAAACAGTCCAATCCCAGGGTCCTACCCTGTCCAAGTTGGAAAAACTTCAAGTGTACCCACTTGTTTTTTGACTAGAGCAAGAAATTTAAGCTGAGGTACCGTTTTCTCATCTGTGAAATGGGGATACTGATCTCACCTCGTGGACCTTTCATATTGGAATAAACTGAAATGAAGTCCCTGACTTATGCCAAACTTGGTACATTACAATAGGGCCTCAGATGCAGCCTTGTATCAATCAGTGGGCCAGTCAACCATTAACCAGCATGAACAAGATGGCAGCCATCTCAGTCGGCTTGGGCCAAGGTAACAGAATATCATAGACTAAGTGACTTAATGTCAGAAATTTCTTTTCTCACAGTTCTGGAGACTGGAAATCCAAGATCAAGGTGCCAGCAGGCTCAGTATCTGTTGAGGATGGTCTCCTTGGGTTACAGGCAGTGGTTGCCTCCTTGCTGTGTGCTCACAAGATGGAGAGAGGAGAGGGAACACTCTCTGGTGCCTCTTCGTATAAGGACACTAATCTTATTGGTGCTGTCTTCAAATATAGCCCCATGGGAGGTTAGGTTTCAACATACGAATTTGGTGTCAAGGCGGGAGATGGGGAGGAAAAGCAAATATTCAGTCTATAAAAGTAGCCAAAGGGGGCTTGCAAGTGGCTATTTATTCCAATAAATTTCATGGGGACGCAGATGGTTACATGACCACAGCTTTCCCCTCCCCGTCCTCAACCTCTTTCTGGGTTCACTAGCCTTGGGGTCAGGTTTACAAGATAGAAGAAGCCAATCGCTCAGCATCTTCTGGGCAACAGGCAAGTATCCTGATCCATGAGCCTCAGCAGCAATTGTGAGAAAGATGAGACCCCAGAGAGCTGGTCCAGGCCCAGACCCTGAGCGGCTGGATCCCTAAAGGTGACACTGACATTGGGACAGAGTCAGACCAAAGGAGCAAGGGGCAGAGACCCGGCTCAGCTTTGCTGCCCCAGGCTGGGCTTCTCAGTCACACAGGCAAAGAAGAAATCACAGGACTCCACCCAGCCTCAGCGTAGTCCTGCCCTTGGTGTAAGAATGGCTGTCCCTCTACAAGGAAGAGGTCCTAGGAGGCCTTGTCCTGCTGACAAATTACTATTCTGATGGCCTGGGATTTGTATCTTACTTTGCTTGTTTATTGTATGGATATTTCATCTCCCAGATTCATCTTGGGATCATGGTTAAAGGTTTCCTCTCTGCTCACTGAGATGTCTCTGCTAATCATAAAAATCTATACTGCAATTTCAGATTAATTAAAGCAGTAAACTGGGGAAGCTAGTGACTGTAAGTCATATTCCCCACTTCTCTGCACCTCTCAAAATCGTATCATTTTATGATACTCTTCCTAAGAATAATTTTACCCTCCAAACCTATCTTTAGCCAGCAGGCAGGCTTCCTTGGGCTGGGCCGGCCTCCAGTCATGGCTTCCTGCCTATGGACAGTGGGATCTGACACACATTCTGGGCAAAGAGCCGCCTCCCCAATTTTAGCAACCCACAAATGTATCCAGAACGATCCTTAGAGACTAGAACCGGGTAAACAGACTCCCGATTCAACCTCAGTTCTCTGTAACTGTGCAACTTAACTCCTCTGTGACTCAGTTTCCCTGTCTGCAAAATGGGGACAGTCAGTGTCCACCTGGTAGGTTGCTGTTAGTATTAAATGAACAATGCTATGTAGGGGTGCGCATGGGTGGCTCAGTTGGTGGGTGTCTGTTTTCAGCTCAGGTCATGATCCCGGGGTCCTGGAATTGAGGCCTGCATCAGGCTACCTGCTTAGGGATAGCCTGCTTCTCCCTCTCCTGCTCCCCCCTGCTTGTACTATCTCTATGAAATAAATAAAATCTTAAAAAGAAAAAGAAAAAGAAAGAAAAATGCTCTGTAAAGCACCTAGAAAAGCATAGAGTGCTTAGTAAACGTAACTGGTAGGCAGTGTCTGCTGAGCCCAGCAGGCTGACAGATGATACTGTAACTGCAGTAGGAGCCCTGCCCTCTGCAAGTTGACAATCTAATTGGGGAAATGGGACGTACTCAAAAGAAAGAGCATATCGAGCCCTAAGCCACATACCTGATACTTGTCATCGATACAACTGGAGCTGGATCACTTCAAGGTCACACAGCTGCACTCAGGGCTGTTCTCTGTCTACACCCACCCCCGCTCCCAACATTGGCAGACTGCTGGAGAAGTAAATCCAGTGGTTCAAGCTTTGCTGCCTCTGCCTTCTCCAGAGAAAACCAAGAAAATTGAGTGCACTCCTGAGTGACCCTAGCAGAGTCCTCCAGGATGGCATTCTTGAACGGTCTTTTTCCTTTGTGCTTCAAAGTTGTGGCTATGATTTGTGCTTTGTGGGGCAGGCTGAGCCCAGCAAGGGCAGAGAAAAATGAGCTTGGGAGAAATTATGGCTGCTCTGCTTGGTACCACAGTTCTTTCTCTTGAGGAGTTAAGATGTGGACCCCATCAACCTCAAAAATGGACTAACCATGAGAAAGCATGGCTGTACCCATTTTACAGAAGAGAAAAACTGAGGGGGGGGAACAGCTTGAAGTCCCTGAGTGGAACCAGCTGAGGGGCTTGATTAAATAACTCAGGGTCCTGTAGATGAGTTGGCCTGGGTGAGGGTCCAGGGCACTTCCTTCCCTCGCTGTCCTTCTCCCCCACCCACCCTCTCCGCCCATTGGGCACAGGTGTCCAGTCCCTGGCACCGACAACCCCAGGGAAACACCCTTGGCAAACTGTGGCTTCTTTTCTCAAACACCTGCAAGTTCAGCCTCAAGAAAGAAGACTTGATTCTGTGGCTGCTTTTCTTTTCTTTCTCTCTCTCTCTCTTTTTTTTTTTTTTTTCCAATTTCATCCCCATCACCTTAATAATTGCATCTCTGGATTGTTTAATTCCACAATGAGGCCACTTCTGCTTATAACTGGCCTATCATCAGCAAGGATTAAGATTCATTTCAAATAAGAGGGGTTTTTTTCCCCCATTCCCCCCTCTTTCATTCCCAAACTGAATTTGCATTACAAAAAAATTAAACAAAAGCAGCTTTTTGAATCTCCACTCATTACTCCCATTACATTTGTTAACATCATTATCCTCAACTGAAGATGGTAACTATTATCAAATGTTGCAGTGCTTTTCTGGACCTCTTGCTATATTAGTTTAGAAGATTGCTTTAATGCATATGCTTTTAGAGGTTTAAAATCTACCATGGCATTATCAGCTATATAATGCTGTACATTTCTTAATCTAATAGTGCATGTATTTTTTTTTTAAGCACATTGGCCTGAAATAAAAAATGCATGCCTGTGGTAAAGAGGAATACAAATGCAACTGGGGAGATGCAGAACCAGGCTTCTGACTAGCAGACCCTCTTCCACTCCCTTCTTCCCCGGAGAAGAAATCACCCCTCCTGAAACCCACACCCTGAGGCCCTAATGGGTCTAATGTGTGTGGATAGAGGGAATGGGGGTGGGCTGGGTGCTCACTGACCCTGCCACAGAGCAGGAGACTGTTCTGTTCAGGGCTGTAAGCAAAAGCAAGCTCCTGCTACTCATTAACACAGAAAAGCACGGTTTCAGGGGCAATTACGGAATTTCTATATTCATAGAAATCCAGTTTCCCTGGAGAGAAAGGCTCAGGTTGGAACATTTATGAAGCGCTGGTTTCTTATGGAAATAAAAATTTTTGGTAATTACACAGGAGCTGCTCTTTATCTGCTTCTGCATTTTAATGATGGGGAATGGTATTTTGTTAGTTTTTTTTTTTATTATTATTAGCATTAAAGCACACGCAGGCAACAGCATCCTTGCTGGCATCCCGGGGATCCATTCATCCTAATAGCTGAGAACGAGCGTCTGCGTTCCTGCTCAATCACACTCAATCACTCTGCTCACCAAACCAGAGAGAGCAGAGATGCAAAAGACATGACTGTCCTCATCCTGGCTCCGTGCTCTGGGCTGGCAGCTCTGCACCTCCAAGTCCTCCCCCAGTGCCTCCCATTTCTCCCCACACCTTGGCCCTCCTCCATGCCAGCCCCTTCTCTTGGGGCTGTGTGGAATGTGTTGCTCCTCAAGGAAAGCCAGTTTTAGGGCAAAGAGGTATACGGTATGTGGGATTCTCTTATTTCCTCCCTCCCAACTCCCCTTTCTGCAGCAAACCCCCAACCCCCCATCCACGCAGGACTCATAGAAATATTGTCACTGGAGTGGGGCTCACATAACAAGGCCCCCTGCCTCAGTTTCCCCATGGCTACCTCCATTCCTAATGCCCTGTTGACAGCTTCCAATCCCACCCCTGAGCAGTCTCATGGGACCCACTTGGTCTCCTCCCTCCGTACCTCATTTCTGAGACCTTACTCCATGGAATGACCACTCTCTCCCAGGAAGGCCTACAATAAGATGCCAGCCCCCCTCCCAGAGCTATTTGAGCTGATTTATAATGGTTATAAAAGAGGTCAGAGCTTGATTAAGCTTAATAGATCCATTAATTACACCAAACAAAACAAACATAATGAACATAAAAATTTACGACCTCCGTCACTGGTTCAGAGGTGTCCCCTTGTCAAGCCTTGACAGATTCTGCAGAGCCCATTCATCTCAACATCTTGTTGGATCAACGGCCTGTGGCTGTGCGGCCATGTGGAGGGTGGTGGGTGGTGGAGGTGGAATTACCCTGGCACCCCAGACCCCACTGTTGAGTGAAGAGGAGTCTACCAGGAACCACCATTCTGACTGCTCATCTTTGCCCCCTGTGACTCCTGCTGTCCACGGAGCAACATGGTGCAGGTTAGCCAATGGTCACATTGTCCTGGTTAGCATCTCGGGCTTGACTCCGTGGGCCAAATCCTAGCTTTACCACGTACTAACTATATGCCATTGAGCAAACAAGTATATTTCCATCAGTCCATCTTTCTAGGTCCTCATTTCTGCATCCATGAAAGGGGAATATTCATAGTGCCTATCCTTAGGGTTATTGTTGGGCTAACTGAATTAATGCACTTAAGGTACCCAGTCAGTCCTAACTCTGGGAAATGAACTAGGGGTGGTGGAAGGGGAGGAGGGCGGGGGGTGGGGGTGAATGGGTGACAGGCACTGAGGGGGACAATTGACGAGATGAGCACTGGGTGTTATTCTGTATGTTGGTAAATTGAACACCAATAAAAAATTAATTTATTAAAAATAAATAAAATAAAATAAAATAAATTTAGAT
Source organism: Vulpes lagopus (assembly GCF_018345385.1). Classification (NCBI taxonomy): domain Eukaryota; kingdom Metazoa; phylum Chordata; class Mammalia; order Carnivora; family Canidae; genus Vulpes; species Vulpes lagopus. The sequence continues at coordinate 42,171,753 of NC_054833.1, read as the reverse complement.
TAAAAAAAAAGGTACCCAGTCAGCTGATGCATGGCATATGCTATGTTACCTGTGTTTCTTTTGGCCTTATCATTAATACAGTTTGAATAAAGACTAGAAACCATCTCTGAAAAAAAAAAAAAGAAAGAAAGAAACCATCTCTGAGCTCCAGGATTTCTTGGGGGAGCTTCATCTTTTTTCCCTTCTGTGAAAGATAGGGAAATCTGGCCTCAAGTAACTCAGCCTGAAGTACTAAAACCTACTGAGTGCCTCCCACCTGGTTAAGGGTTGAAAGAGTACCCAGCTTCAGCAGATGACGTACGTCCAGAAATGAATGAAACCATTGGCAAGAGCCCAGGAGGTCATCTCATGGCATTCTTCCCACCTTTCCATTTTCCACAGGAGTGAAAGAACAAGGAGGATTGGAAGGCATTGCCCAAAGAAGCTGGAACTAGTACCCTAGGCTCCTGACTGGTCCAGGTATCCTTCTACCCCACCCTCCTTTGCATGCAATAATGCCCATCTCCCATCCGCACGATTTATCACAAACCAAAAGAAACCATGCCAAGACGAGAAAGCAGGAAAAATATGAATTGAAATCAGAAACCATAATCCGTTGGCTTGCCATTGGCACCACCATTGTTTGAGTTCTCAATGCTCTTTGGTTTCTGAAGCAACGGTCCTACCTTCTGCAGGTCTTTGCTAGAGTGGCTCCTGTCCTCCTCCCCTCTCTGTTCCTTTGACCAACTCCATTCCTACCTCAAGACTCAGATGAGCTTCTCTTGAGACGTCCTAGAAATAATGGCACCCTCACCTCTTCTCTGCTGCCCACCTGCCATGGTCCATTCTCTGTGCAGCAATTAATGCTTCATTGTGACTTGTTCATTGGCTTGATTGTTTTCCTATTCACCACAAAATATATTGAGCACTTGCTCCATGCCAGGCACTGTTCTCGGCACTGGTGGTGAACTATTGATCTCATGGAACTCATCATCTAGTGATGCTAATTTCATCTTGTGCATCTCTGAAATCTGTGCCTGCCAAGGCCCTACCAGAGCAGTCCCTCCATGAAGTGTGATGCAGAAGTGGCTGGGGTGCTTGGGGGACAGGCAGCGGCTGCCTGTGGGTGGGCTGGGCTTTGGAAGACCAGCCAGCAGGTGGATTATTCTGACCTCTTTATAGAGCAGGAGCAGGAGCAATGGTTCTGTCTGGAGCCCACCCACAGGGCTTGCGACAAGCCTGGGGGAGTACAGAGATATCCACTCGATGTGGTTTAATCATATATAACCCTCCCCCATCCATTATTCCATCCTTGGATACAATTCCTAGTCGGTCACTCGGCCCACAAGACCCTGAAAATAGATTTAAATTATTGCTTTATTTCCCATCCAGCTCAGGGTGTTGATTTATGCTGCCCAAACAATCAAGGCTTTATCTCAGTCACCCAGCAGCATTAGCAGCAATTTATCATGGTTTACTTCTCTCTTTACTACCCGACACTGGTGCCTATTGGCTGTGTCCTTCTCTTCTCAGAAAGGTACAGCAGCAAGTGGGCATGAGCAATAATGGTAGCAGAGGCCAGGGTCGCTCCCTGACAGCCTGGAGCAGGGGGACAAGATGATGCTTAACCTGGAGACCCTTTTATCTCATGTAGAGCAAAAAGACTCCAGGCCTGGATGCCAGGGGCCCTGGTCACAGCTATTAACCAGCTGAGCAATGGGAACAAATCGCCTCCTCTCTCTGGGTCTCCATCTCTTTGGCTTTGACCCTCTCTGACCACTGCGGTCTCAGGAAAGAGCCAAGGCCACTTGGAGAGCTGTCCTGACACAAGAGCATTGGCTTTTGGCTTTTAAGAGCTTAACCTGGCCAACTCTACCCCCACCTCCCTATTCTGAGACAGACGGCAGCCACATTAGAGCCATGAGCTCCACATGAGCCTATCCTGGCAGAACAGGTAAGTGCACTGAGCAAGAGTGCAGAGCTACAAGTCAGAAGTGCCAACCGAGGGTGCCTGGATGGCTTAGTTAAGTGTCTGCCTAGAGCTCAGGTCATGATCCTGGAGTCCTGGGATCAAGTCCTAAATCAGCTCCATACTCAGTGGGAGGCTGCTTCTCCTTCTCTCTCTCTGCCCTTCCCCCTGCTCATGCTCGCTCTCTCTCTCTCTCTCTCTCTCTCTCTCTCTCTCTCATGAATAAGTAAAATCTTTAAAAAAAAAAAAAAGCCAACCAAGCATGAGACATGATCAGACTAGATCAGGAGTCCAAGTCCAGCCTGCTGTTTTGTGCAAAACAGGCCTGAGAGCTAAGAATGGCTTTTACATGGTTAACATATTGGGGAGAAAAAATCAAAAGGAGAAGACTATTTCATGACACATAAATATCACATGAAATTCAAATTCCAGCATCCACAGAAAAAGGTATTTTGGACACAACCACACCTGCGTGTTCACATACGTCTACAGCTGCTTTTGCTCTACACAACTGCAAGAAAATTTATGGGTCACAATGTCCCAAATATTTCTTCTCTGGTCCTTTACAGAAGAAGCCTGCCCAACCTTGGCTAGATGACTGGCACACCTGAGACCAGGCTCGTGGCATTTGTTTTCTGCTGAGTTTGGGATGGAGATTCTTCTCGAAGGAGGAAAGGATCTCGGGAGATATTTATCAGTGAGGAAAAATAGGCTACTGTTGACCAGAAGCCTTACAAATACCATCAACAGGAGATCACCACATATTTTGTATGTGGCATGTATTCTATACTGTATTCTTACAATAAAGTGAGCTAGAGGAAAGCAAATGTTATTAAGAAATCACAAGGAAGAGAAAATATATTTACTACACTGGCCTGTATGGGTTTTTAAAAAAATCCACACACAGTGGACGGGTACAGTTCAAATCCATGCTGTTCAAGGGTCGGCCCTATAAGCTGGCAGGCCAAGGCCGTTCACACCCCAGCCCCATGCTCTACACTGTGCCTGGCCTGGGGTGGGTCTCAGGGCATGCCAGGGTGGCTGTTACTGACGATGCCCCCAAACCAGATGTTCCCTGGCAACTGGTACAAGAACACACCTATGTGGCTTGTTCTCAGAAAATCTCCCAGCAAAGCACCGCTAGGACTGGGAACACCCCCACTTCACCCAGGGGTCACAAGAGGAAAGAAGAGGCGGGGAGAGAAGTGCCAGTTCCAACTTCAAGAAGAATCCTTGGCATTTACATAGCAAACAATACCCAGGTGAGGCAGCCTGTCAACAAGGCCCCGCTCAACAGCTCCCATGTCTCAGCATATTTTAAATGTTTGCCACATGCCAGACATTAATATTTTAACTGCTGCACGTCCCTCGCAGGCGGAGCAGTGTCCGGAACACAGCGTAAAAATTGAGTGATAATAGCTGGGCTGGATGCGAGGTTGGTGGGGCATGGCAAGCGCAGGCTCCAGCCTCTCCCTGGCCACACGCATACGCCCTCCCCCACTAGGGCCCCCCTCCACCCCCTGCCCCTACCCCCTTACCTGGGGCCCTCCCTGGGTCTGAGCCTGCAGACCACAGGGCTGTCCACGGAACTGCTGCCAGTGGCCAGGGGTCTCTGGCCTCCGTGACCCCAAAGAGGTTCCCCTACCCTTTGCAAGGCCCCCATCTCGGGGAGGACACAGTGTACGGAGAGGCCCTCTGACTCCATTCTGAGCAGAGCTGCATGGTCTCTGTCCAATAATCAGACAGCCTGGGACATTTTCTATCCAGCAAGGGCTTTCTTACAGGGGACTGGGCGGGGGACGAGGATGAAAGTTTCCTCAGTGATAGAATTCATTAATGGGATTGGTTCATGGAATGGCTCCCAAATCACTGATATTCCTCAAGACAGAAGTACGTAGCTCAGGAGGAGGGTGTCTGGCCTATTAAATATTGCTCTCAGCGTTCCCTCCTGAAAATATACACAAACAAGATAAATATTCAAAACATTCCCCTCCATGGGGTGCCTGGGTGGCTTTGTCAACTAAGTGGCTAAGTGTCTGCTTAGGTTATGATCTTGGGGTCCTGGGAATGAGTCCCACATCGGGCTCCCTGCTCAGTGGGGAGCCTGCTTCTCCCTCTCTCACTCCCCCGCTTGTGCCCTCTGTGAAATAAATAAATGAAACCTTAAAACAAACAGACAAACAAATCATTCCCCTCTATCATATCAGACCTTTAAAAATCCTTCTCTGGTGAGAAAGTCTTAGAAGCTACCTATTACTGCCAGCTCGGAGGCCAAACTCCATGAAGCAGCTTGGTATATAATAAGTATAATTACAAATACTTGTTAAATATGACAGCTAGCATTTAATGAGCATTTTCTATGTCCTAGGCCAGCAGGCAGCAAATTTTTTCTGTAAAGGGCCACATAATAAATATTTTCAGTTTTGTAGGGCAGATTCAACTCTGCTGTTGTAGCCTTAAAGCAGCATGGATGATAATAGAAAGGAAAAAAAAAGTACATGTGTTCAGGTAAAAGTTTATTTACAAAACCAGGTGGTAGGCCTGATTTGGCTTGTGGGCTACAGTTTGCTGACCCCTTTACGAGGCGGGGTGCTATGTGTTTTACTCACATAATCTTATTTGATCTTCACAATAACCCTAGGAGATGGATACTGTTATAACACTCATTTTTAGAAATAAAGAAACTCAGAGGGGTACCTGGGTGGCTCAGCCGGTTAAACACCTGCCTTCAGCTCAGGTCATGATCCCAGGGTCCTGGGATCGAGCCCCATGTCAGGCTCCCCGCACAGCAGGAAGTCTGCTTCACCCTCTCCCTCTGCCCCTCTTCCTGCTTGTGCTTGCTCTCTCTCTCTTTCTCTCTCAAATAAATAACATCTTAAAAAAAACAAAACAAACCCTCAGAGTCAGAGTTAGGTTCCTTGCCCCAGACCACAAAATTAATTTGCAGTGTAGCTGGACTTCACACCATTTTAACTCTGTTGCACTAGTTAAGAATCTTGGAATTGGGGAGCCTGGGTGGCTCAGTGGGTTAAGCATCTGACTTTTGATTTCAGCTCAGGAATAATGATAATAACACTAGTGGACCCGTGCAGAGGGCTTACTAGAAATCAGGTACTACTCTGAAGGCTTTATCCTTACCACTCTATTATTATGCACACTTTACAGATGGTGAAGCCAAGTCCAGAGGGGTGAAACGACTTGCCCAAGAGCACATGGTTTACCAATGGCAGAGGACAGATTTGAATCTAGTTCACCATTCTGGTGTCTTAACTGTTTAACTCTTAGGACAGTCTTTAGAGGCAGGTCAGTGGGCAGAGGCTCAGTGGTTTAGGCCTCTGCTGTATCATTCCCTTGTCACTGGAAAAATGTCAGATCCAACCTCACCTCCCATCGTGCCCTCCCGTTCCCACAGTTGATCACCGGAAAAAGAGCCAACCATGCCTGTGGCCCTCTGGCCCTGCACAAACGTGGGGTTTCCAAGGCAGAAAAGACTTGCAATCTGCAGAGGAAAGTCCCAGAGGCCCACCACCCCACGTCCCACCCCTCCCGGCCCCCACCCGGCCCCTGTGAGCTAGGTGCTGGAGCTCTCGGCAGGCCCTGCAGGCATGGGGCCCCCGCCGGTGCCAAGTCAGCATGGGTAGGCCCAGAATAGGAGCAGCCTGAGAGCACCCGCCGCCCGCACATGCCGCTCATAATGACACCCAGGCATCCAGGTACGGAGCAGATAGCAATTTTCCTTTTTACTTTATTGGTGCAAGGCAAGTCAGAGAGCCTGACAGGGCCCCAAACAAGCTGTCAGGAACTTCTAATTAGGGCTGAACGGCATAAAGAGTGCACACGCCCTCCAGCCTGGGAATTAGCAGGACAAAGTGCCGAGATGGAGTCAGGCTGAAAAGAGGGAAGCCTGCTGCTGGAGGGGAGGCGGGCAGGCCGGGCTGGATCACCAGCTCAGCCAGCGCCCCTCTCCAGGGCTCCACGCGACCCCAGGTGAAGAGGAACACTGCGGGGCCCCATCCCCTGCGCCTTTGACCCCCGCTCTGTCTCCTCTTCCTCACTTCCCCAACAATCCCCTGGTCCCCAGAGAGGCAGCAGAGTGACATTCATGCAGGGACTTGAATCAACCACACTGGGTTCCACCTGGGCTCCCCCTCTATCCTAATTCCAGTTCTCTCTCTTACCTCCAGTGGGTGCTGAAGGATTAAAGGGCCAAGAATGCCTCCACAGTGCTTAGCACCGTGCCTGCCACGCAGCACACACTCAAGAAGTCAAGGGCAGGGGCACCCAGGGGGCTCAGGTAAGCGATTGCCTTTGGTGCAGGTCATGATCTCAGGGTCCTGGGATCAAGTCCCGCATCAGGCTCCCCACAGGGAGCCTGCTTCTCCCTCTGCCTGTGTCTCTACCTCTCTCTCTCTACATCTCTCAGCAATAAATAAATAAAATCTTAAAAAAAAACAGCTCCTTTACATAGGCAAGGCTCAAAAGTTGCTGTCCAAGGTAGGCCTTAAAAATCCCCATTTTACAGATGAGAACACTGAGCCTCAGGTGAAATGACACATGGTAGATTCTAGGCTCAGGTGCTGAAGTGAATCCCTATCCCTGCAATTATAATACATTAAGCCCTGTGATGAGCCAGTTATGAGCATTAAGCCCTGTGATGAGCCAGTTATGAGTTATTTCCCCCAAATAATGCTCCAGGCACTGGCCCAACATTGAAGAGCCTGAAGACCTGGGAAGTGCACCTTTGTGCTAAGCCCAACTGTCCCTCCCTGTAATGATTGCCCCTGTGGGTCCTGGGTCCTCCCTTTGGCCGTGCTTCCACCCCTGAGGACAGGCCAGCACTCCAGGTGCCCAGGGTAACAATCACACCCCCCTCTCCAGCTACCTGTCTTCGTTTATTTCAACCATTCCTCAATGGTTGACATATTATTCAGTTAGTTAGTTATTACAGCCAGAGGTTCCTGACTCCACCCCCCAACCCCTTCCTTCTGCGGGGCCCTGCTTCATTTGGCCAATGTGCTTTTGAAAATTGAGAGTCCACGGCTATCAATCAACTGGCCTGTCACTGTCCCGGAGCAATCTGGGGAGCCTTGTCTGCCTACTGATTCAGGCCAACATGCAGCCAACCAAGCCCCTAAGAGTTTTTCAGGTATGGTGCTAGAAAGTCCCACACCCCATCCTGTCCTTTTGATTGATGCCCTTTTGACTGATAGAAACAGCGGTTCCCATATATTCCTGGTAGATGTCATCTTATGTTCTGCCCATAATCTAGTCCATTGAAATCACTTTATACCATTTTGGGTTTTTCATAGAAAAGAGAGCATAGGCTCTCGGGCCAGATGGGCTGGGACTAAATCCTGGTCCTACTGCTGGTTACCTTAACCTTTCTGTCCTCAATTGTTTTATATGTAAAAGGGGCATAATGATATTACCTATCTCCTTGGGTTGCTGAAAAAATTAAATGTTAACACACACAACACTCCGTGTTTAGAGCAGAGCCTGGCACAGGGGAAGTGCTGTACAGCGTTAGCTTTCATTTTTCTTATCACTATCATACAAGGTATTTATTATCTCCTTGTAGCTTTAGGTCATTCACGAATCTTATTAGTACGTCCTCCACATCATTTGTCACTGGAAGAACAGGGCTCCCCATGTCCTGAGAAATTTTCCCTCCAGATTGATCTTAATCCATTAGGCATTCATTCCCCCCAGACTTCGACCTGTTAGAAATACTCCTCATTGGATACTGTCCAGGTTACAAATCTGCAGCCTGTCCACAAGGATGCCATGAACAATTATGATGAATACCTGCTGAAATCCTCATCCTATGTCCAGAACATGCTTTGACCTACCAGTTCTTCACAAAAGAACAAGTGGTCCATCTGCCAGGAAGCCACCCTGATTTTTGGTAATCACCTCTTACCTCCCTGTGTCTGCAGTCATTCATTCCACATCTGTTCTAGAAGCCTGCCTGGAGGCTGGTGTCAAGCACATCGTGGGCCCTCACCTTTGCAAGCTAAACACTTGGCTATCTCTCCACTTACAGCCCTCTCTGCAGTTCTGGGAGCCCCCTGGGATCCAGTGACCTCACCTGCAGCACCTGCCCTCTGTCCCCCGGCAGCCACCAGGTAGGCCATTCAGAGGGCTGTGCTGGGGGCTCGGGTCCCTCCTGCCGTTCTCTTTCCCCAGTCCCACCACCGCTTCTCTCAGAGTGTGGTTCTGCCGCCTGCCCCCCAACTCCCACGAGCACTACACCATCTGTGCCCGACAGCAAACCCGCGCCTTCTTGTACTTGCCACAAAAACAACTTTAAGAGTCCCTTCCTGAGGCTTCAACATCATTTTCTGCCTTCTGACTTCACGTGGGCTTCAGCCCTCCTGACCCATGTGTCTTACAGATGCAATGAGCTGGCTCCCAAAGCTCCTTCTGATCTGGTGAGAATGTGAATCCCTGGTGGTGGTGATGCAGGGCGGGGAGGTTGGGGGGTGGAGGCAGAGGAGTGTTGGGGGCAGTGCTGAGGCCCCTGGCCCTGCCGGGTGGGGTTCCCAGATGGAATTCTGGGTGGGAGCTGGAAGCAAGAGGAGGAAGCCCCCCGCCAGGAAGGGGGGAAGGTGGGAGGCAGGAGGGCCCCAGCCTGGAGCCTGGAGCTGTCACACGGGCCGCCTCCAGTCTCCCCACCGGGACATGCTGCGGCTCCCCACCCCGGGCCCTCCTGCTACTCTTTATTCATTAAAATGCTCAGATGCCGACTAACTTTATTTGCTCAGTATTTATTTCGCCAGCCTTGAAGCGGGAACAACAGGCAGCTTGATTGAAAGGTTGTCTGGTTTCATTGTGGCTCCTGTAAGTAATTCTACAGCCTCGGTGGAAATGGTATTTTATAACTTGCCAGAGCAGATATCCCTTCGTGAATTGGAATAGATATTCCTGCATCACCTAAGCTGCCTTCTCCCTGACGCCCGGACCTCTGAGGATCACTGTCCTCTGCCCCCGCGCTGCGACATGGTGCGCTTCTCCGAGGCCAGCGTCTGAGCGCCCTGCTGGGGACCGTGAGGGAGCAGGAGTCCAGGGCCCTGAATGTGGCAGCCGTCACCCACCACCCCACACCTGCAGGGGGAAAGAGCTTGGAGTGCAGGGGTGTCTCCAGGTGAGACCTGGACTCATTCCAAGGGGCGAACACTGGGGGGTCAGGGGGCAGAGAGACCCTGTGACTTCTCCTTCTCCTCCTGTGGACACCCTCAAAGGCCGGCCAGCAGCACCAGGCCCAGTCCTGCCTAGAGAAAGGGGAGGCTAATGCTTTCTAGAGCACATTAAAGATGGGAGGAATTTGGGACACCTGGGTGGCTCAGTGGTTGAGCATCTGCCTTCGCCCCAGGTTGTGATCCCGGGGTCATAGGATCGAGTCCCACATTGGGCTCCCCCCAGGGAGCCTGCTTCTCCCTCTGCCTATGTCTGTGTCTCTCTGTGTTTCTCATGAAAAAATAAATAATATCTTTAAAATAAAATAAAAAAATAGGAAGAATCAGACTGCACCAGCACTTCTCTCCCACCAACACTACCAACTGACTCTCACCACAAAATTCAACAGGCAGAGTGCCTGCCTTCTCCTGGCAAAGTTGGGCAGGGTCTCCCTGGATAGGAGGCAGGATGGATCTGGGTGGGATTCCCTTTGTCTGTCCCTGTGGAGGGCAGAGGCTTACCAGGCAGGGCTGGCCTCTGGGCCTCAGGGCTCCCAGCGGCTCAGCGTGCACCCAGACAGCAACCCACCGGCCACTGCTCCTCTCTGACCCAGCAGCATCTCTTTCCACACGGGCTGCAGGAGGCGGGTGCAGAGGCTGGGCCGGCTCCTCTAGGGCCCCCCGAGCGCTGATTGCAACTCTGATCGCGGCTCGGCAATCACCCTCTCCTTACTATTATGACTAAATCAAGTTGGGTGATTTATTTCCCACTTATCTTTCCCGTTTCCGCTCCCTGTCCGATCCGCACTGTTGAACACACCAGAGTGAAAACATATCATCCGTTGCAATCAGCTGCTGCGGAGCCAAAAAGCACACCCGTCCTGCTGCCTTGTGGCAGAGATGCCGGCCCACAGCCTAGAGCCGGCCCCAGACCAGGAGAGCAGGTGTCAGAGGTGCTTGGAGCCTCTGCAGAGGGAACAGGCCATGGATACACTTTAAAAAGGAGGAAGGGGGAGGGGGCCTGGGGGCTCAGTCTGCCTTCGGGTCAGGTCATGATCTCAGGGTTCTGGGATCAAGCCCTGCATCTGACTCCCCTCCGGGCTCCTTGCTGAGTGGGGAGCCTGCTTCTCCCTCTCCCTCTGCCTCTCTGGGTTTTATTCACTGTCCCCATCACTTGTCCCACTTGTGTCTTCTGCTTCTGCAGCTGCTTATCTGGGCCTGACCCACCAACCCCACACCATCCCTGTCCTGCCCCTCTCCCCCAGGGCCCATGTTGAAGAGGCACGACACCTCTGTCCCTACCCATGCCCAGCATCCTCAGCCCAGGTAGGTCACTCTCTCTGGAAGCACCATCCCCAGGTAGGTCACTCTCTCTGGAAGCACCATCCCCAGAGGGGCCTGCCACCCACAAGACACCACCCTATGAAGGCCACAATAGCATGGAGGTCAAGAGCACTGCTTTGCCTGGGCAAAGCGCTTGGCTTCTTTGGGTCTCAAATTCCTTATCTGTTAGAAGGGTAATAATACCCACTGGTGTAAAGATGAAATGAGGTCATGTCTGTAACCGGGATGCTTTAGGAAGTAGCATTTAAACCATTAAGCCAGATTCTTCTGCGTGGGGGAAGGGGGAAGAGGGACATTACCCTGGTGCAATTTGTTGTTATTATTCTGGGGAAAATCACTTAGGTGATGTATGTTTATTTCACGTTACATTTTTATGTTTATTTATATAAATATAAGGCCCCTGGGAAGCTTCTGGCCCAAGCAAACGGGGGAACTCAAGGGCCTTCCAGGAGGGAGGGGACCTCTGAAGGAAGGTCATCTGTTAAGTAAGCGAGGGTGGCACCAAAGAAGGTCTGACAGTGGGACAGGCTCCTGGGGCCCAAAAGGGAGACTCACAGTCAGGGAAATGGGCATTAGGGCTGTCGACATGCTCAACCAGCAGCATCAGGATGGCTTTAGGGAATAATGGTGGCCTCATCTCGTGATGAGAGCCATGGGGACTTCTGCCCTTGTAAGGAAGCTGTAGGAACAGGAGACCTCGGGATGACAGCCAAAGCCTTAGCATGGCATATTGTACCCCAGGTGGCATTTAGCTTGATATCAGGCACACAGCATTCAAACACTGTTGGCTCCTATTAGTGATGATGGTTGACATTCTTTGAGCGTGTTCTATGTGCCAGATAGTTTCATACCTTTTACATTCGCTGACTCATTTAATTCTAACAGAACACTCTTACGTAGGTACTATTCTTACCCCTAACTTTATAAATTCAGTGTGGAGGCAGGAGAGGTTAAATAACTTACCCAAGGTCACAGAGCTAGTATGTAGAAGAGCTAGGATGTGACCCCAGATTCACTGTTACCATTGTTGATGATGAAAGTTCTAGATCTTCCCCCACTGCAACCACCAAGACCATGTTAACCCTTTGAAACACTGTGGGACTAGGAGGGTCCACAGATTATAGATAAGCCTTGGGAAGACAAGGGGGTCACTGCCCAGAGAGGACAATGGCTCTAGATCTTTCTTTTCCTCCCCTCCTTACCTTCCTACCACCGATACTCTCTCTACTTTCCCCCAAGCAAAACCCTCTCTTCAGAAAGGATGGATTGGCTGTGATTGACTGCAGAAGTTAGCATATCAATTCTCCTGGTGGATTTGTCTTTCAGCTTGAAACAAACTCTTAAGTCAAAGGAATGAACCTCTAATTGTAGAATATCAGAGTCAAGTGAGGTGAGGGACCACAGCCAGGTGAACACTGGCAGGGATCAAGATTCCCTTCATGCACGTCTGGACACAGCCCATGTCAGAAGCAGTGCCTAATCTGCTTGGAGGAGTTCATCCTGACCTCTTCCCATCACACAGGATCTGGCTGGTTCATTCCATTGCTTGTGTTTTATCTCTGACTCTGTGAAGATGCTAATTTGGAAGGAAGTCATCCCTGGATAACACAATGGCACTCAACAAAAGTTGGGGAGTTTGTGGTGAAGTGAGGTCAGAATTACAGAGTTCTCACCTTTCAGAAGGCAACCCTCATACCCACAGCTCAGGGGAGGGGCTGGGGATCAGATACTTCCTAGAGGCCTTAAGACAAATGGGGGCCAGACACTGGGGTTTGCCATGGGCTCAGTTCTCTCCAGAAAGGTCTCCCCCTTTCCTGGATTCCCTAATGCTGGTGCCTTTGGTTTGCTCTCATTGTTGCTGACTTCTGGGTCATCCTCCGTACTCACTGCACCTCTATGGCCTGAGCTGTTGCTACTGATCTGGGAGGTGAAGGCCCTTGCTGGCCAGTCACCTTCTAAAGCCCGTCACCTTCTAAAGCCCATCAGGCCTCCCAGGGCTGAGGTGTAACCATCTCCTGAGTCCAGGTGGGGAACCTGGGTGAAGTGGGGACACACAGCATGAAGAGGGCACTAGTTAAGAGTCAAGAAGCCAGAAAAGAACTTCTGGTTCAGTCCTAAACCACTGTGCAACCCTGGCTAAGTCACTCGGCCTCCTGAAATGAGAGGGGCAAAACCTTGCTCTGTCTGCCTTGCATGCATGGATGTTGGGTAACTCAAAATCAGAAATGGATTATGAGATCTTATTTCTAGGTCTCTCTATAGTTCCAAGGGACTCTGTGAGAGTACTTCTTGGGCTAGTGACCCTCTGCCTGTGATGGGGTCTTCTCACAGCCTTAGGACACTTCCTGCTCTGTATCATCATGGAGTAGCCTGGTCCCCATGTATACTCTCATAGTCAGCAGGAGACAAGTCTGGTCATTAATCACTTGGGTCAGGATCCTAGGAAGTATTCCAGAACCAAGAAAAATCCTGGAGCTAGCTATACCTGCCACCTGACTTGCCTTTTCTGAGCAAGGGACTCTATCAATATGAACTGCATCACAGAATGTAAGGTCTGAGGCAAGCCTCCTTGAGGACCAATTCATCTTGGTATGACACACAGGTTCCTCTCTCATGATCTGCTGAGGTTCCTCAGAGCTCTGTATGGAAGATTCTGTGAGAAAGAGCTCCAACATCAGCTGGGGTGTATTAGAGGCATTCATGCCAAGTTGTGCCAGTTCTAATTGGGTACAACTCTTCCTCTTAAGGGTGAAGACACCAGGTCTAGGGAGGTGAGGCCAAATGCCCAAGGTCACCAAGATAGAGACTGTCCAGGGCTCTTTCCACTCCATCATGGTTTGTAAATTCTGTTCTATGAAGTCACAAGGTTTTTTGAGGAGCTCCCTTAAGATCTGCCAGAAAACAGGAACAGGAGGCCAGGACAAGGCCCAGTGAGCAGGGTTCAGGGCTTCTAACCCTGCTTCAATCTGAGCAACTACCTCTTTTATAGGTTTTAAATATCAGGGATCTATGTAAGATTTCATTTGAAATAAGGATTTTGCTGCTTTAAAAAATGTTCAAAAGCCATTTATACTATACTAAGATACTGAATTATCTCTAAGAGTTTCTAATCTCTTGTCTTCCTAGAAAGTTTCTTGGGCAGATAGACACAAATCATTTAACAAGCACTTACTGAGAATTTGCCAGGCCAGTAGGATAATGACCCGGTCCTTGAGAGCTAGTACTCGAGCAAGGGAGACAGTTAACTAGCCAACCATAGGAAAAAATGGTTAGTGCTGCCACATGTTTCATGGGAAGAATACAGACAGTGGGACCACAGATGGGGAGGGCACTCTTTGGGTGGGGGGGAGGGAAGCCACTGGGGAAGGCTTACTACCCAAAATAACATCTGAGCCATGCCTTAAAGACAGTGGCTTCAGGAGATTATCATTACCACTGTCATTAGCTAACAGTCTGTGGGCTAAATAAGGGAGCCAAGGGAAGTGAGCAGGATCCTTTCAGATGATTTGGTAGGATGGTCTGGGAAGAGGGAGCAGTGATTTGCTGCCCCCAAGGAACCCTGACATCAGAAGAGTTACTTAATACCAGCCAAATGAATCCAGAAATGCATAAGAAAAGATTGTTAGGACCAAGTGGGATTTATCCTAGGAATGCAAGGTTGGTTTAATATTGGAAAATCGATTAATGTAATATCCCACATCAATAAAATACAGGACAAAACCCACATTCTCATCTCCATAGACACAGAAAAATCATCTGAAAAATTTAACACCTTCATGAATAAAGCACTCAACAAGTAGGAATAGAAGGAAACTTTCTCAATCTGATAAAGGTCATCTACAAAAAACCTACAACTGACATCATTTAATGGTGAAGAATGGTTGCTATTCCCTAGGATCAGGAAAAAGACAAGGATGTCAACTCTTACCACTTCAATCAACATTGTACTGGAGGTTCTAGCCAGGGAAATTAAATGAGACAATGAAATAAAAAAAGACATCCAGATTGGAAGGGAAGAAGTGAAACTATCTTCTATTTGCAGGTGACATGGTCCCGTATATAGAAAATCCTAAGGAATCCACTCAGATTATTAGAATAAATTCAGTCAGATTACAGGATACGAGACGAATTCAGAAAAATCAATTGCATATCTACACATTAGCAATGAACAATCCAACAATGAAATTAGGGAATAATTCCATTTACAGTAGCATCAGAAAGAATAAAACACTTAGGAATAAACATTTAGCCAAAAAGTGTTTAAATTATTAAGGATTTAAATTATAAAAGATTATTGAAAGAAATTAAAGAAGACTTAAATAAAAAGACATTCCATGCTCATAGGCTGAAGAACTTAAAATTGTCAAGATGTCAAAATTCCAGGTGCCTGGGTGGCTCAGTCAGTTAAATGTCTGCCTTCAGCTCAGGTCATGGTCTCAGAGTCTTGGAATCAAGCCCCATGTTGGGCTCTCTGCTTAGTGGGAAATCTGCTTCTACCTTTGCCCCTCCCCTGTGCTCATCCTTGCTGTCTCTAATAAATAAATGGCATCTTTTTAAAAAAAAAAAAAAGATGCCAATACTCTCTCCAAATTGATCTACAGATCCAACCCAGTCCCTATCAGAATTCCAGTTTATGTCTTTGTAGAAATTAACAAACTGATATTAAAATTAATTTTAAAAATTTGCAAGGGATCCAGAATAGCCAAAACACTCCTGAAAAAGAATAAAGCTGGAAGATTCACATTTCCCAACTTTAAAACTTACTACAAAGCTACAGTAAACAAAATAGTGTTGTATTGGCATTAGATTAAAAATTTAGAGTAATGCAATAGAAACAGCAGTCAAGAAATAAACTCTTACAATTACAATTAGGGTCAATTCATTGTATTTATTTTAGGAAGCAAGACAGCATGCACACACACAAGTGAGTGTGTGGGGAGGTGTATAGAGAGAGAGAATTTCAAGCAGACCCCACGCTGAGGTAGAGGCTCACATGGGGCTTGATCTCACGACTCTGAGATCATGACCTGAGCTGAAATGAAGAGTCAGAAGCAACCAACTGAACACTCACACACCAGAGTCCATTCATTTTTTTAAAAGATTTTTTAAAGATTTTATTTATTTCTTCATGAGCAACAGAGAGAGAGAGAGAGAGAGAGAGAGAGAGAAGCAGAGACACAGGCAGAGGGAGAAGCAGGCTCCATGCAGGGAGCCCGACGTGGGACTCTATCCCGGGTCTCCAGGATCATGCCCTGGGCTGCAGGCGGCGCCAAACCGCTGCGCCACTGGGGCTGCCCGAGTCCATTCATTTTTTATGAAAACAGTCCTTTTTTTTTTTTTTTTTAAGAGAGGGAGAGAGGAGGAGAGAGGTGGAGAGGGGCAGAAGGAGAGAGAGAATTTTTAAAAATATTTTATTTATTTATTCATGAGAGACACACAGAGAGAGGCAGAGACATAGGCAGAGGGTCCTGCAGGGAGCCCGATGCGGGACTCGATTCCAGGACCCTGGGATCACAACCTGATCTGAAGGCAGCAGCCCAACCACTAAGCCACCCAGGCATCCTGGAGAGAGTGAATCTTAAGTAGACTCCACACCCAGCACAGAGCCCAACGTGGGGCTCAATCTCACAATCCTGAGATCATGACCTGAGCTGAAATCAAGAGTCAGATGCTTAACCAAATGAGCCACCCAGGCACCCCAAGGACAGTCTTTCCAACAAATGGTGACAGGACAACTGGATTTGCAACTGGATTTCCACATGCAAAAGAATAAAGTTGGACCTCCTACCTCACACCATATACAAGAAGAACTCAAAATGAACCAAAGATCTAAATATAAGAGCTAAAAGTATAAACTCTATGTTTTCATACAGGTAAATTTCCTGACCTCAGATTAGGCAATAGTTTCATGTCTGTGACACCAAAAGCACAAGCAACAAAAGAAAAAATAGGTAAATCAGATTTCATCAAAGCTAAAATGTTTTGCACTTCAAAGGACACCATCAAAGTGAAAAGACAACAGTTGAATGGAAGAGAATATCTGTGAATCATGTACCGGTAAGTGACTTGTATCGAAAATATCTAAAGAATTCTTATAACTGGGTAATAAGAAGACAATCTAATTGAAATATGGCAAAAGATCTGAATAGACATTTCTCCAAAGAAAATACACAAGTGGTCAATAAGCACACAAAAACTTGCAGACACGTGTTTGTAGCAACGTTTTTCATAATAGCCAAAAAGTGGAAACAAATCAAATGTCCATCAATGGATGAACTTATAAATAAAATGGAGATTCATGCTACCACACTGATGAACCTTGAAAACAGGTTTGGTGAAAAAAATCCAGACACAAAAGGCCACATATCATTTGATTCCATCTATATGCAATGTCCAGAATAGGCAAATCCATACAGGCATAGATTAGCAGCAGCCTTGGGCAGGGTGTGAGGAGGGGGTAGGGAGTGACTGACTGCTCATGGATGTGGGGTTTCTTTTCAGGCCGATGAAAATGTTCTTTTTTTTTTGAAAATGTTCTAAAATTGATTGTGGTGAGGGTTGCATAACCCTGTGAATATACTAAAAATCATTTAACTGTACGCTTTAAGATTGCAAATTGTGAGTCATGCTATATGAATTATATCTCAATAAAGATATTATTTAAAAAAAAATAGACTGCTTACTCCAACCTCCCCTAAGAAGGTAGTTAATTATGGGAAGGCCCCTTTGAGCTGCCTTAGCAAACCAAGTCCAGCAGAAAGAGCCTCAACTTTCTGGTTTACATGAGTTGTAAACCAGATCAGGGTAGGTGCTGTCTTCTTATTGCCCAAGATCCTCAATGTGGAAACTATCCACAAAGTTCCCTGCTTTCCTCACTGGCCTTGTCTCTCACAGTTCCAGTCTCATAGCCCACAGGCTATAAGTCTGGACCATGAGGTCACCCATACACCCAGGCTGCCCTTTCTTCCTGTAAACCTCCTTTAAAAAAAAAAAAAAAGATTTTATTTATTTATTTGAGAGAATGAGCAAGAGAGAGCACAAGCAGGGGGAGCAGCAGAGGGAGAGGGAGAAGCAGACTCCCCATGTAGCAGGGAGCCTGATGCAGGGCTCGATCCCAGGACCCTAAGATCCTGACCTGAACCAAAGGCAGATGCTTAACCGGCTGAACCACCTCTTTTATTCCAATTTTATACATCCTCCAAGATGCCATTCAGGTGTGGTTTCTCCCCAAGTGGTCTGTATGAACCCCCAGAAGCCGGGCAGTTTGCCCTCCCTTATGCTTCCTTGGGTTCCCCAGTTCCCTGAAGAGAGATCTGCCTACCATCTCATATCACAATAAATGCAACTGTTCCATGATTCTTGCACCACAGGCTTTAAGTTTCTTGTAGGCCACTTTTTTTCTCTTGGTAGCTTCAGTATCTAGAGCATCTGGCACATAGTAGGTGCTCGATAAGGTGGATTAAATAGCCCACCAGACAATTTCCCCAGCCTGAACCTGGGCAGACCCAGCTGGGACACACAGGAGCAAGGAAGGACAAGCATCAAGGATGGGGGAGGGGGAGGGATGGGGGGGACAAGAGGGTATCTCAGGTGGGTGTCATCCTCTTCCCCTTCCTTCCCCTTCCTCTTAGCAGGTATCCTTTATGCTCAGTGGCCTTTACATCCTCCAGCTGCCCCTCTCAGAGACAGTTGTGTAGAATCAGCGAACTCTTGAAGATCAAGGAGCATTGGATAAAAAGAGGACTATCATCCACTGGGCGCAGGTACTGTGCTTGGAGCTCTAACTATATTCTGTATCCCTCAAAATAAGTGAGTATCATTATTGCTAATTTTTCCAGACTAAGAAACATGCCTAGGATCACACAAATAGCAAAGTGCAGGACAGGAGTTCAAATCTGGATCTTCCTGGTCCTAAGGGTTCCTCTTTCCTCTTTTACACACAGATTCCTCCTCTGGGATCTGTTATTAACAAACCTTGGGCCCCAAGGGAAAGATCACTCCTGTGGCCCCAGCTCCCTCCCACATAAAAAGAGGCGTGCAAATGACCCAGCTAGTTCTTACACTGTTGAATGAATGGTGGAATTTTAGACACAGGCAGGGGCCATGAGCGTGTATGATTGCCTGGTACTTCTCAGAGTGCGTGCGCACACGCATGCACACACAAATGGAAAGTCAACTCAAACCCAGCACCCAACACAGGAAGGCCAAGGGTATCGGTCACTTGTCAGGCTGGGCTGCACTCACCTCTCTCCTTCTGAAAAGTGCACGGTGACTGCCCAGCTTCCCTGGGAGCCAAGCATGAAATCCAGAAAAAGCCAGGAATTATTATTATTATCATTATTAGTGTTATTATTGCATGTAAATTGTGCATGACTAACTCGGGAGGAGGGGCATGCTTTCTTTTTCCAGATCCTGCAAACATCGGTATGATAATAATAAAAAAAAAATTATATGCTTGAAAACATGCACCCAGCACTGCCCTATGTTTCCTTCTAATTGTTCCCAGAGCCTCCAAGAGCCACATTTAAATAAAATGAAGCAATTATTTAGTCTGCAATTAAAGATCGCAGCGATTTATTTTTAAATAGGAATATCATCATGGGGGGATGAACTGGCAAAAGAGGACAGAAAGGGCCCTGTGGCACGAGGTAGAGGCAGGAAGGAGGAACGGGATGCAGGGACAGCCAGGCCCTGCACAGGATCCGCTGGGTCTGGGGAGGTAGGGGGAGGAGGAGGGGCATTAGGAGGCGGAGGTGGAGGGTGCAGTGGATTTGCTGCTGTCTGAGGAGGCTGTCTGAGGCCTGGCCCCTGGGAAGCTCAAAATGGGTGGATGGGTGGCTCCATGCCCTGCAAAGCCCAGAACTAGCCCTCATCCACATCTCCTGGCTTTATGCTGTGAATCTCCTGTTTCCCGAAAGTGCTTAAAAATGCTCCTCCCATTTAGGCCTGGAGGAGTGCTTGGCACACAGTAGGCTGTCAGCAAATCGTGATGACTGATAGAGGTCCTGCACGGCCTCACTTAGGAAGCCTGGCCCGAGGTAGAGCTCAGAAGAGCGTAGGCTGAGTGATAGGGCTCTGACTCTGTGAGTCTTTGCACCCTGAGAATGGCTGCTTTGTCCCTATGAGCATTGAGATGATGGGGGGCGGGGGGTGTTGCAGGCTGATAAAACAGGTTCATAGATGAAACCTGCTGGTGATGGCTGCACAAAAGTCACAGTCACACCACCCTGCAGAGGAAAGCAAGTCTGACATGGGGGCCCCGGCAGGCCACGGTTAGAGGCATGGGGACAGGGGGTTGGCAGTGACCTCGGGACCCTCCAACCCTGTCTGGACAACCCATACACATATTTGAAGCCTCTGCTTCCTTGGCAGTTCCTCGGAAGACATAGTCTCCTGGGGCACCACCCCTCCACCCCTGTTCTCTCCCCATGATCTCTTCTTCCCCAACATTTGCGTCGGGGTAATGTCTGTCTCCTGCTTTCTGCAAGCTCCATGGGGGCACAAGGACATGACTGTTTTGCTCCCTTGTATTTGAGCCAATACGTATGGGTGGAGAGATGAGGTGGGGGCGGCAGGGGAGAAGTCGCTTAGGAGGCAAGGCTAGGGCTGAGCTTTGCAGGATGAGGACTCAGACATGTGATGCTCAGTGCAAAACACAGCCTGGAAATCTGGAGGCAGAGCTGCCGTTGTTTGCCTCTCTAGGTGGCTGGTCACCTTTCCACGAGACAGCCTGGGGGCTGTTTAGTGGGAAACCAGGTCACACAGTGGGAGGCACTCTCCACAAAGAAGGTCCCCTCCTGAGGGATGGGGACCTCATCATCTGGCCTCACAGCACATTTGAGGAGGCAGAGGTTGGGGGCAGATGGGTTCTAAGTGTCCCACCATGTCCCCTCTTCCAGGAGTCATGGTCACTGTGGCGCTGATGCCAGAGAGAAAGGAGGGATGCAAAGCCCTCCGCCCCAGGTCACACCAAACACCAGTGCCAGAGCCATGATGGTGACTTTACAAATGACTCCCACCTTCATCCCCTCATCCCACATCTCCTGGGGCATGTATGACTGTCCTCATTTTATAGATGAGAAAACCAAGGCTTGGAGAAGATACAACATTTAGCTCAAGGTCACACAGGTTAAAAAAGGGCAGATCCAAGACACCTACCCTGGAGAGAGTAGAGGCTGTGTGTGCACATCTCCAAGAGGGGAACAATCACCCCTTTAGAGGGCACATGAAAAATCAAGCAAGGCTGGACCTCCCCAGAAAGAGAGGGGAACACAAAATATCTTTTTCTTTTCCCAGAACGGCAGCCTCTGTGAGCCTGCAGGGCCCTCACATCTGTCTCCTCATACAAAATGAAAGAGGTTTTGAAAAACAAGAGGGGCTATGATAAAGCATAGACTGTGCTGGGTGCGGAGCTGTGCCCGGCGTGTCCTGTCACCGTCACTACCACAGAGACAGCGGCCAGGCCATTCCCACACTCAGGCTTGCCCCAACCCCGGGGGCTCTAGGAGAGGTGCGGACAGAAGGACACGAGAGGCCCAGCTGCCCAGGGCAGAAACCCACAGCCACAGCTTATTCTGGGATCCAACGGGGACTCACGCTCCTATAGGAGCAGAGCGGTATGAATGTTTCTAGGATCACAGCCCCCATCCTCAGGGCTCCTTGGGGCTCTCCCCAAAACCAGACTGGCAGGGTCTCTGAATGAGGCTGTATCAGTTATCCACTGCTGCATAACAAGTTAATCCTGGATTGGGCAGTTTAAAACGACCATCATTTATAACCTCACACAGTTTCTGAAGGTCGGGAACCAGGAATGGCAGAGGGGTGAGGGGACGGTGGTTCTAGCTAGGGTCTCCCACAAGACTGTACGGCTGTTGACCGTGGCTGCAGTCAAACAGGGCTGGAGAAGCCTTCCCTAGCTTACCCATCATGTGGTCGTTTTAGGCCTTGATTCCTTCTGGCTGTTGGTCCAGGGCTTCCATTCCTCACCAAATGGCCATCTCCCTAGGGCTGCTTATGATGGAGTGATGGGCTTTCCCCAGAGCCAGTACCCCAAGGGCAAGAGCCCAAGATAAGAGCCACAATCTTTTAAAACTTCATCTCAGAAGTGACCTCATCACTTTTGTCATTTGCTAGTGGTCACACAGACCAACCCAGGTACAGAGTGAGAGGGCGTGTGATGGGGGGTGGACGGCGAGGGCCGTCTTGGAGGTGCTGCCAAGGCCTGCTGCAGCATTCTGAGACAATTCTTCACCAAGTGTAGCATCCCTGGCCCTGCCCTCTAAATGTCAGTAGCTCCCCCTACCCCTCCCCTCTTTCCTCACTCTTTCTCTACCGCACACACTTCCAGAAGCTTCTTTGGAGTATTTCTTATCATAGAACCATGGGCCCAATGCCCTCATGAGCATGTGATGAGAAAGCAGCTTTGGCAGTAATACAGAAGACATCTGTAAAGGGAAGAACGACCAGAAATCACAGGCTCACTCAGATCTGAATTCATAGCCCATCTCTTACGAGCTGTTATAAACAGGGGCAAGTCATTTCTCATCCTATTTCAGGTTCCCGATCTGGGAAATGGGGGTAATAAGACCCAGCTTGCAGAGCCATTGTGGGGGGTAAATAACACGATATATGTCAAGCACCTGACACATAGTAGGAGCTCAACAAACTGCTTGGTTTGGCATGGATATCGGACTCCAGGCAGAAATTTGCTGTTTCTTTAGAATCTGCTCTTTACAGGAGATGCTGTCCAGCTCCAGAACACTGTTTGGTGAATCAGGAAGCGCAAACTCTATTCTTGGCTTGGGGGAGTGGCTCTAAATTTTCCTGGGCCTCAGCTCCCCTAGTTATAACTTAGGAAAAAATCAATTTCCATTATTTTATCCTTTCCAGTTAAGGCAATGATGAAAAAGAAATAAATACAGAAGGTCTTTCAGGATTTAAAGTTTGAGTGTAGCAGATGGATTCTGTGTCTGCTCCATTTCATGTCCCCGTAGAGTTTGGTCACTTGGTCAGTGAGTACACAGAGTGCCCACTATGTGCCAATCATTACGCATATTAGCCACACCCAAAGCGGATCTCAGGCTATTGCTCTAGGAGACTGGCACAGCGAGCTACGGGCCTGCAGAGCAGAGAACCATCCTTCTAAGAGGCATGCCGGTCCTCAAATGGAAGCTCCTGAATCTGGGATACATGGTGTACTTGAGATGCACATTTCAGGCAGTGTTTGCTTTTATTAAAAAGATGGCAGCCCAGCTCAGAATCAATGACATCCTCCAACCCAGCAACCATGCCAGGTTCATTTGCTGGACCCCAGGAAGGCTTCACTGAGAGACACACCCAGAGGGGTCCGTGGAGGATCACTTGGGCTTCCCATGTCGAGAAGGGTGAGCCAGGTGATGGGAAGGGCTAGTGGAAAGCCAGGGAGGTGAGAGATGGCACAGTAGGCCCCAGGAACGCGGAGAAGTCCAGAGGGTGCAGATATTTATTACACAGACAGCAAGGAGGCATGAAAGGTTTAAAGTCAGGCGGTGATATGATCAGATCTCTATTTTAGATAGAAGTGGAGAGAAATTGAAGGTACCAAAATCAGTTAGGAAGCAATTGCAGGTCGAGGGGTGAACGACGATGGCTGCCTGAACTCACCATGTGGAGGTTGCTCAATAGAAGCTTATTGTTGAATGATGGTGTGTGAGTGTGCATCCATACCCAGATACACTTTATGCCCTGTTCTAGAACAGGACCGTTTCAAGCGGCACCTATTCATTGCTTCTCCACCCACACACTCTGCACTCCCTTCTCACCTTCTGCCAGCACCCCAAGACGTTTCTGCCTTCTCGGGACTGTTCTTGCTAAAATCCTCCCCATTTCCCAAACAAAATGAAACCTATTTTGCATTCTGGGTCATTCCCTCCCTACAAAGAATTTTGTGGGCCTAGCAGTAATTAGCTCGCTGTTTCTCAAGTCTTTCCTGGGATGCTGACGTGAGCCAGGCCCCTCTGGCTGACGTCGGCATTAGTCACACAATGTCAATGTCAACCACACTTCATCCTCACCTGCTGTCGTGTGCATTCAGGTTTCAGGGCACACTTGGGTGCACATACACTGCTTATACATCTCTACAAAAAAAAAAAAAAAGTACCCATACACATATGCATAAAAATAAGGACTATCAGCCTTCTGCCCATCCCACCGGGCTTCCAGGGCCAAAGCCCTGGGTTACCTAAGCATTCTTTGTGCTCTGCAAGGACCTTCTGGTGACCAAGGAAGTCTAGCTCAGGTCTCTCCTAAACTAACTCCCATGACCTGCTGGCAACCCCAGTGAGGTTTGTACCAGTAAAGCAGCATCTCTGTTTTGGGAGCGCCAATCTTGATGGCTACCAGGTACCAGGTAGTCCCTCTTCCTACATCTTGGTCCTTTTTATGCTATGAGATGAAGAGGTATATTGTCACATCCCAAAAGGAGAAGACTAGAAGATGCCAGGAGAAGACAGAAACACCTGCAGCCCAGAGCAGAAATGACCCAAGGTACAAAAAGCAGGTGTTTCCACTCCCGATTGACAAGAAGAACGAGGGTTCAGAGAGCTGAAGTGACATGCCTAAGCTGACAGTGCCAAAAGGGACCAAAGGGACCGAAGCCTGGCCTCCTGTCTCCCACTGCACCATGAAAGATTAACCCAGGACAGTGGTTCTCAAATGTGGTCTGGGATCAGTATCACCTGAGAAATTGCTAGAAATGGAAATTCGCCGGCCCCCTCCCAGACCTACTGGATCAGAAACTCTGGGGGTGGGATCCAGCCATCTGTGTTTTAACAGGCCCTCCAGCTGACTCAGATGTGCACACGGTTTTGAGAACACTGACCTAGGATGTGGAGACGGCTAATGAGGTATATCAGATAAAAGGACTTTAATCCCACAAAGCCTGCGTATTGATAGGGCGTGCCTGGGAGCAGGTGGTGACTGCTTACTTCAACTGCACACAGCGTGGGCCCTCTTGCTGAAATTAACCTCAGTTACTCACTGAAACCTCCAGTATATAAGTCTGGACTCTGTGCATGGTTATGCGGGTTGTGCACTGCACAACTCAGAAGGAACAGTGCCCCCAGGGATGTGCTGCACAGATACTAGTGGTGCCCATGCTTATGGGTCTCATTTGGTGGCTGCAAAACTGAGATTAACCAGAAACAAGGTAAAGAGGTGGACCCAGCATCCTCACATACTTATTAACTATTTGGTTCTAATTCTAGAGCCTCTGGGCTCCTCAGCCCAGACCCAGTGCCAGCCCGCTCTATGGTGGCACATCTCAATCCCCACACTGATCTGTCTGTTCAGACAGCTGAGCACACAACCATCACCTGTAGAGTTTAGGGGCTGTGATACAGACCAGGCTAGAAGAAGAACCAGTGAGTAAGGATTCCCAAAAGGGATGTTTTTAACAACCAGAGTGAGACAAAGAGAGGATAGACTGGCTCCGGAGGGAGGGGCTCCCTGGTCACAGGGAAGACTCAGGTAGAGGCTGAACCATTACCCATAACAGGGGAGGACCAGGCTCCTTGAACATATTTTTTAAATCTAATCATGGAAATGGTCTGGGCAACGTTCACTGTTAACCCCATTTTACTGATGAGGACAACTGAGGAGGCTTGGAGAGCACAGAGCATTTGTCCTGGGTCTTGCAGCCAGTTAAGTACCAGAGCCAGAATTTAGACTGGGGCCTGCCTCCAAAGTTCATATTCTTTGCCTTTATCATCCCACATCTAACACTAGGTGACCAACTATCCCAGTTTGTCTGTGGCAGGGGTCACAGGAGGCAGTTCCTAGGACATGGAACTTCCCAGTGCTAACACCAGGAAAGCCCCAAGCAAACTGGGGTGAGTGAATCACCCTAACACCGAGAGTCTTCCTTTTTGGAGTCTAGGCAGGAGCCCGTTCGCCGTCCCTGTCTATTCAGAAACCCCAGCCCCAATCAGTGGACCTCATTATTGAGGCTGAAAACCCCTGCTGGCTGCACTCTGCCCACGTATCCTGGGAAATCTCACTCCTGATACACTAGCTCTCTGACCCAACCCCTTCGTCTTGCCTTGTTCCCAGCCATCTCCCAAATGTCGAGAAGAAACGAGCCTGGTCTCAGAAAGCAGCAAGCCTCACCACAGCCAGCCTGTCCTGAGCCCCCCTGGCTCCGAGGGTGCGTGCGTATTGTTCAAGAAATGAGGCCTGCCGATAATCACAGCGTGCCTTTGCCGCTGACATGCTCGTGTGTCCTGAGAGTGTGCTGCTGGGGAGCCATTGGGGCTCTACTGGGAGGAGCTGCCCATAGGATGTGGCTCAGCCAGCCCGAGGCCAGGGGTGTCCCTGGGACAAGCACTTGGGCAACTGCAGGCACCCCCAGCAGGCCTTCTGGTTCAGGTACAGATGCCCAGCAAATGAAAGGGGAAGGCCATTCCCCCAATACCTACTATGCGCTAGGTGTCTTTTTCCTGTGCTTTTAGAGATATTTGCAATAATCCTGGAGGTGTATGCTTTTGGCAGAGAGAGTGTGCTGTCCATTAGAGATCTGTGCCTCCCCTCTATGGTGTGAACTTGCTGGAAACGGCTGCCCGGTGTGGGGCTTCTTTTCCCAGATTTCCTTCCAACTCCCTGGAGGGGTACTGATTCGAGCCCTGGCCTGAGTGTGGAATGTGTGTGGAAGTGCTGACTGCCGGGCCTGGGCCTGGCCTCCCAAAACCTCCCACTTCATCCTCCACCCATTCTCTCTCCTACCATCTACCTCTGCATGCTGACATCCAGTGCAGCGTTGAGACAGATCGTTAAACGTAGGGAACCCCTGGTTAGTCTGGATCCCTGGATGACTGGGGGAAGTAGACCCCCACTGCGTACCAGATTCTCCATGAGCAAGAAATAAATTATGTCAAACCGCTGAGATTTGGGTTTTTTCTATTAAAACAGATTGTGTCACCTTAATGAATACAGTGTTATTCCCCCTGACAGACAAGGAAAATGCAGCTCAGAAACGCTCGAGACTTTCCAAAGAACACATGGTAATTAGGGGAGGTGGCTCCCCAGGTTCCTCCACACAGGCCCATGCTCTTCATGGCCAAGCCAGGCTGGCTCCCCTCTGGAGTCAGCCCCAGGTCCTACTGCTGGACGCCTCAGCCTCACCAGGTCTGGGGTACCACCTGCATCCTGAGGGATGCTGGGGTTCACTCCAAATCCACTCCACACCCCAGGCAAAGCCCAGGCCGGCTCTGGTATCCCCTTCCTTCTTATCAGGGAAGGCAAAGTGGACCATGGAGCCCACAGGGTGTGGTCCTTACTGGGTGGTTGGGTTGGTATTGCTTCCATGCTGCTGAGAGTTTACGCTGGAGGAAACAAAAGGAGCCATTGTGTCTCCTCAGCACCAGCTCCTTGACCATGTCTTTGGAGGGTGACTTGGCCTGTGGTTGGACAAGAGCACAGCATCTCCTACTGGCCTCACTTCTAGAAGCTTGGATCTAGGAGACTCTCAGGATGTGTGGTAGGAATTAGGAAACCCAACAAAACAACTTAACCCAAGGTCACACACTGCACTCATGAGAAAGCCTAGATTCAAACCTGCACTCCTGACTCCCAACCTAGTGATCACAGGACACACGTGGAGCTCATTCACCGATGCAGCTAAGTGCCTACCTTGTGCCAGAGGCCTGTTTTGGGACAGTGGAGGCTCCAGGTCTGTTGTGAGACACTCCCGTTCACTAACACAGGAATCTCAAATGCTCTGAAGAATAGCAGGATCACATCTATCTGATGACACCCAGGGCCTGGAGGAGGTGAGGCAGCTGGGTGGGGCATGCCCGGCAGGGAGCCAAGGCAGCTTCCAGGGGCCTTACACTGTGCCCGCACCAAGTTTCCAGCTATGCCATTTACCTGCAAGCCCAGGCAGCATGTGGGCCAATTTATCCCTCCAGCTCCAATTCCACCTGCAGGGTCAATATATTTGGATCAAGAAAAATATCTGGAGAAGGTCACCAGGGGCAGGGGAAGGAGGGGCCAATCCTGTCTCTGATCAACAGCAGGCTCTCTCCAATCCAGCCTCGGCACACCAAGGCACCCATATCAGACAGCAGTGATAAACACTAGGGGAGGTGGGGGATTTGTGACACCGGGGCCTCCAGCAGCCCCACCCGGTCTCCTGAGTGTCCTTTCTGGGAGCGCACCTATGGAAGTGGTCACTCTACTCTTCTTCCTTCCCTCCATCTGTTCATCCCACCCACCCGTCCAGCAGGTCTAGAGCATCCGCTGTGTGCCAAGCACGGTGCAGGCTGTGGGAATGCAGAGAAAAATAAGACATGGTTTCTTGCCCCCAAGGCACTCACGGTGCATAGGGGAGACAGACGAGTAAATGAGCAATTAGAGCATAGTCTGATGTAGCACAGCTGAGGTGCAGACCTGGGGAAAAAGGTGGGGAGAGCGAGCAGGAGGCAGACCTAGGTCCCAGGGCACCACAGGAGATGAGCACAGAGGTGGAGGGAGAGCAGGGTACCTGGACAGGAGACCAGGCTCCCGGGGTGGGCTCAGCCCCCTGCCGGCCACAGAACAGCCTGCCTGCACACCCACAGCAACCAGGGCGGACCCAGAGCCCAGCTGTGACCAGCTTAGGCCCCAAGCCTCACAGATCCCATCAGTTCTGCACATCTCTCTCCACACCTGTGCACCCCGAGGGCCCCTGTCCTCCCGAGCTCCCCAAGAAGCCCACCAGTTCTTTGAGATGAAGGATGCCGAGTGGACTTCCATACTTCGGTGCCACCCCCTTCTCCTGCTCCCTGGCATAATGTCCCGTGTGGCCCCCACCCAGTTCCACCCAGTTCCAGGGCAACAGGTCTTTCTCGAAGCCCAGCATCTTCTGTAGACTCTCTTGCTGACCCTCTGACAGGCCTCTGCCTCCCTCTTTCTCATTTAATTTAGAGCTTGCTGGGAGAGAAACACCTTGTGCTTATCCTCAACAATTAATCCTGAGCAATTAACTGGCAATATTTAATACCCATAAACACACCAGCAGCCCACTTCCGGCCTGCAGGTATCACCTCCCCAGACCTATGTGGGGAGAAGGCAGCCCCTGGCCACCACCCCCAACACTCTACCCCACAGTGCAGGACAGCTCTTCCTTCAAATGCTGGCTCCTTCTACCTGCCACCTGGAGCAAGTGAGCGGCCTCAGCTCCTCCGTCTGAAAAATCTTGATCTATAAAATGGGCATAAGCCTACACTTCCTGTCAGGGCTTTGTGGTCAGATGAGATGATGTACGAATAGCACTTTGCCCAGTGCTGGACACCTGGTAAGAGGGGACATTTTTGCTCAGTGCATGCTAGGTGCTGCTTAAAGTAGTTTCACGTGGGTAATCTCACTGACACTCCCCCCTCCACCCCCCCATGGCAACGCAGTGAGGTAAGTACTATTGTTACCCTCCTGTTATGGGTAAGGCTCAGAGACATTAAGCCACTTGCTTGGGGTCACACAGCGAGTGGCTGAGCCGGGATCCAAACCCAGACCGCCTGACCACCTCAGCCTACTTGCTGCCTAAGGCAGGGCCTGTCCAATCTCAATGTGCAGAAGCAACAAGACAGATTAATGTTAAATGCAGATTCTTTTCCTGTAGGGCTGGGTGGGGCCTGAGACTCTGCACTTTGGACAAGTCCCAGGCCACACAGGGGAGGCCGCAGGGACACACGGCCTCTTTCCCTTTCATGTCCTGAAGAAAGGCAGCCTTCATGAGAAACCCGGATTCCCGGGATTTCTGAGTTGGAAGAAACCCTGGCAATCCCTAGTCCTGCTCGGCATCCCACCACGACCACTGGCTGTTCCCTCCACTCTCCGACGAGTGCCAGCCATGGGTCCCCTGGTAACCAGAGCTCCAGGGGGCAAAGTCCACACCACCCACACCCTCTGCCAGTCTGTGCATCCCACTCAGGCCTGAGCCAGAGGCAAGGAAAGTGGACCTCGGCCCCAAGGCCCGGTTTTGATTCTAGACAGGGAGACCAGTAGGAAACCCAGGGGGTGAGACCAAGTTCTCAACCACAGGTGAAAGTGAAGGAATTCAGACAAAGCAGGTGGGCTCAGAGATAAATGGGCCCTGCGCCCAGGCTTGCCCCACCGCCGCAGGCCAGCCCAACAGAGGACGTGCGGAAGGGCCAGGACCGGGGGCCGCCTGGCAGCAGCCACGATTAATGACCGGGGACAGCAGGGCAAACCTCACAGACGTAGCGTGGAATAGGAGAGGCCAGGCTTGAGACAGCACGCTGCACGCTTCCATTTGCATGAGGTTCAAGACCAGGCAACACTAATCTATAGTGACAGGCATCGGGAGGGTGGTCACCTTGGGGGGTGGGGTAACAGCTGGAGGGACACACGGGAGGCTCTGGGGCGCTGGTGAGAGTGATCTAGGGGTGGCTACGTGGGTGTGTTCATTTTGTAAAGACGCACTGAACCGTACACTTAAGGTCTGTGTGCTCTCCTGTATGTATGCTACACCTCATTAAAAAGTCAATTAAAAAAAAAAAAACAGGACCTGGCTGCAAAACAAAAACAAAACAAAACACAACCAGGGCAGGCTACCAAGGGAGTCTAGGCTGCTCCACCCCAGGGAGGTTTCCTCCCCTTGAGGACCAAGGCAGGGCTGGGCGGTGGGGGTGGGGGGTTCAGACAGGGATGACGGACGTAGCAGTAACCCTGCCACCCTCTGCCCTCCACCTGGAGGCAGGATCAGCACAGACCAGAGGGAGCCCTCCCCGGCCCCTGAACCCTTCCTGCCCCACATTCTGTTCCCCAGGACCACAGGCTGAGGGACATCGGTACCCGGAGAGACTCATGTCACCCCATGAGTGGGGCCCAGTATCCCCCGCCCCCCAGCCCATAAGTTACTCCTATCCTGCCTCCTTATGCTATTCTGGCTCAGCATGGGGAGGCTCAGCCAGGCTTCCTAGACTCAAACCCCAACTGTATGACTTACTAGTATGCCTCTGGGCAAGCCCCCACCCTCCACCCCGCTTGGTGCCTCAGTGTCTCCACCTGTACCATGGGGATAATTTAGCACCCTTCTCATAGGCCATCCTGAGGATTAAGTGAATTGATATATGTTAGTGCCTAGAATAGGGCCTGGCCCACAGGAAGTGCTACGTAAATGAATTCTTATTACACTCGGCATTTTGCAAATACATTAAATTAAGCACCTCAGATATGGGCATTTGGGAGCAGGCCAGAGGTCAGGGGACAGGGACCTAGGCCTTGCGCCAGGGCTATCTGCAGCTGGCTGTGTGGTCGAGGGCTCTGCAGCTCCCTCTCTGTGCCTCTTGCCTATCACAGGACCTGGGAAGCCCAGGGAAGTGCAGTGGTACCTACAGAAGTGCTCAGAGCCCTCAGGAGAGGAGCCAGGCTCCACAGGTCCAAGCCATCCTCCCCTGCTGACTGCTATCAGAGACATCTTTCTGAAATATTCATCTGGGGGTGCCTGGGGGGCTCAGTTGGTTAAGTGTCTGCCTTTGGCTCAGGTCATAATCTCAGGGTCCTGGGATGGAGCCCCACATTGGGCTCCCTGCTCAGTGGGGAGTCTGCTTCTCCCTCTGCCCTTCACTTTGCTTGTGCTCTCTCTCTCAAATAATACAATCTTTTTTTAAAAAAGGAAATACTCATCTGACTACATGACCTCCTCCTCAGAATCCCTCACAGCTTTGGGTTTGCCAGTGGTCCCTGGGGACCACAGGGAGCTTGCTCCCCAAATGCAGGGTACGCGCTCTCTCTCTCTCTCTCTCTCTCTCTCTCTCTCTCTCTCGCTCGTCCAGGCTCTTTCACACTCTGTCCCTAGGGCTGGGATCCACTCTCCCAACCCCACTCCTCATCTGGTAAACTCCTGCTTGTGCTTCAGGAGTCAGGTGACCTGACCTCCCACGTCTTCCATGGACCCTCCCTAAGCCAGCCTGGGCCCTCCCTTAGGCCCTAGACATACCTCCAATGTAGCACATAACCACCAGGTGGGAACCCGTGGTTCTGGATGGTGGCTCCCTGAAAGCACCCAATACATGAAAGATGAATAAAGAAACAAAGGAATCCAAACTGAGGGCCACACAGGCTTTACTGCCCCCCCTCCCCCCGGGGCCCAGATGCCAGGCTCCCTGTCACCTGCTCCTTCCTCTGCCAGCCTCTCCTCCTTACCTGCAGCTCCCAGCTGTGGCCCCACCTTCAGACCCTGACCTTACACTACCCCAAGGCCTTCTCTCCACAGCAAGATAAGCACCATGGAGATTTTGTTGTTGTCTTTTTAACCTCAATCCCAAACCCTAAGCCCCAGAAGTGATGCAATCACGGCCTGGGCCTGCTCATGGATGCCCCCATCAAGCAGCCTTGGTTGTTCTGTGGCCTGGGTGACCAGAAGCCAGTCGGTCAATAAACACTCACTACAAACACGTGCCATCAGCACAATGCTAAGAGCAGGGCTGGAATTCCAGCTGACTCCATGCAAACCCATCCTACTCAGAAATAAGGACATGAAAGAAATAAAAACGCCCTACAGAGTTGTTCAGAGGAAGAAGCCAGTGACTTCGGGTAAATGATTTAACCTCTCTGAGCTTACTGCCGCCTGTGCAAAATGAGGTCAATAACACCTGAATTGTGAGTTGTTGTGAAAAAGTGAACACAGAGCAAGAACATCCGGCACTGAGTAGGTAGACAATAAATGGTAACTAATATTATTATTATCATCTGGCTCTGCTTTGGAGACAGTAAGGGCCAGTCCACAACCTCATGAGGGAATCTAAGCCACTGCTTGACACCTTGAAAAGTCCCATTGACACTGAGCTGCCTCTGTCCTCCCCACATCTGCCCACAGGCCCTCATTCTGCCTCTTGGAGCTTCCTAGAACAGGTCTGCTTCCTTTTCCTTATGGTGGGACACCAGACACTAGAAAGTAGGCAGGAGTCGTGTCTCCCCAAATCTTCTCACCTCCAGCCATCCAGTCCAGACCCGCCCCTCCCCATGCACAAACCACTAGCACCCTGCAGGGAGCAGCCCAGGCCAGAACACCTGTTCTAGCTGGCACGTGGTACAAGGGCCCAGGCCCTCTCTGGCCTGCAGTTCTCTTGGTGATGTGATTGGGCTGGAACTCCAGCCCAGCTACTATGCTCAGGAATCTGGAGCTAGATGTCCTGCTGATCCCCATTCAGGGAGGCCCAACTACCTAGGGAAGTGGACTAGGGGCTGCAACATCTCCCTGACCTCTGCCCCCTCGATCAGGACAGGCCTACTACACTGCTGCAGGCAGACAGGAACCGGTCAAGGAGGTTCCAGCTGGCTCTGTGGTCCTGCAGCCCCAGACTCACCTTTTTTACAGGCCTTGTGTGGGCTCTGCCAGACTCTGAGGGAGGGGTTCTGGGGCCTTCCTCTCCTATGCAGGTGGAACATCCCCATTCCCTGAGAGGAGCCAGTGCCCAGGGATGCAGATAAGGGAAGGACGAGGCCCAGAGCTACGGCTTCCTCCTCCAGCACCCTGCACCCTGGTTCCCTGGTCTCATCTGGGCCAGATGGGGCATGAGCCAGGACGAGGGCCTGGAAACATGCTGAGAACCAGATGCTGCCGCGGAGCTGTGCCTTCCCAGGTAAATAAATTACACACCAAACACAAACAATCTGCTGTCTGCCTCGCCCCATTCAGAGGGCGGCATGTACACAGGAATGAGCCGTCCTCTGAGAAGTGGCTTTATATCCTTGGGGTGGGGTGGGGATGGGGTTGGGCCTGGGGTACGGGAGGCTGGCACTTACCCCACGCCTCCAATGCTCCAGCCTGGCCATCTCAGGTCAATGGCTGGAAAGGGAACTTTAGAAGCGCTGCTGAGAGGCCAGTGGAGAACAGCACCGTGCAACCAGCAGACCTTAGCCTTCAGAGCTGGCCCATCTGCTGGGGAGGAGGTGGCAGGCAACCTGAATCCTTGGAGAGATGCAGAGGCCCAGACACAGAGGAATGCAGCCTGGCAGCAGGGGTTCCTAATGGGCTGGAAGCCAGTCAGGCTGAGCTGAGTCACAGGGAAGCACAGGTGTGCAGGGAGCAACACACAGGCATAAAGCGCACCCCCTCAGGAAGCAGGGAATGCGAGGGGCTCCCCTTCCAGCAGGGAGAGAGTTGAGACCAAGTCCAAGGACCGATCAACAGGAGGTGGTGGACGAGATGACGGGGTCTGTGCACACTTGAGCTCTGGTGGTCCTTCATGACGCAGACCCCCAGGCCAGGGGAGGACCCTGAGCAGAGCACAGGGACACACAGGGTGACAAGCCTGCATCTGGACACTGTGTGATGCATCAGGATTGGATCTGGCTGATAAGAGGCCCTGACAGCTCATAAGTTGGGAGCCTACATTCTTCTTCCCCCTTTGCCTTCCACAAGCCACATGACCTTTCTGGGCCTGGATTTCTCACCTGGGAAATGCTGGTTCAGGGGCATCTGTGGTAGAGGTGCGAGAACATGGGGGACCCATCCTGTAAGAAGTGGAGGCAGCACCAAGGGGAGCCCATGCTCAGGGGCTCCCCGAAGCCCTAGGGGCTCTGTCTCCCTCCCCTTGCCCACTGGCCCCCCTCATGCTGCACACCCTGGCAGTGCCCTTCCTCTTCACTGAGAGGACTGGGACGGGCTGGTCTGGGTGGGTAGGCACCTGTCTCTTTGCTGGGCCTGGGATGGAGACAGTGTGGAGGACAGTGCCCCTCCAGCAGAGTGAAAGGAGTACTTTCAATCTCTACCTGGGACAATAAATTATGAGAGGAGTCACTTTGGGGGAACTTTCAATGGCTTGAGACCAAGAGACTTGTCAGCTACTCAAAGGTGGTAGTACAGGCAGGCACGTGTG
This sequence comes from Vulpes lagopus, assembly GCF_018345385.1. Lineage (NCBI taxonomy): Eukaryota > Metazoa > Chordata > Mammalia > Carnivora > Canidae > Vulpes > Vulpes lagopus. Next base: position 42,137,431 of record NC_054833.1, on the reverse strand, counting down.
TTGGACAGAGAAGGGTAAACGGTGCCCAGGAAACATTGACGAAGTGTCAGCTGGGTGCATCTACCCTGCCAAGTTCATGGGCTATTGCATGCATGCCAGTCTTCGCTGGGGTAAGCAAGAGAAGGAAAAAAGAAAACAGAGGGTAGGCCTCTGTGCTGATTCTAATCCCAAAGTAAAGCCTCTAGAGGAAAAACACCTGGCTTGGGGGTCCAGAGACAGCTCAGGTCTGATCAGAGAATAGTACCTCGAGCAAATAAGCAGAGTCCTGTAATTTATGAAAATACCTGACTGAATCAGCTAGGTTGGACAGAGATTGTGCAACAGGACCACCCAGCCCAGCCCCTGTCCTCCAAGGGCTGATGCTCACCAAGATGGCAGTGGGCTCACATGGGCTGGACAGCAGAGGGAGGGTGGTCCTGCTACCTTGCACCCAAGGGGGAAAAGCTTCCTCCCAGGGTGGGATGTGTGCTGTCTTGACCTCGGCCTTTGGCCCCAGCCTTTTCAGGGTCCCTGTCTAGGCCTTGTGCTTTTTGGGGGCTTCCCAAGGTTTCCATCTGGGGGAGGCCAGAGGCTGAGGGTGGGGGCCGGGGCCGCCCATGCATGCGTGTTTGTGTGTGTTTGTGTGTGCGCAGGCGTGTTGTTGGCACGGACGTGACTCTGCATTATCCAGGCCCGTAATGAGTCCTCATTGCAATGGGTTTGATGGAATAATTATATTCTGGAAAAACTGCAGGAAATTGCGTCCCACTTCTTAAAGGGCAGGATCATCAAACATTTGTGCTACATTATTTGCAGTCACACCTTCTGCTGCATCTGCTCCCTTAAAAAAAAAATCTCCAACTCCAATCTGATCTGAATATATAAATCTGAATTATCACAGCAAAGGCGATATGCTCACACCTTTTTTTCCTTTTTTTTTTATCTGTTGCCATGGTGATTAGATAAAATTCACGCCAAGTCTCCAGGGAAGGATGGAATCATTTCAGACAGTTTCTCACCCCTCTTGAGCTACTTCTCCCTGTAACATGCCTGGGCACCATCTCTGGGCTTGGGCAGGAAGACAGGCAAGAGAAGTCACCACCTCTTTGGGAAGCCATGGATGAGCAGAGGAAAGAGCTCCTCTTTCAGAGGTGTTTTTGGTGCCAGGCAGGGCCCTGAGCCACAGAGCCAGCAACATGTCCTCAACTCACAGCTTCCTCGGCAACCCTGGAAGCCACCTGGGGAGGAAGAAGGAGGCTCCGGGGGGCGAAAGACAGTGCCCTCGTTCAAGGTCAAGGCCACAGAAATTGCAGAAAATAACCCAGGGCCATAGCTCTGCCCTCCCCAAGTTCAGCTAAGCAAGAAAAGAGGCTTTCCCCAAAAAAGGAGAGTTTCGACCACACCAGCACTGGGTCTGTGTCTCGATCCACTTTCCATCAGGGCTTCCCTGGGTTGAGATTCTCACCGGGGCTAATTATCAATGGACGTAACTTATTAAAAGGTTTTGCAGAAAAGGCACTATTGACCTAATTGTTATTTAACACCACCAGTTCATAAACCTCTGCCGTGTGTGTGCACACGTGCGAGCGTGTGTGTGTGTGTGTGTGTGTTTGTGTGTGTGACTTAAACAATCCCGAGTATATTACAGAAGGCAGAGTCTGCCTCCCTAACACACACCTTCTCATTTCTATCAAAAGTCCCAATTCCAAGGTAGGGGAAACAGGCACTCTGAGCTCAGATTCTAGGAGGCCCCTTTACTGAAGCCTCAGGGAATTTGTAAAGGCTGAGAGCAGCTTCGTATCAGAGCCACAGCTGAGCAAATGGGGAGCGCTTGGTCCGCCCAACCCTACAGGATGGGACAATACTGTGTGTTTATTTACTCAGAGGCTCGCATCATCAGTCTCATTAGTAGTTCCACCGCGAAAGAGGAAGGGGGTGGAGGCACATAAAATTTTAAGTGTACCTCTCAGCAGTGTTTTATCCCATGATGAGTTAGGAGAGAGAGGCCTGGAGGGCAGAAAAGGATGCTGGATCTACCAGGGGGCTCCATCCAGACCCCTCCAGGCCAAGAAAAAGGCCACTGAGCAGGTCACGGGGCAAAAAAAAAAAAAAAAAAAAATAGATCTCTTTAAGGATTAGGCAGAGAATGTGTCTTTTTAGTTGCTCACCGGGACTGGGGACTCAAGCATGCATCAGGGCAGCTTGGGGAGATGACGGGCCTGGAGGCCTGGGGACCAGGGCGCTGTGGTCCACTAGAGGCTCTGTTTTCTGCTCTTGGCCTCAGTATCCCACTCTGACAAAGAGGAAGCAGCAGCCTATTTCTGTCCCTGTGTGGAAATGCTGCAAATTCCAACATCAGGAGTGAGTTGGAACAAGGTGGTGAAGGACACCAGGAGGACTAAGCTGGCCCTTCCCCACAAAGGGACACCGGGGTGGTGAGCCAGGGAGAACCAGCTGTCCCAGGGGGGCTGTGACCCCGGGCACAGTGGCAGGGGTGGTGGGAATGCAATGAATGACATGGGCATGGGGGCTGAGTGGCCCTGGCTGTGGATCCTGCCCAGTGACCCATTGGCTCCCCACCTCAGGCAATGCAACCTCTCTAAGCCAGTTTCCTCAAATGTAAAATGGGAATAAATTTAAGACCTACCCCATAGGGTTGTTGTCAGGTTTAAATGGCATGCAAGCTGTAAAACTTTTAGCATAGTGCCTGGCATATAGCAAAGGCTCCACACATGGTAGCTGAGATGATGATGATGATGGAGAAGCATAAGGGTGACATCATTTTAGCAAAACTTGATGCAAAACAGCACCGGCTTGGGAGTGAGGAGATCTGCGTTCTTGTTCTCTGCTGTGTGTTGCTACCGTGTTTGGGGGGCATGTCACATAATCTCTGAGCCTTTTTCTCCATTTATAAAATGAGAGCCTACTCTGTTACAAGCTTATACAATAAGTTTTATTATTCTCCATCCTCAAATGAGAAAAGGTGGGCGTTGAGAAGTCAAGCACCAGGAGTTGCACAAGGTCATGTATCAGTTGGTGGCTGAGCTGGGATTCAGACCCCAGGGTAAGAGGGTCTTCCCCGGGCTTCAAACACAACCATGACAACCTGAGACGACGTGTGTACACTCTTGTTGATGGTCAAGCGTGATACACAGCTAAGTTGCCACATTTCAGCAATGGTCGTGAGAATCACCTTGAATTGGCAGCTGAGACCTGTGACCTAGTGGGGCTTAGAAGCAGCTGCCGCTCACCCTGCCTGCTGCCAGGAGACAGACAGGAGGCCAGGGAGATTATTCTAGAGAGCCTGGTTCTAGTCTCAGCTCTGTCACTAATTACTGGACTCCGGACCCGATTACCTACAGGTCCCCTCCCAGGAACTAAGCCTCTGTGATTCCAGGATGCATTCATGGGGGACCAGGTGAAAATGGCACTGCTTGCAAAGGAGGGCCCCGGGTCTGAGACCCAGGGACACCGAAGGGAGCTGGGGGAAGGCGGGGCCGCCAGGGATGCACAGAAGCAGCTGAGAAAGATGCTGGGGTCCTTTCCCTTTAAGAGGAGCAAAGATCCCTGACTTCTGGATTAGGCTGTGCAAGCCAGGAAGGGGGAGGGCTCAGAAAAGCCCCCTGAGTCTAGAGATTCAAAGGCGCCCTGCCCCTGTGTGATGCAGAAACTCTTAATTGGAGCTGTGCGCGCATCCAGCACCGATCACTCCATGATGTGCCGTTCTGAAGCACAGAAGGCAGCCCTTCATTAAATCCGACACCAGGGAATTAATTCAACTCACTGCCATCACTCTATCTCCGTCATCCTCTCCCCTCAACAGCCATTGCTCCTTGATCTTTCCCACCTTGGTGTCGAAAGTTCTCCTTGAGAAGGGACGCTTCCCCTGACCGTCCCCTGCGCTAGGACCATATCTAGGGCCAGGCCCCGGGGCCCAGCTGGGGAGCGCAGGGTGGGTAGGGCGGGTGGGTAGGTGGGCGGAGGGATGGCTCAACACACAGACGCTGTCATCCAGAGATGAAGGAAGGAACACGGGCCGTGACGGATCCTTCTCCACCAGCAGCAGAAGAAGGGAAGGTTTGAAAGCTGATGGTGACAGCTTCCTGGCTCACCCCCTTTTAGCTATTCTTGACACAGTGACTTTATAATTAAAGTCCCCTCAGGAGGAGTCACGGGAAGATGGAGGAGGGAGGGAAAGAAGGAACTGCAGGGAAGCTACCTGGGCCACTCTGCGTGGTCACAGCACCTCCTCGCCTGCAGGGAATCGGCTTCAAACGGACCCCCTCAACTACCTACAGCTACCTTCCTCTCTACCTGGGACATTCCAAGTTTCCTCTGGACTCCAAAACAGGTGACCCATGTGCAGGGATGGGGCAGGGAGGACCTGGGGTAGGCAGTTCCCCACCACCACCACCTGTGAGACTGGTCATCCCACCCCAGGCAACATCCTCCTTTTGCCCCCAGTATGCCAATCCAATATTATCTTTCTTCTACCTGCACTGACAAGTGCAAAACAGTCAGGAAGCATTGCCCCAGGGCACCAGACTCTGAGATCTGTGGGTCCAAGGAAACAATGCTTCAAAAGCCTTCAATGACTTTCAGTAGAAGTCAACAGGCAGCACTGGAGACTGGCTTCTGCTTCTCCATGGAGCCCCAAGAGACTTGAGTCCAGGGTTTGCAAGGAAATAGAAAACACTCATAAGGCCAGGGACAGAGAACGTGGACGAGGTGAACGCTAATCAGATGATGATCAGGATTTAAGGAAGACTTTCCGTCAAGGAAGGAGGCAGATACCCCAGTGAAATCCCAGCAGCTGATCCAGGCTCCTTGTTGAGGTGAGGGTTAACCAAGGAAATAACCCCAGTGAAATAATAACCTCCATCAATACCCACATTCTATAGGTGAGAAGGCCCTGAGAGGTATATAACTCAGTCCAAGGTGAGAGCCAGCCAGGATCCAGGTCCTGGCCTCCTGCCTCCTACCTCCTCTGGCTTGCTCGCTCTCTCCCACACCAGAGCTTTTCCCCTTTGGAAGATTCCTACCGGCTCAGGAATTCCAAAGAGACATCTCCTCGTGACTATAATCAAACCGTGGAGTCAAGTCAGAAATGCAAAATGAGACATTTTAAGGAGTTCTTGTTTTTTAACCTTCCTAAGAAATTCTGACATTTCCTCTTCTCCGAGTCAGAAAACCAGATGATGAAGTTTCCCCACTCATGGTTGGGGGCAGCCTCCACGTGCCAGGGCTGACACCACCACAACAAGGGTGCCCCTTGCAGCAGAGTAAGGAGGGCAGCCTGCAGCCTGTCCCCGGCCCATCCCTGGGACGAGACCCTGCACCTGAACCCATCCCACCTGTGCACCCAGAGTCCCTGGTACAGCTCCAAGACCAGGAGGAGGGAAGCCCACATTTTGGTAAAACATCGGAAGGGAGAAGAAACAATGCTTCTGTGGGCCTGGGTGGCGTAGTTGGTTGAGTGTCTAACTCTTGGTTTAGACTCAGGCCATGACCTCAGGGTCCTGGGAATGACCTATATTGGGCTCCATGCTCAGTGGGGAGTCTGCTTGAGATTCTCTCTCCCTCACCCTTTGCCCCCTGTCTTGCTTTCTCTTTCACTCTCTTGTTCTCTCTCAAATAAATAAAGCCTTAAAAAAAAAATTAAAGGAGAAGAGGAAAGTACATCACCATGGATTTTCTATTAAATATATTAATACTCATCAATGTCAACACACTCCCTGAAATTGTGTGAAAGATCCAAATGACCCTTTGAATTCTCCCTCTTAGGAAGGTTAATTTGGGAAGTGGGAGGGAGAAAATTGGCACCGGGCTCCTTTTGGATATGGAATTGGCAGCCCCTGTTGAGAGTTGGTGACAGGGAGGAAGGGCACGCCACATGGAAGGTCCTAATGAACTCCCCAGGAAAAAGGATGCCTTTCTGGGGCCATGCTGTCCTGTCTCCCCAAGGCCCTTGGGAAGGTCTGCAGGGGGCATGCAGGAAGAGTGGGATTTGGGGGAAAATCAGGAAGGAGTTTGAGGCCACTTTGGCTCTGCAACAGGACAAAGTAAAAGCACATCCCTGAAACACAGCACATAGACTGAGAATTTGGCAGAGCTGAGAAACCGCAGCTAGGGACGGCTATGAGACCGGACCCTTCCTGGGGACTGCACATACCGTGGGGGAAGACACAGGACGTCTCCAAGAATGTGGAATTGAGATGAGAGGTGTTTTTGTAGCTTTTAAGGGGCAAGGGCCACTGTATCGAGATCTGGGTTATAGAAAAATATTATTGTTCTTATTTTAGAAATGAGGAAGTTGAGAAATTCAGGGCCCAGAACTCCTGAGCGCCAGTAAGCTCAGAAGGAGCCAAGGCCACAGGGTAGCTGATAAAAACCTGCTCCCAGCTGTACTGGGAGAAAGTATGTTCCAGCCTAGGAGGGAGCCCTCTGTTCATACCATTTGCAGCATGGGCCATCTCTCTGGCTGGGTTTTGAAAAAAAAAAAAAAAAAGAAAGAAAGATGCTGACAAACTGGAGCATGACCAGAGGTGGCACCCAGGATGACATCAGATCAGATCCTAGAAGGGACGGCTGCAGAAACAAGCTGCTCCAGCTGGGAGAAAGGGACACGGGGTTGGGGGTGCAGGACAGGATGAGGTCTGTCTTCAGCTAACCAATGGGTACTACCAGGCAAGAAGGAAAGCTCAATCTGTGTTGGCCCCAGGGGTACGGAGGGGGCAGAGGAAGGCCTGAGGAGCAAATTTCACAAGAGCACATTTCAGCCTAACATAAAGAACTTCATAAAAGAGGAAGCTGAGAGAAAAACAGGAGTAGCAGCGACTTTGCAAGGCACCTGCACTCAGATATGGACTTCCCATTCCCAAACCACTTGGTGCTTAATCTCTTCAACACAGACCTGTAATATTTAGAAAACTGTAAGACAGAAAACAGAAATCGTTCCTAATCTCACTGCCCAGAGATAACCACAACAATCCCTAACAGCCTGGAAGCATTTCTTTCGAGATGTTCATCTATGAAATGTACACGTGTATTTTTTTTAACCAGTTGGAATCCTATTACATAGATAAAATGTATTTTCCACTTAACATATTATGATCTTTTTCTCATATTAAAAACGCAGTGGAAAATTTCATCATATTATTGTACCCATAAACTATTTACTCACCCTCCTCCCTCTTATTATCTTAGTATTTGGGATCTTTTTAAGATTTTTTCACTGTTGTAAGTAACATTGCAGTCAACAGAAATCTTCACTGCCATCTTTGGTTACTTCTTAAGGAAAGAGCCCAAAGTTTACGGCTTTACGCTGCTGGCTTCACACTGCCAAACTGCTTCCCAGAAAGGTTATACCAGTGTCTGCTTGCATCGGCGGTGGGTGAGCGTGCCCAGCGATTCACGGGCTTGCCAAGATCACCTCAAGGTTTCCCTGAAAAGAGTACTCCTCCATTTGAGATGAGATTGGATATGTCGCTTTTCAGGAATGCGTCTGTTCTAGGCCTACTTATGACAAAAAAAGGTAGGAACTCTGTCTCACACACACACAGGCTGGCACGCATGCTAATTCCGTGTTCTTTGGAAACTCTGGCAATACTTCCAGACCTCAGAGGACCTCGACACAAATCTACCCGATTGAAAAAGAGATGCATCCCTCCTTGTGTAGCAAGGCAGCTTCTTGAGGCCGGGATCCCGGGTCCAGTCAGGACCACAGAGGGCTCCGTGGTTTCCAAGGCCCTTCCCACCCTGACCATCTACCCGTTAGTCCACCTGCGTGTGCCTCCCTGAGAATCTGGGGATGCAAGAGAGCAGGGGAACCAGAGAGAGGGCAGGACAAGGGAAATCGCCGTTGCAGGATACACTGGGATAAAACGAGGTGTTGGGAGAGGTGCAGGAGGCGGTGGCAGCTGGTGAGCCCGGCCCCCTGCGCAGCACACCCTCTGTTCCCCCGGTCCCACAGGGGAGCCCCCAGGAGCACCTGGAGATCGGCTTTCCCTCTCAGCTTTCCCACTCACCTATGACCTGGGCTCCCAGCTTTCTCTTGTCATTTGAGCTGGAACTGTGAGTGGATCTCTCAAAGCAGGTAATTACCTAGGCCTCTCCCCCATCCCCAAGTCACTTGTTCCTCCCCAGCTGGCCTGTGACATTGACTCACTGCCCCGCAGGATGGAAGGACAGATGGACAGCTGCCAGGACCCTCCCCAGCTCCCAGCTCTTAAGGAGGATGGTGGAGCCAGGGGCCTCCCAGCCTCATGAATATCAGGTTTTCTTCATTTCCAGCAGCTTCCCGCTGGCTCTCCAGACTCTCATTAAACCAGGAAACAGATTACAAGGGGATCCCAGAGCGGACACATCTCTCCTCCTCTTATGTTTGTACCACTTTGAACCACTGCTGTTATCAGTTCTTGAGCACCAACCCTGCCCGAGGTGGCCCCAGGCAGAGGGCACAGGAACAGGTCGTGAAGAACATCACTGATCTGTGGGTATGTGTGCTAGCCCCTCCCCAGCTCCACCAACAAAGACTCCCTGGGATCAGCCCCCAAATCCCACACTCACAAACAATCCACTCTCTCTGCACTCCCAGACCCCCGGTCCTGGCATGTCACGGGTGGGGGGCACCCCAAAGTGTGACCCCGCCCTTCACCCCCACACTCTGCCTGTATCGTGCTGAAATAAGCGCTTGGCTAATGAACTATATCCCGCTTATAGAAAAGGGTAAAAATAATATAAGATCAGCCATGTTTATTTTGGCTATATTTTCTTCAGATCTTTTTAAGACATAAGACATTCTGCAAACAGTTGTATTTCCCTCAGCAAGAGCCCATTGCCTCCTTCCTCAGAGGTAAGCGCTACCCTAAATATGGTGTTTATCATCCTCATGCATGTTTTTATACTTTTGCTACATATGTATATATCCAGAAACAATGCAAGGGACTGCTTTGCATGTTTTCAAACTTTACACAAATGGTACCATAATGTACGCATCCTTCTGCGATTTGCTTTTTTTCCCCACTCAACATTTTTTTCGTGACATGTCCAGGCTGATTTGTAAAGCTCTGCTTCATGCATTTCCCCTGCAGTATAGTATTTCATTGTCAAAATCTGGGAGATTTAATTTACCCGTATTGGTTTCCAATTTTTTGCTATCACAAACACAGTTGCCATGACAATTCCTGTTTTGCCCATATGCAAGCAGGAGATTCTTTAAGGAACATACATGTTGGAGCTCTTTTGTTGACATGTCTGTCTCCCCAAGCAGGACACTGTCACTGTGCCCCCAGTGCCCAGTACGACAGAGGGCCCATGGGGCCCAAAGAGCATGTGGAATTGAACCAAGCTGAAAGGGATGTAGGGAATCATCTATTCCAGCCCCATCACTTACAGATGAAGAAATGGGAGATCCAGAGAAGGGACATAGAATCAGATCATGAGAGAGTGGAACAGGAAACCTGTGCCCCTTCCCCCTTTCTGGCTCAGTCTCCATCACATTCTGGGGGGGGGTTGGTAACAGTCAGGCAGCGATCCAAATAAGAGAGGGAAAGGCAAAGAGCAGAGAGCCGTTCAAGAGATCATACCTGGACCCAGGCACTCCCAGCCTGGAGGGTGGTCTCACACTTGGACACCCCCCACCGCTCCGGATGAGGCCTCATACCTGGACGTTCAGCTTGAGACCTCAGATCTGGACACCCTGCACCTAGATCGAAGCCTGACTTTTGTGGTCTTGTTTGATGTAGCACTGCTAGCCCAGTGACCCAGGAGACCCAGACGTATGGCTTAGAGGTGAAGAGCAGGCCCAAGCATCACATGACTTGGGATTGAGTCCCCGCTGTACATCTTACCAATTGTGTGGCCTTGGGTGAGATATTTCATCTCTATGTGCTTCCTTTTCTTCATCTTTAAAGCAGGCTAGTAATCCCTGCCACCTTAGCATGACATTGGGAGGACTACACAAGGCCGTCTGTATAAAGTAATTCACACCGTGCCTGGCACATGGCAAGTGCTGTTATCACCCTGCTCTCCAAATTCCATGCAAGTAAGTGCAGCACCCAGGCACCCTGCGTAGCATCACCTCACCTCCCACTCTGACTCTACTACCTGGCCTTGGGCAAACACTTCCCAGTTTCCTCATACTATCACTTTATTTATCCAGTTGTATAATTGCTGGTGGGGTAGAGCCTCTGCCCATTCATCATGGGCCACAGACTATGTAGAAACAGAAAAGATCTCTGTCTTTAAAATGTGAAGTCACATCTGTAATGGTGCCTGGCTCAGTATCTGGCCCACAGTCCAGAAGCTGAATCACTGCTGGCCCGTGGCGCATCCCCTAGTATAGGAAGGACTGGTGGGAGACCTCTCCAAGCCCATATGCTCATCTAAGCTGGAAATGACCATTCCATGCTGTGCAGAAACTTTCTGAGAGTCAAAGTATAAAATATATAAAGTGCACTATGAACTGTAAAAGCACAATACAAATTTAACTCACTAATATCATAAAAATAAAGAGACTGTTTAGCTTGTCTTTAATCCCTATACTGCTTAGACTCTGAGGCCAGCCGGCCTGCTTGCCTGCCTGAAGGATGGATGCCCAGTGATAATTCCTGGGAAGTTCAAGGGTAGACATAGACTTCAGGAGATGGAGACAGATGATCTCCACATTTCTGGGAACGTCCTTCATCGCTGAAGACCAAACTCCCCAAAGTCCTGACCATTCCCTACTCACAATCTTCACTGGCTCCCCACTGACCTTTTGTTACATACAGTTCAGTACAGCATCAATGACTCCCCACCCTTAAATGTATCCTGAGCTCCCTGAAGAGCACACAGCCTTTGTTCTCAGCATTCTGGCACTTTACCCCAGTGGCCTCCTGTATGCAGAGCAGGGGTTTCCCACCCAGCTCTTCACCAGAATCACCTAGGGGGCTTTCACAAATACAGATGACTGGGTCTTACCCTCCAGGGACCCAGACTTAATTGTTTGAGATGGGCCTGGACAGTGTTTTTTTAAAGGCTCCCTAGGTGACTCTAAAGTTGAGTACTGACAGGTCTAGAACACTCTCCCCTGCAGGAGCACGGTCTGCCAAAAACAATCCATTCCCCAGGACCCATGGGAAATGCTGCTTCTTATGTGGCGCCTGCTCTAACCACACGAGACAGGGCTCCCAACCTCTGAGTCCCCAGAGGCTGTGCCTCTCCTGTGCCCTAATCATACTCTGCCTTGTTGGGGTCACCTGTGTCTCAAGCTCAACCTGTTTACTAGGCAGCAAGCCCCTCAAAGGCAGGCTCAGTTTGCTACATCTTCTAGGCCTCCGCCCACCCTCCCTAGCCCTATACCTCATAGTTCTCATCAAATAGCCATTGATACGAGGCTGTCCACAAAATGCACAAAACCTAATTCACTCTCAGTTCAGCCCAGAAGATGAAGAGGGGAACAGGGTACTTTCCTGTGGTCAGGAGAAAAGGCTAATATCCGTACACTCACCCAGACACACTCCTGAGCTCCATGCTCCTATGGTGATGCCCTTCCCTTGGGTCTCTGCTCTCAGGTGCATCTGGGAGTCTACACAGGTGAGTGAGTCTCTCTTTCCAGGGGCAAAAACTATTAGTGTGAACACATGAAAAGATGCTCATCATCACTCATCATCAGGGAAATGTAAATCAAAACCACAATGAGATATCACCTCACACCTGTCCGAATGGCTAAAATCAACAAGAGGAGAAACAACAGGTGTTGGTGAGGAGGGGGAGAAAGGAGAACCCTCTAGCGTTACTGGTGGGAATGCAAACCGGTGCCGCCTCTAGGGACAACAGCATGGAGGGTCCTCAGAAAGTTCAAAATAGAGCTACCCTAGCATCCAGCAATCACACTACTAGGTATTTACCCAAAGGATACAAAAAAAAAAAAAACCTAATTAAAAGGAAGACACGGACCCCAATGTTTACAGCAGCATTATCTTATGGAAATAGCAACTTATGGAAACAGTCTAAGTGCCCAGGGATCAATGAATGGATAGAGAGGATGTGGTATGTATACACAATGGAATATCACTTGCCCAGAAGAAAGAATGAAATCCTGCCATTTGCAATGACACAGATGGAGCTAGAGAGGATAATGCTAAATGAAATAAGTCAGGCAGAGAAAGACAAATACCATGTGATTTCATTCATATGTGGAATTTAAGAAATAAAACAAGAAAAAGGACAAAAAGAGAGAGGCAAACCAAGAAACAGATTCTTAATTAAGGAGAATAAACTGATGGTCACGAGAGAGGAGGGGGGGGGTAATGAGTGAAACAAGTGATGGGGATGAAGGAGGACACTTACTGAATCACTGTATTATACACCTGAAACTAAGTTCACCCTGGATGTTAAACCGGAATTTAAAGAAAAACTGAGTGTGAGTACATACACGTACATATTCAATATGTACAAATCATGTCCTGCATACTATTTATACACATACACATTTTAATTAAAAATGAGTTTCTTTGGTGTGTAAAAAAAGGAATTTCTCCAAATCCCTTGAGAGCCTCAAGCAAAGACCCTTGGGAATCACGGTCTACATAACATAGCATCTTGCACACAGGAAGTGCTCAAAAATATTTACTAAATTAAATAATGAACTGAAAATCCAACCACTGATTGTTGCTCATGCCAGTATAGCCATTTAGACAGATTCAGGGGATGAAGCCAATGTAAGATATGGCATTGCCAGCTACAGCCTTATGGAGTCTGTGCCTTTTCCTGGGTGCAAGCCCTGAGGAGGTACAATCGCCTCTCTAGGCTTGTGTCAGTAACAGCAGACTCTGAAATACTCTAGGTACAAGCCTTTTCTGGGTCCCACCCGAGGGGTGGTAAAGAGGGCCCCCAGGCATATGCTCTCAGAAGGGATTCCTTTGCTTGACAAGGTCTCAGCCAGCCCACCAGACCACCACGCAGAGGATGAGGGTCATCCGGCATCTGGCGGTCTCCAGTGCCCATAAGTAGCTGACCTCAAAGCCCAGGCTCCACTTCCCACTCCACCTCCACTCTCATAAGCTTTGCTCTTTCACTCTGTCATCTGCTCTGCAGACTCTCTAGGATTCCAGCAGATTCCATGTTCCTAAAGATGTGGGTGTTCAGGTATGTTCTGATCCTGACATGGAGGGGAGAAGCCTCTAGGTGTGAGAGAAAAAAAACTTTGAATTTAGAGGCTTTTGTGCCAACCTCTGAGCTCCCACTGCCAGTCTGGATGCAGAAGGCTGCTCCTGGTTCTACCCATTCAGCATTCCATGGAGAAGGACAGGCCTCAGCTGACAAAGGCCCATGCCTAGGTTCCTGAAGTTTCTGGGCACAACAAGATGCCTGCTAGAACACAAAAGCCAACATAAGATTAGGGTTTAGACTTAGGCCTTCGGGGAAATACCCTGCCCCGACATGAGGGTCTGTCTCCCCAACATTCTACCCCTCCCTATGCGTTCAGACCTGAAGGCCAAGTGACACCCCCCACCCATGTAATAAGATCCCAGCTCAGGGATGCCAGGATGACTCAGTGGTCGAGTGTCTGCCTTTGGCTCAGGTTGTGATCTTGAGGTCCTGGGATCAAGTCCCACATCAGGCTCCCCGTGGGGAGCCTGCTTCTCCCTCTACCTATGTCTCTGCCTCTCTCATGAATAAATAAAATCTTCAAAAATTTTTTTAAAAATTTAATAAAAGACCCCAGCTCAGTTCCATATTCACTCCTAGTTGCTCACCCCTAGATACCCACAATCAGACGCCCACCCTCAGATGCTTCCACCAACTCGCTCACTCCTCCTGGAGCCTTTCCTGCCCTGGAGGAAATGACTAATCCTGGAACAGTTACCCTGCATGTCCAATCAGCCACAAAACAAAGTTGACAACCTACATATAAAGGATCCATAGGTTAAAAACAAAAAACATAAAAAAAAACCCCAGATCTATATAGAAAAATGTTAACTATACATGGAAAATAGATTTTTCTCCATACAGAAAAAGTACTTGACTTCTAATCTTCACAACTGCTGAAAAGAAGGCTCAGACAGATCAAAGGACCCTAAGGTGACATGACAAGTAAGTGGAATTGGTCTCACCAGGCCAGAGCCTATAGACTCTTTCAGCTTTGCTCTATAGCTTTGTTCCCTCAAGAAGAGGCTCTAAGCAAGCCCTGCTAATCTGAGGCATAACGGGATCAAACAAGGGCTTGACCAGCAGCCATACCCTTCCAAATCCGAAGGTCAGTCACCACCACCACCACCACCACCACCCCCTTAAACCTCCCTGGTAGCCATTCAACAAACCATGTCTGCATACCTACTCTATGCTGGGGCACAGTGAGGCTTGTGGCATTGTGGACAGACTCCGCGCCCACAGCTACACAGCACAGGCCCCTGCTTGGTACCATAGCCCTGTACCCACATGGCTCAGGTCCTGGCCTGTGAGGTCTCCTTGATATGCAACAGAGTTCAAAATCACAGGCTTGGCAGGACGTTCCATCTATACATAGCTCTACCATTCTGTAAGCACCGTTGGCTTCTTCTGAATAAACGCTACCCTACATTAAATGCCAGAATTCGGCAAGCAATACCGCATGTTTGCAATGAGATTGAGAACTAAAGGCAAGATTGATTCTGATGTGAACACCAGCAAAGCAAATGGGTTTTTGAAAACCCTATAATTTCCCTGCAACCCTTGACTTCACTAAACACACATTTTTAGACTACAGCACAGTTAGGTAGGCATTAAACAAAAATGAGGTAGTCTAATGATGATTTATGTGTAGGATAACCTTCTATAAAGAATCCCGCTCTGATTTCAGGGTAACTTACAGAGGTGCCAACTTAACCAAACAATGCCACTTGCTCCACGTCCACTGCCACGGCATGATCTCGGGGCAAAGCGTTTGCCTGCAATTGTCTTAAATCTGCAGAAATTCACCCAGTGGGGGCTCTGGAAATGCGGCACCTGCCATGAACTAAATGGAAAAGCAAAACACGACACATGCATACACCGCCAGAGGCACCTGTGAACACAGACTATTTTGCTTGACTGTGGAGCCGTGGCTGATGGTTCTGGAACCAACCAACTGGCGCGCAACTGCAGAGCAGCCTGCCTGCCGGGAGATTGGAAGGGGTACCGGGGAGCTGTGGGCCTGCAGTCCAGGTGGGGCCTCATGGGTTCCCGAGGTACAGGCATCAAACTGGAGTCCCTGTATTCCCCTTCCTGGCTCCCTCAGATGGAATTGAAAGACTCAATCAAATGATGCCTATAAACAGGCTTTGTAAACCAGCGAGCTCTGTACAGAGGAAAGGTAACACAGGGCGCAGGGCATGGCTTAAGAGGTGGCCCAAGTTATCTCTAGGAGCTGACATCACACTACCCTGGGCCAAGATCCTCACTCTGTGGCCTTGAGCAGACGACAGAGCTTGCTATGCCTCAGTCTCCTCATCTGCAAAACGGAGCTCATAATGCCAGCCACTATACAAGACACTGTCGAGGATAAAACAAAATGACTCATGAAAAGCACCGATCACCTAAGAGTGCAATGATGGATCACTTCTTTTCTTACTAATCATGATAATCACCATGATTCTCATCTCAGTTCAGGCCCTCCGACTAGGGAGAGAATCCCTCTGCTGTTTCTGAATGTCTCCCTGTCATCTCGAACCTGCAAAGGGTGGTTTATGGCTTTAAAAGGTAGGAGTTTCTCTCTGCACCCCAAAGGAAGAAATTAAGGCTGTCTGAACCTGATGCCCCTTCCCCACCAAAGCAAACAATAAACAAGCAACACCACCAAAATTAAGGGCCGGCTGCCTTTTCCTCTCTCCAACTGCCTTGGTGAGAAAGTAGCAATTGCCTAGTGTTCCTGAGACTCCCTCAGGCTGGAAGCATGAAAGCCTGTCATAGGAAAAGAGTCTGGTGTTGGGGTCCAAGTGCAAGGCTCTGCCACTGAGAAGCTGTGTGACCTGGAGCAAGTTGCTTGGCCTCTCTGAATCTCATTTTCTTTATACCTATGATGGGGGTGGCAGACCTGCCTCGCAGAGTTAAGAGGAGAATTCAATGAGAGGCTATGCAGGTACCTGCCGCAGGGCCCCGCAGACACACGTGTCTTAATACACGTTTACGTCCTCCTCTCTTCCTTCTCTCCTGTGTGCGCCCCCAAGCCTCGTTGCACCTGCTTCCTCGCCTGTAAAGTGGGGAAGGCAATAGGGGTTACCGTAAAGAGCAAATGAGATCATGTAAAAGCACTTTCTATGCTGGATGGCATCATGGAGATACTAGTGAATATCGAACCAGGGTTTGAGCACATTGAGATTAGACCAGGCAGTTTGAGGAAGGGATCTCTGCTGCGCTGGCACCAAACCACATGCCTTCATTACCTTCCCTCAACATAATTTTTATCGGATACCGTGCAAGGCACAAATAAATACAGATGAAAACCACAACATCTTGGTCGTTTGTTTCTCTCATTCTGCCCAGATCCTATCACAGACTGTTGGACTTAAAAATGCCACAGCAGCCCTCTATCTGGCCCTAGTCCCATATGGACACCTCGTGATCTCCTGTTCTGCTGCCAGCCCAGCACCCAGCACCCAACAAGGCCCAAGGCTGACAATGTCATGAACCTGGGGGATCATTTCCCCACTGTGTTTAGGCCACCGCTTCCCCACCTGAGAATTCAAGTCTCCTAAGAGGCTTGATTTCTATCAAAAGGATTCCACACACAGGCTTCATTATCCCCATTTTACAGATGAATAAACTGAGGCTTTGAAAGTAACTCACCCAAGAGCACCGATTAGGACTAGCAGACTACAGCCTGCCTTCTTCCTGCTGCATCCCACTACCTCTTCTAGCAACTGTCTGCTCCCATCTGTTACCCAATTTTCTACTGGGCTGTCTTGTGGATTTTTTTTTTTAAGATTTATTTATTCATGAGAGACACAGAGAGAGAAGCAAACATAGGCAGAGGGAGAAACAAGCTTCCTGCAGGGAGCCTGATGTGGGACTTGATCCCAGGACCCTGGGATCATGACCTGAGCCAAAGGCAGACACTTGACCACTGAGCCACCCAGGTGCCGCCCTTCTTGTGGATCTGCAGCAGTATTTATTTATTTATTTATTTATTTATTTATTTATTTATTTATTTATTTATTTATTTTTTTGCAGCAGTTTTTAAAATACACTTTGCATGTCCTGTTTTCATGGGGCGAGAGAATGTAGTGCTTAGGAGCATAAATAATGGCGTCTGAATGCATAAGGTTAAGCTGTGGCTCTACCATTTACCAACTTTAGGCAATTCACTTTGCTTCACTGTGCTTCAGTTTGTCATCTCTAAACTGGGGGAGTAACAGTCCCCACCACATCAGATTGCTGTGAAGATCAAATGAGCTAAACACATGAAGTGCTTAGAACAGAGCCTGGCAACCGAAGAAGGGTTTAATATGTACGAGTCATTATTATGATGTTGCCCCTCCACACATACCTTTTTTTTGTTCTAGAATTGGCAGGACGTTTGTGTCCTGGCATCCTTTTCAGACTGCTCTCACCACTTCACTCACCCTCCAGATCACCCCATCCTCTACTGCCTTGCCTGCCATTGCCTCTGCTGCCACCTCCACCCGAAGCACTCTTTCTGCCCCGTGACCCCGAGAATGTACTCCGAGACTGGACTGCAGGCCTCCCTTCCTCTCATGATGCCTCACTAGGCCACCATCAGAAAGCATCACGACACATTCTCTTCATGGGAAAATACTACAACTCTTGTCTGGAGCTGCTAAAGGGAAGAAGCAGGTCCCAGGCAAGTGCGACTCCTCTGCAAGGCTTGACCCTGTGCCCATCACCTGGCAGGGGCCCAAACCCCATTTGTCAAATTGCCTTGAGCACACTATTTCATGTTAGCCCAGACTGACCATCCCAACTCTTTTTCTCTGTGGCCCTAAATAGTCAAGAGTGGAGATCCTCAATTTAAAAAAAAAAATTTTTTTTAATTTTTTAAAAAAATTTTTATTTAAAAAAATAAAATTTTTTTAAAAAAATTCTATTTATTTGAGACACAGAGAGAGAGAACAAGAGAGAGCCTGTGGCGGGAGGAGCAGAGGGAGAAGCAGACTCCCGGCTGAGTAGGAAGCCAGATGTGGGGCTTGATCCCAGGACCCTGAGATCATGACCTGAGCCAAAGGCAGGCACTCCACTGACTGAGCCACCCAGGTGGCCCCCAGAAATTCCCAATTTTGTATCTAAACAGCAGAGCATCACAGGAGGAACCCATAGAAGCCATCTCTCTCTGAGTCGCTCTGAAGCAGCTCAGTGAAATAAGACCAAGGACCACCCAACTTAAACCCTGTGATGCCACGGAGTTTCTTTGTGACCTTACATAGGCCTGCCTCCTTCTTCCTGCCACATGACAGTTCAGTGGGGGAGAGACTGGTATTTTGTCATCTCCGTTAATCATCTTCTATGAGACTGGAAGGGAGAGGGGTCTGGATAAAATACAGAGCCTGCCCTTGCTGGTTATATATTCTTGTAATGAATATAACACAGATTTCAAATATTACAGGACAAAACACGGTTAGTGCCTTGAGCAAGGAACCCATAAAGTCTGGAGGGAGTTTACAAAAGGGTCCCCTCAAAGAAGGTTAATCAGGGTGATTTTTAAATCCATTCAAAGCAGAAATTGGGCAAGACATCATGGAAAAAGTGGTATCTGAGCCAGACTTTGAAAGATGGGCAGGTTTTAGATAGACAAAGAAGCAAGTCTGACAGTAAAAGAAAAGCACCCCCTGAACAGTTCAAATAACATACCCTGAGAATATCAGGAGAGAGGGGGTGAAGAAGTGGGGCCTGAGAACATATCAGTCTGGACCTGGGTTTATCAGCAAGTGTGGAGGCTGGGCTCCAGGACCTCCCAGGCCCTTCCAGCTCTGACAGTCTGTGACTCCATTCGTTTGTGGCCTAGATGCATCCAAACTGGTTTCCAGGCACCACCCAGCTCACTCCTGTCTGCGCCATCCCCTGTTCCAAGTTGGTGTAGACATATGGGATCGGAGGTAGTCTCAGTATCAGCCTGAGTGAAATGCAATTAATACGCTGAATCTGCATTCCAAAGCAAACCACGATCGTATGTGATTGTTTACTGTGTTGAGATTATCCATCCCTGTCCGTCAGAGCTGACAACATGAACAGAATCCTAAACTCTCAGATCAGGACGGTCTTTGTGTCTCCCCCTGGGCCAAAACCAGAGCCAGCGCCCAATAAAGCCTCCTTGTTAGAATAGTTGTTTTGTTCACTGATCTTTCAGCTGGAGATCTGCTGCCCTTCAGAGAAGCCAGAGCCTCTGGTCACTGAACACACAGCCAGAGGTCGGTGCAAGGGTGGGTGACACGTTTCGATCCCTGGGCAAGTGCAGAAGACAGGTATGGACCCTCCTCCCTTGTGAGAACCTGAGGACCGTCCATTCTCAATGAGGAGCCTGCTCTGGAGAGGTAGCAGAAAGCAGAACCTGGAGGACCTGGGTTCAAACCCAGGCTGCAGCCTTTATAAGCTGCGTGACATTGGGTAAGTTGCTTAATTGCCCTGGACTTCCGTGTCCTCATTTATGAAATTAGAAGGAAAACAACAACAACAACAACAACAAAGCCAAAAAAATGTTATCTCTTAAAGGGTTATTGTGAGGATTAGAGATAATTTAGGTCTCAATACATGATAGATATTATCATTAATCTTATTATTATTATGCTGTGACAGGTGCTTGGAGAGCCCTGGGGATAAAGAGATGGAGAGACACAGCTGTATCCCCTCCTGCAGCGAAGCAGACACAAACCACCACCTATCACACAAGAGGAAATGGCGGAAGTGCGCCAGAAATGGAGCCAGAGGAGCAGGAAGTTCCATCGGAAGGCCTCCTGGAAGGGGACACACGGTGGACCAAGCTCAAAGGCCAGAAGAGGAGGAAGGTAGCAATGAGGAGAGGAGGGGAGAGGTACAGAGGAGAGAGGCAACCAAATGAAAAGAGGTGTGGAAACCCAAGAACAGCCTGGAACCCTGAGGGCCATCAGGAAGGTGGGCTCACCGACTCTTTCCTCGGGCAAAGGTGGGCTGCGGTCCAGGAGCACCACCCGCTAGCCAGAAAGGACCCCTCTGACCAGATTCCTCCCTGCCCCCGCCTCTCCCCTCCCCCAACGCCCAGGGTTCCCAGCCGGGCCTTCCAGAGCCCCATCCTCACAGACGAGGGAGCCGATCCAGGCTTGTCTTCCAGAGCACCGCGGACACATCTGGCCCGCATCTGAGCAGTGTCCAAAACTCCCCTCGGGGGCCCAGACAGCCAGTCAGGATGCTGGTGAAGAGCATGCTGGGAAACTCCCACAAGGAGCCCGCATCGATATAATCAGGTCTGGTGGAAATTAAAAGCTATTAGGAACAGGGCTGGATTTATCTTTATATCCAATAACATGCATCGTAATGGTGATCATGCAGATGGGAAATTAAACCGCATCTCGGCTTCACTGGAGGCCTTAATTTTTATTTATGTTTGTGCACAGCCTTTTGCCCTCTTACCCCCACCCCACTCACTGTGGAGAGCCAGTTCTCCTCAAGGTCGAGGCCCCCAGGAGAGCAGTAAAGGGTAGGAACCTGCCAGCTCATAGGTGAGAGGCTCTGTTCTCTTACGTCTTTAAACAGCCCAATGGAAGGAAGAAAACCAGCTTGGAGAAAGGGAGTGGAGGGGCAGATAGAGGAGGTAGCTCTGGGGAAAAGTACCATTAGGGGGAAAGGTTGCATTTTGGTCTCTCCAGCCTCTACCTGGGGAAAGCACGATCAAAGAGCTGCTTAGAGTTTCAGCAGGGAGGCTCACCTGCCCCTCCCAACTGGGGACAGCTGGGATGGCTAACCTGCGAACAAATACCCAACTCACAGAGCTTGTTTGGGCACCAAGCCTTTAATTCCTTCCAAACCCCCTCAGAGAGAAGTGTTGAAAGGCAGGCTCCTCGTTCACAGGCCACCCCCTTGGGCCCTCTCCTCGAAGGGCATCTGCTCTCCTCAGGGAGATGTCTCCTGGGACCCTGAGTGACCTGCATTTCCTCCCCATCCCTCCTCCTGCTCTCCAGCACCTGCTCCTGTTGGCCCTGTGGTCTGTGGAGGATCTGAACCCAGACCTGCATATCCAGAGATGAAAGTCAGCACTTTCCCTCTGCTCAAGAAGCCGACCCTAAGGCATCAGGGAGAAATAAAGGGCTCCTTGATCTTTCCTTAGCTCCAAGGCAATCTAATTATTAAATCTTCCCCCACCATGAGAAGCTGCCATCCAATCTCCAGACAACACACACACACACACACACACACACACACACACTGGGTACAGTGTAAGTATGGATGGCAGAGAATCCTATTTTTATGAGGGGAAAAAAAAACCAACAACAATAAACAATTTGCATTTTCCAAAATTACAGCATGCAGCATGTGAGCCCAAGTTCTGGCCTCTCATCTATGGAGGAAGCAAAACCCCAGTCTCTGGTTCTCATGGATTCCTCCAGGAACGTGTTAGTTGGATTTGTGTGCTTTGGAAAGTCCGTCCCTGGATCTAAAACATAGCTGTAGAAGGATCTAGAATGATTATGGATGGTGCCGAAGGGCTGGGCAGGGGAGGAGAATTCTCCAAGGCTATCATAAAGAAAGGGGTGCTACCAAACCAAAGTTTAGCGGAGTCCTGCAGATTAGCATCAAGCCCCCTTCCCTGGTAATTATGCCCTTTGGGGCCACCAGCCATGTCTTGACAACAAAGATAGCCCTGAAGCACCAACTACAAGGGTCGCCTTAGGGAAGCTCACTGCCTCCAGCTCCTACGCACAGGAGTCAGGTAAACCTTCCTTCTCTCCGGTCTGAGCTGGACTTCATACCACCCCATGCCCGTCGCACTCACCCTTAACATCAATACTGTTCCCACATTCCTCCGGAACTCTTCCAACCATCTGCTCCTGCTCCCCTGGAACATTTAGTGAGCATCTGCCCTGCACGCACAAGGTGGTGCTTTAGAAGCCAGGGATGTGTGGATGAAAACAAGCCAGTTCCCACCCTGCAAAACTCAGTCTAAGGCGGGGGGGGGGGGTACCCAGAGCCTGTTACACAGGAGAAATGGATACACTGCAACAGGAAAGAGCAGGAGAAAGAGAAAGCACTCTTGCTCTTCCTCCTGCCCCTCCTCCTCCTCCTCATAATCACCATCATTGCCAACAGCTCTCCTCAGTGGGCGGAACATTTTATATATATTAGCTTCTTAAACCCTACACAGTAGGGTCATCATCCCCATTTCATTACAGTTGGGGAAACTGAGCCACTGTGGGACAAATGACTCGCCCAGCTGGTTAAACAGTGGAATGAGTCTCAACCCAGGCAGTCTCATCCCAGAGTCCAGGCTCTCCATCACCGTACTCAACTCGATTCCACAAAGCCTTCCCTAAAATCCAACACGGACTATTTTTACCCCCTTCCTGAGAGGAAATGTGTGCTGTAGACAATGCATGCCCTCCTTGTCAAGAGCCCACATTTAAAGCCTCAGAGGAACACTTTCCTGGATCCATCTGTATGGGTACTGGGAGGCTGCTGTGTGCAGGATGAGTGCACAGGTTGAAAGAACAGACATGAGTTCAAGTCCTGGTCCCCTGCTTAATAGACACATTACCCAGAAGTTACTTGACTTCTGTGAGCATTTCCTCTTCTGCAAAGTGGAGGGGAAAAAAATACACTTATGGACTTTTTAGGAGGATAAAATGAGATCACACGTGAAAGTTTCTTAGCCAGTGCCTGGCATATAATAAGCACTCAGAGGAAAATAATTGTTATTTAATAATAATAATAAAATTAATGATCTTATTTTAACAAGTAGAACTCTTGGTCCATGCACTCAAGTGTATAAGAAATACCACATTTCTTTATGTTCTGCCAAGCACCTTCAGTCTGATTCTGCTGGATAAACAGGACAGTCAATCTTCCTCATTGAGGCTTCCCCCAGGGATATGCCAAGGTCCGGGGTCTCTCACCAGCTGGGTATCCCTGCCTGCGTGATCCCTTTGGGTCTTGAGCTGTGCACCTCATGCCTTATTTGGACACAAGAACCCTGGCTCCAGTCCCAGACCCCATGGAGCCACACACAGCCATCCATTGTGGGGTCCAACTGCTTCCTCCAGCTGCACCCACTAAGCGGCCCACAGTCCCATCCCCATTCCTGGGATTCGTTCGTCTCCCGTTTGTTCCTTGTCCTCAGAGACTCTCTTCCCCAGCCAGAACACCCACCCTAACCTTTCCTATTAGCTTCTGGTTTTACAAAAGGCAGGAAGAGCAGCTGTCTTAAAGTAGATTCCGATTCCCGTCCTGTTACAAGCTCCGAGGCCGGGAAACATAATGGCCTGGCCATCTGCTTGGAACTGAGAGTAGGAAAAAGTACCAGGAGCAAAACACAAATTAATGTCTCAAGAAGAGTATCCTGCCATGTTAGCTGTAAATATGCCTGAGCATTGGCGCTTCTCCTAGCTATGCATCAGAACCATGTAAAGAGCTTTAAAAATACCAACACACAGGTTCTTCTTCTGAGATACTGACTTGGGGTTGGTCCCAAGCATCAGTGTTTTCCAAGAGCTCCCCCAGGACTCAACCGTGTAGCAGGATTAAGAAGCCCAGCTTTACAGGTATCACGCACAGATGTCTGCCTCCCCCTAAGTAACCTGAAAACCTGGCAACTAGAATCATTTCATACGACCAACAATGGGACATGATTGCTGCAGGGGCGTTCGGCACCTGGTCAAATTCCTCCATTTCACAGAAAGGAAAAACCAAGGTCTTCAGCCGAGAAAGGAGGAAGCAGCAGGAGAGTCCACGCAACGTGCTGAGATGAAGACAGCGATGCTGGACCAGTGGGGG
The DNA here is from genome assembly GCF_018345385.1 of Vulpes lagopus. Classification (NCBI taxonomy): domain Eukaryota; kingdom Metazoa; phylum Chordata; class Mammalia; order Carnivora; family Canidae; genus Vulpes; species Vulpes lagopus. The sequence goes on along the minus strand of NC_054833.1, from coordinate 42,113,539 downwards.
GAGGAGGGAACACCAGAGGCCTATTGGTCCTCTCTTGGGGGTTTCCAGACCTGATTTCCCCATAGAAAAGACAACCCTGTGTAGGGAAAAGGAACCAGTAACAGAGGGCTTGCTCTAACAAGGTGAACCTACAACACGGTACTAACCTCTTCCCCTGACACCAGGCAAGAGTGAGGCAAGAATCCTAATGGGGATCTTTAGCCAACTCATGATAAAAACAGTCCCATGTGAAAAAAAAAAAAAACAAAAAACAGTCCCATGTGCATGAAACTCAGGTCTGGTCCTCTGAGGATCCAGTGCTCAGTGCTCTGGTCATTCCATGCAGACCACAGCCAGCTCCTAGCTCCCCTCTCCCCACAGCCCTTCCCAGTGAAGGTGCTTCCAGCCTCACCTCCCATCACAAGGAGCAAGGGCAAGCGAAGACTCAGGAGCCAGGAAGGATGAGGACCCCACTCTTTTGGGGGAGTAGGGCCCATCCTGTGTCAGATGGGACATTTGCACACCCAGCAGAGGCCACCAGCACATGGGTTTTCAACGCCCCACACAGAGATGCACCAAGCTGAGACCAACGACACTTTTCGGCCAAAGCATCACCAGGACAGTAAGAATGAATCAGTCACCAGAAGAACCAACCTCAAGAGCTCAGGTCAACAACCAACTCAGCACCTCTGCTTCATCTGCCCCTGTTTCACCCCTGCCCACCATGGCCCCACAGTCCTGCCTTACCTGGGATGATGGAGACCGTGTCCTTCTCCCAGGACACAACGCTAACATATTCCTGCACTGAAGAGGGGATGAGGCACTTGAAGACGGCCACGTTTCCACGCATTGACCTTTGATCCTCCACCCGAACGGTGTAGGGTTCCCTGAAAACTGCAGAGAGAGGAAGGGGCGGGAAAGAGGGGATGTCACAAGGCTGGGACATGGTGGGGGCCCAAGGAGGGAACAGAGAGCCAGCTCAGCACCCCCAGGCCTTGCTCCCCATCACCTCCTCCCCCACCTCCCATTTAACCAGCCCAGAACTTCCTGCTGTGATCTGACTCCTGCCTGAGCAACCTCTTCCCCGTTCCACTGGGCAGCCTACCTCAGAAATATCTCATTTCCTCCTGCAAGGTCGTAAATCTGACGTTGAACCTTTCTAATTTGAGTTTTTAACAAGCCATTAGATTGGAGCACCCTGAGGGCAGCCCCTAAATCCTGCATTGGGATCTCACCCAACAAAAGGATATATAGGAAACAAGGAAATACAATAGAATTCCTCTAAGGAAACCACATTCAACTTCTTATCTTATTCCTGGGCCCAAGGTGGCAATTGTTTGGGGGCACGGTGACCATAATTTACCAAAAATAAAAACTGTGACACATGATCTAACTCACAGATTTCTGTGCCACTTTGATGTGAAAGGCAACCTGGGAAAAATGTCATTGACGCATCAAACTTTCTGGAAGGGCTTGGTGGTGTAGAAGGATGAGGGAAGAGAATGTTTAAAACTGTGATTGTTTCTGAAAATGGATGGTCTTCAGGATTCTCCAAAACAACAATCCTTCTTGTTTTTCCTACCTCCTGACACTGCCTACAGCCTCATCCCCAGCCTTGCCCCTCCCTCCAGAACTGTTCCTTCCTTCCCCTGCAGCGTGTGCAGCTTGGGGTCTTCTGCCTCAGTCCCAAGGCTGGTTTTGGGGGGCACTGTCACCTACAGCCACTCCACGTCAGGTCCCATGGGTGGGCCAGCCTCTGCCTCTCCCATGTCCTCCTCTGCTTGGCCTCTTCCAGGCTCACTCCATCCTTCCACCCCTCCTGCCAAGCAGAGCTAGTGCATCCAGATCTCCGCTGCCTCCCGACCTTGTCCCTCAGCAGGCACCTGGGCAGCGTGCCCTCCTGCTCTCCCTGCCACGGTTGCCAGGGTGATGCTCGGGGCCCTGCAGCCCCTCTGGCTGTGCACCTGCAGCCCCTCTGGCTTCATCAAGAGCCACTTAATTGGCTGTGTCTCTAGTCAGGCCAGCCCTGCCTGGCCTCCCCAGGCCTCTCTCCTTTCCCGTCTCCCTGTGTGGTGATTGTGGTGGGGAAGAGATACAGTTGAGGTGGAGGAGAGGCGGGGAAGGCAGAGAGGAGTAAGCTGCTGTCAGTTCTCTGGGGTGAGCACACGGGAGGCCGAGGGGGAGCCGACACAGGAGGGAAGCAACGTGGAAGAGTAGAAAAAAACTGGGATTTATGTGCTGGGAGTCCCAGGGAGCCAGCAGAGGCCAACGGTGAGAAGAGAGCAAGCATGCCCTGCCTCTTCCTCCAGGCAGCTGAGTGACCCTGCACTACAGCCAGTTAACCTTCGGAGCCTCAGTTTCCTTATTTGTAAAAGGACACAACAATGATGATGATACACATAGAAGATCTGACCCAGGAAAGCACCTCAAAGATGTTGCTTGTCCTTACAGCTACACAATGGGCTCAAGTGTGCCTTTAGGCAAGCCACCTAACCCCTCCTTGTCTTAGTCTCTTGTTTGTAAGAAACACTTTATAGGATTATTGTGAAAAGTGCCTCCTAACTCAGTGACAGGCACATAACAGGAAATAGGCCATTATTTCCTCTTAGCCCAATCTTCCAGGTGCTGGAGAGGCCAGAACTGCACCAAACCCTGGCCTCAGGGCTCCCACCCCAGCACCTGGTGGTGTCATGGGAACAGTGCAGAGGACCTACTCCTGAAAAGTAGTCCCATGGGGAGCCCCAGGATGGACGCCCTGAGCACGGTTCTGGGTTCTAAGAGCTCACATCTATCCCCAGGCAAGCCCATAGGATGAAGACCAGCTCTTTAATTAAGAGTGCCCACCCCACTTCACCCTCTCTATATACCCATTCCTAGCTACTTGGAACCTTGGACTGTGAGAGACACTCCTGAAGCAGAAGGACCCTGGAAGTGAGAGAACTTGCAGGATCTGTTCCTAGGCAGGCAGGTTGGGAGGCCTTCCCTGGCACCTCCTCTTCTCTGCCCCATACATCCACCAGTAAAGATGGTGCACCTAAGCCTGGTGTCATCACGGTGGGCTAACTAACACACCACCTGTCCTCTCCCACCCAAAAAGCCCTTCTAAGAGGACCATTCCCCAAACTTCAGGGTTTTCTTACTCTTTAAGGCACACCTTACAACTGATCATACACACCAGTGTCTCACGACATCCTAATTAAGAGGAGCTGACCTAAGCCAATCCCTCGCCTCCTGACCCAACCCTGAGAAATGAGATTCTCTGTTTTCTTTAAAGACAACAGCTGAAAACTCCTTACTTCCTTGCCTCCACCGACCCTTCCAAGGACCAATGTCCTTCACTGCTAAAATCTTGCTTTAGGAATTTTACCTAAATGCCAGTTCCCATGAGATATAGTTTACTCAAAGATCCATCAACAGAATGGAGAAATAAACATGGTAAAGTCGAACAACAGAACAACTACACAGCCATGACAATGAAAAACCCCATTCAACGACGCACAGCAGCAGGGATAAATCCCACAAACATAATAGTGAGCAAAGGATTCAACAGAATACATACTGTAGGACTCCATTTATATAAAGTACAAAAATAGGCAAACACCTGTATTGTTAGAAGTCGGGACAATGGTTTCCCCCAGGGGAGTGGTGACAGAAAGAGAGTGAGGGGGGCTTCTGGGATGCTGACATTGTGTATCTTGATCTCGATATTAAAGTTGGTGAAAATTCACCAAGCTATCTACTTATGTGCACTTTTCTTTAGCTATTTCAATAAATGGGTTTTGAAAAGAAAGGATCTTGCTGGGTGTTTTCCAAGAACCAAGCACTGAAGCAACCACGTGATCTACATGAGCGCTATCTCAGTTAACCAGCCCAGGGAGTGATGATCGGGGCAGGTACCGGCATCAGCTTCGCAGAGGAGAAGATGCAGGCTCAGAGAAGTGTTCTCTTTGCCTAAGGACACACAGTAAGCAGGGAGCTAGGATTCCAAAGAACTAGAAAACTTTCCTTGAGAGAGGGACTCCTTCCATGCACCCACCCCCACCTCCCGAGCAGGGCACACATGTGTCTTCAGAACGAGGGGCTGTAGCTGCTCCCCATCACTACTGCCCTTAAGACAGAGCTCCCCAGCAGGAAGCAGGTGGCTGGCGCCTCACCTGCTTTGACGCGGATGTTGGGGCTCCGGATCTTGCCGGCCGCATTCTCCGCGGTGCAGAAGTAGTCATTGTCGTGGATAAAGCTATTGAAGGCGGAGGGGGAGAAGGGGTAGAGCTGCAGCGTCCCGTTGGCGTGGACGTGCCGGATGTGCGGCACGTCGTATATGTCGTCCCCCGTGGCCAGGTACCATCGAAGGGCCGCGCTGGGGGAGCCCGCGGCCGGGCAGGGCACCACCACCCCCACGGAGCTGGAAAAGGTCACCTGCTGCAAGGAGTCATTTACAAAGTAGAGGCTGGTGCCAACATCTTCAGGGCGAGCTGTGGGGAAGGTGAGAGGAGAGGTTGGATCAGCCACGGTCCCATACTCACCTCCCACCACCCAGAGGCGTGTGTGCCCCATCCTCATTCATGGTTCAAAGGCCAGTCACCCAGGAAGCACTTACTGAGCGCTGACAAGCACCAGCAAGGAGAGATGTGAGACAGTTCCTGCCCCCTCCCACGAGTTTCCAGCCTAGCCCACAAATGGCAAAAGTTATAACATCTCACTTTCCAGGCCAAGTGAAGCCCACGGAGAAGAGGTTGGCCATCACTCTGCTAGACTGAAGGGTCTGAAGCCATGATCCACTATTGGCACCCACTGTTGACATTAGGAGAGATGCTAATACTGCTTAGGTCATAAATATTTCTTGGGCACCACTATACGGCAAGCAAGTACATGCCCATAACCTCCATGCACAACCTCCATGCTCTATCTGCACAACCCTGAGAGGGCCTGGCATCAATCGCCTCTTTTGTTTTTTAATCGTTCCCTTTTCTTAATTTTTTTAAAAGATTTTATTTATTTATTCATGAGACACATACAGAGAGAGAAAGAGGCAGAGACACTGGCAGAGGGAGAAGCAGGCTCCATGCAGGGAGCCCAACATGGGACTCGATCCCAGGTCCCCAGGATCAGGCCTTGGGCTGAAGGCAGCACTAAACCACTGAGCCACCCGGGCTGCCCTTCTTAAATTTTTTTTTAAAGATTGTATTTATTTATTCATGAGAGAGACAGAGAGAGAGGCAGAGACATAGGCGGAGACAGAAGCAGGCTCCCCTCGGGGAGCCTATGCAGGACTTGATCCCAGGACCTGAGCCAAAGGCTCAACCACTCAGCCACCCAGGTGCCCTAATCATTCCCTCTTATAGGCTGAGAATAGTGATGTGACTTGCCAGACATCACACAGCTAAGAAGCAATAGAATTGAAATTTGACCCCATCACTCCCCATAAGGATCTTCATGCACTCTCTATCATACCATAGGTGAAAGGTGCAGGGTGAATGGAGAAGGAGAATGCTCGCCTGGAGCAAAGAAAACTGCAGGAGACCCTGACAGCAGTCTTCCACCTCTCGAGGCCAAGGGCCAGCAGTACTGTGGGTGGATAAGATCTAGGTCAGGAAGCTAGAGACCCACCCAGGTTCTTAACCTGGTGCTGACACTGACTGTGGTGACACTTGCCCTCCCTGGGCCTCCACTCCTTCACTTGTGAGACGCAGGGCGGGGGGGTGGGGGGGTGGATGGACAGGGCTGCAAAGACCTCACGCATCTCTGGCCCGGTCCCACTGTAGTGCTCTGTCCCCCCGGAGAATAGGCTCAGGACGGCAGCTGCCTGACTGCCTGGGGCAGGGCCACCTGACTGGGAGCACAGCTGGCTATACCCCTCACACCAGCACGTGGCCTCAGTGTCTCCTGCCCGATGGGACGCAGCCCTGAATGGTGGAATCTGGCCCGCCCTCCCTGCTAAGGGCCACCTCTGAACAAGGGGGGCCGAGGCAGGAGAAGAGAGGGGCCCAGTCCCAGGTCTCCTGCTGGAGGCCCCTCCCTCCCCACCAGGAAGACCAAGGAGCAAACAAACCACTCTACTGCTTATTTAAAGAACGTTGCAGGGGACCTAACTTGACCTCAATTTCCACAACTTTATGAGAAGGAGGAGGACCTGCATCCGGACTGTATTAATATTCTTGGCTTAACTCTGAGCGGAGCCTCCAGGGAGAATATACCGGGCAGCTCGTTGAGGGAGGCCATTAAGCCTCATTGGTCAGAGCAATTCACATCATCTCATAAAAAGCCATGATGAAGCCATTAGCAACAGTGCTGGAAAACACATTCATGGGCTCCTTGCTGGGGTGTCAGGGGCATCCTCCCGGCAGCAAATGCATTTGCTGTCCCCACCAGGCACAGCACCCTTGGCGGCTGAAAGGCTCTCCGACAGGCAGCGGTATCACCTTTCCATCCTCCTCCTCACACTGCCTCCTCTTGTGATGGCCCCAGCGTTGGTGGTGGCGCAAGGCTGCTCTGAGGAGGAAGAAAGTGGCCCATCTTCTGAGGGGCCCCTCAGAAGCTCAGAAACATGCCTGACTCACAGTGACTAGAGTATTCTCCAAGATCGTGAAATCACAGCCTTTCATGGGTCAGCAAAGAAGGCTTAGGAAGGCTTCTCTTAAGACCCAAACTTGCCAGGCTCCCTTTCCATGGGCCTACGCATCTTCTGTGAAATTTCCTTATTGAGATTCATTCAACAAACATTTGAGAAGTATCTTCTATGTGTCAGGCACTGTTGTAGGCTTACTTATATGACTTCTTTTAACCTTCTAACAACCCTACGTGGCAGGTACTACTATCATTCCAGCCTACAGAAGCGAGAAGTAAGGCACTGAAAGATCAAAGCAACATATCCGAGACCACACAGCCCATGAGTGAGGGCTCTGAGATGCAGACGCAGGCAATCTGAGCCCAGAGTCTGACTTCTGAACAATTAGAAGATGGTAACCATTGCAATAAAAACACCGCCTGGCCACCAACATCTGTATTTAAATGGCCAAGTACAGGATTAATGTACCTGCACACCTGCAGGCGCACACACACTCTTCGTGGGAGGGGACCCTGATGAACTCGACCTTTCAGACAATGCTTAGCCTGTGGGAGCAGGGACATCACTCTGAGGTTCTGGATGCTTCCTGAGACAACCCAGTTAATCAGACACCCTCTCCATGGCAGCTTTATGGATTGGGGGAGCCAAAATCCATCAAGGTACAGAAAGATTCTACATTGTGCCTGACAAATGGACTTGGGAAGCTGAGAAAGATTCCTGACAAAGAGGAATTCAGGAATTATCTGATTCAAGAACAGGGTAAGAAATTATTGATGATGTAGCCCTCCGTAATAATAACACCAGCAGCAACCAGAACAGCCACCACGACTTTCACGCTTAACTATAGTCCAGGCTCGGACCTAGACCCACTATAGGTATTATCTCACACACACAAAAAGATATTATCTCACTTAATCTTCATGACTCCCTAGCGGATGGTATTATTGTTATTTTGATCTCACAGATAAGAAAATGAAGACTCAAAGTTAACTAACTTCTCCAAAGTGTGAGTGCCGGAGCTGGGACTGGAACCCAATGTTGCCTGACTTCAGGGCCCAGAGACAGAGCTGCTCTCTTGTGTGAACCACGCTGAAGACAAACCACAAAATCTGGTTTTCTGGACGAGGTACTCCTCCGCATCCTTCCTTCCTTCCATCGCAACCCCACCCCACTCTGTCCTAGTCTCCCTCTCTCCTGGCTGGAAATCCATGCTACGACGTCCCCACTGCGAGACTACCCCTCCCCAGGGCCTCCTCCGCTCCCACCAGGAGCACGAGCCCGGGGTGAGAGCAGCCTTCCTGCACTCTGAGCCTTGGATCCTTCCAGAGCCAAGGACACAGGGTTCTCAGCAACTACAAATGGGTAGATTTAATTGATGAATTGACTGGGATTGTCCAGCCACCTGTCAGGGCTGATGAAACGGCAGATTTATAGCAAAGGGTGAGTAGCCTCATATTTCTCCCACCCCGGGATGTGAGCTGCTGTCTTCTGAGTCTGGGGGAGCTGGGGAGGATGAGACAAACCATTCATTTCTGCTTACGGCTCTGACAGTGCATTGCCATTATGAAACATCACCCTCAGGTGTAAAACAATAGCATTTTGCACTTACATCAGGCTCATACTTTACCATCACAAGGCACCTGTCAGCCCAGAATGCAGAAACCCTCTAATAAACATTAATTTAGCCTCACCCCACCTGCCAAGAGAAAGGAGTAAGCAAATCTATAAAGGGGAAACTGAGGCACTGACCACCAGGAATCTCAAATCTCTGCCTCATGCCAAGATGAAGTCGGCACAAGGGTACCAGTGAGTGGCCCCAGCAGCAATGGGTATGTTCAGTCACCCAACCATAAAAGAAGGAGTAGCAAGGGCCTCACTCCAACCTCAGGAAGTCTGGCAAGGCCTCTATGGTGGGGGCTTTCCCTCCTTCTCAGGCCCCCGTTCGAATCTTCGGAGCAGGGACAAAGCCTCAGAAAGCTTTAAGGGGCGAAGCCCAGGTGGCTCAGTGGTTTAGCGCTGCTTTCAGCCCAGGGCATGATCCTGGAGACCTGGGATCGAGTCCCATGTCAGGCTCCCTGCATGGAGCCTGCTTCTCCCTCTGCCTGTGTTTCTGCCTCTTTCTCTCTGTGTCTCTCATGAATAAATAAATAAAATCTTTAAAAAAAAAAAAAAGAAAGAAAGAAAGCTTTAAGGGGAGCACAGAAGTGTATAATAGAGCCCTCGTAGGAGCCTAAGGAGCTGCCTTCCCTCCTGGGGCTCACCCCAGACCTGCTGTGTGACCTCAGGCAAGCCACTAGCTTTTCTGAGCCTCAGTGTCCTCACTCACTGCACCATCTTACCTGCCCCCTGAGACTGCAGAGCAGGGAAAAGAGAACGTGGAAGTACTTGGTTCCCCATAAAGAGGATGAATAGGAGGGACAAGACTGCGATTCACATCCCAGTGACCCCTGAGGGGTCCAGGGTGCCTCCAGTTACTACAAAGGGTGACCAGGGCACAGCACCACTCAGCAACCCTGCAGAATTCAAGACCCTCTCCACCCCTACTTCCTCTGAGCTGACTCCTGCACCCTACCAGGCTCTCCTTCCCCAAGTCCCTCCTGACCCGGGGATCAGGAAAGTCCTGTTCTTTCAGGAGCTATTTACAGAGCACTGGCCACATGCTCAGCAGAACTGCACCCATGGGTGGGAGACACCAGAGACAAGGAAGAAAGGTGCCACCTTCCAGGAGCGTATAAAGGAGATGGAGAACAGGAAAGGGTTAATCCAGAGTCCAGGGCAGTGTGCATGGAAAGTATCCCTGAGGGGACATGTTAGTGACTTAGTGACCAGGGAACAGCTTTAGGGTTGAGGGCTCCAGGTGAGCCTCAAAGGATGATCTAAACAAAGGCCTTCCCACAGAGAGGCCAGCCTGAACAATGCCTCTGTGGCAGCCATGGGCACAGCACATCTGGGGGACCCCGCAGGAACCTTCCAGGCAGGAGCACTGGCTGGGCTTGGGGAGAAGAGGCAGAAAGAGCTGGATTGGCATATTGGCCCTTCAGTGGTAGAAGGCAATGCGGAGGTTTGCAGGCTCGGTGCCTGAGTTCTCGCAAGTTCTTGTAGCCCTGTGTCTAACTTCATGTTGACCTTACATTTATTTCCCTGAAATAATAGTGGTTTAGCTAACGGTACAAGTTCTCAACAGAGGGGAGAGTAACATTGATTGAGCACCTGCTGTGTGCCTGGCACGGGCCTTGCTTGCAGGCTTCCAGGGCATTCTCTCACTGAATCCTCTCACAAAGGTGCAAAGTGGCCCCGTTAGGCTCATTTTACAGTGAGGAAGAAGAGGCTCACAGGGAGATGGTACAGCTAGGTAAGTGGAGGCACAGCCAACACTTGGTCAAGGTCTGTGTGATCCCAAGCCCGAGTCACAACGCTGAAGAGTTCAAAGTTTGGGGCCCTGGGAGCACACCCCCACCCCTCCGCCCACCACTTCTTCTCTGGAAGCCAGTGCCAGTTTGGAAAGCATGTCCTCACACAGAAACTCCTACTTCCCCTCAAATCGCAGCTGCTCCCCCTACCCCAGCCCCAGCCCTTTCTTCCCTCTGCAGACAGAAGCAGGCATATTTACAGAGAGAAGGAGAGGAGGGGGGAACACTTCATAAATAAAGAGAGAGACATTCAGATCAACAGCAAAGCTTCTTCTGGTCAAAGGGGGAAATGGATTTTTAATAGAAAATGGAAGTTATGGGCTTGGATGTGATGTGACAGTCGCCCAGACTTAAACCCATTTAATCTTCTCTGCCGTTTAACGTGGAGCACCACCCCGATGCCGTGTTTCAGGAAACAGGCTCCAAATCGCTGGGAGATTAGAAGCGTAGAAATAGCAGCGCAATATTTTTAAACCAGAAATCGCCCCCAGGCATTTGGGCTGCCCCCAGGGTCACCACTGAAACCTAAATATCCATCACGTCAACTCACTCGCTGGCCCTCCCACCCGTCTGGCCATCCGGATTAGTTTGGCAAAAGAAACCCGACACCCCGTGTATTTGACACCCGTGGGCCCCCACGCCCCCGCCCGGGCTGGGCTGAGGGGCTGTCCGGCCAACTGAGGCCTCCTCCTGGGTGGGCACTGAATTATCCCCATGTCATCGTCCCCAGTCATCATAAATGACAACCCAAGGGAACTGAAATATTAACACCTCGCCACCTCCACTGGGAGAAGTGAGTCATTTTGTTCTCTTCCTTTACAATATTTACTCATCTCATTCACTGGACTTTTCAACCAGGAGCAACTGGTCAGTGCTAGACCTGCAACCTGCCCTACCCTCAGAGATGGGCAAGAGCTGGCAAGGGGTCCCCATGCCTGGGCACAGCAAGTAGGTCCCCAGGGCAGCAGGAGCAGTGGGCAGGGCTCCCCTGGAGGGCTGTGTGAGCTCCCTGTCCTGGTCACCACTCTGTCCCCTGAGCCTCGCCAGGCAATTCGCGCAGTGGTTCAAGGCCCAGACTCTGGGGCCAGGATCCCCAGGTCTGAATCCCTGCTTCTGTCACTCACAAGCAATGGAACCTCAGGCAAGATAACCTCACCTGTGTGCCTTAGTTTCTCCATCCATAAGAGGGGAGTGACCTCAAAGGTTGTTAGGTTGGGTACGTTCATATAAAGGACAGTTGGTGGTAACCACAAGTGCCTAGCAGCACAGAAGTATTTGTTGCTATTGTTAGGAGTATTCATCGTAACAGGCAAGGGGTATTTGTGGAGTAAATAACCCACAAAAAATACTCACCTCTCAACTACAACAATTACTTAAGGCAGTTCTTGGATGTTATTCTGTATAATCAGCTGGAGGACTGGTTAAAAATGCAGATCCTTCCCTAACAGTACCCTCAAATCTATCAGAGGGCCGGGAAACAATTTCTGAAGCAGGTGGTTGTCTGCCTACAAGTCAGAGTAACACACCCCAGAGAAAAGTAGATTTGCCACATTGGCCTTCAAAATCACCTTTTCCAACAATAGCCAGTTTCCATGGGCTTGGCTGATGGGGACCGTAGCACCACTTAATTAACTTAATTTGGTGATCGAGTTAATAAAATAATAGTGGTGTGATCAATAACAACAAAGCATTGCAATAACCACATGCTGCTGCCCCCAGGCCTCACACAGAGTTGTGTGTTTTGTTTTGTTTTGTTTTGTTTTAATGCAGATGTGGCCTGGTGAGTTTTTTGGGTTAATTTGCCAGGTTCATTACTGCACTGCATTTGCACACAAAGGTTTTCACACAAGATATATTATTTGCCCTCACTCTGATTGTTCTTATCCCACAGCTGGAAAAACTGGGTCCAGAGATCAATCAGTGGGACCTCAGCTCAACCACCTCGTCCATCCAAAACCTCAGTCAGGACCCATGAGACAGGGTCTGGCTCCTGTGTCAGAGAACCTGCTTCTTGTGCATTCACCCCTTTGAGACAGTCTGAGTCTACACCCTGAGGAGGAGAAGAGCAAGTCTCCCCAGACAGTGTCAGAGCATCTCCAGGCAATTGGAGTTGGTACTTGCCCTGCAACAAGATGGAGCAGCCAAGACCAAGTCTCATGCCTTCTGTCTGTGGCTTCCCCGCAAACCTAGCACACCTGCTCTACCGCTAACCTTCACCATCTCCATTTCTTTTTAGCATTTATTTTGTGCCAGGCACTGTGAGCAGCCCTTTCCTTGCATTATGAACAGTTAAGCCCTACAACAACCCCCAATGTAGCTACTGCACAAGACCGCATTTTATAGATAGCAAAATAGGATGTTAGTTGATGGAATGAGCGCTGGGTGTTATATGCAACTGATGATCACTAAATTCTACCTCTGAAACAAAAAAAAAAAAAAAGAAGAAGAAGAAGAAGAAGAAGAAGAAAGAAGAGGAAAAAAAAAAAAACAAGCTGTTAGGTCAAGGAGTCTCCTAGGGTCACATAGCTAGCAGTGGCAGAGGCGCATGTCAAGCCCAGGCCTCCCACCTTCTGGGCTACATTTCTCAAAGGGCACACTACATTCTAGACTCAGACGGCCTCCAGGGTGCACACATACCACGAGGGGGGTTTCTGATGAGGGAGAGCCATTTGGGGTATGGTTTTTCTTATTTACTTGGGACTGCCCCAGGCTTCCAACCTTTCATCCCCAGTACATCCCCCACCCCCACAACTAAATGCCAGCAGCCTTACCCTAGTCCTGGAGAGAACCACAAAATCTCCATCTCCAAATCTCCCTAGGGAAGCAGTCCTACCTCAAGGAGCAGTGCTGCTGCTTCAAGTGCCCGAGTCCTCCACCTCCCCATCAGAAACATAGGGTTTGGGTTTTGGTTTTTAAAGATTCTCAGCACAAACATAGCCCCTATCACTAGCAACCAGAAATCTGTATGACCCAGTAAAGATCAGTTATTCTTCAACCAACGAGGCCCCTCACCACCGGCTCCAGGAGTTATGAGCCAACAGCTGACTGTCAAACAGACTCTCTAATCTCCCAGCCCCTTGTAGACACGCCCTGGGAAGGGAAGGCCCCTTATGGCCAGAAGGTCTTTCTAGGGAGTCGGCTCAGACAGCACAGTTGTCTCTAGAGATTCCTAGATTTAGATTGCTAACGCTTGAGGGATTTAAGAGATTATTTTGTCCAATCTCCTTCATTTACAGATGGGGAGTATGAGGCCTAGAAGGGCAGAGTAACACCGCAGGTAGACAGCGAGCTACCCAGCGTCCTGTTTGGGACTAGACCCCTGTTCTCTACTATTCTTTCAATTCTGGCCCGCCCACCTACAGAGCCCAGCAACCCAGGATGGAGGGGCCTCATGGAGAAATGACAAGACATTGATGAGGGAGCCTTAGAGGAATCAGGGGTGCTGGATGCCTGCAAGAGAGGCCTCCGGTGGGCAGCCATCTGTCTGCAAATGGTCAAAGGGTTGTCAAAGGGAAAAGGGCTTCACCTATACCCCTGTGGTTTAAAAAGGCAAAACCAGGGCCAGTGAACAGAAGGTACAAGACCCAGACCCCTTGGCAGATTCTAAAGATGAGCTCTGTAATAGAACTGTGTGGCCAGAATGGGCTGCCTTCAGAGAAAGGTATTTGCTGTGGCTACAAGTACTGGAGCATCTGGTTAGGGGATGGATTCTGTGTCCTCAAATCTCCTTCCAACCTGGAAGACTTTTGCCCATGGCAGTCATCTGATCTCTCTCACACACCCCCAAAGCAGGTCCTTAGACCTGAGACCCATAGACCCCATGGCTCTGGAGGCCATCCCAGAAGCAAGGTGGCCTTGACTCAGCTGCATTCTCAGGACCTGGCTTCCAGTAATGGCTGTCACCTCAAATGAGGTCACCCAAGGTAGGACTCTATGCCTTCTGCTCTTTCCACAAAGGACTGTGGATTCCCAGCAGTGAGCATCACCCTTGCAGAAGTGTGTCCAGAGGACTATGGAATAAATCTACATCTAAGGACCTGGGGAGGGAGCAGAGGTAGGCTCTTCCCACACCCAATGGGGGCAACTGCCAAGTCTGCTCCAAGAAAGACTATTGCCAGCCTGGCTGTGCCTTGTCAGCTGTTCCCCATGTTGCTAGGAAAATTCTCCATATGTGGGGGGCCCAAGGAGTGGGGAGACAGCCACACACAGCTGGGAGACCTTCGTTGTTCCTGTATGATGAAGTGACAGTAATTATACCTCACATTTCAGCAAAGGATTTATAAGGCTAAAAGTGGTTTACTGTGGTTTTTACATGTGTGTGTTTACATGTTGCCCCGGTTGATTTACAAAGCTTTGTCACATGATATACAAGGATATGCCCCTCGTCCTTCATGTGCACACATAATAATAGGTGCCCTGGGGAACAGTCAGGGCACTGTTATTTTCCCCATTTTACAGATTACAAAATAGAGGCATGTGAACGATTAGGTCATTTGCCTAAATTAGGCCGAGCTTTGTCATCTAGATCCACGGACAATGTTCTTTCCAACACATACACATACACACACCAGTGTAATGGATATGCAACCAGCATTTGAATAACCCTGTTCTCAATGAAGATGGTGGTGACCTTGGAAGCTGTCAATGTGAGCATCAGGGAGACCAAGGGCATGGGGAAGTGGGGCTGAACGGATGAGGGGAGGGAGTAGCAGCTGGGTGGCAGGGGTGGTACCCAAGGCTAATGCTGCTCACGCTAAAGCAGCCCTGGACAAACATCTGTTAAACAGGGCACACAGGCTGTTGTGCCCCCCAGCCAGCCCTACCCTCATGGAACCCACAGGCCACAACCTGCCATGGGCAGCACCTGACCTCTTGATCATATGCTGCTTCCCTGCGGCTGACTGGGTCATTTAGGGAGAAGTGGTCCAGGGACCCCCAAGGTCGTGGGACCAACACCCCAAGTCAGGGGTATTCTCTACACACAAAACTACCTGCAAAACAGCAAGACTCATCCCAGCAGGGAGGGACACAGATATCTATCCAGCTATAAGACACGGGGGCTCATCCTGTGTAGCCCCTATATATAGGCTTTATGGTATTAAATCCAGAATAGTCCTTACTCTGGCCAACCATTGTGGAGATTTAACAACCAACCGGCCTTCCTTTGGCAGACGTGCAACTGGACTTTCCCTCATCCTCAAGTCCAAGTCCACAGCCAACCTCTGCTCTCATCTCTTTTCCACTGGTGGCCTAGCTGTGGCTGGGGAAAGGGAGTGGGCTGGGCTCCCCAAGGACGTGCCTGCATGGCCTCAGCTGACTCATTGAGGATGGGTCCTGCAGGCTACTGAGCTAGGTGACAAAAGGAAGCAGCAATGTCCCCGCCCTGGTCAGCACACAGTCTTTCTTACAGTTACAAGTCTAAGCCAGCTGGCTGGGCCAAAACTGCAGCTGATTGATTCAACAACTCAGGACAGGACCCGATGATCTATTCTGAGGTATGGGCAGAAGGAGGAAGGTGGGAGCAGTGCAGAAAAAAAAGAAGACATCTAGTATTTATTGAGTACCAGCTGCTCTCTGGTTACTTTATGTGTATGGTCGCCTTTAACCCCAATTAATAGATGGAGAGAGGCTCAGAGAGACCCAAAGTCACATATTTAGTAAGTGCAGAGCCAGGATATAAATGAAGGGTTCACTTTGACTCCAAATTTCCACCACACCAGCAGGTTGCAAATTTTTTTTATTTTTCCTTACAACTCCAATATATAAAATGCTCCAATTGTAAGACTTGGGGATGGAGGTGCTTGAAGCTCTGCCTGCTGGTCCTCCCCTCTCTACCTGCAGCCATCCCCCAGGCTCCACCCAACGCTCTAGGGCTCTATACCACCTCCTTCAGAAAGCCCTGGGTGAACCAGGGCCCTCCCGGATAGGCAGAGAAAAACTCTGGGAGGCCTCGGAGCTGCACCTGCCAGGGCAGGATTTGTTCCTGCCCCGGAAATGCAGACAAAACCATTCCGAAGCCACATTCCCGCTGCAGGGCCTCCCAGCTGGCTCCCTGGGAAGGAGCACTCCAGCTGCCCTGGATGTTTGCTCCTTGAGCATGACTCCAGACTCTTGCCTCAGAACTTCCCTCTGTGGCCCCGTGCCTGTCGTTCCACTGAAGCTGCCATAACACTGTTAGAATAGGGGCCCTTCCCCTAATCTCTCGGAGACCACAATCCCCTCCAAAGCTGGAAGTCCACAAACCAGGAGGGTGAGAGAGCGTTTTGGCTCCCATCACACCTCTTCCCATCAGTTGCTGCTTCTCCCACGACTGTCCCCAGCCCTACACATCCAGCTTCCTTCATTCTGAGGGTACATTTACCAGAAACCTAGCCCTCGATTCTCATAGCAGGCATGCCCACCCTCTTCACCCTCTTCTTCCTGCAGCACAAGAGGGACAACCCACACCCCAAGCTTGGTCGGCCTTAGGGTGTCTCTGCGCATCACCTCTCATCTTATCCCAGTAGCAAGCTCCAGGGCTGCCTTACCAGGTGGGCTCAGTGCTGAGCCCCTGTAGGCCTCAAACTCAGAGGCAAGAGGGAAGCCCTACCAAACACACCAGTTCTTCTTCCCACTCCTGCCCCAGCCCCATGCCACACCAGGAAAAAGTGAAGGGCTGCTACTGAGGCGGAGATCAAGAGGCTACTCACACAGAGAGGGCGAGGCTCTTGGCCTGGCTAGGTCAGCATGCAAATCTGTATGCAAATCATATGCAAATCTCAGGCCTGCCCTTGGGTTCCTGGCACCCTGCCATCTCTGCTGCCTGTGGCTCACCCCATTCAGGCACCTGGGTCCTGGCTAAATCTACTGGGATAGGGGCTGAGAAAGCACTTTGGGAGCTGAGGGCTCTTCCTCTGGACTGCTTCAAATGTCTCCAAGAAACACCTCTTCCAAGATCATGTGGGAGGGAAAAATCTCAGCCTGGTATCCCTACCCCTGAAAAAAAAAAAAAAAAAAAAAACAAGCTCTCTGAACATCAACCTCCCCTTCAATTCATCCACAAATAAAATCCACCTTCACCAGGCTGAGTAGGGGAGTAAGCAAGTGACAAGGGTGGAGTTCCTGAAGACATGGAGACGGTTAACTGGGGCTTGAGGTCTGCACCCCACCCCCCAATCAAAGGCCTACAGTCCAAGAGGTGTTCTCGGCAGCCTCCCAGCCTGGGTCTGGGGTCTTCCAGTCTGCTCGCTTGGGGGCTTGCTTGTTTGGCAAAGCACTGCTGGGCCACACGCCCATTCGCTTGGCCACCCCCTCCCCGTTCCTCAATCTAAGAAAAACAAGCCTCTCCAGCCAGTCTCCCGGGATCTGTTCAACTTAAGCGCTGCCTTTGGGTCAACCGCTTACTTGCTTTTCGTTTCTAATTGAGCCTCCCCATTCTGCCGCAGAGATATATTAAAGGCAGCGACTTTGATGCCCAGAAATACGAAGCCTCTCAAAGGTTTGTCGGGCGTGATGGCAACTCCATTCTCCCCCGCGGTATTCTAGCAACGGGGGCCCCTCTGCCCAGCTACCCCCTCCCCGGGCTCACCGGTCCTTCACCTGCTTCCCCAAAGTAGTGTCTGCCATTTCAAGATCTTCAAAACACATTCCCCCACTGCCTCCCCCCGCCCCACACACTTCTAATTAGACACCGAACAGAGTGTTAGAGATTTTCTTAATGGCTTGACGAAGCCTTTTAATTCAGTCTCCTCAAGAGAGAAGAACCCTGAGTCCCCGTCCGAGAGGTTGGGGTGGGAAATGAAAAAATCAATGCAACCCATTATTTTGGCTTTTAGAAAACAGGGATTTTAGTGCCGGGGAAGCTTGTTCTTTTACACAGTAAAAATGCAAATGCAAGCAACACAGATGCTGGCCCGCTGGATGTAACAACGGAGAGAGCCTCACTGGGGTTCATCTGGCTGCCCGAACCTGGATTTGTTTTGGCAATAATAAGGCAGTTATTGGAGACTCGATAACCGATTATTAAAACACCTTCCCAGTTCGGTTCTGGGGAATCCGTCTGAGCTCAGGCTTCATCAAAAAAAGGTATTTCGAGAGGAATGGAAATAGCAGAAGCTTAAAACACATTCAATAACTGCTTAATCCCATCCAGAGGACGCTCTATCCCATCTTGTTTTCTTCTCTCTCTCTCTGCCTCCTCCCGCTCCTCACAGATGGACGTACAAATTATTGCAAGAGGATATTGTTTTCTGTAACAGGCTCGAACATTCACATTTACATTTTCCTTGGTGCCGTGGGGGTGACTGGCAACGAGAGAGAAAATACACCAAACCCCATCTTCCCCGCCTCTCCCGGCGTCCCATCTTCTCCCAGCCGCCTCTCGCCAGCCCCCGCCACCGCGCCACCCCAAGCGGAACAGGCCCTGGGGACCAGCCTGGCACCTAAGACCCAATTAAGGCACGAAGGAAAAGAAAGGACTGTCTGGCGAGTCGCCCTGGCGCCCAACACAGATGCTGGAGCCTCTGAATTGGCAGGGCCCGCCAGGGCTCTGCAGACCAAAAGGCCACCGAGGTGCCACCTCACCTGGCACCTCCAGCCTTACCCAGAGGCCCAAGGTCGGTGGCAACTTTGCCTCAAGTTGGAAAGGGTTTTGCCCCTCAGGCTGTCCTGTCACCTTCTGGGCCTTTCTCTGCTAGCACCCCCCCCCCCCCCCCGCATCTGCTTCCTCCCTATCAAATAGCTCGGGCTTCATTTATTAATGCCCAGCTTCTGGGGGTGGGAGGGGTAGGGCTGCATGCTTCAGGTATTTGCTGGGGGACTGTGGGGTGTGCAGGGCAGAGGACAAAGCTGGGCAGGAGTGTGCAGAAGCTCTGGCCTGTGCTCTCCGCCTGACAAAATGGAAAGGGGATGGGGGGCGGAGAGAGAACTAGAGAGAGAGAGAGAGAGAGAGAGAGAGAGAGAGAAAGCTGCCGCTCCTCACCTTATGTATTTTTAATATTAATGTAATTAAAGCTGCGAGCCGAGCCAGCCTGCGGGGGCGGAGGGAGGCAGGAAGAGCCTGGGGAGAGGGAGACTGGGGGGTGGGGGTTTTGAACAGGAGACAGGCTTCTTGCTCCGCTGAAGTGGAAGGAGAGGGTGCTCTGTGGAGGACAAGGGGTTAACCAACCTAGACCAGCCTTGGCGTGTCACCCAGTGGGCCCCATTGGGTCTGAGAAACTCAACTACTTTGTCCACGATTCACAGGCCACCTCTCGCGCCCCGCACCCCTGATCTGCAAACCCCAGCAGTATCTCGGTCTTCAGTCTGGCCTTAGCCCGGTGGTATTTACCAATAAAATAAGGGTCCCCCTCCTCTCCCCCCCCCCACCCCCAGCCAGGAGATGCTGCAGTCAGCTCCGGCAGGTTGCAGACTCCAGACCCCTGGGGCATCGACACACGGAAAAACGAGACCCCTCCCCGAGCGCCCCCTCTGCGGGATCGCCCTTCCCCCATCGCCCAGGGGTCAAGGGCTGCGGCTCGGCCAGGGCCACCGGCGGGGCAAAGGGGGGCGAAGCCGCCCCCGGGGCGCGAAGGAGAAAAGTTAGAGGGCTGAACAGGTAAAGCTGAGCTGGTACGAGCGTGTGTGCTCCGCTGCGCAAGGGCGCGGAGTTGGGCCGCCTCATCTCCCGCCATCTGCGCGCCCGGGGGCACGTCCTCTGCCACAGCCTGGAAGCCCCAACGCCGGCGACAGCCCGGTCCCGGCTCAGTGCCCAGGTGACTCTGGCCGGAAATATGTGCCCCCTTCCACCCCCGGTCCCGGCTACCTCGAGGATCAGGTGCGCGGCGCCCCGGCAGCAGGTCCGGACATGCCGGACACCTGGACCCACCCCTAGCAACGCCTCCTCTCCGGGGACAGCGACACGCCCCCGCCCCCCGCAAACTGCAGACGGTCCCGGTGTCCGGCTGACCCCGCGGCGCGGAAGCGGGGAGCCTCGCACCTTGGGGCGCGCTGCCCGAGGTGGCCCAGGCGGCGCCGCGCAGCCGGGGCTGGTGCCGGAGGGGCCCGGGGGGGGGCGGGGCTGGGGGAAGGCGACCTCTGGGTCCGGAGGGCAAACTTGCCAGCGAGGGACCCCGGCCCTCGGAAGCCCCTGCTCCCGCCCGCCCTCACCCAGCCGGGGCGCCGAGGAGCGCCATGCGGTGCGGCGCGGGGGGTCCGGGGCGGCCGAGGGGCGCAGCGCGGCGGCGGCGGAGCGAGCCGCGGGGTCCGAGGCCCGAGGAGCGAGGGCTCCGGGCGAACGGCCACGGCCCCAGGGCCCCTCCACTCGGAGGGCACCCCGGGGTCCCAGCGCCAGCGAGCCGCAGGAAGCGGGCCAGGGGCTGGGGGAGGGGTCCGGGGCAGAGCTGCGGCCCGGCCGGGGGCGGGGAGACCCGGGAGCCGGGGCGGGGGGGCGTCCACCTCCACCCCCGGGCGCGCCCCGAAGCGGCAGGCGCGCGGCGACCGGCGGGGCGGCCCGGCACACTCTCACCTGACCGCTCTCCCGGGGCCTGCCCCGCCCCCGGCGCCCCACCCGAGCGGGGTCCCCCGGGCGCCCCGAGCCCGCCGGGCACCCCCCGCCTCGCCGCCTGCCGCGCGCACCCCAGCCCCCCGCCCCCCGCCCCGCCGCCCGCGCGGGTCTCACCTTTGTGTAAAGAGTCCAGGAGCAGGAGGAAAGTTACCAGCCACATGCCATAAAGGGGCCCTATTCTCCGGGGAGGTGGTCCTGTGGCCGGCCGTGCGGCAGCGCCTCTCCCCCGCTCAGCGCGCTCCCAGCCGCCCGCACTCCGCGCCCGCTCTTTCTGCTCCTCAGCCCAGCGCGCGGCGGCTCCTCCCTCCTCGGCTCCCTGGCTCCTGTCATCCGCGGGGCTGGGCCAGGCGGCCGCTCTCCCCGCCTCCCCGCGGCACCCCGGGTGCGGAGCGCCGCGCCGGCCGGCACCCCACCCCACCCCACCCCACCCGCACCCGCACCCCCACCCCACCCCGAGCCCAGGGCCCGGGCCTGGGATCGCGACCGCCCGGCCCCCGCCGGGCTCCGCCGTCCAAAAAGCCGGGGGTCCCCGCCACCCGCCCGCTCGGAGCCTGTGGTCGCGCACAGGCGTGTGTCATACGTGTGCCCGGAGCCCGCCATGCTCGGGCCAGGGACGCCCTGTGCCTCCCGGCTGGCCCGGTCACCTGGGGCCAGTGCTTCCTGCGTCTTTCGGACTCAGTTTACCCATGGATGCTCTGTATGCAATTCAGAGGTAGAGCCTTTGGGGGCCTCCCGAGCTACCCCCCACCCCCCAGAGCTCAAAGCTGCACGCCCTTCCAACCCCTAGTTCTGCAAGCCTGCCTCCCGGGGAGCCTCAGCTGAGTCCAGCCACCCCCAGACCCCCGGCCCAACTGTCTTCAGCACTGGGCACATCGTGCTGATTTAAACAATTATTTGCAATGAATTGTTTGATGTCTGCTCTACCTGGCGGATCTTCCTCCTTTATCCTCACCCACCCCACCCCCACAGCTTTCTCACCAAGCAGAAATCAGTTTATTCCTTATACCCATCTGCATAAAGTTGGCATGGAATTGAACAGGGCTGAAGCGAGGGCATCTCGGTTACAAAATGAATGTTAAGGCCCTGCTGTGTGCCAGGCACTGGGAATGGCAGTCAGGTCTGCTGGGACAAGGTTGCTATGGTTAGAAAGCCCTCCTTATGCCGGTAATTCCAGAATAAGGGGGCCCACACGGGATCCAGAGAAGGGGTTCACAGTAGCCCAGGAAAATGGAATATGAGCCAGGACTGGATCTCCTCTCACGCAGGATAATGGAGGCCACCTCCATGTGCTCTGGACACCTGGCTTGGCTCACTTTGACCCATTTCCCTGGGCTGTGCAGGGACAGGGGGAAACACGAGGGAGCGAGGGGGGTAGAGAGGCCACTGTTAGCTCCATTTGGCAGAGGAAGAAAATGTACTTCCTCAAAATGTCTTACCTGAGTTCAGACAGAAGAAGTAGGACTCCTCATTCCCAGGTTTTGCCAAGATATCTCTAGACATTTTACCTAAAATTTTCAAAGTGTGCATTTACTTTTTTGAATGTTAAAATGTACATCACAAAATTTACCGTTTTAATCATTTTTAAGAGTACAGTTTAGTGGCATTAGGTCCCTTCACGATGCTGGACAACCATCACCACTATCCATTTCCAGAACTTTTTCATCATCCAAACAGAAACTCTGGATCCACTGAACAAAACATCCCCGTTCTCCCCTGCCCCCAGCCCATGGTAATCACTACTTTTCTGTCTCTGATTTTGCCTCTTTCAGGTACTTCATATAAGTGGAATCGTGCAATATTTGTCCTTTTGGTGTCTGGCTTATTTCATTTAATGTGATGACGTCAAGAATTCATCCATGTTGTGACCTATGCATTTCCCTCCTTTTCTTGGCTAAATAATATTCCACTGCATGCAGAGACCAGACCATCTTCTGTTTATCCATTTATTTGTCAATGGACATTTGGGTTGTGCCTACCTTTTGGCCATTGTGAATACTGTTGCCATGAACATGGGTGTACAAATATCTCTTTGAGACCCTGCTTTTTGACTCCTCTGGGTTTATACCTGGTAGTGGAATGGCTGGATCATAGGGTAATTGAGGTGTTTTTTTCTTTTTAACTTTTTAGAGGAACTGCCAGGTACATTCACTTTTTCTGCAGCGTGCTTTAAGAATTTGGAGGACTCACACCTGCAACGACTATGTATAAACTTCACACTATCCATTGAAGCTTTATCAGCCCCTTTGAAAACAGGTGAGAAAATCGCAGCTTAGCTTGTTCAGAGTCAACCAGTTTGTATCACAAGTGACACTAGAACCCACATCTCCTGACCTGGGAGCAGAGCTACTTGCTCTGTACACTGTGCTGCCTCCCTGGTGCTCAGCCTTAGGATGCTAAGTCACCTCTCTGAAGTGGATGCTTTTTCACTAGGGCTTTCACCCTCTGTAAACAGGCAGAGAACAGAGACATGGGGTAGACTGCAACAGGTGTTGGAGATGACCCAGCCCAACCCGCTGCTTTCCAGAACAGGCAACTGAGGCCCAGAGCAGGGAAGCAGGGGAGCTGTCTGAGGTCATAGAGGCAGTGACAGAGCCCAGATGTCTCAACCCTTCTAGATTAGCTTCCTTCCCTCACCACCCCCAGCCTGCTGGGCTCATTCTTCCGTCATGTCCCTTCCCTTCGAACGGAGACAGTCGCTGAGAAGAATCCAGTTATTTAAAACTAAGCCTATTGACCCAGAGCACCTGGCCGGGCCATGCCTAAAATAACCTGCTCAGTCAGACACGGATGGAAGGGGCTGCCGTCTGCTGGAAGGGGACAGGCCCCAAGTGGGCCCGGGGCTGTGGCACATCTGCTTGTGCCTGACATGCTGGAAGGTGAGAAAAGGATCCTCCTCTCTCCACTTACCTGAAGTATGTCCTGTAAACTGGGTGTCTCTTCTCTGCTGGTTACACCTGCCAGCCTAATTTAAAGGACCACAACACTGGGTGTAGAGCGTCATGTGTTACCTGAAGGAGGAGGTCAGTCACTGTCAGTGATGACAATCTGGCTGTCCCCTGAAAAAGGTGTGTATGTGGGAATGGGGTGGGAGGGGCTGGTGGGGAGGGGAGACTTGGTGACGCTCTCTAGCACAAGGAGGCTTTACAATGTCATGGTTAAGAGTGTGGCTCTAGGAGCACCCAGGTGGCTCAGCAGTTGAGCGTCTGCCTTTGGCTCAGGTTGTGACCCCAGAGTTTTGGGATGAGTCCCGCATTGGGCTTCCCACAGGGAGCTTGCTTCTCCCTCTGCCTGTGTCTCTGCCTTTCTCTCTTTCATGAATAAATAAGTAAAATCTTAAGAAAAAAAAAAAGGAGTATGGCTTTGGAGTCCGAGCTGAGTTCCCAGCCCAACTCTGCCATCTACTAGCTGTTTCACCCTTGGGGAAATTACCTGTGCCAAGCCATGGTGCCCTCACCTGGAAAGTGAGGACTGCTCCAGTATCTACCTCAGGTGGCTATTGTGAGCAGGAAGAAAGACAAGCTGATGGCCCACATGTCATAAGCACATATCACTGCTCAGGGGTGGGGGAGAGACTGGCTTGACTGGGGAGATGTGGGGATGACACCCTGTAGCCCATGCTGCGACATGGCTGGAGACCACAGAAACACAGAAGGAAGGTGCCTTCGGGGCGGGAAGGGTATGGGGAGACCGCCAGCAAGGGAAGGACCATTCTCTAGCTTTTGTCCCTCTTTTAACATTTAGGAAACTATCTTTGAAAATGACAGCCTGGCTCAAATGCGTTCAGAGATCCCCTCTCAGCTGGAGATGTATCCAGAACTAGCTTGTCAGAATCAGCAAGAATCCTAGTGAGGGAGACCCAAGAAAACAGCGTGAACCTCGAGGACAGAGAGTCAGCAGCTCGTTTCACCCACGCGCACCTTGAACGCTGTGGCTCTTCTCCCATAGCTGACATTTGGAGGAACTATTTTTTTTTATTTTGATGAAAGAGACGACCCCTTAAGGTCCCCAATCAAATGGAAGCCCTCACACCCACACACAAATATATGTACAGTGAAGTGAGAACAAACACAGTCGCCCAGGCAAACATTCACATGTACAGGTAAACATAAACACTTAACGGCGGGCACACCTGTGCTCAAATGCAATTTGAACATAGTCCAAAATTCTGCATTGGCACCAATGCATATGTCTTTAATTTTTTTTTTTTTACAAAAGCCTCAAATGCGTGGGACTCATCTACAGTAGGGTTACACCATCCTTTAAAAACAGTGATTAATTTTGATATTTTTGTTACATCAGGATGCTGGATGATAATGTGGCTGTTGTGAGTGTGTGTGTGTGTGTGTGTGCGTGTTTTATTAATGCCAGCTATATGAAGGCACTGGGAGGCAAACCCTCTCCAATTCAGGTTAATCATGGATATTTGAGGGGTATTATTTTGCCATGTTATATTAGGACTGGAGCCATCATGAGAAACAGCAGATGCTTTTTTATTTAAATTCAAACAACAGCTTATGTATTTTGGATACCTTTCTTCAAAAACAAAGGCATGTAATTATTTTAGCAATGCCTTCACATGTGTTCTGAAATTCTTTAACGACTTCTTTATAAATATGGTTTTCATAAAAGAAGTCAATGCTGAATCAGATCAGCGTTGAAAACTTAACATTTGGAGTTATATAGCTAATTCAGGATTGACCTTCTTAGTACTAATTCATTGACTGAAGGAGGGAAAACAAGTAAGGATTCCTCCTCCCTTTTTTTGGTAATTGATTTTAATGTTATAGAAAGAGTCCTTGGACACCCTTAGATTATGAATCAGAAATCCTGGGTTCTAATCTCTCTGTCACCTTAAACAGCTGTGTGATCTCAGACAAGTCACTTTACCTTTCTGGGTTTTAGTTTTCTCACCAAATGAGTTGAGCTAGAATGATGACTAAGGCCCCTTCCTAACACCAGAGATGAGGTGAACACAGATATGCGTGCATCCCAGTCCTATCCTATATGTGTGTGTGGGGGGGTGTGTATCCATACACATATGCAGGCAAGGAAACAGAGATCCAAATTTTCATACCCAGATACTCAGAAGCAAACACCAAAAAACTCACACAAAATAAACAGTTTTTGCTTCAAATGCATGCACATATTTTTAAAATATTTCCATCTTTTTGAGGTGGGATGAATCATTGCAATTCATAAATAATGATGCCTATATAAAAAGGTAGCACATGTCCTTAAATTACCCAGGCTTTCCTTAAGCCAAATTCTATTAGCTTATCTAGGGGGATGCCTAGGTATGTTGTACCACTCAGTCTCTCACCATTTGGGACTGTGACATCATGGTTCTAAGTTCACTGGAACAAAAGGTTCAAAGCCTGGATGTTTCCCCCCAATAGATGGTGGGGCACAGGGAGGTCTCTGGGGTCCCACTGCCCATATTCAGGTCACTGTCTATGCAGGGTTGGTCAGGGGCTACAGAAGCCCCCAGCAAGGCTAGAGTCTCCCCAAATAACCACAGCCTCCCTCCTGCTGTTCTCTCTCAGCTCACAACTCCCAGACTGGCTGAGAAGCTGACCCAGAAGGGTTCCCTGAAGTCTATTCTGTGGAGCCCAAAGCCCATGGTCACGTTTCTCTCTGGGGTGGGGGTGGAGTGGGGTGGAAGCAATCCAAACTAAGAGGAAAGTTCTGTGAGTGGGAGCTAACTATGCTGGCTCTCCATTATCTGCAGTTCTTCTGGCCTATGAGACACTAATGTGTCCATCAAATTGTATTTGAGCACCTTCCATCCTGGAAAGCGACCTCATGCTTCTCACTCCTTTCTGAAGGGTTCAATGTCCCTTCTCCACCTGCGTAAGCCTTCTCCCCACCAGGGCCTGTGGCTCTCATTTCTTCGCCCTGTACTGTGGCCATTCCTGAGCAGGTCTGACTTGTCTCCTCTTCAAGACCCAGGCTCTTAACTCTGGATTTGCACCTGCAGAGCCTTGAGCCCGGTGCCTCCTCACACTAGGGGCACTATGTCAATGTTGGCTTAATGCCTGGATTAGCTCACCCCTACAGAGTTACAAACACCTGATTACAACCTCATGGGTCATGCCTTCCAGAGGTCTGTCCTTCAACTGGAATCAAAGCCTTCAGCTTCCCAGTACTCATACTGGGGTTTCCAGCCTGGACACTAATGCCAGTCTCAGCAGATACCTGCTCGGCTGCCATCACCATTGACTTCACCGTTGCCTCATCAAGCCAGGTGTTTGGGATCCAAAGGCTTCCATTTGCTTTCATTTCTGATCCTCGCCAAAAAATAGATTGGCCCAGAACTGTTTTGCCCGATATACAGGGAGGTTTGTGATGCCTGAGAAGCAGATCTACCGGGAGGCTAACATAGCCCAAGCTCCAGTCCCATGGGGCCCCAGTCACGTGTTCACACTGTCAACTGTTGTAGGTAATTTGGTAGATAACTATAGTTCAAGTGTAATCAATTATGATCGTTTCTCTTCTCCACTCTGACTTTTGGGGGTCTGATGTGCTTTGGGGGGATCTGACTCAGGATCCCCCGCAGTGAGTGAGTGAGTGATAGGTCCCCCTGACTTGGGATCAGTGAGATACATTGCTGGGGCCTTCCCTGCACGAGTGAGTACTCCCACTGCCCACCACGCCAGCTCACGTAGCTTTGTCACATAGGAGGCTGTGTCACAATCTGACCACTGCCCGAGGTGCCTGCACTAGACATACATGTGTGCCTCCTGGAGAAGCAAAAAGGGACCAACATATTTGTGCAGAGCCAGAGGCTAGTCTATGTAAAATTGTGATAAGTAATTTTTTTTAAAGGCACTACAGAGGTGTGTCAGGCAATTAACACAAATATTTGTCCAGGTTTTGCGATACTTATGGTATTTGTGAGTTATTTTAAGATTTATAATTTTTTTGCAATTCCTTTTTATTCTCAAGAAAAAAATCACATTTGTGCCTGATTTTGTGTTCATAATCTTTTTAAAAAAGATTTTGTTTATTTGAGAAAAAGAGCGAGCACATGCACAAGCAGGGAGCAGAGGGAGAGGGAGAAGCAGACTCCCCACTGAGCAGGGAGTCCGAGGGGAGCTCGACCCCAGGACCCCGAGATCATGACCTGAGCTGAAGGCAGACGCCTAACCAACTGAGCCACCCAGGCGCCTCTGCGTTCCTAACCTCGTACTGTTTTCCTTAAAGTCCCACCAAGTGGTCTAAGGTTTCTGGTCCCATGAAACCTGAGCCCATCCCAGGAGCTCTCCTTGGGTTACCCCATGGTGGCTGAGCTGGGCCTAGACCCAGGTTTTCTGGATTCTGGCCTAGGCCTCTTCCCCCCACAATCCTTTGCCTCAGAGACACAAGACAGTAATTTGTGTGTTTCTACAATTCTATGCACACTCAAGGTACACAAAAATGCCACAGCTCCCCGAAGAGACTGTCCTTCATGGTGAAGGGGAAGTCAAGGCTGGGCCTGGGGCAATAACCTTGACTTGATGAAAGTCCTCTTCCTGGGAAATCTGGCCATTTCACGATGGCTCCGACCCATCAGTCCACAAAGCAGAAGATCCCAGGGGTGGAAGACAGCTTAGTGCTGCCTTAATCCCCTCTCCACCCTCTCTGTGGACAGCACCCCTCCTGTCACTGTGATGGGGGCATAAACACAGAAGACCGAGCTCCCCCTCCCAGCCTGAGCACCATGGAAGACACCAGTGAGCCCCTCCAGACACTCTGGACAGGGAAGTCCACTTGTTGGAGGTCAAAGTCACATAGCCAGGGCCACGCAGTGGTGGGTGAGAGGACGTTTGGCACAGCAAAGGCAAACAAGGACATTCTGTGGGGACAGCAGGCTCTCTCAGCCCGACAGCCATACACTCAGCAGAGGGTCAGCAGTGCCTCAGAGCTCAGCTCGCCCAGTGCCATCTCACACCCGGGGGCTCTCCTTACACTGCCAGACAGGTGCTAATGCAGTCAGTCCCTGCTTGAATGCTTCCAGGGACCAGGGGCTCCCTGCCCACCCAGAAGCCCATGCCAATTTTACTACCCGTGACCACGTACACACTCTTTTCTTTCCTGAACCCAATCTACCCTGGCCTGCTGGGGTTCACAGGATGTGCCCAATCTCTGCCCGATGACAGCTTTTCAAATATTTGAGAACAGCTACCACCGGCTCCCCCCTCCCAAGCCTTGCTTCCGCCAGGCTAAATATTCCAGTTCTGTCAGCCTCCTCTCTTCTGACATAATTTTCAGACCCTTCACTCTCGTGGGTTCCCTTTTTACACATACTCAACTTTGACGACAGCTCTCTTAAAAACAGAATGGACCCAACACTCCAGATGAAGTGTGAGCGGCCCGGAGGACAGAAACTGTCACCCCCTCAGTAGGTCTCTAAGCTATTCTTACTGTTGCCCAAGACTTCGTCGGCCTTTTTGGTTGACACGCCAAAGACCAGGCCTCCTTGCCATGAATTTCGGCTGAGCCAGTCTCCTCAGCTCCATGCCCCTGATGTGGAACATCTGGAAAGGTGAGCATGATTAGGCATACTTGTTGAACGTTGGGGGCTGAAATACCTCGTGAATCAAATGGCACCACTTGCACACTCGCTGGGTAAGACCATCCCTGCGCCCGAGGTCCTCACTCAGCCCCAGTGAGGGTTGCAGATCTCAGCTGGGAATGCAGGAACGAGGAGCCAGAGGTCCCAATTTCAGGCTACATGTCATTGAGAGCTTAGTATCTGCATCAAACTTGACTTTATTTTATGATTATTTCTTGTAGAGAGAGAAAGAGCAGTGGTGGGGGTGGGCAGAGGGAGAGGGAGAGAGAGAATTTGAAGCAGACCCCCCCCCCCTGCTGAGCACAGAACCCCATGTGGGGCTAGATCTCACGACCTGGAGATCACGACCTGAACCAAAATCAAGAGTTGGCACTTAACCGACTGAGACACCCAGGTGCCCCTAAACTTGACTTTCTTTTAAACAAACCATCTGAAAAGGCAAATAGATCTAACACCACATTCCCCAAGTGTGTCATGAGAAGGAAATGGGTTATAGGCAAAAACTAAATTATGGCCAAATAGGTTTGGAAAACACGAGTCAACCAAAGAAAAATAGGTGCCCAGAGCTCTGGAAACACTAACAGGCATGGCCAACCACCAAGTGGTGAATACAGGATGAGGTATTTGGAGATTGGTTTCCCATATCCCCTGGTCTAAAAATTCTGTCCTTTCACTGGCCACCACCCACATCTTGTCAGTCTATTTATTCCTTCAGCAAAGCTGTGCCCAGCCCCCACGTAGGTAGCTCCCAGTGTTCCTAGAAATTCCAACATGGAACTGCTGCCTTGGGGGAGCCCGAAGCCCAGTGGGGACCACCTGCAGAGGGCAACAGAGGGAGGTCCACGTGCTCAATCAAAAGGTCAGAGTGGGGGATGCCTGGGTGACTCAGTGCTGGAGCGTCTGCCTTTGGCCCAGGGCGCGATCCTGGGGTCCTGGGATCGAGTCCCACATCAAACTCCCCGCATGGAGCCTGCTTCTCCCCCTGCCTATGTCTCTGCCTCTCTCTCTGTCTCTCATGAATGAATAAATAAAATCTTAAAAAAAAAAAAAAAAGGTCAGAGCGGGAAGGGGCCTGGAGACCATCTACTAGGAGCAGCTTGTATCACAAAGGAGGAAATGGTGGCCAGATGGATGAAGAATATCCCTGGCCACATAGCCTGAGGGCTAGAATGGGGTTGACTCCTGGACTCCTGATTCTGGACTCCATCTACCATAGTGTTCATGGCCTCTGTCATGAGGATTGGGCTGGATGACTTTTAATGTCTTATCTAGGGTTGAGAAGTGATGAGTCTATAAGAAGAGCTCCAAAGGTCAAAGAAAGGTGTTGGCTGGAGAAAACCAAGGCAGGTTATGGGTGGGCTTGCACCCCACATGATGGGATGATGGGAAGACCCTGGACAGGCTAGCTGGAAGGAGAAGGACATAGCAGGCATTGGGAGGAGGGCCTCCCTGTGGGGTGAGAGCTTGGCTCTGTGGTGTGCGTTCACCCACCTGAGACACCCAGCACAAGGGAGCCAGGGCAGTGTCTTCCCAGACTCACTGGTTAGAATCTTGGAGCTGAACTCAATTGGTCAGTTGCTTGTCTGAGTCAGCTAAGCTAGCTTTTCCGTTTGGCAAATATAACCAGAGCCATGAACTCTGGATAATGATTATTATAATTGAACACTTGTGGCAGGTCTAGCACTATATGCTAAGTACTGTAGATGCATAATCTCAGTTAATCCTCAAAACAACCCTATAAAATCAGTATAACTATTGTTATCCCCATTTTACGGAAACGAAACTGAGCCACAGAGAAATTAAGTAACTTGTCCGACACACCCAAAGTCAGACGCCCAACCCTTGAGCTGGACAGTCTGGTTCCAGAGGCTTCATGCTATTTTACTGCCATTGGAGGTGGTTGGTAGTGTTTCTGCTGTCACATTTTTAAAAAGGTTTTAACATGGAAAATTTCATATCAAAAGTAGGGGGAATAGTATAATGAATTGCCACATACCCATCTTGTCGCTGCTACAATTGTTGACTCATGGCCAATCTTGTTTCATTTTTATTCCCACACTCCCCCCTCCACTTCCCATCACTGAGGATTTTTTTTTGAAGCAAATTGCATGCATTATATAATTTCATCCGTAGATCTTTTTAGTGTGCCTCTCCAAAAAATAAGGCTGAATCTTCATTTTCAATCACTACACTTCATACCTGAGAAGTAACTTAGGCCAGGTACCCGCCCCCCGCCCCAACACACACACATATATACACGCACTGGACTTCAGGCTAGCCACTGCCTACAACAGCTGAACTTGCACCCTCTGGGCACAGATGCAACCTGCTGAGTGGGCAGCCTGTCCCAAAGCCCTCACCTCACAGCCTGGCCAAATGGCCTCTCTGACCTCCTCAGGGTGTCTGGCTACAGCTGAAGCTGGCTACAGAAGCTGAAGCCCCTGCCCTCAGTCTAGCTTCTTTGGAGTTAGAAAACAATTACATGTGGTGGCCTTCTGCCCAGTGGGGTTGTTGCCACAAAAACAAGTCTTTCTCCACCAGCCTGGACCTGGCCTCCAACCCCCGCCATTCCCCTAATCCCAGTTCCTATTTCAAGATATTTTGAGGTGCCCAGGAGGGAATGATTCCCTACCCTGCCCAGTCTAAGAGCAAGAGGTATGGAGGAGATGTAGCTGAAACACCTGGATTCAGTCCACAGAGATTCACTGTGCCTCCCAAGAAGTGGGAGTATGATGTCTCACTTTCCGCATCTGTCAAATGGGAGCATAACACTTACCTGGCAGTGTGGCTGTGAATGTCCGAAGAGATGGGGAAGGGGACCCTGGCTGGCTCAGTGGGAAGAGTCTGCAGGGTCATGATCTCAAGGTCATGAGTTCGAGTCCCACATGGGTGTAGAGATTACTTAAATAAGTTTTTAAAAAACTTTTAAAAATTAAAAAAATAACGAGATGGGCAAGTTTTCTCTGTGGATTTGCTTGGCTAGGGTAGGATGCAGTGCCTGCTATAGCCAGCAGGTGTCACCCAAAGACCAGCACCTAACGGTAGGGGCGAGATGGGTGGGTGGCTGCTCCATTGAAAGGATTATCCCTATTAGAGCCAGTTGGACTTAAGGAGAGTGGAAGAAAGCCTAGCCTGTGGGAGTTCTCCTTGGAAATTCAGTCTGGGGGGCCCCCTGGGGCGACTCAGTCGCTGAAGCATCTGCCTTCTGCTCAGGTCCTGATCGCAGGGTTCCAGGATCGACTTTGCATCAGGCTCCCTGCTGAGCATGGAGTCTGCTTCTCCCTGGCTCCTGCTTGCCCTCGCTTCTCTCTGAAATAAATAAATAAAATATTAAAAAAGCAAAAGTAAAAGGCAAAGAAAAGTCAGTTTAGGTCTGGCTGTACCCAGAATTTAAAAAGTAGAACTGTGTCACCTTCGAAGCATGCTCAGAGGAAAGCCCCACAGTGAGCCAGGCATCAATAACCCCATTATACAGATGAGAAAATTGAGGCTTCATGGAGATAGCGACTTGCTAAAGGTGATACAGCCCCTAAATGGTAGATGCTGACCTCTGAGCACATCTCCCCTCAGTGGGGCTCAGATTCCACTGTTGAGCGAGGGCCTCCGAGGGCTCGCCGGCTAAAATTCACAACCGCACACACATGTGCATGCACACATGGGCATGGGGAGTTGGGGGGGCTGGGAGACAGAGAAGTCCCAGACTATAAACCAGGGATCTATATGATGTCCCGGGCCATTGATGAGCATGTAAACATAGCCTGGGACTAGCGACTGGCATCTGCGAAACACTGGACTAGAAGAATCCTTCATGGGTTTAGGTTCTGTGGTTTCACAAACAACTTCCATGTAAGCTTGTCGAAACACCTAACACCGTGCCTGGCACATCCTCGGATGTTTAAATGCTTAAATACTTTGCTGAATGAGTGACTGAAAAAGAATGCCATCACCCAACTCAGTGAAAGCCTGGGCTGACATTGCTGCATCCCTCAAACCCGCATTGCGTTCTCCTAGTACTCTATGGCTCGTTTATACGTGATCTCATTCAATCTCTTTAATGAGTTGAGTAGGGGGATCCCTGGGTGGCTCAGTGGTTTGGCGCCTGCCTTTGGCCCAGGACGTGATCCTGGAGTCCAGGGATCGAGTCCCGCGTCGGGCTCCCAGCATGGAGCCTGCTTCTCCCTCTGCCTGTATCTCTCTGCCTCTCTCTCTCTGTCTGTGTCTATCATGAATAAATAAATAAAATCTTTTAAAAAATGAGTATTATGAGGCTCATTTTACAGAGGAGGGAAGGGGGGATCAGAGACACTAAGGCACTTGTCCAGTGCTGCCCAGCTAGTCGGTGGCAGAGGCGAACCCAGGTCTGTTTGCCCCATGATCAGCACCCCTTCTACTTACTATTCCCACTTGATCGCGTTTTCATTGCACAGTTTGAGGGGAGGGAAAATATCAAATCTAGAAGACAGTGAGTCTTCCTAAACTGTCAGGCATCACCTCACATGTAAGGAGAGGTGACCCCAGGTCAAGAGTGGTCCTGCCTCATCTGCTGAAGGGGCTCATCGTGGAGCTCCAGGAGGGTGGATGGGTTCCACTTAGGGTGGCCCAGAACATGGGCTCTCCATTCCCTGGAGAGGGCGGTTTGGGAAGGATAGGAGTCTGCCTCCTCCCTCCTCTGTCTGGGCTCTGGGGTGTGCTCTCACTGCCTTCCCACTTTCCCACTGCTCACCCACAACCTCTGCACAGGAAGTCTGGTCACCTGCCTCCCCTCTAGTGTCACAGGAGGGGATAGAGTGCTGCAAGGTGCCTACTCCACCACACAGCTTGGGCTCTCCACCCTACTGGCCCTGCCTTCACCCCACATGGTACCTCACAGGCAGAGCTGGAGTCTGGGCTTGCTCCCTGCCCTGGCTGTTTCCATGCTGGCATCTAAGAGTTACTGGAAGGGCTGAACAAATGACCTTCTCCCATCCAGGTCCCGGCTCTTAGTTGAGGGGCCAGAGAGGGGTCTGCAGAGAGGCAGGGTGAAGACAGCCCATCCCCCAGGTCTCCAGAGGCTTGGGCCACACTCCTGTCCCTCCAAACCTCCCGGCCTGCTTGGCTCCCCCCAGTTCCAACACCACTAGCAACATAGGTGCTTACACACCCTCGCCTTCACACACACGCACAGGGGAAACCTGTAATCAAGATACTTTTTTCCACCAAATCCTCCTGGTCTTGGCCCCAGAACCATAGAGCACCCTCCGCTGGTCTCAAAGGAGCTGGGGGCCAACAGGGAGCCCACACCAAGCTGGCAGTGGTGTCCTGGGGCTGGGACCTTCCCAAAAACAGGCCAGGCCAGGTCTCCGTGGTGCTCAGGAGTGTCTGGGGCTGGGACCTCTGGTTGCACCAGCCTCTCCTTGGGACCTGGTGAGTCTGAGGGTGGGACTCGGGGGCCCCTGCCTCTTGGTCCTCCTGGACAGTGTCCTGAGAAGATCACACTGAAGAGCAAACATTAAAGCAGTTAAGGGAAGGGGCTGAGATGCCTGGAGGGCTCCAGGAAGATGCCGCAGCATTGAGTGTTAGCGCTGCGAGGGCCTTAGGGACAGTAGTCAATAGCCTCGGCTCGTTACAGACTGGTTGGGAGCAAGGAACCACCAAGAGTTAGAAATTGTCTCTCCACTGAGGAAACCGAGGCTCAGGAGGGACTTGCCCAGGGTCCCTAACAGTTCACAATTAGTGTAGCCAAGGATCAAAGCCTATGATCTTTACCACGATGCCAAGGAAGAAATGCTGGCCGTCCCCGAGAGAGGTGCCCAGTATGGCATCCTGAGCCATACTGTGCACGCACACCACCACTCCAGCCACCCGCCCAGATGGCTAAGCCCAGCGGCCCTCCTCGCCCCTTGGAAAGTGGGAGGGTGGTCAGCCGGTCATGTGTGCATTCAGCAAGCACTTACTGAGCACCTACTATGTGCCAGGGACAGGCTGGGCTCTGGGGGTTGGTGGGTGAACCATCAGACAGGGGCAGTAAGGCAGGCCTCTACTCCCCTTACAGAGGGATGATCCGAATCCAGAGAGATGGGGGGGGGGGTCCCCCAGCAGGTCTCTGGTGGTGCCGGGGAGGACAGGTCAGGAGGTCAGGAGTAGCTGAGGCCCAGCTGGGCCTATCCCACTCACACCCGGGGCAGGCATGTAAGGGCTGCAGCCATTCCCTGATAATGTTATTAACGGTGTTGGGAGCATATGGTCCATGGACGTGAGACCTGAAATATTATTTACTTCAGAGCAGAGGACACTCCACTCCCATGCAGGCTGCATTTGGCACGACTCTGTTGCTGATGGATAGGCCTTTCAGGAGACAAAGACCACGAGAGAATTCAACATGCTCCTGGCTCGGGGCCAAGCCAGCCTCATCTCCTAGGCTTTGTGGAGTGTGGCTTTTTGTCTGCCTTCACCACTTGCAGGGTACCTCTGCTCTCACCACCGGGAGGAAGCAAGTGTGTATACGCACACACAAGTACACACACGCAGCTGTCTCTGAGCACGGCTCTCCTGGGGGCAGGAAGCAACAAGGGAACTGCTAAAGCCCCCCCATTAGCCCTTTCCTTTGGCCCTTTGGCTTCTGAAGCCGAGACCTGGGGTGTTGTCTTGTGTTTGCCTTTCGTGAACCCAAGCCCAGAGACAGTCTAGGGCCCTCTCAAGGTCACACAGCAGGCTGAGGGCAAAGCCACCAGAAAGGCCAGTTCTCCACCTCTCAGGCACCGGCTATGCTGAACTGCTGGGGCCACAAAAGACTGCCTCAGCTCGGAGCTTCCACCCCACGTTGCCTTCCCCTGCCACCGTCACCTGGGGAACTCCTCCTGATGACACCAGAGAAGCCCTTTGGGGAAGTGACGGAGAATTTCTTGAAAAGGGAACCAAGTTTAGAGCTCTACAGATATCTATACAGACGCAGACCTGGGGGCCTCTGGGTTTGGGGGAGCAGGACTCGGGGAAGTCACCCAGGGTGGGAACAGGCAGGCCAATACGCTGGAAAAATAAGCTGCCAGGAAAACCTGGGTGGCTCAGTCACTTAAGAGTCTTCCTGTGGCTCAGGGTGTGACACCGGGGTCCGGGGGTCGAGTCCCGCATCGGGCTTCCCAGAGGGAGCCTGCTTCTCCCTCTGCCTATGTCTCTGCCTCTCTCTGTGTGTCTCTCATGAATAAATAATTAAAATATTTTAAAAAATAAATAGATTAACAAAAAATAAGCTGCCAAAGCGAGCCTGGGGGCTGCCAACACCCACCCCAGGCAGCTCCTTCCAATCACAAAGCCCATCCACACCTGGAGGGACAACCCCTCACTTGGGTCTCCCTCACCTCTCCCCAACCCCTCTAGTGTCCGGGCTGAAGTCCTGGGCACCGAGGTCCCAAGTTCTAAGTAGGACGTCTTCCCAAGCCCTCAGTGGCTCAACCATCAAACTGTCAAGTGTCCCCAGTCCGGGAGGGGGGCACAGAGCCTCAGCCAGGACTGTCTTCCATGGCTGGGTCACTTGGATGCCCCCTCTGGCTCTCACAGGCCAGCTTAGGGCTCAGAACCGCCCTCCCGAGGGCCTGGATGGAGGCCCCTGTGGTCCTGGCCCCAGGTCCCTGCCTGTTCCATCTTCCCAGCTGCGGACTCACCTCCACCACCAGACAAGGCCTGGCGGCTGTGGCATTTGCCTTGATCTCCCCCTGGCTAGGAGCGTGTCCAGCAGAGGATGGAGAAGGGGCACACCGCTGCCGCCCCAGAAGCCTCAGCTGAATTGCAGTTCAGGGCTGAGCTGCCTGGAGCCGCAGATCAACAGGGAGGCCTTTCGTCCCTCCAGTGGCAGCCAGCCGGAGCAAGGAGGAGCCCTTAAGGGGAGCACCTGGGGCGGGGGGTGGGGGGGAGACTCAACTCCCCTTTGCTCTGGGCCCTCTTCTGCTAGGCCCTCCGGCCCCCATTCCATCCCTGTCTGCCCAGACACCCCACTCCCTCCGACAGAGGTGGGACCAGAGTAGAAGCTCTGGGCAGGTTCTTTGGGGCACCCCCTCCTTGCTCAGCCCGGGAGAGTTCGGGATTGCTGGGGATGAGGGGGAGTATCCCGAGGTCCAAAAGTTTAGAAAATCAGAGGCCTGTGTCAGAGGTACCCTCACTCTGGAAGGGAGGTCATCTCAGCACCTGTAGGATTAGGGACCATCTGGTCCAGGCCCTCCGTCCCTCTGATGGGGAAAACCAAGTGCAGGGAGGAGGGCTTCCCCCACCCCACCCAGGCCACTGAGCCAGAGGATCCAAGAGGGAATCTCCTGCTCCCCCGCCCCGGATCTTTCTCAGCCCCCACTCCACACGTACGGGAGCTCCCCAAGCCCGAGTGCACAGAGGCTGGGTGAGGTCGGGCAGCTGAGGACAGGGGCACCACTGACTGATGGGGCCACTAGCTAGCACTGCCCCACCCCGACCTTGAGCCCAGCTCTGCTTGTGTGTGGAGGCTGTGAGGGAAGGCCAGGGCAGGGCAGGCTCAGGAGAAGACCCCATGACCCTAGGATTATAATCCAAGGCCAGCGCGTACCTTTTACGCTCTGAAAGCCAGAGCAGGGTTTCCTGAGGGTGCCGGGGTGAGGCCACCACTGGGCAGGTGGTGCTGCCTGGCCCTCTCCCCAGACTGTGAGGCCGGTCAAGTCTGATTGGGCCCTCTGAGTCTCCACCTCATATCTGTTCCCCCTGCCTCCCATCGCCCACCCCACCCCCTAGCTGTGCCCACCTAGGAGGCCAATAACTTGCAACTTTGCCTCCAGAACGAATTCTCCTGGGGGGTGGGGGGTCAAGCATGACCGGCATCGCCTCCATGAAGCCAGAGTCTCTGTGGCCCGATCTCTGTTGGGCGGTGCCACTCAGACCACCAACCAAACTCTTCCACCTGCCGCCTCCACCTCTCTCAGGTCCTGCTCATGACGTTGATTAGCTCAGACTATGGGGTTAGAGGCTTTGTGGTTACCCCGAGCACTGGGGGAGATGTGCAGACCGCACATGATCACTGCCTTCCCCAAGGAGAGGGCCCGTGACCCACAGCCAAGAACAACCCCGGATAGGGCACCTGTTACACCTGAGGGATGTGCAAACAGACTGAGAAGAGCTCTCGCAGCTTTCCCAGGAAGCCTGGAAGACCATCCAGGGAGCCCAACTGTCAGCAAAGGGCCCCAGGCCTTGGAAAGGACCAAATTTGAAGGAGCTTTTAGACTAAGACACATGCTCTCTCTGGTGGTGATAATGGGAATTGCATGGCCTCCGACCAGGGGGTTTTGTCGCTGTTGGTGATGGAGAGTAATTCATTCAACCACTACCAGGCTTGGTTGCTCTTTATGACCCAATTTGTGTCTGAATCGTGAAAAATCCCAGAGTGAGGTGAACGTACAGTAGCTCCCAGTCCCTGTGACCTTTGTGGAGAGGGAAGGAAAAGTATTCATAAAGACCCTGGGCCAGGAACGGGTCACAGACCTCAGAATGTCACTTAGATCCGTGGTTCTCAGCCCCAGCTACCCTCCAGGGCTACCTGGGAGCTTAAGCATCAGCATTCAGGGGCCCCACCCCAAGATTCATATTCGATAAGTCTGCAGGGAATGCTGGGTGTCTGGTGGTTGGGTTCTCTGGGGTACACCACCTGAGACCCAACACAGCCTCACATTTCACAAGGACGGAGGATTTGCACCAGGGCTGGGAGAGCTGAGTGATGCACCTGGGACCATTTCCCCTGTGGAGCAGTTAGAGTTCCCTTCCATTTTTGGTACCCTCCGAGGTCTGTGATAGAACATTCTAGAAGTGTAAGCCCTCTGCACTGCTCTTATTTCTTCCCAGGTGGGCCACAGACCTAGAACACCCCCTCCTCTACTTTGTCTTGCTGCTTCATCCAAGAAGCTTCAGGACCCAGCCTCCTTCAGGAAAGTGCCCCTGGCCAGACCCACCCCATGCCTGTACCTATCTCTCTCCCTCCATCGTGGGCAGGTCAAGTACGTGCTCCATCTTGTGTCTGGAAATACTGAATTCCATCTAGGGGTGCAGCCTGTCACATTTTATTTGTCCTAGGGGAGCCCACATTTGGAGCAGGGTGTCACAAAGACCTTGGCCCCAAGTTGCAGGCAGCCAGACCCTCTCTTTTGTCCCTCTGCTTTCCTAGCCCATGGGGGCCCGTGGGGGGTCTGCTCCACCACCCCCAGGTGTCAGGAGAAGAATGCTGGAATGGGAGCCAGAGACCTGGTTTCTAGCCCTGGCCCTGATACAGGGCTGGCTGTGTCACCTGGACACATCACTGCCCTTCCCAGGGCCTCAGTCTCTCTTTCTGAAAAGTGCAGCTTGTCTATTTTGCTCCCTAAGGACCTTGCGTGTCGAAACCTTCTGTGACGCTGTGACGGCTGGTGGTCTTCAGGACCTGGGAGTGGTACAATGAGGCAAGGAAACTAATTTGAAATGGAACGGTGGCCTACTCTGCCTCTGGCCCCAAACATGCCCTGCTCATTTTAAATGTTTTAACTTTTTAAAAAAAAATTTTTATTTTAAGTAGGCTCCACGCCCAACGTAGGGCTTGAACTCACAACCACTCCCCACCCCCACCCCAGTTCATTTTAAACTCCACTAATGTGCTGCTGTGTGGGTTCCCCTGCCAAGTTCTCCTCTCCCTCCCCGGCATGCCTACAGACCCGGATGACGAAAATGGACACTAGGTGGTGCCATGATCCAGCCACCCCATCCCTTCCACAGGAAGAGCAGGAGAGGGAAGATAGGCTCCTTCGGGTGCAGAAAATGCCAGAGGGGAGCACGCTGCCCTGCAAGGGGGCCACAGGCTTTAGGAAGTCGGGGGCTGCTAGGAGAGGCAGCCTGATACCCTCGTGGCTCAAGTTGTGCTTGGGTGGGTGCCTGCCAGCGTGGACAGGGCTAGAAGAGAGGGTGCCAAGGTCACACTTTCACCATCCACACCTTGGCCCCGGGATCAACCAAGGCAGCACCCAGACAGGTGGCTGAGAACAGGCCCAGTGGGAGTCCCCAAGGCCCAAGAGTAGAAAGGGAGTGGCCTGAGCTTAGCACCAGGGTCAGGAGGTGGGTAGGGGGACAGTGTATGCCGAGGCGCTTGCGCCAGGCCCCCCAGACTCATCCTGGCGCGCTGGTGCTCATGGAAGGTAGCAGAGCACACACTGTGGTCACAAGCAGCTACGACTTTGGCAGCTCAGGGCACGTCTGCAGAAGCTCCCAGCAGAGAGCTCCAGGAGCAGCACCCAGGGCCTGAGCAGATACCCAAGGAGCACCCAATTGTCATGAACGCTTCACCTCCGCCTGGCATTCAGAAGGCAGGCTGAGTCCTCTGCCCACGGGGCTCCTGGCAATTCAGGGATCAAGGAGAGGCCTGTGACTGTCATACTGAACTTCCTGCCACATGGGCACCTGAGCGAGTCACTGAAAACCAAGAGACTGGGCTGTATTGTTCTCCAGCTCGGAAGGGAAGGGGAGTGGGTCACCGCAGGTACAGGAGCCAAGGAGGGAGGGAGGCAGCCGGGGAAGGAGCCTCTCTGAGGCTGGCTTTATTATTAACGTGAGGCGGCCTGGGTGGGAGGAGGCCGAGCATACCCAGAGGTCACGTGGAGCCTGGCTCTTCCTTCAGCCCCAGGGCCTGGCCATGCTGGTGACAAAGGTCACCAGCTCAGGGAAGGCTTCCCAAAAGGCCCCCCTGCCCTGGGAGCACCGCTGACTCTGAAAAGACAAAGACAGGATCTGGGCTGCAGGGATTTTTGTTTTATCCCTTCCTCATCTCACCTTCCTCTTTGCCCCATCCCTGGGCCACCCACGCCACCCCAGGCGCTTGGCCATCTTTTGGAAACCCAGGGTGGGTTGCAGACCACCTGACATTCTTCCCAGCTTTCCTTCTTTCTGCACGGCCATCGCTGGCTCCCCCCTCACCTGTCACTCCCCAGCTTACCTGTCATTACAGATCATCCTCATTGACTTGCCTGGGGCGAGGAGGGAAAGACAGGTAAGGAGGTCAGAGGGGGAGGTGGCGAGTCTGGGGCCCCTGAGGTCTGGGACCCCTCCTCACAGGCTTGGGAGACCTGGCCCCCCTTTCCCGCCCACTCCTGGCCTGGTGTCCCCACCTCACTCCAGGACCCTCAGCCGGCACTCACCGGTGCTTCTTTTTGCCTCCACAGCGGAGTCTTTTACCTTGAAGAGAGAAAAGAGAAGAGTTCCCATCCACTCTTGCTTCCAAGGTGAGCCTCTCTGCCCTGAAGGATGAAGCACTGTAGCTTCTAGTCTCTGCTCCCCCCCCCCGCCCCCGGCCCCAGACCCACACTGACTCTTTCGGTCTGCATATAGGGCTGGGCCATAAGCATTCAGTCAGCTGGTCTGTCAGTCAATCAACAAACATCTACTGAAGTGGCTCCTTGGTAGACTGTGAGTACATCGAGCAGTGACCGAGCCTGGGCCAGGGCGGTGCCCCCAGCATGGGGCTGAGGACAGAGTAGCTGCTCAGTACGCTCTCGGAGGAGGACATCTGGAAGTCCAGAGCCAAGATCTCTGCTCAGGCCTGTGGCACCTGTGTGCAGGCCCACAAGACACTTCCGAGAGCTGGCGAGAGCAGCCGCGTCTGCAGACGGAGGCCCTCAGATGGAATGGCACTAATCGTGGATGTGCTAGGATCCCAGGCCCCAGAGGAGGTCATGTTTCTGTTTATTTTTCTTCTGGCTGCACCAGACCAAGTCCACAAGCATTTACTAAGCCCCTGCTGTGTGCCTGCTGGGGCTGGGAGATACACAAGGACCTCTCTCTCCTCTAGAACACTCTGTGCCTATGTCTGGGTGCTTCCTTGGCTGCCATGTCTTTGGACGCTAGCCCTAATTTTATGAGATAAGTAGGATCATCCCTATTTAACAGATGAGCGAACTGAGGCCCAGGGAGTCGGGGGGCCACACACGGTAAACTAGCAGTGGAATCCAATGCCCTGGCTCCCAGGCACGCTTGCTTGGTCAGCTGCACTCGGCTCTGCTTCGGATTGGCTGTGGAACCACAGGGGCAAGCTGGTGCACCTGTCACCAGGTGGGTGGTGGGTAGATTTTCCTCCGACAAGTGTGACCGTAGTGGCCATGCCTCCGTGTTGCTGAGAGGATTAACTGGATTGAGACGCAGCTCATGCCAGGAAGGGAGAGTGCCCAGATCCGGCCAAGGGAGGTGTCCGGTGGAGTCGGTTCCCTCTCCTGCAGTGAACCCCAGATGGCTGGAGTGTCCCAGGCTGGACGCAGCCGGCTCTCCCCTCCCAGTGCCACCAGAGGGCGCACGGGAGAAAAGGGGATTCCCTCTGCGTGGTCCAGGGACCCAGTAGGGAGGCGTCCCAAGGTGCAGGGGTCTATGGGGTGGCCCTCAGTTCCCGCACCCTGCGTCACCCTGCATGGGGGAGTGGGGGAAGCGGAGAGACTCACTTCCCTTCTGGCATCTAGGAAGTGGGGTGAGAGGACTTCCCCCCACCCCCACCTGGGGCACCAGTACTCATGCGGCCCCCCTGTGGCAGCCCTTTCCAATATGAGGCCAGCCCCACTTACTGAGGATGATAATGAGCCCCACGACGAAGGCCAGGGCAGCAAAGATGAGGCCCCCGTTGCGGACAGTCTCGTAGTCTGAGAAGGAGGGGGCAAGGAGGTGGGTGGCTCGTCCCAGGCACCCCTCCCCACAGCCCACCCCAGCAGCAGCCCCAGGCTACCAGAGAAAGATAACCAGGAGAGGGGGGCAGCTGGGGGACTGTGGGCGGTGGCAGGCTCAGGAAGGGGGGGAGGGGGCCCCACCAGGCTTACCATAGTAGAATGGGTCCACGTCCTCCTTCGGGCTGCCACCTGAGGGGAGAGCCAGAGGCAGGCTGAGCCAGCCACAGAAACAGTGGAACTCCCATCCTTCCCATCCCAGGGGCCCAAGGGTCCAGGTGGGCAAGAGGTGGGCCTGCTAAGGCCACTGCAGGTGCGAGCACCCGTCCTAGGCCGCTTTGGATACAGTGAACCCGGGACCACACACCGAGCATCCGAAGCAGGGTGCTGTGCTGCCTGCGGGGCCTCTGGCAACCCTGGGTGGGTTGGTTCTTTCCCCTCCTTGCTTCCTGCAGTGGAAGGAAGGTCGACAGAGACCTCTCCCGTCGGACTCACCCGTAGCCTCTCTCTCCCTGTAGACTAATCAACTGCAAGATGCATCTCAAATATTTGTGGAATGAATGGACAGAGAGGCCCTTCGCTTCCACGGAACAGAAGAAGGAGAAACTGAACCTGCTTAAAGTCCCCCACGGAAGCTGGGGGCGGAACTGGGTCTTGGACTCGGGTTTCTAGATTCTTCTTTCTTATGTTTCCATCCTCAAAGGGAAGCAAATTCTTTTAAGAAACAATGTATAGTGCTTACCACATGCCAGGCGAAAGCTAGGCAAACATCAGCTCCTTTAACCATTGCAACCTCTCCCCATGAAGCATGAATATGACCCCAATACAATCCCTAGAAGCTGGAGGCACAGGGGGGTTAAGCGATGCTCCCACAGTTCCACAGCATGAAGTGGAAAGCTGGGATT
Organism: Vulpes lagopus; assembly: GCF_018345385.1. Lineage (NCBI taxonomy): Eukaryota > Metazoa > Chordata > Mammalia > Carnivora > Canidae > Vulpes > Vulpes lagopus. Next base: position 42,069,958 of record NC_054833.1, on the reverse strand, counting down.
TGAACCCAGGCAATAGATTGCTAAGAGTGCAGGAGCCTAACCCCCTTGCTACGTCACCTCTCAGATGGTCAGAAGGCACGAGGCATTTCCAGGCCAAGTGTGGTCCAGTCCCCGTGCCTTCTGGGGTCTCACCCACCCGAGAAGGTGCTGCTCAGCACCAGGTGTCACAACTCTGCCCTCCAGCCCTACAAACTGAGCATGCTTGCTTCGGGGCAGCCCAAGGGCGCCGGCCAGAGCTCTGCTGCCCTGTCGGAGGATGGCCCCTCTTTCCTGCCCTGCTCGAGCCCAGTCTTGGCCCTGTACGGAACCGTGCCCCGGGTAGTGGGTGACCTTGGGGCCTGGGGAGCCCAGTTGTCCCAGGGCAGCCCCTCTGGCCAGGAGGGGCCAGTGCCTGGTCCTATGGGGAGGTGGCTATGGGAGCCCAGGAGCCTGTCCCCATGCAGGAGCCCATCAGCGTTGTTTCCAAGATTCAGTTCAGGTCACATGGGGGAGTTGGCACCAGAACCATGACTAGGCTGGTGGCTCCCCTCATACCAGGAAACCGCCTCCTCCCTCATCCTTTGTCTCGAGCCATTCGATGAGCTCCCCCCAACCAAACCCTCATGTTTTTTAGATCTGGCTCTAAGCCCACCAGAGTCAACAGATGGCCCTGTTGGCTTCCAGACCCAAGTGACCCCCATCATGCGATCCCTCTGGGGGCATCCCACACTTGGGAGCTCTGGCCCCAAAGCCAGCCTGAGCCCCTCCAGCTCCTGCTCTGAGCTTAGACAGTCCAGAAAGATACCCTGACCTGGGATAGGTGCATGCCAGAAGGTCAGGATGGGAGCTGGTCCCCACCCCCACGCCCCAGCTCTCACCTGGCCCCCAGGTTCTGTCTGTCGAGCTATACTCCTTTGGAGTTAAAGCCAGATCCCCTTTTCAAAGCAATTTTTTGAAAATCCTCTTAGGAGGCTGGCAAGGATGGGGGAGGGGTGCTGGGACTCTGGAAGGCAGGGATGCTAGGTGGCCCCACTCATCCCTCCAAAGGTGGGCCAGGGAGAGGCCACCGCCTGCCTCACACACGTACACACACTCACCGTTGTCCATCGACACCCCTGCCATCCCCCAGCAGACTGGGCTGGTCCCCGCTGCCCTCTCCTGCCTGTGCTCTGGGGAGAGTGGCTGGCCGTGAGGTGGCCGGGGATGAGGTGGGGGCATTAAACATTAACAGTGCCAGGTAATATTTACCCGAGTCACAAGAGAAGCCCTCGTGTGAGCGCAGGGGCTCCCTCCGAGGCCACAGGAGGTGTGCGGGCAGGCAGGGGCAGGGAGGAGCTGGCTGAGCTTCCAAACCCTCCCGAAGGAAATTTCCAGAGAAGGGTAGGGGACGGGTAGGCCACAGGGCTCTTCCACCTGCCAGAGAAGCCCTGGCGGGGGCTGCAGCACAATAGGGGGAGGAGCACTTCCAAAATCCACTCGGGTGGACTAGAGCTCAAGGGACCGTGTGGGGGGGGCCCCCAGGGGCCCCCACCCCCAGCGGTGGCCCACCTCCCTGACCACTGTGGAGACCACTGCTTCGGGTGCCTGGTCTTACCTGGCACCCAGGGCTCCCCTGAGGCCACCGCTGGGTGCCTCCCCATGGCCCACCGTGCACAGTCACGTCTCAGGCCTCTGCTGCCCGGTGCCTGCTGCTTCCTTCATGCATCGGGGCTGCATCCAGCAGCTCACACCTCAGGCAGGAAGGCTCCAGCCATCCCTAACTAATCTCTCTCCCTGCGGCCTCTGGCTGTTTCCTTCTACAATCTAGCTTTCCTGGGCCCCAGTTGCACCGTGGGCTCCTTCAGGAAGGGATCAGGCCCCAGCATGAGGACAATGTCTTCTTTTCTAACTCACAAAACACTTTCCCGTTGTCTCTTTGTGCCATGTGTTATTCCCCTTTTTCCAGATGATGCATCCGAGGCATAGAGAGGGTAGGGTCCTGGCCCAAGGTCACACAGCTGGTGAGGGGCCAAGGTGGAAGACAACAGGCAGGACTTAGGGTATAGAAGTCAGGTGCTTTCCCCCACCTCCGAGTCTGCCTCCCTGCTCTGTGGCGGCCTCTTTTGCCTTGGGGATCCCCGGGCTGGGTACTCCAGGTGCTTATAACCTTGAGCTGGGTTCCAGTCCATTGAACTGGCTTCCAGAAGAGGTTAATGCTCAGTGGTAGCCAAGGGGTCCAAGCCAGCAGTCAGCAGCCAAGGATGGGCTGCTCCTTCCAAAGGGAACTAATCCATCCGTTAACCCTCCTTGAGCGGCGGCAGGGGATCCAAGTGTGAGTTCATCCCCTGGCTTCTCTGACTTGCTAAGTAAATGGCCTCTGTGGGCTTACTGAACTTCTCTGTGCCTCAGTCTTCTGGTCTGTAAAATGGGACCACTCCTGACCTCAGGGAATTGTTGTGAGGAGAAGGGAGATAATGCAGGTAAAGAGCAGGGCACGGAGCCTGGTACACAGCAAGTGTCACTACTGTTACTGTCATATTTGGGTCGACTGGAAAATAAAGGGCATTAACCTTCTGTTGAACATTAGCTGTTGGGCACAGGAAAGCCAACTGCCCTACAGCAAAAATTAGCCTGGGGGTGAGATGGAGACAGAAGGTCATGGCCATGACCCTGCACACCAGGGGCCAACACCCATTCCACTCTCCTCTGCTTTCAGAGCCAAGCGATGAATATTCATGAGAATATGACAACACAGCTAATGCTTAGTAGGGACTGACCATGTCAGGCTCTTTTTTTTTTTTTTTTAATTTATTTATCTATTTTGAGAGAGAGAGAGAGAGAAAGCACATATGAGCAAGGGGCAGAGGGAGAAGGAGAGAGAATCCCAAGCAGACTCCCCATGAGCACAGAGACCATGCAGGGCTTGATCCCACAACCCTGAGATCATGACCTGAGCCAAAAAAAAAAAAACAAAAGTCAGACACTCAACTGTCTGAGCCACCCAGGCACCCTGTGTCAGGCACTTTATATGCACTGTCCCCACTGATTCCATGCTTGCTCCATTTTACAGATGGAGAAGCTGAGGCTGAGCATTCTCTCCCTGCAACGACCGCTGGAGGGGACCAGAGCAGTGGCATCAGCCCCACTGGGCAGACCAAGAAGATCAAGGGATTTGCCCACAACATCCCATTAGTGACAAAACCAGGGCTAGAAAGCCAGACCCCTGAAGCTGTGCTCCCAAAGCTACGGTAGCTCTCCACACAGGACACAGTGCCCCTTACTACACATTCTCGCAGTATCTTAGTGCCTTTTGTCCATTTTTGTAAGCTACTGAGGATTCTATGCAATAATGGATATAAAAATAGGTGGAAAGTTTAGGTAGACGGAGGGAGAGGTGGTGGCAGACAAAAGGGACAATAGGAAAAACAAGTTGTTAATCTGCATTTTTAATGCCATGTGCCAGGCCCTGTTCTGAGCACCTAACAAAAATTAAGCCGTGTGATCATCACAACGGTAAGGAAGAGGTAAGGAAGCCGTCGTCAGCATCCTCATCTCATAGAAGAGGACCCCGAGGCCCAGAGAGACAACTTGCCAACAGTCAGGCAGCTAGGGAGGGGGGGAAATAAGACCTGAACCCGGCAGCCTGGCTTTAGAATTCCCGCCAATGGACAGGTGGATAGATAGGACAAGCTGTCTTCCCGGCTCCTGCAGCTCAGAGATGCTCAGAGCAGGGATCACATGTCCAGGGCTCCACCTTGAGATGCCTTTGTTGAGAAAACCTGCCTGTCCTCGCTTCTGCTTTTCCTGCACCTCTGGGGAGCAGGTGGGTGCACCCGAAAGTGAGGAGGTGGACACCCGTGTCCGAGTCTGAGCAGGGGCGGGAGGCCTGGGGTTCGGGGAACTTACCCAGGTACCACCTGTCCATGGCAGGAGCCGCCAGCCGCGTCCTGGGTGGAAGAGAGCAGTGAGGCACCGGTTGCCAAGGGCCTGGCTGCAAAGTGCGGCACTCCCTCCCCCACGCCTCAGTGGGGCCCTTGGGCAGGAAGAGACAGGCAGGGAGGAGGGGCTGGCAGGGGCCCTCACCTGGTGCCTTCCCGCCAGCCCAGTGGGGATGGGCTGGGGCCAGGGATCCACGTGAGAGACTCTGACTTCCACCCGAGGAAGGGGGAACCTGGGAGCCACAGCAAAGCAAGCCACAGCTGGTCCCCTCCAGGAAGCCTGGGGTGCCTGCAAAGGTCACATGAGGGGTGATGGGGGGAGACCCCAAGAGCTATCTGTGGTCCTCCTAAGCTCCTACTCAGCTGCACCTCCACCCTCCAGCCAGATAGGGCCTTTGCCCTGACATATCCTGCCCCCAGATCTCATTCTGCAGCTGAGGGTCCCCCGAAATGGGCAGAATGGCAGCAGCCCCTCGGCAGCCACCCTGGGTGGGGCAGGGGTGCTTTCCAGGGCCCAGCTGGGGAGACTGAGGCAGCAGCTGCAGGTAGTAGGGTAGAGATGGGGAGCAGCTGGGGCCAGGAGGGGAAGCTGGTGTGAGCAGCTCCGTGGTGGCCAAACCATCCTCAGCTGGGGCCCCTCCCATCCCCCCGGGGATTTCCACGGGCTCTGCTGTCAGCCCCACCGCCGCACACAAGAGGCCCGGCTGGAGCCGGTAGCAGCCTAACAAGGCCTCCGAGGGCCGCCGGTTGGTGCCAGAGGGGATGGGCCGGAAGACAGCACCTCTTGTTCTGGAGGAGCAGAGGGCCCGTCCCCAGGGGAACCCGGAGCCCACAGGGGGCTGCACGGAGGGCCTCCTGCCTTGGCTCAACCAAGTCTATTCCCCGGCCTCTGCGGCCTCCAATGGCCTGGAGCAAGGTCGCCACAAGCAGTCTGGGTGCCGCTCAGTCCCTCGGTTACTTGTGGGCCACCCTGCCTGTCCACCCCAGAGCGGCCCCTGGAAAGCAGGGCTTGGGAGATGCTGGTTCTGTCCCCAGTCTCTGACCTCCGGCTCCAGTCAGACAACAAGCTGCCTCCCCATCGTCCCTCCTGAGCAGTGTCTCCTGCCCAGAGGGGATGACTAATGACACCCCCGGAGAGCCACCTCCAGGCTGGAAGATGCTCTGGAAGCGATGGGCTGGCCTGGAGGAGAGTGATCTGGGGGTGCTGAGGTCTGTCCTGAGGGCCCTGCCGGGGGGCCGAGCTGCTCACACCACCCGCCTTGGCTCCTGTTCCCAGGTGGAACCTGCACACCTGGGCAGCTCAGGGCTGCGGAGCTGAGATCCTCCAAGCTGGGCACTTGGAGAGATTCAGAAATCTCGGGGCTAGATGGCACTGCGGAAGCTACCTGGTCCAAACATAGCAGTGGTTCGGAAACGTGAAGATCTCAGCCGGAAGCCCCTTCCCACCCTCCCGCAAACACACACCTACACACATTCTGTGTTCCCTACCGGGCCCTCATGCTGTGAAGGAAGGCATCTCGACCCCAGGTGGAGAGCCTGTGCCACAGACTGGCTAACTGGAAAGGGCATCCAAAGTCATCCCACCCATCGCCATCACCTACAAAGGGTTCTCTCTCCTCCTGCTCCAACCCTCTGAGGGCTCAGATTATAAACCAAAGTCCTTTCTGTGTCCTATACAGCACTTCTTAATCTGGCCCCAATGACATCTTTGACCTTGTCTCCAACTTGCCTGCCCCTTCTCTCTGCTCCCGCAGTGCTGGTCTCCTTATGGCCTTCTCACCCTCTAGGCATGCTCCTGCCTCAGGACCTTTGCACTGGCCCTTCCGTCTTCCTGAACACTCTATCTCTGGAGAACTTCCTGGCTAACCTTGCTCATGTCTCTCTTCGTTGATTGACTCAGAAGAGACCCTTCCTGGCGCCCCAATCTAAAATGTTCACACCCACTCTCTGCAATATCTCAAATCCCTACTTTAGTTGTTTGTTTTCTTTTCTTCAGGAAAGCAAGGATTTTTGTTTGTTGTGCTCATTCGTAGATTCCTGGGCACAGGGTGGACCGCTAGTTTTGTTAAACCATTGAATACATCCTGGATGTGAAATCCTCTCTCCTGTGACACAGGCCCCAGAACTTGCCTAAACAGCCTCTTCCCCTGAAATCCCCTGCCTTGTAATAGGTAACAGGAACTAGTTTACTCCCACAGAGGGACGAGGGTGGTCAGCAACCCCATGCCTTGCCAACAGCACCCCCCTCAGAGTCCTCCTCGGCGAGTTCTCACCCCAACCCTCTACTTCCCCCCAGTGCTTCACCCAAAGACCTGCAGCCATTTTTATGAAAGTATTTGTTTCTCCTTTCAGGGGGAACCTGGAGCGAAGAGCCAAGCAGGTCTACTCTCTCTTGCTCACACCCAAGTCCTCCCTCAGACGTCTTGTCCTCCTCCAGCTGAGGTCATCGGCCTGGCTGACACTGGCGACAAAGGTGTCCCTCTTTCAGAGATGCCCTGCTGTCTCTCCCCGGCTCCTTCAGCCCACACCCCATGCCCCCCAGAGAGACGCCCAGGAGAGCCCCTCCTCCCAGGCATCTCTCCATGCCGGGGCACCCCTTGGGACAGACGCACCACACATGAGCCCCTATACAACCTGACTCTTCACTGTGGACTCTGTGATGCTGGGGAAGGTCACCTCTCCGGTCCCCTTCTCCCATCTGTAAAATGGGACAAAGCACCTACCTTGCATGGTTGTTGTAGGAATTGAAATGATGTAGGTGGAAGGCCTGGCCAGAGAAGGTCCTAACAAATGTCGACTTCATTACCCACACCCGAGATGGCCTTCAAGGAAGCGAGGACCCTCACTGTGATCCCCTCCCTGGGCTCCGTCCCTTGCGAAGACGATCTCTAAAGCATGTTCCCAGAGCACCTTCCCCTCCCTGACCCTCAGCACAATCTCTGCCAGCCTACCATCCACCCAGCACCCCCAACCTTCCTCTCCTCCCCTGCACCTATGCAGCACTGCTGGTCACTGCTGGGGTCTGGCTGCACTTCTTCTTTTAGTCTTTCTCAGGATACGGGGCCAAATGAGGTGGGAGTGCTGTCCCAGAAAGGCTATGGGGCAGGCCAAGACCCCCCGACTCCCGCCCCAAGCCATCCTTGCTTTGTCTGATTTTCCAGGCTGGAGCCAAGGAGATCTTTGGGAGGCATGGAGAGGTAGCCCCATGTCCTAGTCCCTCTTCCATCACTGTCATACACAGTGGGACAATATCCTTGGTTGTCATGCCTCAGTCTCCCCTGTCTTCCCCAGGCAGCTTTCCATTGTCCCCTGAATCTTCAGTCTCAGGACAATAGTCTGGGTGGTCACTTTTGGGTTCCATGGCAAGGGAGGCAGCAGGCTGGAACACCACTCAAGCATCGTCTGCCTGGTGCTCAAAAGGCAAAGGCCCTCACCACCCACCTTCCCAAGATGGGACTCTCCAGCCTGCTATCCCCCCACGTCTGGGGCTGCATGTCAGCGTGCACAGCCTGAACCCCAGGTCCCCAGCAGTCTTCCTGGTGTCAGCTTGCATCTGGAAAGAAGCCAGAGCCCCCAGAAAGCCCTGGTTCCAGGCTGGGGTCCGTCTGCAGCTGCATGGCATGTGTGGCCCCTCAGCAGGGAAGGCGGCAGGGCCCAGACGCCGATCCTTGCTGCCCAGAGGTCCCAAACCCCAAGGAGTGTTGGCTCTGTCTCCTGCTGTAGCCGCAGATGCCAGGGTCACTGGGGTCTTATAAAGCGAGGCCAGGGGAGGTGGGTCCTGGAGGGTCCATTCCTTAAGTGTTGGCTTCAAGATGACCTGAGCCGTGGGGCACACAGGTCCTGGGAGCTGCCAAAGGGCAATGTACTATGAAAGTCAAGGTCACCGAGGCTTTCTGCCCCTGAGCTGGCAAGGGATGAGGACGTCCTCTTCTGTTTCTACAGCTGGTGACAAGGGCAAACCTGTTTGACCCACCTCTCCCACAGTGAATACCCTGGAGAGAAATGCATTCTTGACTTTTCTCAGAACTCACGTCTGAGCTTGAACTAGAATAGGGGCTGCTCTCTCCAGCTGTGGTCCTTCTCCTCCTAGTAACCATGTCCCCCTCCTTTTTAACAATTTTATTTATTTATTTGACACACAGAGAGAGAGAGAGAGCAAGGGAGAGAGAGAGAGAGCACAAGCAAGGAGAGGGAGAAGCAGACCCCCCACTGAGCAGAGAGCTCAATCCCAGGACCCCGGGATCATGACCTGAGCTGAAGGCAGACGCACACCTGGCTGAGCCACCCAGGCGCCCCTCCCTCCTTATTTCTGAAAAGCAGCTCCCAGCTCACCACCTGCAGAAAGACCTCCAGGAGCAAGCCCACCCTCTCTGCTCCTGCCTTTCCTCCGTGACCTTCTGGATTATGCTGATGTGGCCCAAATGGCTCACATCTGGCTTTATAACCATCTTTGTCATTTATTTCACAGGTGGCCGAGTCTGGCCTATTGCAAGAACTCAGCTCATGGTGTCTCTGATATGCCTGTGTCTTCTCAAAGTCTGGTGCCCAGAAATCCTCACTTGGTAACAATTCCATCCATTTCATGGTTCTCGAGAGTTCCAAAGAGCTTTTGCCTCCTGGACCTGCTCTGTTCCTCCCAATGACTCAGCCACACAGGTGTTGTAGTACCCATCTAACAGAGGAGGAAACTGCACTGTGATGTAGGTGAGCCAGAACTCGAACCCAGGTCTGACAGGCAGGAGGGGCATCCCGCTATCAAAGAAAGGATGCAAAAAAAAAAAAAAAAAAAAAGAAAAGAAAAAATAAAGGATGCATAAGGCAATGAGAGGTAATATACATATTAATAATACAATCATAGCTGCGCGTAGAATTTTCAGTGTGTCCACTGTATCACTGTGACCTGTGAGGAAACAGGAAAGGTATTGCTGGGCCCATTGCACAGGTAAGGAAACTGAGGCTGAAGTGGCTTTCCCAGGGTTACACTGGAGCCCAGCTTACCCTCTGGCCAGGAAAGGACTACATTTTGCAAAGAAAATGACAGATGCTGGGGTGTGCCTAAGCTTACACAGCTAGAGAGGAGAGGGGACTACCACGGTATGTCCTGAGCCTCCTTTGCCCCTGCCAGCCTGCCTGCCTCCAAGCCTGGCTCTGAGGCAGGAGCCCACTCCTCAGGACAGTGCAGGGGGCCCCTCCCCTGCCACCCCTTCTGGCCCAAGCCGTCTGTGACATCCGATCCAGCATCACCTGCTCTGCCATCACTGCCTTGGCAGGTGCCCCATTATTGTGCAAGCAGGCCCAGGGCTGGGGCCCGCTCCATAAAATCAACAGCAGGTTGGCTTGAGCTGGCTGATTCTGCTCCCCTGGAGTTTAGCTGTGACAGCAATGAATCACACTAATGGTGAGAGGTGGCATTCTTCCTCTTTGTGGCCTGGAGACAGGTATTTCCAAAGCTCCTCCCCTGGCTCAGGCAAACACACCTGGTCTCTTTCTCTCTCGCTCTCTCTCTCTCATTGGGCCCAGAGTGAGGCAGAGCAGCCAGGGACAAGGTGGGGTGAACCAGATAGAGCTGGACAGCCCTCCACCCTGGCTTTGCCCGGCCACCCCTGCCAGCCCACGATCACTGGGAGGCCAGAGCCCTCCTCCCCAGAGGAAGGAGAGAGCCCGGTGACCTTGGCGTGTCCTTCAGCCTGGCATCCCCCTCACCCCCCACCCCTCCCTGCTGCTTGCGCTCTGCCTCTGACTCTCTTCCAAGAACAATTTGGCAAGTTCCAATCCACAACTTGCAAAAACAAAAACAAAAACAAAAAAACCACACATGCCAGAGTGGTGGGGAGGGTCACAGCCCGGGGGCTCAGAAGGCAGATTGACCTATTTTTATGTGGTGTTAAATAACACAAACACCTCCATGCAAACAGGCTTGAAAATCCTTGGAGTGGAATTCATGAGGAGCGGGGCAGTAGTTGGGAGGTAAGATGCGCAGGACACCTGGGAATCAGTGTCTGAGGCTTGGGGACCTTAGCATTCCCTTCTGGGAAGTGGCACAGCATGGCAGCTCTCCTATATAACCAAGTCTTAGTTCCTATATCCAACCAAATTACAGATATCAGTCACCGGCCTCGGGGCTGTGTGGTCAGACATGGTCCTGCCAGCGCGGAGCATTGGTCCAGAGGGAAGACACACATCAAATGGCAATCCATGCCTGGATTCTGGATTCTTCTTCCCTGACTCTACAGCTCTGGACCAGAGAGGGAGAAAGGGCTTATCCATTGTAAGTGGGTGGTGGGGTGGAGGCAGGGGAGATGGTCCTCAATTTGAGCCCGGACCTGGGTAGATCTGGCCATCCCGGGTAGATTCTCATAGTCCCTCTTGGTCAGAGGGTCCATTCTTGAACACTCCCAGTGACAGGGAGCTCACTCCCATTTGGGATCATCACAGCTGTGAGAACCAGGGACTCCCTCACACAAGGCCAAATTCTGCTCCTCCCATATGCACCCAAATGGGTCTATATCCTTTCTTCTGCTGCACAGAGCAAGATGGGCTTGGAGCTGGATGGATCTGGGCTGGACCTTGGCTTTGTCCCCAGGAGTGCAAACTCAGGCCAGTCCCACTGAGCTATGGTTTCCTTCTCTGTAAAACTGAGATACTACCAGGTAGGGCTGTGAGTTCTGAATGAGTTGAGCTGTGTGACATGGGCAGGGTTTGGCACATATTAGCTGCTTTATGTAGTTATTAATAATAATATTATTGCCATTATTTTGATCGTCATTATGCATCTTATTTCCAGGCCACAAGACGCAGAGTACAGTCTAGCTGGTGTATGCCCTGAAGGGCCAGCCAGGTTCCAGATGTGGTCACACCATGCCCTGTGATCCTCTTCTTCTGGACATCAGCCCTCTCCTGCAGAGGGAAACCAGGCCGCCTGGCATGCCAGAGGGAGCTTTGAAGACAGACAGCCAGGCCCTGTTCCTCGTCCCTCCAGGCCTCAAGGCTGTGACCTAGACCAGCCACAAATTTAGCAGAGAATCTGTAAGGTATGAATATCCTACCTGCCTCAGAGATAAGGTTGGGTTATCAGGAGGGAAAATAAGTGGGTGCCGACAGTCTGGCAAAGGAGGGACAACTATTTTCTAGATACACCAGAGCTGAATAACGTCATTCTCTGCCATTAACCTGATCATTGTGAGAAAAATCAGAATCTCCTCCATTAGATTTCCTCACACTTATTTTAACGTTTTATTTTTAATAATGAATGTGAAGAGGTATATCCATCATCTCTTGTGTTTCTGGGGCCTCAGGGTCTTCTTCGGGCCACACTCTGAAACTGCCACCAGACTTGTCGATTCCCTGATCCGCGAAGGTTCCACAAATGGTCGCTTATTTACAAACTTTAGGTGCAACCAGAAATTTTTTTTTAGCCCCCATGATCTCTGAGCTGACAAAACTGAGCTAAGATCTCAATGAAAAGCCCCAATCTTTTCAAAGACCTGGGGTGGGGCAGAGGGCAGGGCAGTTGCAGAACTAGGATAGGCACTCTGCATATCCCAGGGGTGGCCAGGGAGTAGCTGGACCTCCATGTCACTCAGGACCTGCACCTGCCAATTCTGTAGCTCTAAACAACTCCCAGAATCTAGACTCTTTGAAGATTTGGGGATGGGGGATGGTGTGAAGGTGTTCCAGGCACTCTTTTAGAACAAGACTTATTAGTCCTTACCCACTGAGAACTGTGTCTTGTAATAAAAACACACAAAACGCCCAGAGCTGGGGGGCGCCCAGCAGTGACCTCCCAGAGAATCAGCTTGCAGCTGTGCTTATTTGGCCAACAGTACTTTCTCAAAGACTGAACTGGAACATCTCTGGGAGGACACCATAGGTGACGCCTGGCCCCTAGGTGCCATCTATTGTGTCACCACAGCTGATTCATGAATGGACACTGTCCACCTGGACTCCACAGTTTGGAGGCAAGGTACGGAGCACTAAATGTGAAGATAAAGGCAGGAACCAGTGTGAACCGGAGCACAGAAAGGGACTTGCTCATTCTACCTGAAGTCCAGGAAGGCTTCATCGAGGAGGCAGTATTTGGGTTTAGAGAAAGATGAAAGGGTAAGAGCTCTGATCATAACCCAAGTGACCCACATACACCCTCTTTGCCAAGTCCTTAGGTGGTGGCCCCAGAACTGACCAAAGGGAGAGGTTAGAGCCTTTCTTTCTAGGCCAGCATGTCTTTGGTGGAGCCACTGTGACTCTGTGCTATGCAGGACATGCATTAGGTATAGGTCCCGCCACGGGGCAGAGCCTCAGCCACTGACCCAGGAGCAGGGGGTGGCTGGAGGAGGAAGGAGTGAGGAGGGGTCCAGGGGAAGCGGAGAGGCTCAGTGTCGCGCCGCTGGACCACACACACCACCTGGCTGCCACCCAGCTGCCGCTGCCTCCCTCTGACCAAGGGGGTGTCCCACAGGCCCTACACACGCTCAAGCTCTTTACACAGAGGAAAGCATTTCAGAGCCACTAGGAAACAAATGGTATTTTATTCCTTTTTGCTGTTGAGAGGATAGATCACAACACGGAGAACAGCAGTCCCGGTCACAGCGGCGCGGTTTGGTTAGTTTCCACGAGAACACGATGGATGGGACGGGCGGGGTCTGGCTGGACTTGCCATCCTTCCTGACTTTCAGCCTCTTGCTGTTCCCTCCGCAGCAGGGCTGTGCTGACCTGCCCGGTCTCTAACCTGCAGCCCAGCTGCCACACTTGCCGCTCTAATCGGCGACAGGCCAACGGTGCAGGAGTCATCGCTGCTGCCTGAGCAGTGGGATGAGGGGCAGAGAAGCAAAGGACCTCTGCTCCCCCTGCCGCCCCCCCCCCCCGCCAGAGTGCTGGCCCCAACAGAATGGATCCTATCAGCCCTTGCCTACCAGAGACCTCATTCAGGGACAGGAATCTGAGTCTAGAAAAGCCGGGCTGTAGCTGGGAGTCTCAGAAGCAGGGACGACAGGGGAGAGGAGGAGGATGCCAGAGCCCACGGGGTTATTGCTGAGAAGATATGCAAGGGGCACATTCCCCAGGGGCAGAGTAGAAGCCCTGGCCCTGGGATCCCGGGCTGCTCTGCCTTGGTGCAGGGCAGATGAGGACTCCGTGGTGGAAGCCCCAAGAGGAAACGACCATGGATGGCGCAGAGCTTGCCCGGAGGCAAAACTGGGCTCACCAGCTCCCTGCTGTGCCCCTCTGATTGCGGAGAGACCCCAGAACAGACTCGGGTCAGGGTAAGAATTCAGGAGCCAGGCTCTTGCAAAGGAAGCAAAGAGAGGCCATGTAGAGGGATCACGAAGGTGATGTAAACCTTCCCAAGTCCCGAGACAACTGGAGACCCCCACCCATGCCCCCTACCCCTATCTACACCCACCCCTATATCAAGAGAAGGGACTGGTCTCTCAAGGGAAAAAGCAGGCTCCCGGGAGTGGGAGATGATCAGGGGGTGGGGGGCACCGGGGAGCAGGGAGGTGCTGATGGCGACACGGCTCAGCACCCGCCCAGGAAAGTGAGTCCAGGGTCACTAAAACACAACATCATCCACAAACAAGCAGCCACAGAGACCACGGTCATCGAACACACACAGACACGTCACAGGAGGTGGACGGGACCGCAGGCTGTGGGCAGGGGAGGCGGGTGTTAGTTGCATCGTTAAGTTGCGGACCGTGTTGTGGGGATGGGGAGGGGGTCAGGGGGACACACATGTTCTTGGCTTCTCCTGGGGAAAGATCTGCTGCTGAAGTGGCCGGTGTTCTTAAGCATCAACATTTGCATCTAAAGGTTCAAGCAGCTCCGTTCAGGTTCTGGAGGCTAAAGGCGGAGAGAATTTAAATTAAAACACAACTTCGGTTCCTTTCGGGAATCTACCTGCTGCCTCCCTGCCTTTAGCATAGTCTCTCTGGCCACTGAGACCCACAGGATGAGACCCACTCTGAGCACCACATTCCTGGGGACACAAGGAGGACGAGCCTGACTTGCAGGGAAAGGAGGGGGGAATGGGGGGGGGTCCTCAGGGGAGTGCTTCTCTCAGCAGGGCTGGAACCTGGTAGCTGTGGAAAGAAAATTGTTACACCCAGAGTTTCTCCGTCAAGACACCGCCAGTAGTTGCTCACAGTCCCGTGACCTAAGAGAACAAGGTTTCTGAGGAAGTCCAAGTTTGTTGTTTTTTTTTTTTTTAAAGCCAAGACATGACAGCTGCTAGCTCACACCTCCCTCCCTGAAGCCCCCCCCCCCCGCTCCCCATGCCCAAGATGGGCCCTGCTGGCTGCCACAAATGGACAGAACACCAAGCCGCCAGCCTGGCCACCTGCCCCCCAGATTGGCATCGATGGCCACCTCGCACGTGGGCAATCCCTGACCTTTCCGAGCCCCATCTGGAAGATGGACATAACGAGCCCTGTTCTGCTCACCCACGGGGCTGTCATGAGGGCATCAAAGCACCTAGGAAAAAATTCACATGCTACCCAAGTCCACCGTGTTATCGCCATCACAGTAAAAGCTGGTGGTGTACCGGGCATTTCTGCATGAGAAATCTCTTCACTGACAATTTAGGATGAAGTCGTAGACCTATCATGCCTTATGCAAGGCAGATGTGAGTGGACTGCCCCCCTCGCACCCCCCGGCCCCAGTAAGTTCCAGGTACATCATAAAGCAAGTCTGCGTGTGGCAATATTTTGGAAACTAAAGCGTTTCATAGTTACTAGTCTTCTGTGTCCCTACAACAATCAACGGAAGCAAATACTAAACACAATGCCTCTGAAGGCTGTGCATGGATGATGCAGGTTGGGGGGGTAACCCACTCTTCTCGATTTTCTGTAGACACAGAAAGTTTCATTATGAAATGTTAATTTTTTTTCAAGTGGCCCTAAGATACCTTCTGAATCATCACTAAAAGCCATTATCTTCATGCTGCTCTGATATTAGGGGTATTTCACGAACCATACTTCTCTCCCAAGTCCTGCCCACGTGGCAGCTAAGATGACACCCCATGCACTTGACCACTGGGTTGTGCAGAATCCTGATTTTCCACCTGTTTACTGCGCATGTGTGGTGTATCTCAGATGTTTCCATCTGTCTTACTGCTCTCAGAGCATGGCTCATAAAAAAAGCTGTGCCCACTGCACCAGCTGGCCCCATACTTCTTCTCTGGGGAATGAACAGTGATGGGACCAGAGAAAGACACAGAGACAGAATCTTACCTTCCTACCCAAGGGCTACACTTCAGTTCTCTGCTTTCTGGGGCTCCGTTGCTAGAAAAAAAAATTGAATGGGTTGCAGTGAATGGGCCCCTCACCCCAGTAGGCCACCCCCCTGCGGGCAGCTGTGCCCATGCCCGACACCAGGGGAGAGTCTGGACCGTACAGCCAAGAGGCAACTTGGCAGGATTCTGAGTCAGACAGACCCAGGTGCAAATCCTCGCCCTGCTACTTGCTGGTTCTAAGAGTCTGGGACATTCCTTAGCTTTTCTGAGTCTTGGTGATAAAATGCTGATGGTGAGGTCTAATCACATGAAGGCCCCTGGTACCGTGCCCAACACAAAGCGGATGCCCTCTGAACAGTGGCTGTCAGTAGGGAGAAGAAAGCCTGTCTGGGGGAGGTGAGGGAGCCATGCAGAGCAGAGGCCCTGGAGGCCCCTTTTGTGGCACAGACACGGGAACACGTCTACTTAGCCCTAGGGAGGCTGTGGTGCCCAATGACCACCCCTCCCTGAGATGTCCGAGGACTCTCCGCAGTGACTTCTATCCCCCGGGGCTGGTGGTCACATTACCATTTGCAGTGATGAGGTTCTCCACCTGGGCCTCCTCATCCCCTGGAGCCCTGCAAGAACAAGAGACACAGCCCTTCCGTCAGAGGTCTGCACAGCAAGCCCAGTCTCCTTGCTGCCACGCGACAGTCTGCATGGGTCCCCACTGAGTCACTGGAGGGTGGGTGCACTCTCCACCTGGGGGTGCGTGGGGCAGGGGGTAGAAGCTGGGGTTGAAGGGTGCGGTGTCAGGGGAACTCACAGGAACCTTCAGTGTTGGCTCTGGAGACAACTAAGTGCTGGGAAGGAGTGGCCAAAGGCCGCCTCAGGGCTTGGGTTGTGTCCTGCCAGACTTTGGACTTTGGAGGTCCAGTGCTACATCTGGTTTTTGTAGTGGACTAATGGGGTACATCCTTTAAGGGAAGGGATGAATGACAGGGAGCCCAAGCTTCTACTCAGCCAAAGAGCCCCATGAGCAGGTAATAAGCAGGGGCAGTGACACAGGTCCTATAGAAAGGATGTAGACCTTCTGAGAGGCTCTGAGGCCCTCTGCATCCCTCCTCCCAAGCCCAACTGTCTCCAGGGCCTCCAGGAGAGCATCCAGCACCTTCTTGCCTACCTCCCCTCCCTAATATACATCAGAAGAGAGGAGGGGCTCGCCTAAACAGTTTGAGATTTCCTTTGCCCCAGAACATGTCTCGCAGTGCTCAAAGCTTCTCCTCTGCTCCCAACACACACACACACACACACACACACACACACACACACACACACACCCTCTTTCTAAGAAGTCAAAAGAATGCTCATTTGGGCTCACACATCAGGGGGCCTTCCCTGTCCCCTCCTAGTGTCACCCCAGATGTCCATAGACACGGCATCCTTACCGGGGCTTCTGATTGAAACTGCACTTGCATCTGCGACCTAAAAGGCAAAGAGACCACCCAAGGTCATGCTCCCAGCTTGAGCTTCAGGCCATGCTCCTGCTGTGAGCCCAAGGTCATGCTTCTTGAGCCCACGGTCATGCTCCTGGCTTGACCGCAGCAGGGCTGCCACACAGGACTACATAAAAAACACAGCAACACGCAGCAATCCTTGGAGTAGGGTTCTTCTGAGGTCAAGGTTCAACGATTCAGCAGTTTCGACTGACTACCCTGCCATAGTCGACTCAATCAGGCAAGTGCACAGGGCTCCATGCAGCCCAGGCTCATGTGGGAAAAACAAATGCAGGGCACATCCTCCGAAGCACTCTGGGGACAGCCTCTAACTCCTGTGGACACCCCCCACCCATGCCTCCTGGACACAGCCCGAAGAGAGCCACCCTGCCCCTTCCTAGTCCGTTTGTTTTCATCAAGCATTTATTTTGCTCTTTCTTCACTGTTTTACTGAGCACTTACTATGTGCCCCGGGCTGTATATTAGGTCCTAGAGATACCAGGGAGGATGGACAGCCTCTTCTCTGTCCAGGTGAGGGTGTGGCCTGGCTCTGACACCATTCTCTACCTGCTTAGCAGCCTCAGACAACACTCTTCCAGAGCAAACAGGGAACGAACTTACTCAGGATAAGGAGAATCCCCACCGAGAAGAGCACCACGGCAAACACCAGGCCCCCAATCCTCAGCGTCTGGTAATCTATCAAAGGAGCAAGAGTGAGACATGGAATGAGAGGAAGGTGGGGAAGAGCATGGTTTGCCCTCCCCCAGGTGGGGCTATACCTCCCCGTCCCCACCCGGGGTTCCCATCAAGCTCACCATAATGGAAAGGGTCCTTCTCATTCTCCTGCTCAGCTGCTGAAAAAAAGAAACAAGTGTGGGCTAGAGAAAGACACTTATACCTCTGGTTCCCGAATACCACCCAAGCTCCCCAAGTCCTCATTTCTCACAAAGGGACTCCTGGGAAGCACCATACAGGTGCCTGGGGAGGCAGAGAAGGGTGGGCCAGCCTGAGAGTCGAGGGGGGTCGGCTCAGAACCCCAGTGAGAGTCTACCTCCACAGCACATCCACATCCTTTGCGAGGCAGGGGCTATTACCCTCTTGTTACAGCCGGGGAAACAGAGACCAAGGTCAGGTTCTAGAGTGGGCTCCCGAGGTTCAGGCCGACAGTCTACAGAGACCTGGAAGGCTTGAGGACTGATGGTAAAGCCTGCTGGGCTCTGTGGGGAGGGGTGGGCAGGCTGGAGGTGGCTCGGAGAACACCTGCTGCCTTCCAGCACCTTCTCTGCTGACTAAAGCGGGGACGGGCTGTCACTGATCAGACATGTAGACTCTGAGAGCCCCCTTGCCCGGCCCTATACTCTCACAGGGTCGGGACCTGGAGGGGGACTTACCACTGGCCAGGACGGTGGGAGCCAGCATGCTGCACAGAAAGATCAGTGCCACCTCCATGGTGTCTGCGGACGGAGGAGGAGAAGAAGTCATTCTCTGCATGAGAGACTCCCCACCCCAACCCTCAGCCTGATTAGGGGGCTCTGAGTGGGGTTCCCAGCTCTACGCTGAGCACTCTTAACGCCGTGAAAGTGATAGAGCTGAAGCAGCTGCCGTTTGCCCAACTCTTAAGGAGAGCTCTGCCTGCATTAATTCAATTCCTACAACAGAATCAATGCAATCGGTAGGCGCAGGGACTGACCCATCCTGTAGGGGAAGAGCCTGCCTGAGGTGGACGCGCAGGAGAGTGAGCAACAGAGCCTCGGGGAGCCCTCCTTGAGAGCCCACGCTGCCTCTCCCAAGCCCAAGCCAGAAAGCCCCCAGGGCTTTGGTAACGACCCCCTGCTGCACCCTCCTCTTGAGGCTACCTCCAGGTCACCAAGAGGTTTGGGACTTCCCAGCCAGGTTCCCCACCTTTGATGAGACTGAATGGGGCAGGTAAGTGAATGCCTCTCTAGCCTAGCCAGCCACACGGGGCTGGGGAGACTTGCTATTCACTGGTCTCCATGTGGTAAACCCTGAGATGCCCGACACCCTCACTTCTAAAGTGCCCGAGTCGATGCTTCCCACAGGCTTCATGGGGTTAATACTCCTCCAGGAAGGCGGTTTGGTCAAACAAAGGTAGTGTGGTTCTACTGGTTCTCAGTGTCAGCACTCTGACCTCCGCTTCCCTGGACTTTTGCTCATGAGTTCATCAAGCCCCTGTCTTTGGGGCCAGGGTCCCCAGGATGGGTCCTCTGGACGGAGGCGGAAGGTGGCCAGCTGGTCCCTTCCAGGGACAGAGTTCAGTGCCATGACACACACCTCAGTCCTGGGCTTACACAAGTGTGGTGATGAGCCAGCAAGGAAAAGTGGGGAGAAAAGCCCAAACTAGAAAAGCACAAGGCTGTCCACCATTTATGGGGGTGAGCCTGGCAGTGGCCTGCACCCTGGACCGGTATCGAGTGGCCAGGACCATGCTGGCTCCAAGGGATCACCCCCATTGCCTCTCAGGCCGCAAGCAAGCAGCCCCAGCTGCCCTTCACCTCTCAGCCACCAGAGGTCAGAACAACTGCATCCAGCTCCGCGGGGCCCATGAGAGAAAGCCTCCCAGGAAGTGTTTACCAAAAGGCAGTAATTTGCTTCTAATGCCATTTCATCTAAGATTTGCAATTCTTTTCAATTTTACATGTTCTGTACCTATAAAAGTGTATGTAGCACATACGTATAATGAAGCTCAGTAAGATGAACACGGGTAATTTAAGAACTAGACCTTTACAAACACCTGCTGCATTTACCTGTACTTTCTTCCAACCCATCCCTCCTCCCTCTGCCTCACTCCCACAGGTGATCAGTATCCTGGACAACAGGTACCCATACATTTGTCATCATTGGCTTGTTCTTCTTCAAAGGCATTTTTTAAAAAGATTATTTATTTGAGAAAAAGAAAGCATGTGAGCGGGAGGAGGGGCAGAGGCAGAGGGAGAGAGAATCTCCAGGACACTCCCCACTGAGCACGGAGCCTGGCAAGGCAGGGCTCCATCCCAGGACCCTGAGATCATGACCTGAGCCAAAACCAAGGTCGGATGCGTCACTGACTGAGCCACCCAGGCACCCCACTCAAAGACATTATTTTTAGATTAAGATATAATTCACATACCATGAAACTCATTTAAAAGTGTACGATCCAGTGCTTTTTAGTACATTCAGAAAACTGTGCAGCCATCAGCACTGATTCCAGAACGCGTTCATCACCCCAGAAAGCAACCCTGTCCCCATAAGCAGTTGCTCCTGTTCTGTTCTCTCCACCCCCCCGGCCCCTGACAACCATCATCTCCCCTCTCTCTCTGTGGATTCGCCTATTCCAGACACTTCATGTAGAAGAATCGTACAATCTGTAGCCTTTGGTATCTGGTTTCTTCCACTTAGCATCGTGTTTTCAAGGTTCATCGATGCTGTGGCTGGTTTCAGAACTTTGATTGTCTGGCTATCTCTCCTGCTCCTCTTCTTAAAAATCTATTTATCGCACAGATATTAATACGGGTGTTTAGTGGAGCTCTTTTGAGCCTTGTAATTGTGATATTATGTTGTTTACAGTCTTCCGGGACTGGCTTTTTTTGTTCAACGTTATGTTCCTAAGATTCATCCATCACGACACGTGACCCTAGCTCGTTCACTCCTGAGGTTGTGTGGTATCCCACTATGCGGGTTAATTATCCTGTCCATGCTCTGCCACTTGATTATCTTTTTTGGTTTTCCCATTTTGCGTGGTTGTAAATAACACAGCCGTGAACATTTCTCTGCACACTGCCCAGGGCACACACGCAAGACACTGTTTTTCACATTTTTTTGCCATCATTGTCATACGAAATACTTTTTAGGCTGGAACTCAGTGCAAATATATATTCATATATACCTGGGACAACATTGCAAAATAATACTTAAAATGAATGACAACCTCTGATATTTTCTATAGTTTCCCTTTTTAAAATAAAAAGGCTAGGCCCATGAGTGGGTCACTCTGCAGTAGGAAAATGTATGTTCTAGAGACAGGCCTAGGAGTGAGGTCATTGGGTGGTATGGTATGCAAATCGTCAACCTTACAGAATACTTGCAAATTGTTTTCCCAAGTGCCCATTTCCACATCCTACCAGTTGCATGACTGTCCCTGTTACTCTGCATCCCTATCAATCCTTGATATTGCCAGACTGCATATTTTCCACCAATCTAGAGGTGCAAAGTATGGTCTTAATTTGATCACTCAGTAATGGACTTGGGCTTCTGTTTCTTTGCCATTCCTGTTCCTTCAGCAGTGATGTGTCTTTCATGTCTTTGGTTCATTTTTCAAGTGGGTTGCCATTATTAGTATTATTCATTTAGTATTCTGGATTCGAAATCTTTGTCATTAAGTACTGCAAATGTCTCTCCCCAATTAGTGGCTTGTCTTTTCATCTTTTGTTGCTTTCAATGAACAGAATGTCTTAATTCTAATGTAATTGAATGTGATGATTTTTTGGGTCTTGTTGAAGATACTGTCAGCCTGAGTCAGGAAGAATTTTCTTCTGGACATTTTGCAGCTTTGTCTTTTACATTTAAATCTTTATTCCACCCAGAATTGGTGTTCATGTAAAGCATGAGATAGGGATCTAATTTTTATTTTTTTCCCATACTGACAAGCAGTCGTCCTGGCACTATTTGTTGGCAACCCGTCCCCCACCTTTCCTCCTGAGATGTAATGCCACTTTCGTCATACACCTGGTTTCTACTCAGGTGTTTCTATTTCTGCGACTTCTCTTTTGACCTATTGGTCAACTTGTTCCTGCATCAGAATCCATGCCTAATTGTTACAACCTGATAGTAATCTTCCCATGTGGTAAAAGAAATTCCCCTCTTCATTTTCCTCTTTCCTCTCTTCCTCTTCCCCTTTTCCCTCAGGAATACCCTATTTTTGGTCTATATTTGGTCTAAAATTTACATATGAATTTTAGAATCAGACCATCATATTTATCTAAAACTGTTGGAGTTCTCATTGCAGCTTCAATGGATCTATGTGTAGAACCACCTGGGGAGAACCAGTATTCCTGTAATCTTGAGTCATTTCATTGGTTTATGTCCTTTTTAATGTCCTATAACAGTTTTATAAATGCTTTCATATAGGTCTTGCACATCTTCTACTAGACTTATTCCTAGGTGCCTTTTACTTCTTATTGTTATTTTACATGCTATCTCTTGTGTGTGTTTTCTAATTTTTCCTGGTGTAGAGAAAGGTAATTGATTTGTGCATATTGATCTTAAATCCAATAATCTCACTAAACTCTTATTATTTCTAATAATTTACCTATAGATT
The DNA here is from genome assembly GCF_018345385.1 of Vulpes lagopus. Classification (NCBI taxonomy): domain Eukaryota; kingdom Metazoa; phylum Chordata; class Mammalia; order Carnivora; family Canidae; genus Vulpes; species Vulpes lagopus. The sequence continues at coordinate 42,048,049 of NC_054833.1, read as the reverse complement.
CCTTTGGGTTTTCTCTGACATATCATCTGCAAATGACACAGTGCTGTTTCTTATTTGCCAATGCTTATACTGTTGATTTTCATTTCTTCTGTCCTGCTAGGCCTTACAGTAAAATGTAGAATAGAAGCAGTAATACTGGACACACACACTCACATACAGGCAGTCTTATTACTGGTTTTATTTTTTACTTGTATTTCATTTTTATGTGTGTTTATTTTTTATTTTTTTCAGCTTTACTGTGATATGACATCTAACATTGTGTTGTTTAAAGGTGTGATGATTTATCTGATGCATGTTTAGTCTGCAAAATATTGCCACAATAAGATCAGTTAACACCTCCATCACCTCACATAATTATCTTTTGTGTGCATGGTGAGGAATGATAAAGAAAATGTGGCATATATACAATGAAATATTGTTCAGCCATAAAAAGAAGGGAATTACTGATTTTAAATAGATTTCTTCTAATGTTTTAAAAATCCCCCCTCTAATCCTGGTTCTCCAAGATGTTTCTGTTTTACATTAATTATGAATGAGTGTCTTATATCTATAGTTTTTACCTTTATCAATGAAATAAGTTATGTGCATGGGTCATCTAATGTCAAATCATCCTTGCATTGGTGGGATAAGACCAATACATTGTCTTCTTAGTAAATAGATGGATTTGGTTTGCTGGTATTTTGTTTAGGATTTTTGCACTTATGTGAATGAGTAAAATTGGGCTGCAATTTTTATTTTATTGTGTTGACCTTGCCTGGTAACGTGGTAGTCCTGGCCTCACAGAGCAAGTATTTCCTCTCTTGTTATTCCCTGGAAGAGTTTACAGAAGACTGAAATAATCTGTTCTTTGACTGTCTGGTAGAACTAAATGATAAAATCATCTTAGTCTTTTCTTTGTGGGGGGATTTTTGATTGCTTTTTCAATTCATTAATGGCCATGACATTCTTCAGATTTCTCTTCTTCTTGTACATATTTAATGAGTATAATTTTTATAGCAATGTGCTCTTTTCTGTTTTCAAATTTATTGCCATAAAGTTGTTTATAGTATTTTCTATGTATCTTTAGAAACCACTCATTTGGGCAGCCTGGGTGGCTCAGTGGTTTAGCGCTGCCTTCAGCCCTGGGTGTGATCTGGAGACCAGGGATCGAGTCCCACATCAGGCTCCCTGCATAGAGCCTGCTTCTCCCTCTACCTGTGTCTCTGCCTCGCTCTCTCTCTCTGTGTCTCTCGTGAATAAATAGATGAAATCTTAAAAAAAAAAAAAAAAGAAATGAAGGAAACCACTCATTTCTGTTGGATCTGTGGTTATTTCTCTTTTTTGCATTCCTAACATTGTTTATTTGTGATGGCGCTCTTTTTTCTTCACCTTCTACCAGATGTTCACCTATTTCATGTCTTTTCAAGAACCGGCTCTTGGTTTTGCTGATCCCCTTTACTGTGTTTTAAATTGTCCTTCATTCTGCCCTTATGTGTTCTTTGACTTTATCCTATTATTCTTTCTTTATATTTATCTTCTTATGATGGATACTTGGTTAATAATTAGCCTTTCTTCTCTAATATCAGCATCAAAGACTATAATCCTCTAAATGCCACTTTCACCCCAACATACGAGCTTTGAAATGTGGTTTTTGGATTATTGTTTAGTTTTTAGTACTTTAAATTTGCACCATGATTTCTTTCTTTTTTTTTTTTTTTTAAGATTTTATTTATTCATGAGAGACACAGAGAGAAAGAGAGGCAGAGACATGGGCAGAGGGAGAAGTAGGCTCCATGCCGGGAGCCTGAATGCGGGACTCGATCCTGACCACTGAGCCACCCAAGGATCCCCTGTACCATGATTTCTTACCAAGAATTATGAAGCCGTGTTTGTTAAATGTCCAAAAGTATAGTGATTTTTAAAATTTACCTTTGTAATCGACTTCTAACTGATGTGCACTGTGGTCAGAAAACATGGTCTGAGGATACAGATGCCTCAAAATTTGCTGACCTATTATATGGTTAGTGATTTTAAAAATTATATTTCATTTACTAGAAGACTGTGAATTCCTTGATTCTTGGGAAGAAAGTTCTGTGTGCCCAACAAATTAAGATTATTAGCTGTGTTATTTATATTTCTATATATTTTCTTATTCTTTTTTGACTGTTGGGTCTATCAAAAATTAAGGTAGGTGCTTTAAAAGCTACCTCTATGAGAAAGGATTTACATATTTATCACTGTGTTTCTTACAATATTCTAAAAGAAAGTTTAAAATTCTTATATTGGCCTGTGAGTTGGATCCTTTAGGATTATATAGTGATCCTCTGTCTTATATTCTATTTCACTTTCTACCTTCCTGTGTCCTTATGTATTATATGTGCATTTTACCAACTTACAAATGGCAAAACTTACATTAAAAAAAAATTCCAAAAAATAAAAAATAAAAAATAAATCCACCTGATAATTTCTGTTAACTGCCAATTTTATCCTGTTTAACTTTATTATGACTATTGACTGGTCCAACTTGTTTCTCTTTTGACTTTTTTTTTTTCTTATTTTTGACTAATTTTTTTTCTTCTTATTCATTGTCTCCCTCTACTGGTTGAGCAATTATACATGCTATTGCTAGTCTTAATAGTGAGCTTTGGAACTTTACCACGTGTGTTTGCTATGGACTGTTTGTGTACCCCAAATTCATGTACTGGAACCTAATTCTCAATGTGACATATTTAGAGATGGGCCTTTGGGAGGTGATTAGGTCCTGAGGGAGAGTCCTCACGAACAGTATGGGTGCCCTTATAAAAGAGAACTCTCTCGCCTCTCCCACTAAGTGAGGCCTCAGTGAGAAGATGGCCATCTGTGACTCAGGAGGAAGGCTCTCATCAGACACTAAATTTGCCAGCACACCTTGACCTTGAATTTACAGCCTCTAGAACTGTGAGAAATAAACCTCTATTATTGAATCAGTCACCTAGTCTATGATCCTGTATTATAGCTGCCCAAGGAGACTAAGACAGTATTTGAGTTAACAAAGACTGTAAAAGTCTAACGTTAAAAGGTATTATACTTACTAGGTATAATACCTTTCCTGAAAAATACAAAAATACAAACCACCTCCCCCCTAACATATATGCTATTATTGTAAAGCTTTCAGTTCTTTTTTTAATTCTATGACATAGATATTAGTATTTATGTTTCATGGAAACACGTTTGTTTTGATTTACGCGTGTGTTGGTCACTAGTACCCCCTGGAATTGACAGCCTTGTAGAGTTCCCTTCTACACTGCACTGTGTGGCCAATAAAACACAGTGGAATTAACGTGTCATTCCCAATAGTAGATTACAAAAGGCACCATGGCTTTCTCTCTCTCTCTCTCTCTCTCTCTCGGATTGCTTGCTCTTAGGGAAAAATCACCTGCCATGTCTTAAGGATATTCAGGCATCCCTGTGGAGAGGCCCACGTGGCAGAAAACAGAGGGCCTCAGTTCAGGGAAGTACACCTGCCACAAACCACATAAGTGAGCTTGGAGGCAGATCCTCCAAGCTTCCACATGATTGCCCCCCTGGCTGACAGCCTGACTGCAGCCTCGTTAATGACTCAGAGCAGAACCACACAGCCAAGCTGCTGCCTCATTCCTGGCCTTGGAAACCTTACAAGATAACTAATGCTATTGTTTGGGGCTCATTTGTTATGCCGCAGGAGATAACTAATACAATGTATTTACTAGCCCATGTCTTCATGATTCTTTTTGAATCCTAGCCATCCATCTAGACATTTTCTTTGATCCTCAAGAACATCTTTTTAGAATTTTCTTTAATGAAGCTCTATTGGTTACAAATTCAGTTATTTTGTTTATCTGCAATGTTTTCATTTCACCTTTCTGTGGACAGACTGGAAGGTGATCTCAATAATTCTGACCTGCCATCTCATATTCTAGCCTCAGTGTAATGCTCTCCCTCTTGGTTGGGACAGCAGCTGGTACTGGCTGCTAGCCAGGAGAAGGGTTTTTGGCCCCTCCTGGGAGCAGGAAAGACACATGTCAAGGATTCCAGCACACTAGTCCCTGCCATGCCTTTCCATCAACTCCCCAAATCCCCTCCATAGCTGCTCAGATTCAAGTCCATCCTACAAACACACACTGAATCCTAGAAAGGGCCATACTCTTCTGGGCTCTGCAAGAGATAAATAGACAAACAAGACATAGCCCCTGCTTCCAAGGATTGGCAGGATTTGGCAGCCTAGGCTCTGGCACCTCAGCAAGAGTGATGAGAGCTTTATGAGAGGCAGAGGTAGAGACTACAAGGGAGAGTCCATCGGGACAGGGAAGGGGACAACAGGCAATTCACAAGGGAACCAGGGGCATTCTCACGGAGGAGCTGACAATTCAGCAGGACCTTGAAAGGAGGATTGGATTTTGATGGACAGGGCAGGAAGAGAGAAACTAAGGGCATTCTGGCAGAGGACATAGCATGAACCAATGCACTGAGAAGGGAAAATGGGAGGCAGGGATAACAAACAGTACTCAGTTCAAGTCCAGTTCCAGTTGACCCTCAAGGCACTTCTTTCGGTGGTGGCTACCCAAAGCAGCTACTTCAGAAGGCCTCTGGATGAGGTCCATCGAGAGAGAGGGCCTCATCCCTTAGTCATGCCTGCCTGGCACTGGAGAGGGCTGGGCCAGCAACCTGCCAAGTATTTGCCATTTCTAGAGTAAGCAACCTTCCAAACAGTGAACAACCCTGTTGAGTAGAGCATGGGCGGTAGATGGTGAGAATTCTGATAAGTCAGATGGTGGAGGATCTCGAATGCCAAGCTGAAGAGTAAAGACCTGTCTTTGTGTTCTGAGGAAAGCATTTCTGATCAAGTTACAGTGAGCTCAAAGAAATACTGTTACAGATCTGGAAAGTGACCAACTCCCTGCTCCTCCAGGCTGCTGCCCAAGCCTGGCCTACACCGGCCACACCTCAGCACAGGCCTCCTCAGGCTGCCTCTTGGCCCCTACACCCATTTTTGAAAGTCTCATTGGTACCACTGGCATTGCCCCTGAGTCAAGTGGCCAAACACATACGGAGCCTCTGAAAAGACACACAATGTCCTTCTCTCACTGCTGTACCAAGAAACCCAGTCTGGGCCTCCCTGCCCTCCCACACAACCGCCCCTCATGGCCCACGCCCTCCCCAGTCCTCCCAGTTACCACACATTTCTCTCTCCCAGAAAGGAAGCAGAGCTGCCTGGGGCTGGCTAAGGGTGGGTGCTGAGCGTAGAAGTGACAAGTCTCCCTTCCAGGCTACAGAGTCTAAGGAGTAGATGGAAGAGAAGAGGGAGGATCTCTGGGAGAAGGGGCTCAGGTGGCCACACTAGCCTCCACGTGCATGGGAGGCCCCGGGCCTCTGTGTGTGTTTGGGGTGGGGCGGGGCGCGGTGCCTACGATTGTGGCTCTCAGGGCCTGGGGTTTGGGAAACATCATCACCAGGAGACTTCGATGCCTCCTCTTTCTGCCGCTCCCCAGCTCTGAATTTCTAGACCCTTTAGACTCCCCTTCCCAGCTGGAAAATGGGACCAGCCACATTCTGCTTCCTCTGTAGCATCTCATGAAAAAGAATTCAGATTTCCACTCGTTTCCCTTCCCCCTCCTGTTCTGTTCTGTCCACACTGGTCAACGGCTGGCATTTCAGGTGGCAGCAGCCCTTCCGTGTCAGTGTTGTTCCCTGGCCTTCCTGCCTTTTGCAGAGTCGCTCTCTGCATGTGCCGGAGAAAGCAATCAGAAGAGTTTCTCTGGCGATTATCTTTCCATTCTGAGTCACATAATTTCACATAATTGCTGGGTAAAAGCTGCTCAGAAAAAGCAGCCACTAGTTGATGATATAGCAACATGCTCTATTAGTTTTGATTCCATGCAGCAGTGAGGTAGAGCAGTATACCCGGTTCTATTGTGAAAATAACTCCAAAACAACCTCCCTCTAAAGTGCACAGGCTCCAAATTACAGTGAGACTTGATTAGCTCACGCTCATCCCTCCGTCCCTCCACCCCTAAAGCCTTCACCCCGTCCATCCCAAGCATCTCACCTGTTTGCCTTCTTTCAGACTCAGCCCATGGAAAACATGCCCAGAGGGACCACCAAGGCACGGTCCTGGCAGGATCCCCCCTAATAAAGATGAGCTTCTCCCCCCACCCAGACAGGACATGCTGGAAGGGACCCTCTGATGGGGTCACAGGGTCACAGAATGCCTGGGCCCCATTGTTTAGGCTAACTGGCTATCCTGGACTGTTACTGCATGTAATTTAGCCTGTGATGTATCCAAATTTGCAACAAAGAAACCTGGTAAAAGAAGGCTGCACTGTGTATAAATAGGATAAAACCCAAGATGTGAGGTTTACCAGATGGAGCCAGCATCGCAGCACGCCAGGGTTAGAACGATGGAGATGAAAGTTCTTAGTTTTTATTTGAGGAGACTGAGGCCCCAACAGAGCAGTGATACAGCCGACTCACGCAGCCAGGCAGGCCACACAGCTGTTGGCGGCTCCTGTCTCGGGCTCTGGTGTGCTGGGACTGGGACCTGGGCAGGCCAGGGTTGAGGGACAGGAGGCCATGAGGGTGGCAGAGAAGAAAAGAGGGCACCAGCAGGGATGGGGGCCACCAGGGCCAAGAGAAGAGGGTAGGAGGGAAACCCCTGACAGGCTCCTCAGCTCTCCAATGGAAGACCACATTTGACCAGAGACATTCAGGGGGACAGTGGTGGCTTCTGGACGGTGAGCAATGGCATTGATCCAGAGAGGACCTACAGAAAGCTTGGAGCCCAACTCTTAGTCTCTCAACAGGAGGGAAAAAAAACAGGAGGGGAAAAAAATTAGAAGAAAAAAAAAACAACAACAAAAACAGAAAGTCCTTTCAAATGATCCTGGCCATGCCGTGTGCCTGAGCTTGGTGCAGGTGGCCTAGATCTGAATAGTCCAAGGCCAGCTAAGGACTAAGAAACATCACCAACAAATTGGTCTGATTTACTGACAGAGAGGTGGGTTCTTCATGTGCCTAAGATGTTGATTGGCAAGTCTTATTGTCCGGCAGGAAAACAGATGAGACTATCTGATCTATTTGTGTCAAGAGCCTTTTGGAGAGGGGGAATGGCCCCGGCAGGCTTCTCAGGCCTCCTTAGCCTGGGACTCTGTGAAAGGGCCATGCGTGCACCTCACAGGTGGGACCAGTACTTCTCGGGTACACATGCTGATGAGTGGGGCTGGGGGAGTGGCCTGCACAAGGCAGAAGATATTGTCCAAACCCGGGGTTTGGCTTTGGAATGTGCTGTACCATTATGACAATTTAGGTGTGATAATGCTTCAGCTGGAAAGGTTAGAATATTCTTGATCTTCTCTGGTACCCCGTTTCCACAGCCAATGTCCCCCTCTTCCCCATCCACGCCAGGGCAACCAGGCATCCTCCGCACTCACTCTCACCAGAGGCCCTTTCCTGTCTGAACTGCTCATCACCTTTCTGCTTCCCATCTTGGGTGCTGTAGCCTAATGCTCTCTTGTGGCTTTATATTCGAGAATAAAGAGAAAGCGAAGAACAAAAGGACGGTAACCATCTACTTGACAGCTGTGTCTGGAAGAGCTCAGAAAGCACTTTGCCACACTCCCTGCTGAGCCCAGCACTCCTCCGGCTCCTCTGTACCTCAGCTGCTTTCAGGATGTGGTGTTTGCCCCTTTTCAGGATGTGGTGTTTGACCAGTGACCTGGAAGGCCAGGACCACACTGTGGTCTCAAACCCCCAAATGGATGCCCTGAACTCTGACCCTGGAGCTCCCCAACCACAGTGGCCCAGGGCCACAAGCTTTGTCATCTGTTTCTGTAAAATACAGGCCAGACTCCTGATCATCTTTGGCCCCGGGAAGCTGCCCAGAATTCCCCTTCCTCATCTGGGCTTTGAGATGTAGCTGCAGCCTCACTGACTGAATGCCTCTGGGCAGCGCTGCCCACCTCCCACCCCCAGGCCAGTATGCCTCTGCCCCAGGTCCATGCACATGAGCTGGGTGCCCCGGAGCTGAGGGGCACCCACGAAGCTCCTGAGGAGAGATGTTCAGCGCTGGGGCTCCTTGCAGCTCCCACAAAGCCCAGTCCCCACTCATGCTGTGCACTTCCTGGAGCACAGCCTTGACAAGAGTGCGAAGGGGAAGGTGGAGGAAAGACAGGGGAGTCTCCTAGGTGGTGGGAAGCAGTGAACTTGGTGGTAGGAATGAGCAAGGTGCTGGCAATTGGGGGTTTGGGGCAGGGGACACAGGTCTGCATGGAACAGAGGAGTCCTATAAACTCCATGGAAGGAAACGTGAAAACTAAAGAGTCTGAGACAGGAAGCCCATATCTGAAGCCCAGTCTGGGCGCCTGGACTGGTACAAGAGCTGGTAATAATCACAATAAATAGCCTATGAAGTAGGTTCGATGCACCACCATCGAACCCATTTTAAAGGCAAAGAAATCAAGGTGGAGAAAGTATAGTCCTCTGGCAGGTGACAGCTGGATTCTAGACTTTAACCCAGTTTTGTGGGCCTCCCTGCTGGTGGAGGACGGGTAGGCTTCCCGCTGGGAGCCTGGGACTCATCGCAGGGGAGGATTCACATCCTCTGGGTGGGCCACCCATACTGGGGCTGCCCGAGGACAGGGGGCCTGCTCCCTAGGCAGCTCCTACCCTGTTCCTTGCTCCTACCCCAGTCTAATGGGCCGAGCTCTGCACAGAGGGCCACAAGAGAGGGCGCTCCTGCCTCTGAGTGAACATCACCAACCAAGCTCCCCAGCATTTCTAGCTTCATACATATTCATACAGTGAATATACAGTGCCTGCCAGCTCACCCTTGAGAGAGAATTTATAGTCCCTTGTTGGATAGAGAGCTGTTTACTCAGGAGGGTGATTTTTTTTTAACAGATTACAGAATTGCACAGCTGATTAGGGTGCATTTGTGTCATGCCAAGAACTGTTCTTGGTGGTTTAAATATACTAACTCATTTAACCCTTACAGCGGTTCTAGAAAGTGGCTATGATGACAATCATCCCCATTAGACAGATGGAGAAACTGAGGCCAGGAAAGTGAAGTACTTTGCCCAAAGTCCTGGAGCTGGGAAGTAGCAGACCCTGGATTTAAACCCGAACAATCAGGCTCCAGAGTCCTTGCTCTGAACCACTCTACTACCCTGCCACTCAGTGGTTTTGTGGCCTTGCGCAAGTGACTCTACCTCTTGGAGCCTTTGCATCTGAAACGTAAAACAAGAATAACAACATGCATCTCAGGAGCTGTGAGGATGAGAAGAAATCACTTTTGTGCATGGGCAATTATTGCTGGCCTGCCCACAGCCTTCCCTTCTGAGAAGGGCATCTCCTTTTGGAGGGGGGAGGGCTCCTCCCTCACTCCAACCCTATAGATCTCCTGGCTAAAAGGAATGTGTCCAAGACCTCATTGTTCCCCCAGGGGCTGTCATATCATGAGAACCAAGGGAGGAAGGGTCAAGGCTGCCAAGCTGTGAGGTGTGGGGGTCAGGGAGGCTGTGGGGGTGTCAGCCAGCAGCCCACAGGAGAAGAGCTGGTGGGGAGAGAGGTGTGCAGAGAAGGGACAGGGAACAGGCTGGGGCTGGGTGTGCTCTGGCCCACAGCTCCCACACCAGCACTGCCCATCCTGCAGTCCAGCTCTGACTATGATACCTGCCTTGTCCAACCAGGATGGAGCTGGGTTTCTGCTCTTTGCCACAAAAAGAGCTGTCATGTGGGAGCTGAGCTCTGTGCCGGGCAAACAGGACTATTCTTTAAGCACCAGCATTATGACTGTGATCACTCCCCAACTCTTCCCTCAGCTCCCCCTCCATGCTCTTCTACTTTCTCACGGAAAATGGAGAAGAGAAAAAGAGAAGGAGCTGGAACCCGGGGGAAGAGCCCTGGTCCCTTCTTCTCCCTCCCCTGCTTTCTTCCTCCAAGCTCTGGAAGGCTCTAGTGTCCTCCTGACTGGTGGGGAGGGGCCTCGGCCTGCAGCAGACACAGTCAGAGCAGGGCTGGATGGGCTCAAAATTCGCCCCCCCCCACCCAAGCCACTGCCTTGTCCTGCCCCAAGAGAAACCTCCACTGTCACCCAGTGTCGCAGCCAAGTGGCATAGGGAGAGCAGGTGTCACCAGGGCAGCTGGAGCTGGTGACATGCTTTCCACAATGGGGCAGCCCACATCCAGAGACACGGCAGCAAGATACACAGAAGGCCTGAGGTACCAGAAGAGGAAGGAAATCCTAGAGGAAGAGAAAGTGTGCCCAAAGGGAAGTATATAGGAGAGGCTGACACAGGGGGGACAAAGAGGCCACATGATGAGCCGAGGTCCGTCTGGGCCAGAATCCCTGCAGAGATAGAAATGAGAGGGAGGGAGAAGAGGCAACACAGGTGGCAAAGCAGAGAGGTGGGGACGACTGAGAGACCAGAGGGTCTGCTCTGGAGAAACCGGGAACAAGCCTCCGAGCTGCTGTCCACCCTGTTAAGGCCCTAGGGGGCCTCCACCCTCCCCCTGCAGGCCCTAGTCCTGCAGATGCTCCAAAGAGCAGAGAAAGGAAAATGCACTGTGGTGGAGGGGAGGGTTGGAGGGGGCAGGGTGGAGGGGGAATGTCAACAGACAGCTGCTGCTCCAGGGGAAAGCATCTGGAGCCCCCCACCGCCCCCCGGCTACAGGGCTGCTGCCCAACTGAAGGCACGTGCTCTCCGCTGGACAGGGTACAGGAGCCTGAGGCCCAGCCCTGGAGATACCCAGCAACCTGCCCCGATGCCCAGTCTTTTTTTGAACCCAAAGTCCTTCTGGGAGAAGCCACTGTCTCCACGAGAAGCCCCTTCAGTGTGTCCTCCAGGGAGGGCTGGGCCCTGAGACTCACAGGCAGGATCATGCAGATGTCTGCAGAACCGGGGTACCATGCCTAAGGCAGCCCTAACCATCCCACCTCTTGGGTTTAGGGGACACCAGAACAAGATATACCAGGACAGAGACTCTTCCTCCCTGGACTCCCAAGTGTAACTGTGGCTGCTGTAAGAGAAAAGGGGAGCAACTGTATTTTGTGTGTTCCCCCCTCCCTGCTCCTGATCCCTGCCCTGACGGCTGTAGGGGCAGGAGGTGGAAATGGTGGTGTCGATAACGCTGACCATTTGTAAGACAGCCTACTTGCCAGACAACTTCACAAGCACTCGCTCACAGGAATATCACCACCACATGTGATGTTGGGTACCTGCCATTTTATAGATCCAAAGCGGCAAGGCCCACAGTCAAGTGACTTGCCCACAACCCACAGCAAACAGTGGCATCGCAGGCAACGGCTCCTAACTCTGTGGGGGCCAAATGCCAACCGTGCCCTTCCACTCTTTCTGGATGCTCCCTGGCCGCTGTGGCAATGCAGGGGCACTCAGGGAAATGAAAATGCTGACCTTGACCCAAGTCCAAGGTGGGCTCTTTTGATGGGAGTGTTCCGACCTTGACCCAAGGGAAAAACCAGGATGAGAAAAACCTAAATAAAGTTAGCTAGGTCTGTCTAACTTCAGCATGCACGATGTCATTCTTGTTTGCCCAACTCTGCCCAATACTGCCTGGGCAGCCCTTTGGGAGGAGAGGGGAGGCCTGGCCCGTCAGCCAGCGCTGGACCCCAGCGGCTCACACCTCTGCCCCCATCCCAGCCGAGGCACCCTGGTCTCCCTCCTCAGCCTCCGCCCCTCTCGACAGCTGCTGGGCACCCTGCTCTGCCCTGCAGAACACCAGAGCATTTATGCCACAGCAGGACAGTGTACCCAGCCAGTTGTAGGTGATCCTGTCCATTGGAGCTTCGGGAAGCCCACAGAACTACCAGCCCGGCCCCTGGCAGCCTTTCAGAGGGGGCTGCCCAGCTGCCAATCCTGCTTTTTCTCTGGTGTGGCTCAGAATCAGATCAGGGAATAGAACTGAACTGAAGACCAGTCCCACTCCAAATCAGACCCCCACCCACAACATTCTCCCAAGGGAAGATGTTTTAATTTCACCAAATGCTTCTTTTCAGAGGTAATAACTTCCCATCCCAATGGTCACTGACACTGTCACCAGAGCTTTGAAATCAGACTGCTCTCCAGACAGCTCAGATCTGCCTGCATGTAGATGGAGCACAGAAAGGTAATGTTGCCCCTTCCAAGGTGTAACTTTGGAAGGAATGGCACTAGTACCTTTCTAGGAGTCAAGTTAATGAACTTTATTGACGGCCGAGAACTATCACTGAGGGTACTAGAATGACACAGTCCCCCTCCAGGAGCTTACCGTCTAACCCCGTCCACAGGTTTCCTCCCAGCCTCCCAGCCTCCCAGCCTCCCTGCCTCCCTGCCTCCCAGCCTGCACACTCTATCTTCGGTAGAGTCCCAGCCATGCTGACTCCTGCAGTATCTCTCTGATCTGGCCTTTTCTTCCAATGGCTCGCTCCACTCCAGAACCTTCACTGCCACTTCCCTGGTGGCTGCAGCAGCTTGCCTCACATTGCAACAGCTGCCCTCACCTTCAACCCCCTCCTGTCTGTCTGTCCCAGACAGACTGACTACTGCCTGAGTTATCTAATTGGCATTCTGATTACTTCCCTCTCAAACTCAAACGCATTCACGGTGCCCTAGTATCCCATCCATTTTTTTAAAAAATAGAAACTTTTTATTGTGGCACAGAAATATCTCTAGGTCTAGGCCTTTTCTTCCCTTCCAGTATTTTCTTCCATGCTTTCAGCTAAGATAGTCGATTCCTGTCTCCTGTCAAGCATGCATTGATCTCCACGCCTCTGTATATTCTGTTCCCACCACTTAGAATGCCTCCGCCAATGCAGAGCCAAAGTTGAGAAAGTCGTCCTGGTCCAACTACCACCCCAGCCTATGGACTGGCTGTCTTCATCTTTCCCCAGACTCAGCGAGCACCTGTTGCCTGTCGTCAGCACTGCTTTGGCACATGGCACTTGCTGTTTTATGCTCTCCTTAATGAAGCTCTCAGGGCTGAAAAGCCTCTGTGCTACCCCATGACTTGCAAGAGCTGAGGTGGGACAGCGAGCAAGGGCTAGCTGACAGACTGATGTCTGAAAGAGCCCAGCTCTAATCAGCAGGCCCTGGAATCGTGCTGGGGGGTGCGTGTGGGGGAACATCAACAACGATGATTCACGCTGATAGTACGTGCTCTTGATGGTGACGTGATGCGATCAAAGTAGCATCTCACCCCTGTGATTTTCCTCCCCCAAATCGATAAGCTCAGTCGAGTCACGAGAAAAACATCAGACAGGGGTATCCTGCAATCTACGTGAGCCTCCTCCCCCAAACTGTCAAGGTCATCAAAAACCAGGCAGGTCTGAGAAGCTGTCAGAGCCAAGAGGAGCCTAAGGAGACAGAACAACTCTGCAGGGCGTGGCGCTCCTGGAACAGAAGAGGGACATTAGGTAAAAACCAAAGAAATCTGAATGAAGTATGGACTGTAGTTAATAATAACGTATCAGTGTTGATTCCTCGATTGTGACAAATGTACCACACTAACATAAGATGTTAAAACTTGGGGAAACTGTGTGCAGGGGGGATTATATTGGATCTCTCTGTACTATCTGCTTGATTTTTTGGTAAATCTGTCATTGTTCAGCAACTCTAACCCGGACTCTGTTCAAAAAATAAAATAAAATCTGTTAAAAAAAAAAAAAATAACGCAAGGGGCACCTGGGTGGCTCAGTGGTTGAGCGTCTGCTTTCGGCTCAGGTCATGACCCCAGGGTCCTGGGATCGAGTCCCCATCATGAACCTGCTTCTCTCTCTGCCTGTGTCTCTGCCTCTCTCTATGTCTCTCATGAATAAAAAAAAAAAAAAATCTTTAAAAAATAATAATACAAAATTTTAAGTTCAGTGAAAAACAAAACAGCCTCCAACCCCCTCCCATCACTCCTACATCTGTTCACCTTCCTGGCAAAGCAGTGTGGAGCCCTGTGCCCTGTTCATGGTGTCTGATGCTCCTGTAATAGCAGTCAGGCTTTTATGGTTCAGAATCACAGAGCCAAAATCCAGCAAAGGCTTTTAGAGCTGCGTTTAAAACAAGTGCTTTGGGTCCAACCAGAGGTCACTGATGGATCTGTGGCCTCCAGAGGAAAATGCAACCTGTTCCCTTGATTTGCATTTTAAGTGCCCCTCAAATTAACATTAAATATCAATTATTCTGTTTAATAACCCAACTTGAAATGTTTGGCCCCCTTACAAAGTTCCAAAGAGCAGCTGATGAACAGAGAGTATTCAAAGCCTGGGATGGAAGAGAGAGCAGAGGACAGTGACGCTGTAGGAGGCCCAAGGGGCTGACAGTGGCTGTGACACTTTACTGAATTCCCTGTACTGCCTCAAGGCAGCTGGATAGCCGACCAGCATGGCAGGGCCCTGGGCCCAGACCATCATTATACTGACCCCTCCCAGGGTGGTTCCTATTGGGTCCCTCTCATTGCACTGCGGGGGCCCTCAGGCCTGGCGGGCCTCCCCCACATGGCTCCATCTCTGGGTCTGCCCCTGACATCCTTCACTCATGAAGGATGGTGCACCCACAGGTCCCCAAGCCTCGAAGCTGTTTCTCTAGAGCCCAGACCCAATCCAGGACAAAGCTCCTTTATTATGTAGAGACAAATTATTTTAACCCAGGGGCACCTTATCTCTAACATGGAGTTCCTTCTGGGGCAGAGAACATGGTCAAAGGAAGAAAAGAACTAACCAGAAGAGGAAATAAGGCCTAATATTCCTTAGAAAGGGATACATAGAGTTCACAAATCACAAACACAGGCCTGGTTTCTAAGAATTTCTCTGGAAAGATCCACCAGTGGGAGCACAGTGCCCTGCTGTTCCCTGCGCCCCCTCCCCACACCCCGTCACTGCCAGTCATGAGTCTTCAGAGTACCATGCCAGCCCTTACCCCATGGGCTGCTCCGGACAGCCCTCAGAGGCAGGTGCATAGAGCAGATACTGTGTGGCCAGCCCAGCACAGGCCAATGAGGTTGCTCAGAGTGAGTCAGACAGCAGGACTCCTGCCTGCTGAGTGCAAGCACAGGGGCCTGGGCCCTTCCCTCAGGGGAACTTCATCCAGTTCCCGGGAATCTGGAGAGTGGGCAGCACTGCACAGAAGCCCCAAGCCAGAGCCCCAGCAGGCTGCGCAGACGTGAGTGAGTCAGGCCAGCAGTGGGATCACCTCCTCCACATGCCTCCCGACAAAGGCCCATTCAAGAGAGGCCAGACAAGCCGTCGCAGAGGCTGAAACAGAAACTCAGAGCGGCTGCCAGGGCCAGAGGCCTGGGGCCAGGCCCACGTCACCCTGCCCATAGTCAGACCACAGTACCAGGCTGCTTGGCCAGTCCCCTTGTGCTTCTCCACTCCCCCAGCCCAGCTCCTGGAGAGCACAGCCCTGGCCTAAGTGTTTGAGCCTCCAGAGTACTCTGCATATATTCACATTGTCTGGCTTCAGAGTGGCAGTGGCATGGGGAGAGACCCCAATCCGTGGGCCTGCATACCTGGAAACTGCTCCTATCTCCAGAGGGTGAAGGTGGGCACATACGCACTGATGGAGGTTTTACCCAACCTTGTTTGCCTCCATTTCAAGAAACACACTGTCCCTTCCCTCCTGCCACATGCCCTCCTTCCCCTGTTCCCACTGAGCCAAGGCCCCCACCTCTTCCCACATTCTGTACTGCCATCACTAGTGTGTCTCCCCATCAGACGATGAACCCCTTGGGGACAGAGGCACATACTAGGCATCTCTGAAGCTCTAGCACTTAGCACCGTAGCTGCTCAATAAATGTCACTGACTCAGTGAATGGATGGTCGGTATCATTATCCCTTGTAGTTATAATTCAATCCAGCTCAGAACAACCTGAGCATCTGTGTAGAATTTTATGCATTTTATTAAATGCAAGGAATTAAAAACCTCTCTTGAGCCCCTCTCTTCCACTGCCTCATTTCTGCTCTCTGGGGATTTGTTAAGTCCCACCCACCAAAACACTAGGAGGAAACAGCTTCCCTCCACCGACTTTAGACCCAGACCTTTAGAAGCCTCCAGAGCTCAGATGGGGGTCAAATCCTTGTTTTCTGGATTCTACCAAAGAAACTGAGCACACTGAGAGGATGCATGGGCATAAAGGAAGGTTCACCTTAAGACTGTGTGGTGTGTACCTGGGTATGGGCAATGGGCAGGGAGACAGCTCTGAGGGACCAGTGGGTTTTCAACACTTCCTAGTGGGTGAGGACTTTTTCCCATATGTTCAGTTCCCACATACTCACTGAACTTTCTCCATGTGTCCAGTGCCATGCCAGGCACTGGGTAGGGGACAGGGCTTGCCTTTGGAGAGGTCAGGAAAGGGCACCTGAGTGACTCAGTGGTTGAGCGTCTGCCTTTGGCTCCAGTCGTTATCCCGGGGTCCTGGGATCGAATCCTGCATCAGGTTCCCCACAGGGTGTCTGCCTATGTTTCTGCCTCTCTCTGTGTGTCTCTCATGAATAAATAAACAAAATCTTTTAAAAAAATAAATAAAGTTTGAAGAGGTCAGGAAGGTGGAGGGGAGAAGGCATGTACAGACATAGCTAAAATGCACACACAGTAGGCCGTGTACTCAGCAGACCAGGGAAGAGGAGAGTATTTCTGTGTACTGGGAACTGGGGAAAACTACTTGAAAGAATGAGCACTCGAGAGGAGCCTCAAAGGCTGACAGAACAGTAGTTACTCCCTTCTCATAATAATACCATCACTACCATCGTTATCATCACAGCCGCCAGTATCTACTGTTGGCCCTGCGCCAGGCACCCAGCACAGCACCTTACAGAGCTCATCCCCAGTGTCCTTGTGCTCATTTGACAGATAAAGAAACCAAGGCTTAGAAAGTTAAGAAAACTAGGAAGCTCCAGAACCCAGATAAGCACCCAAGCCTGTGTGTCTCCCAAGGCCACAAGTCCCCGCTCAGCTGGGCCGGGGTGAGGGCTCTTTCCAGGCAGGGCCTGAGCACAGGCAGACAGGGTTGGCCATCTGGGGACAGTGCTGGGAGCGTAGCCACAGCCAGGTTATGAGAGCCTGAGCACCAGAGCCCGGCCCCTGTCCTTAGTAATAGACAAGGGAGAGTCACCGGAGGTGTGATGTAGCAGGACCCCATCCTCGGGATCACCAGTAAAGTGAATCAGGGCTGACAGAGCAAGGGAAGAGGCCCGTCACAATGGTCTGGGTGCCAGACTGCAGCTGGGCGAGGTGAGAGGGTGCGTGGGGACCTGCGAGCAGGTGCCCACGGGGGAGGGCTGTAAGGTTAGGTATGTGTCAGAAAGGGAAAGTGCATGCACGTGTGAGCCCACGTGTGTGTGAGTGCCAGGCCCTTCCTGCTGAGGAAGGCTGCAGGGCCGTCCTGGTGGGAGGCAGGGCCAGGGCAAAGCAACCAGTAGAGCTGAGCAGGAGGGCTCAGTGAATGCGGGACCACCATTTCACAGCTCTGCTGGATTTAAGACCTTGGCCTCTGATCTGAGGCCTTCTGAGGCCTGGCTTTGCCCTCCAGCTGTGTGGGAGTCACTGTCATTCCAACTCCCTCATTCCTGACCCCTCTGGCCCAAGTCAGATATTCTGAATGGGAACGGCCACATTCCCATGGCCGAGCCTGGTCCCCAGGGCCCTGGGCCCTCTTCCTGGACTTCATGCTCCCATCACCCCACCCCACTCACCCCTAATGTGCTCTTGTGTGGGCTCCGGGCTGACTTCATACTTCCCCCAGTCATGGTCTTTCCTCCTCCCTCCTATTCCAGGGCGGAGAAGAGGCTGCCAAGTTGGTTCCAGGCTTTCGTACGGGCCAGAGATATTCTGCTTCTCATCAGGGACAGAGGGCCCCGCTCGGCTCCTCAGGCCACAGTGACCAGCTGGCCGAGGGCTCTCCCTTGGAAACTTCACACACCCACAACTGGTGGCCCTGGATCTCATCCTCTCCGGGGGCCACCTCTGTCAACACTCTTCCCAGCCTGTTTCCATCCTGACCGAACAGAAGAGGTGGACCAAGGTCTAGGAGGGGCCGGCTCCTCAGCCCAAGAGGAGAAAACCCGGGCTCAGCTTCTGGAGCCCTTCCTGTGCAACCGGCTAAAAGGAGAGGCTTTCTCCGAAGGAACCAGAAACCAGCGCCTTCCCTGCTCAGCTCAGCTGCAACCCTGTATTATGAAATAATGAGTACAATTTGGCACCTGGAGAGAAAAGGGCTCTTTCAAGATTGTATAATCTACAAAAAATTAGAGGAAGAAATGCCTTAGAAATCCTGGACTCCAAACCCCCTATTGACAGATGTGGAAACAGAGGTCTAAAATTGTGTAGGCTCTCACCTGCTTGAAATCAATCTAAACCATTTCTGACTTCCCTCAAAAAGCCCAGTTTGCATCCAAAAGGATATCCGTGGAATGAGTGCACTTGCCCTTGGGGAAGAGCCAGGACCAGAACCTGGGTCTGTGCCTCGGGGCTCATAGCCTGGCCGCTACAGGCTCTCTGCCTCGAGGGACTGTGCCTGTCAGGACTGCTTTGCTTCCTCCAGGGCGCTCAGGCAGAGGCAGGTGGGTGATTTGTTAGACAGT
This sequence comes from Vulpes lagopus, assembly GCF_018345385.1. Classification (NCBI taxonomy): domain Eukaryota; kingdom Metazoa; phylum Chordata; class Mammalia; order Carnivora; family Canidae; genus Vulpes; species Vulpes lagopus. Next base: position 42,029,493 of record NC_054833.1, on the reverse strand, counting down.
GAGTCCTAGGGGCTGCCTGGCACAGCCTGCCCTCCAGATGGCAGCCAGCTAAGTCCAACAGGGCTCAGGGGCAAGGGAGCGTGTGCTCTGATTTATGGTGGATCAGGTGGGCTGGCTCAACTCCTCCTTCTACCCCCTCTCCTTGCCACACCCTCCGAGTAAATATAATGGCGCAGGTTCTTTGCTCACTAGGGTACCCACTGTGGACACCCACCCATTTGGAAGGGACATCTCAGTCCCCAGAGGGTTGCTGGCAAGAGAAAAGAAGACAAGAGATGTGGGATGGGAGTGTGCGTCACAAATCTCAGCCGAGAAGTCAGAAGGCCTGGGCCAACGCTGGGTGCGTGACTTCTGAGCCTGTTGCCTCATCTACACGATGTCCTGATTGGATGTTCCCTCAAGGGCCCTCTGGCTCTGAGAAATCTAGGATTCTCTTCTCCCTCGCTCTAGTATCCCCAACGATGAACACATAGCGGGTACTTAAGACAACTCACTGCATGACTGAGTGAAATGACTCCTCAGTCCAAAGAGCACACGGAGGCCAGGAGGGCGACTCTTTCCTCTGCTGTCTGCCACCTGAACACCATAAAAGCCATGAGGCTCGGAAAAGCCCTGGCAATGCAGGACCCCTCTGCAAACCAGCTTCCTCTCCTAGATGCACAGACATGGCTGGAGCAGCCACAAGAAGCAGGAAAATGTGCCGAAGGAGAGAGGGGTGGTCTGGACCCCCAACAGGAACAGATCGCATGGCTTGTACCATCTTACTGCCTAGCTCCTCTCCTTGCTGCTCTTTCCGGCTTCTCCTCCTGGCCCTGCCTCTACTTTGCGTGCTCTCCCTGCCCTCCCCCAGCCCCTTTGTTCTCTTGCTCAGCCACAACCTGTCCTCCCTCCTTTGTGGAGGCTCTGAGCCTTCTGCTGGTCCCGGAGCCACTGGGTCCTGTTAGCCAGGAAAGCTTAGGGGCCGAGATGAGACACCAGCCGGGGACCAGGAGCCTCAGGCTTTCTCAGGGGCAGGGCAGGGAGAAAGCAGCAGTGGAGGGACTGAATTTCTGGTTGGTGCTCAGCCTCTCGAGTCTAATACCCAGGAGAGGGGCTCCTCTTGGAGGTAATCTGAAAGTGCATTTCTTTCTACCTTCTTCCAACAGGGTTCCTGGGGAGATGTTTTCCTTCTGGCCTTCCTGAGCCATCCCTACACACACTCCCCGGCACAGAGCTAGATGGGGCAAAGAACTACCCTCTCTCTTCCAGCCTGAGACCTATCTAGAAGTTCTGTGTGTGTGTGTGTGTGTTGATGCGTGTGAGAGCATCCGCACAGGGACAGTGGGGCAGTATACGTGGCATTGAGGGTGCTATGTTCCGTTGTGGTCTATGTACGGTGAATTTGGTATGCATGCAGTGTATCTGGTCTGATACACACGTATGTGTAGTGTGTTTTATGGAGTGTGTGGAGCAACAGAATGCATGGTGTGTGTGAGAGTGTGTGTAATGTGGTATGCACGTATATGTGTTTGGGGTGCTGGGGCACGTTTGTGATGTGTCGTGGGGAAGACTGGAGTGGGTGAGTGGCCACCTCTGTCCCAGGAGCCAGCTATCAGGGTAGCCCAGCCAGAGAAGCCAGGGATCACTAGTATCCAGGCAACCGTGTTGGGGGAGGGGCAGAGATATGGAGGTGAGGAATGGGCAGGAAAAGGAAGGGAGGCTGAGAATTGAAGAGGAGTTTCCATGGCAACTACCAGGGAGGTCACGTGCAAAAGGCTAAGTTGCGGAAACAGATACACACATCCATACCCCCACAAGATGCGGGCACTGGGCCCCCAGGGTGGGGGTCCCTTCACAGGGACATGGGCTGCCCACTGATCCATCTCCGAACCTGGAAATCCCGGCCCAGCCAGAGGGGACCACACCAAGGAAACAAAGGAAGTGGAGAGGGAGGCCACGTTCACGGGCAGAAGGCTCAGCAGCCAGGCCCCCATGTCTGGGGGTTGGCAGCAGGGGCCTGCCCGGGCCCATTTCTCCAGCGCAGCTGCTCCCACTCTCGGGTGCTTTCTCTACCAGCCACCACTTGTAAGAGCCAGAGGCGAGCGCCAGAGCCAGGGCTGCTCTTCCAACTGTCCACGGAAGCCCAGCAAGACACAATGGGGGAGGCCCTGCCAGGGCCAGCCCTGCTGGGGAAGGGGGCTGGGCGTGAGAGAGGGGGTGGGGGGAGATTAGGGAGGCCCCTGGAAGAAAACAGGGCTGGATAAACAAGGAGGGAGGAAACCCAGGCAGACGTTCTCAGGAGTGCCATACTCTGGAGCCCCAGGCCTTCTTTACCTGCCCGCCCCCCTGCCCCTTGCCCCCCGCCCATGCCCCCAGCACCAAGCCAGCCGTCCCATTTTGCATTGCTGGTGCGTCTACACTCGCTCGCGTCCAGCCACCTGCCCGTCTTCACACGCCCGGGCTGCACTCAAGTGTCCACAGCCTCCCAGTAACAAAGGGGAAGCTCCCGCCGGACCCCGGAGGGAGCTGCCCCGTCGCCTTCTCCAGGACGCCGTAGCCCCGCTGCAGGCAGCGGCCAGGGCTCCGCGGGGCCCCAGCTCGCCCCCCCCGCCCCGGGCCTCCCCGCAGAGGCCGCGCTCCGCTGCCGACGCCCCCCGCCGCGGCCCCCGCGCATCCCCGCGCATCCCCGCGCCCCGCGAGGGCCGCTCACACCCACCGACCCGCAACTCCCGGCCGCCATCGGCCCCCGCCCGGGGCCCCCCGCCCTCCGAGGAGGAGCGGGCGAGGACGCGGAGCCCAACTTTGCCTCCCGCGCGCCCGCCGCTCACCCTCACCTGCACAGCGCGGGGCGTCGGAGACGATCCCGGAGGACGCGCGGTGCGGGCAGCCGGGCGCGGCGCGGCGGGGGCGGGGCGGGGCGGTGGGCGAGGCTCTCGCGTGCTTCCCGCCTCGCTCCTGCGCAGGGCTGGGGCGGGAGGGGGCGGGGCCCGGCCGGGCGGGGGGCGGGGATCGGGGCGCGCGGCGGCCCCTGCGGCCGCGGGTCCGGGAGGCGGAGGGCGCCCCCGAGGGGCGGGCCGCGGCGCGCAACAGGAGGCTGCGGCGGGGCGGGGGGGGGGGCGCCCAGCACCTGCCGCCCGCCCGGGGGTTTCCTCCGCGGAGGGCGGGCAGGCAGCGCGACGCACGCAGCGGCAGAGCTGGTGTCTCTCTCGGAAATAGTAGACTGGGGGGGACGGGGAGACAGCCCAGCACCAGACACGGCAACCCACGTTAATTGGGAGCCTTGGCAATTAAGGGGAATGTGTACCCGCAGCATGAATGGCTGTGTCGTGGGCGCCTGAGCGCCGCTCCCGCTGGAGTTGTCATTTCCAGCTCGAGCCGGGCGGGGGGCGCGGGCGGGGCGCCACCGAGGGACAGGTGTGCCGCCCAGGACCACCGCCCTCCCTTCCGGGGGCCCTCATCCCGGCCCTGCCCGGTCACCATCCCGCCCCTCAGGATCCAAATTTAAGGCGACAGCTGACTTTCAAGACGCAAATCCTGGCTCCCGCACGTCTCCCTGGGATGTAACCGTGAGCCAGGGGCTCAAGGAAGCTCTGGAGCCCCTTTGCTCGCAGGTGATGGTGGCGGTGCGAAGGCTCCCCTCCTGGGAAGCTGAGCCGGGAGCTCAGAGCAAGTGATCAACAAGCCGGCAGGAGCTGGCAGGGCTTATAGGAAGGGGCCCAGGCCACAGAACCCCAGCAAAGCCAGGAAGGCAGACTGCTGGCCACCAGGCTGCCCAGCCCCAGCCACGATGGAGACAGGATGAGGGGTGTTTCCGGAGAGGCGCTGTGATTGTCCACACCTAGGCAGGGCCATGGGGACTTCATTACAGACCCCAAGCCCTGGGATGACGGGTGCGGACGGCCAGGAAGAGACCCAGCCCTAGCTCTAACACCCCCAACCCTCAGCCTCAGTATTTTCAGCTGCGAGAGGAAGACCAGATAATTCTAAGGCCGTTTCTCACTCTAGCCCTGGATGATTTTAATTATTTTAGCGAAAGATCAGGTCTCAAAACCCCAAGGCAGGAAGTACTCTAGAATTCAAAAAGGACTTGTGCAGATTTGGAAGCGGTACATGGCTACTGAGAGCAAGTGGGCAGCCTCCCCCGACATGCACACACACAAGGGAGACCAATGGGGTGACGGTTCTGATCGGTGGAGTGCAGGACCTTGGACAAAATGGACATGGTTCCAAGAGTCCCCAGGTTCTATGGGTGCCTCTGAAAGCTAAAGCTCTGAGCCTGGCTCCAATCTCGCCAGTCTGTGTGACTTGACACAGATCGAGTAACCTTTCTGTCCCTGTCTTTTTCTCCACAAGTGAAGACTTGGTGACAGTTGCCCCCCTCTTCATTTGCTCTAGGGGATGAGAGATGAAACCACACGCCTTGGTGGGCCCATGTTCTTGGGCAAGCAGATTTAATCGCTCCCGGATGCCCTTGCATATTGCCTTCCAGACATTTCTCTGTGCTGCTTTTTGGAGTTCCTCCTGTTGGGGACACACCAAACCCAAGCTGGGAAAGCCTGTTTGGGGAAAAAGGAATTCCAAAGCCAGGTCACCTGGAGTAGCAGCCCTTTCCTAGAATTCCAAGGTGTTTGACTGAATTACTTCCTAGGGATACCTGCTGGCTGCTGACCAGTGTAAGGGCTGCAGCGACAGGATCTATAGTCATGAGAGGAAGGGTCACGCTTGCCTCTCAAATTGTGCTCCATCATCATTCCTCCAGGAACACTGATGAAGGTTGGGGTGGCACCGCTATGTAGTCCACACAAGCATGTTTCGGAGGAGTAGCATCTCCCTTCCACGGGGAGAAGAAGCCCATCTAGCCGCTGTGAAATGTGAGTGTGGGTAAGAAAGTGTCCCCAGCTCCTCCACTCTTTCAGTACATTTACTGATGACAGGAGCCACTCTGCACTGAGCCCTCGGCCAAGCTCCAGGCCACAACAGCGCAAGGAAAGTTGTAGTCTCTTATGGCTAATGAACAAGATGGGTACTTATCAACTGGTCCTGCAAATCAGTGTGTCACGAAAACCTGGTTCCGAGCCCTGAGGATGCAGCATTTGAAAAGCAAGCCAAAAGGTCAGGAGGTGTTAAAGAGATGTGGTGAAGGAGCCAGGAATCGGTGTGACAGGCAGGACTGGGAAATGATTCTGACATAGGAACAGAAATGACATGTGCAAAGGCCCTGAGGCAGAAGGAGCATGGCACGGAAGGAGCCACTGTGGCCCTCGAGCAGGGGAGACAGGCTGGAGTAGGAAACACATGCTAGACCAGGCAGGCCTGGTAGTTCCTGGGTAAATCCCTCTTTTTTCCTCGGGGATAATGGGAAGCCACTGAAAGGCATTAGGAAAACTGTTGCAAGCAAGAACTGGGGAATGGGTGGCTACGATGTAGGGGGACCCCACAGTGTGGGGTCAGGGGCTGTGGGGAGGGTGGTGCTAAGGTGAGGCTGAAAAGTGGGCCTGGCCCCTAAGTGAATAGAATCCTGCCTCTCTAAAGGCCCTGGGAGCAAAGAGAGAGAGAGCTGGGGCCGGTGTGCACAGCCATGGTGGAAGTAGGACAAGAAAGAACAGAAACCATTTCTAAAACGCTCCCCATGCGTCCAGAATTGGAGCCACGGAAAGACCTGGGGCTCAGAAGGACAGCCTGACTGTTGGGAGCAAAAGGGACGGCTCCATGCTTTAAAGCTTGTGCTCAGTAACTCACAACTGTGCTACTAAATACTAAAACCCCGTGTGGACTGCTCTTGCCTCGTCCCCAGGGACTGTGACAAAAATAGCCGTTCAGCCTGTCAGAGCCTGGGTCCCAGAGCAGCAGACCAACCCGAAGTGGAGGACCAGCAGGAAAGAGTAGAGGGGCAAGACCAGGAGTCTTGGGGAGAGACCCCTGCCTCTCCTAGCAGGTAACCCTCCAAGGTGGCTTTGGGGGTACCATTTCATCCTGGGGTGCGGACTGAAGAATCAGAGCACTCCTGCCCACCAACTACTACTTTCAGTCCATTCACAGCCACTGTGCTTTGTACAGGTTCGAACGTACCTTCTCCCCCCAGCCGAATGCTGAGCCCCCAAACCCTAGGACAGAACCGTTTCCTACTCCTTGGCTGAAAGAGATTGCGCACCTGCAAACTGCTCCTGGAACCTGGGTCCTTCCGCCCTCCCTGACCTGTCTTTCTCGAACCTGTCCAGCTTCTCCCTCAAGCAGCTTGTGTGAGGCCCTTTGTCACTTTACACAGCTCCTGGACAATCCAACCTGCAACCATGGCTTCACCATCCATGTAGGGCTGATGGCCCCACACTCGCCAGCCTGGTCCTCATCCCCAGAGACCCAGAGGAGTAATGCCCAGGCACCCCGTGCAGCTCATGCTGAATCCATCATCTGACTCCCCCCACACCCAAAGGTGCTCCCTCTCCGGGGTCTTTCTTTAATTCATAAATGGCACTGTCCCCACCCCGTCACTCACCTGGGAAAGCATGTACTATCCTCACTCCTCTCCCCTGACCACTTCTGTTCTAGATCAGGTCTCTCTGCTGCCAGCCTCCTGCCGGAGACTCGGCCTCAGTCTCCCCACCCCCAGGCTATCAACTCTGGTATTTTCTGCAACTCAGATGTGACTCAAACCTTCACAGGCTCCATGTTTTCTACACACTATAGTCTGACTTCTTAATATAATAGTTTTTACAACCCAAGACCCACCCACCTTTTGTGCTTCATCTCCTGACCCCACACTTTGCTCTGCCTTCCCCATTCCATCCCCACGCCTGTCACTCCAACCCTTGCAAATGCTGCCCCCCGGCCCAAGAGGGCCACTCACAATCATCCAAATATGCTGCCGGTTTGCATGCCGCCCATCTTTGCTCATAGAGTTTCTCTGCTTAAAACATCCCCTCTTGGGGCATCTGGGTGGCTCAGTCATTCGAATATCTATCTGCCTTCGGCTCAGGTCATGATCCCAGGGCCCTGGGATCGAGCCCCACATCACCCTTCTCCCTCCCCCACTACCCTTGCTTGTATGTGCTCTCTCCTCTCTCTCTCTTCTGTCAAATAAAATCTTTTTTAAAAAAGACTTAGAAAAAATAAAACATCCCCTTTCCCTTCTCCCCTTGTGAGAATCTTACCTACTCTGCAAAGCTAAATTCAAATATCACCTTATAGAAATTAAGGCTGTCTTTCTTGTCCACGCTGTCGCGAATGGTCTTGTGCCTCTCCATCTATAACGGTGCATATCATAGTCTGGATTTTACTGTGTGTAATTGGGCTGCCCTAATGGAATAGGAAGTTCTTGGAGGCAGCCTGGCCTCTCACTCCGTATGCAGACCCCAGTGTCTTGCCTGGTGACCCATCTATAACTCGGGTTATAAATGGGAATTGTAATTCAAGGGAATCGTAGCTCACAAGACCCTGCATGATCGTGTCCCGGCCAGCCTCTCCAGCTTCGTTGTGAACACCTTCTTCCTCGCTCTCTCATCAATCTCTCAGCTTAGCCAAAGACTTCAGAACCGGCTCCCCACCACCCAGTACCCTGGGGCCCCCACCACAGGTGTGCAATGCCTTTGCTTTGTGCTCTCTTCCCAAGGTGAGCGGATGAAGTCGCGGTGCTGTTGAGGTCACAGGCAGAGGTGAGATGCGTGGTGAACCTCACAGAGATGCGTGGTGAACCTCACAGGGCTCCGGGGCCAGACCACCTGCCGAGGAAGAGCAGGAGACCCTGACAACTGACACTGGGGGGTTGAAAAGCAGGACTTCTCTGTAGGGAGCTGTGGGGACTCCATGGGATGACAGACACCACTGTTTCCCTAGTCAGGTGGGTTTTCTTTTTTCCTTTCTGCCACTTTTTGCTAACTGAGCTCAGTTTAAAGCACTCATTCCCCAGACTTACCAGGGGGTGTCCACGTGACCCAGTTCTGGCCAAGAAGTTGGCAACAGAATTCTATTAAGAATGCTAAGGCATGTGACTCTTGCCTTTTGTATTTTTCTTCTCCCTCTTCCTCCTCCCCTTCCTCCCCTTCCTTTCCCACCGCTTCTCCTTCCTACTTCTCCTCCCCTTCCTCCTCATCCTGTTTTTGTCAGGAACACCAATGCGATGCCTGGAGACGAGGCAGCCATCTTGCATTCCAGAGTTTCCTGTTGCCTGAGAAAATTCAGCTGGTTTTCCATTCCATGCAGCCAACACAGTCCTAAATGGCACAAATAGATTGGAACAGCTAGGGGGGACAGCCTTGCATGACGAGAAAGCAGGATTTCAGCACGAGGAAGCTGCCTCCCCGAGAAGACCTCTGCCTGCCTGCTTACGGCCCGCTAGCACACACCTGACGCATGTCAGCTCGTTGAAACAGAAACACCAATGCCCCGCTTCCTGGAGCAGGTCCCCCAGAGTCCCTTTCCCTAGCTACCTTTAGATCACGATCTTGATTTGGAGAAGGGAAGAAAGCCAAGGCAGGCAGAGTGGGGGAAGTCTGAAATAAAATTTCACCCTGTCTTCCCACAGGAAAACTATAACATATGTCAGGAAACGAGGCATGCCAAAGCATGCATGAGATTTGTCTCTAAGTGAAAAATCCACCCCAGTCCCATTAGTCTGGAGAACGAATCCTGCCCGATTGACTTAAACGTGTCTTGTAAGTGTGAAGTGTCACCTCAAGGCGCCAATCTCTAATTATGAGCACGCCTCTTCCAGAGCTGCTGGTTATCCAAACCGAGCACATGACCACTCCTCCCCCCAGCCTCTCCACTCTGCAAACACGCACCCATTGGTCTCCTCCCAGTGAATGCAAATGGGAGAAAACGAGCAACGTTGCCCTTTGGAGACAATGACGTTGGAAATTCAATACATAATGGCTCCCTAGACAAGACCAGAATAGCTTTGTGTTTCTGCCTTCCCCATGCACAGAGAAGCTGACAGCCTGTTAGCATAAGCAGGCGTCTGAACTCCCCACCCCTCCCCGAGTGCCTGGAGCCAACGTTTGCAGGGAGAGGCACCTGTTCATCATCATATACTTTCTTCCAACCTAATGGATCCCGGCTCAGAACAGAGGCTGTAGCTGAGTTTTTGAGCCAGGAAGAACCATGGGGACCCAGCGGGCACCTCTGTTTGGTCTTTTAGGCCCGTGCTGCAACCAGACAATAACCCAGTAGCCCAGCCACTCTTCCAGGCAGGAAAGACTTGAACCCACTTTTCCTCTTTTGCATCTCCCACTCCAACTCCTTCCCCCAAAGCCCAGGCTGGAGTTTAGGGAAGCAATAAAAATGAACTTTATAGGGAAGTCTTAGGGGAAGCCTCCGGACTGAATGCCACGAGGGGAAGCAACTTTCCTGCAGCACAAACTCAGTGCCTGTAGATAAAGCTGTGTTTCTCCCAAGAAGCCGACAGCAGCAGCCAGAGGCCTGGCATCCTGGGGCTGTGCCTGGACTATTTGGGGAAGGGAGCTCATTCCTGATGACCATGGGCTTCCAAGAGGGATGTTGGGCAGGTCAGCAGACCACTTATGGTCATGAGGACACTGCCTCTCTAGTCTGCTTATAATGGGCTCTTGGGTTCATTAACATCTCCATTTCTCTCAACCTTCCTACCATTCCATTCTCTTTGATGATGTTGTTTGTGTAATTGCCTCTCAAATCAAAGGCATGTTTGATGTCCACCATTTAAAGCATTATGTCTATTGATTCTCGTTTTTCAGGCCTTGTCTGGAACCTTAGATCTGGCCGATGGGAGGTGATGAGCATAAAACACTCACCATTCTGGCCATTCACTCTAACATTAAACATGTATCTAGCACTTGAGCACAACTCCTTTCAGGACATTGTTTAAAAGAGAGTCCACAATTATCTTCCTGAGTTTAACTCAGAACCTTCGGCTTCTGACTCACCAGGAGGGTTGCAATGATTTGACCTAGGGAATCGCCTAAGTTGGTTGCTCTTGGATGGTGAATCAAATGAAGGCAGGAAGGATGTCTAGTTTATGCTTTTTGTTTGTTTTGTTTGGGGGTGTTTTTAAGGATTTTTTTTTTTTTTTTATGATAGTCACACACACACAGAGAGAGAGAGAGAGAGAGAGAGAGTCAGAGACACAGGCAGAGGGAGAAGCAAGCTTTATGCACCGGGAGCCCAACGTGGGATTCGATCCCGGGTCTCCAGGATCGTGCCCTGGGCCAAAGGCAGGCACCAAACCGCTGCACCACCCAGGGATCCCAAGGTTTTTTTTTTTTTCTTATTTGATGCTTTTAACACCTGCTCCCCAACACTTGCCAATATAATTGGTGGGTAATCAGTATTTACTAATGCAAAAGATTGGAATGATATTGATGGATAAAACCAACGTGCATCAAGAAAATTCCCCACATATCAGCGCTGTGAGGCTGTCTGACGCTGACTGTGCCTTGTCTGACAGGCGAGAGAAAGGGAGAGATGGAAAGAAGGCTTCCGGGGACATGATCCACAGCAGATTCATCCGGAGACTGCTCTCGAATTATAGCAGGTTGTGTTTTGAAAGATGGCCTCGGCAGCGTCTCCCATCCCATGGGCTCTTCTGCCGGGAAACTTTGCTGCTCCTACCACTTGGAGGTGGCACTGATCCCTCCTCACCACAGTCTGGACTTAGTTTGAGCAACAGAAAGAGCCAGAACTATCACCCTATAACTTTTTAGATGGGGCCTTAAAAGAGCTGCAGCTTCTGCCTTCAATGTTTGGAACACCACCTCTTGGAAGCCAGCCACCTTAGAAGTCAGATTATCCTGCTGGAAGGAAAAAGAGAGAGAGAGAGAGAACGTGGAGAAAGGCCTGAAGCCACCTGGGACATTCCCATCCAAGCCAAGCTCCTACTCCTCAGATCTTGAGTAAATAAAGTGCTTGTTGTTTTTTAAAGCATTAGGTTTGGGAGCATTTTATTTTGCAGCTGTAGATGACTCAAGCAAGGTGATTGGGCCCCACCTCAAACCCATGTATCTGATTCTCCAGGAACAGAACCTGGGCATCAGCTTTTTAGCAGAATCTGCCTGGCACAGGGAAATAGCTGAACCTCTCAGTGACTTCTCCTATGGACGGCTTCATCCGTGGCTTACAGACTTGGTGGGTCTGAAGCCCTGGAGTGCACAATATGTCTGAGCTATAGGAATCCAGGCCAGAGACATACACAAGACCACAGCTTGGAAGAAACAGAGCACGAGGGAGTTCTATATGCAGAGCCATGAACAGAGCCATGGGATATCTGAACCGGATGAGGCCTTAGAAGATGTTTTGCAAATGAGGAGCTCATGGCCCAAAGAGAGAAGCTGAGTGACTCAAAGTCACATAACTTATTTGTGGCCCGCTTGGGACCAGAGCAATGTCTCCTGAGTACTGGTCCACTCTTTCCCTTGCCTGTCTATCTCTCAGGATTTCTGTGTCCTGAGGAGTGAGAAAAACACATGCTTTCTTAAATGCATGGTAAGTATCTTAAAATATATTTTTTAAATATTTTATTTAAAAAAAGATTTTATTTATTTATTCATAGAGACACAAACAGAGAGAGAGACAGAGACACAGGCATAGGGAGAAGCAGCCTCCATGCAGGGAGCCCAACATGGGACTGGATCCGGCTCTCTGGGATCACACCCTGGACTGAAGGCGGCGCTAAACCGCTGAGCCACCTGGGCTGCCCAGTAAGTATCTTAAAATATTAACTAACCCAGGTGTTTTTAAGTACCAATTATTGATGTCCCAATTAATGTGAACATACCAAGAGTATATCCACAGCAAGAAAAAGATCAGGATAAGAGGTGAAACTAACCTGGGCTGCCTTCCTCAAACAGTTGACCTTTGAAGGGGGAGGATGAGGGTCTGTGGCAGGAAAAGAGCAAACCCAGGCACAGAAGTTAGAATGAGACATGTGGGAGGTGCAGTCTGAGCTACTTGGCAGGTTCAGAGAGGCCTGCTGGGAAGGAACAGGGATTTATGAGAACCTGTTTTCCATCTAGGATCTGTTTTCTTATCTGGTTCCTCCGCCAGCAGAGGTGGGACTGGACTGGGGGCTGCCTAAATGGAAGCCCTATGATGCAGACTTCCTGAGCCCCATCCCCCACCCCCATCCTGCTGCCGGCTAAGAAGGCTGACCAGAGCCTGGGAGAAAACTGGTGCCCGAAACTACAACTGTGAGGCCGAGGCTTCTGAACCTGGTATCAGGATCCTGCTCTCTCCCCCTTTCTCCCTCCAGAGTCCAGCCCCCCCACCTTTGCCATTAGAGGAGGCCCCAAAGACACCACCCTAAGCGAGTTTATTTTTAGTTCCCATTCTTTCCTGAGAGCTGCCATGCACAGACCACACATCTTAAATATTCCCAGCTGCCCTGTGCTGAGGGCTGAACCAAAGAGAAGGGATTTTTACTTGGAGTAGGAGAGGTCAAAGCCAAGCAAACAGAAGAAACTCCCTTGGAGTCAGAGTGGACAAAATGAGTGAAGTTGGTAAATTTATTTCTTTGGCAAATAATTCATGCTCAGCGGACAAATCAATAACACTGTCTGCAGTTTCCATGCTACAGAACAGGTTCTTTTGGCACCTGTTCTCTCTGAAGAACGAGTTCTTGTGGAAAAGTAGTAAGAGGCCAATAGAATGAGCATGGGTAGTTCCGAATTAGAATCCAGGACTGCTGGTCTTGAACAAGTCATCTGACTTCCCTGAGTGTCAGTTTCCTCTTCTGGGAAGATGGCCATAATGCTATTCTCTATTCCGTAGAGTTCTTTCGGGGGCTGATGGAGCTAACTCGCACAAAATACATGCTGCCTAGCAGTGATAATTGCTTAATCAATATTCCTGTCCTGACTTCCCTGTCCTAACTAAACCTACCTTGACCAGCCCCAAGATAGAATTTCATATGGAACAGACACCTACTGTGAATCTACCACATGCCAGGCATGAAACGAGGCCATGTCACAACGTTGCCACATGACAACCTTGAGCGCTGGGTGTTACTTATCCTCATTTCCCTGTGGCCCTCTTCGGGGTCAATCCTACCCTACAGCAGACCATCGTGACAGGTCAGAGCAGATGCAGAGATATAAAGCAGTGGCCACCGTGGGGTCCGAGTAACATGCCGCCTGCTTCTGACCAATACACCTTTGCAGAGCACCAGGACACTGGGTGCTCCAGGAGAAAGCACCTCTGGCCCCACCCCGTGTCTGGGGGACCTTGATCAACCCAAATGAACTCACTGAACTGGCTCAGATTGGAGAGCCAGGGAACTTCATTTCAAGGAAGTAACACAAAGGCCTCCCCCAACTTGAAGTGAGCATTTCCTATATGCCTGGCACAGTGCTAATGAGTTCACATACATCACCTCACTTCATCCGAGCAGCAACCCCACAATGCAGCGCCTATGACATCCCCATTTCTAAGATGGGGAAACTGAGCCCTAAAGACCTGAAACAACTTCCCCAGAGTCGCTGAGTTGATAAGTGTCAGAGTCTCAGGACACGAACCTGGGTGCAAACTGGGAACTTGTTTGGGGTTTTGTTTGGTGAAGATGTTTAGTGCTTAGCTTTCAGGCATTCTGGCCTCTTCTTCCCACGAGGAGATCCCGTTCCCTGGGGCTCCCATGGTGCACAATCCTGTGACACGAGGACACTCTCTCACAGCCACCAGCCACCCGCAACCCCTGCCCTGTGTGGGGCCGTGGCCCTCTCCGTCTCTCTCTGCACACCAGAGCCAGTAGCCAGGGATAGGCGGGAAATTGTTCTTTCTGCCCTGGCAATCTGGTCAGGGGCCATGCAAGGAGGTAGTTTTCCACTCTAAATAGGCCATTTCTCCTGCTCTCCATTACGAATTTCCTGCTTTCTGCACCATTGAGATTAGATCTCTGTCTGTGATAAAAGAAGGGCGCCTTGTGGCTGCTCTGCCCAGGGACTGGTAAGAAACAGGGGCTCAGCTGGAGACATATCTGTCTATCATCATTATCCTCATCATTTAATATCTGCTAAGTGCCCCAGAGTGCCTGCCCTAGACTTGGGAGTGCTTTGAGAGGACAAAGTCAAGAAGATGGGGTGAGTTTCCTGCCATGAGGATGCCTACATGCAAACCTCCACCTGCAAGTCAAATATCCCAACGCCTCTCTTACACAGGTGTGTTTGGACAAACACATCCTCCGGGAGTGCTTCTCAAACTGACGGGCACATCGCAACCACCAGGGGTTAAATCACAAATCCTGGGCCCCACCATGAGGGGATGTTGATGCTTCTGTTCAGGGGTCCCCACTTTGAGGACTGGCGCCCTCCTATACCCTCCCCGAACAGGGCAGCTCTCAGATCATCACACATGTGCTCAAAGGCATGTACACCCTCGGACATACATGCCAGACACAAGGTCCTGCAGCTTCTTCAGCGTCCATGGGCCCCACTCCCCCCTTGGATCTCTGGGCTCCGACCTTTCCAGCCTTTGCATTCCTCAAACTGTGCTCCTCCTCCTGCTTCAGGAGGGAAAATAGGTGGGAAAACAGCAAACTGAGGAAGAAAGGCAGGAATGTGGGGAATGGCAGGAGATTCTCCTGGCAAGATGGCTCCCACTGAGGGTAGAAGAAGAGATATAAAGCTCTCTCTTCACCTGGAACACGTGTCTTTGGCTAGTGCCTCCTTAACCTTTGGATGTTAACTCTAATAGCCCTTTTTCAAGGAAACCTTTCCTGATTTCCTCTACTACCCTGGCCACCATCACTAGACCACAGCAGAGCCTAGTTATAAGTGGACATATCTTTTTTTTTTTGGACATATCTTCATATAGTTTTTATTCATGTGATTATGGCAGGGTTTGTAAAACTTTTAATTTTTTAAAAAGATTTTGTTGATTTATTTGAGAGAGAGAATGAATTGAGAGAGAGATAATGAGCAGGGAAAGAGGAAGAGGGAAAAGCAGACTCCCTGCCAAGCAGGGAGCTGGACACAAGGTCACAAGGTCAATCTCAGGATCCTGGGGTCATGACCTGAACCAAAAGACACTCAACCAACTAAGCCACCCAGGCGCCCTGGCAAGGTTTTTCTTTTTTTTTTTTTTTTTGTCTTTTGTTTTGTTTTGTTTTGTTTTGTTAATGTTTGACCCTATGAGAAAGGGGATCATGCTGAGTTTCTCACAGTTGCATCCCTACCTGGGCATCTACCTCATGGTAGATGCTCAGAAACCTTTGTTAAATGAATAAATGAACTCTCATACATGAGGGCAGCTCACACATACAGCAGGTATTCACACAAGAACACATTCACATGTACTCCCTCAAGTTTGCCCTCAGCATTCTTTGAAGAATAAGGTAGCCAACTTGGACACGTTTGAGGCATAGGAGTTAACGCAACTTTTCTGAAAAACAGCTCAGCATTTAGAATAGAAATGTAAGCAATCTTACTTATTGGAATTTACTTAGAAGACAATCACCTCAGAATAAAGCTGTGTGCAAAGAAATTCATGGCAACAGTGTTTATAAAGCAAACACTGGAAACTACCCCTACTTAGATGTCCACAGAGGAATATCCTATACAACGGAATATCCTACAACTGTTAAAGATGATAATATCCATCCCTTTGGGGAACATGCTTATTTCATGTTGTTGAGAAAATGAAGTCAAGATACAAAATAATCTGTAAAATATGATCTCATTTACATAAAACTGTAGCCCTCCCTCTATGGATGCATAGAGTTGTAGAAAGATATTGCCAAAATGCTAATAACATTTACCTTTGGAGGTGGGATTTTAAAAAATATTTTATTTATTTATTTGAGAGAGAGAGAGACCATGTGTGAGGTGGAGGGGCAGAGGAAGAGGGAGAAGCAGACTTCCCCCTGAGTGGGGCTGGATCCCAGCACCCTAAGATCATGACCTGAGCCAAAGGCAGGTGCTCAACCGACTGAGCCACCCAGGTGCCCCAGATGGTGAGGTTTAAAGTGATTTTTACTTTCTTCTTTGCAATAGCAAAGTTATATTGTTGTTATATTGTTATATTGTTGTTGAGAAATTAAATGAGATACAGTGTGTGATGATATGGAGAGTTTATCGTGTTATATTGTTATATTGTTGAGAAATTAAATGAGATAAAGTTATATTGTTGTTATATTGTTATATTATATATTGTTATATTATATATTGTTATATTGTTATATTATATTGTTGTTGAGAAATTAAATGAGATAAAGTGTGTGATTGTGATGATATGGAGAGTTTATCGCATGATAAACTCTTGGCACAAACAGTTCTCCTTATATTATTTGTATAGTTTCCAGGATTGTTTGGATTTTTAAAAATTCTCTTGTAATGAGAGATAAGTTACAAAATCACAAAGACAATGAAGCTTTTAAAAATAGATCCAGCTGGAAAGGGCCAAGGAGAAGACGCCATGATAAATGACAGATATGTGTCCTCTACCCCTACCTCAAATCCCACTTGCAGCATTTAACACAGTCCTCAGTACTAGTAAGGTACTTGTGACAATTTGTTGAATTTAACTGGATTTGGAGCATCCATTAGTCCAGTGAGAAAGTTTATCAGAGAAGAACCTGACAGAGTAGTGATCTCTAGTCCACCACAAGGCAGACCCCACCAAGACTTAATTGTTGATATTGAAGGCATTAGCCATGCTTCCCCAGTGAGGTAGAGGGATTGGAGTGTTTCTCTCTCTCTCTCTCTCTCTCTCTCTCTCTCTTCTTTAAAGATTCTATCTATTTATTTGAAAGAGAGAGAGCAAAGATTGAAAGGACAAGCAGGGAGTGGTGTGAGGGGCAGAGGGAGAAGCAAACTGCCTGCTGAGTGGGGAGCCCCATGTAGGACTGGATGCCAGAATCACGATGCGAGCCAATGGCAGACTCTTAACCAACGGAGCCACTCTGCTAACCCAATTAGAGTATCTCTAACTAGAATTAGAGCCCTTGCCTGGGATGCATCAAACCCAGGAAATTAAGGAAATGCAAATCCCCACTCTTCTTTCTCCCACCCACTGAGCTCTTCATTAAACTGCAGTTAAATTAACATCTCTCTTCTTCAACAAGACCCAACCATCACCACATAAAGCTGAAGAGCCTTGGGCTCCTTTAGGTGAGAGATGGTACGCTTTTTCCTGAAAATGGGCAGTGGAGGTAAGATAGACATGGTTCCCATAGAATTTCCAGGAAGTGACTATCCAAAGTCAACAGCTGTAAATTTCCATGTTTTGTCTTGTTGTGCAGTCTAATGTAGCAGCCCTCCAAGTGTGGGGGTGCCTGAGACATTCTCAGGGGATCAGCAGGTCAAAACTATTTTCATAATAATACTATGATGTCATTTGCCTTTTTCACTCTGTTGACATTTGTACCAATGGCACAAAAGCAATGGTGGGCAAACTGTTGGCTCCTTCACATGAGTCAAAGCAATGGCACCAAACTGTACTTCTTTTTTTTTTTTTTTTTTCTTTTTTTAAAATTTTCATTTATTTATGATAGTCACAGAGAGAGAGAGAGAGAGAGAGAGGCAGAGACACAGGCAGAGGGAGAAGCAGGCTCCATGCACCGGGAGCCCGACGTGGGATCCGATCCCGGGTCTCCAGGATCACGCCCTGGGCCAAAGGCAGGCGCCAAACCGCTGCGCCACCCAGGGATCCCCCAAACTGTACTTCTAGTCACTTTACCACCCCACACTGGCCAGTTTCCCTAAGGAACATCTTTGATGAAGCAGTAGATATTATTAATTATTAAAAGTTACTAATTTATTGATATTGCAATCCCAAATATATGTCTTTTCAATATTTAGTATGAAAAAAAATGAAAGCACTTCTGCCGTATATACCAAAATTCTAAGGTTGTTTCAAGAAAAAGCACTTGTATGTCTCAGCTGCAGGCTGAACTAGCCACTTTTTTCATGAAACACCATCCTTCCTTGAAAGAAGATTGACAAACTATGATTACTCTGACGTGATAGTTGGCAATCATTTTCTCAAAAATGAACAAAATGAGATTGTCACCTCAAAGAAAACATCTGACAGTGTTTGTTACTAATGATATAAACTTTCAATTGAAAATTAGAATTTTAGAAAATTTGGATCCTTCACCATGAGCTTCCCAATCCTTAAAGAATTTTCTGAATAGATATTATTTTTTATATTGTATAATGAAATGTGTCAACATTTGGAAGACATTCAGAACTCAGAACTAATATTTTCCAATTGATCGATGCATGATGTTACAAAATTAGGCATAGGTAAAACCCAAACAACATATCATAACACATCAAATACTGAAGCAAGTATGAGAATCCAGGTATCTTTTGTTAAAGCCAGATATTAAAGAGATTTGCAAAAATGTAAAACAATGCCGCTATTCTTATTTTTTGTTTAGAAAAAATATAGTTATTTTAATAAAATTATTATTTATATTAACATGTTATTAAATGTTTAGTTATAAATGTAATGAAATAGGTACAGGATCTGTATGCTGAAAACTATAAAACTTAAATGAAAGAAATAAAGAGAAATAAAGAGGAAAAAAAAAAAGAAAGAAATCAAGGAAAATCTAAATAAGTGTATAACACAGAGCATATGGGTGGCTCAGTCAGTTAAGCATCTTCCTTTGGCTCAGGTCATAATCCCAGGGTCCTGGGATGAGTCTGGCATCCACACTCTCTGCTCATCCGGGAACCTGCTTCTCCCTCTCCCTCAGCCTCTCCCCCTCACTTGTGCTTTCTCTCTTGCTCTCTTTCTCTCAAATAAATAAATAAAATCTTTATAAATAAGTAAATAAATAAAACACCATCCATGTTCATGGTTTGGAAGACTCAATAATTAACATGTTAATTCTCTCCAAATGGATTATAGATTTACCACAATCCCAATAAAAATTTCAACAGGATTCTTTGTAGATAGAGACAAGCTGGTTCTAAAACTTGTATGGAAATACAAGGAACCAGAATATCCAAAATTATTTTGAAAAAAATTTGGAGGACTCACCCTACCCACCTTTAAGACATATGGTAAAGCTGAGGTAGTTAAGTCAGGGTGGCATTTGTGAAAGGATGGACACATAGATCAATGGAATATTAGAGAGGCTAGAAATATACTCACACAAATATGCTCAATTGACTTTTGACAAAATGAAAAGGCAACTGAGTGGGAAAAGTGCAGTCTTCAATAAGTAGTGCTGGAACAACTGGACGTCCATTAACAAACAAATGAACCTCAGTCTAGATCACAATGATATCCAAAAGTTAACTAAATGGATCCCAATCCAAATAAAAAACATAAACAACAACATTCTCAAGAGGAAACATCAGAGAAAATCTTCATGAGCTCAGATTTGGCCAAGAGTTCTTAGCACAATCCAAAAGAAAAAAAAAAAAAGATCAATTGGAATTCAGTAAACTCACTTTTGCTCTAGAAGAGCACAATTAAGAGGATGAAAAGACAAGCCACAAAGAGAGAAAATATTTACAAATCACATAGTCAACAAAGACTAGTATCTAGAATATATAAAGACTTTCGGAATTCAATAATAATAAACAAACAACCCAACAAAGAAACAAGATCTGCACAGCCACTTAGTCAAAGAGGATCTACAGATGACACAATAACATATAAAAAGATGCTCAACATCATTAGTCATTAGAGAAATGCAAATTAAAACCACAATGAGATACCACTACACACCTATTAAAATGGCTACCATAAAAAATACAGACAATACCAATTACCAACTGGGAGGATGAGGAGCAAGTGGAACTCCTATACTGCAGGTGGGAATGCAGAATGGTACAGATCCTCTGAAAACAGCCTGGCAGTTTCTCATAAAGTTAAACATATGATCACCATATGGCCCAACAATCCCACCTATTGAATTTATCTGAGAGGAATGAAAACTTCAGTTACCTGAAAATCTGTACACTAGCATTGAAATCTATGCTCATCTGGATTTCTGCCATGATCTTATCAAAAAGGAATGGCTTTGACTCAAAAGAGAATGTATAGGCCTTTGTGTGATGTTGATGACAGACTGCCTGAACTGTCTCCAAGGAGAAGGGATTTGGGGGCTGAAGAGAGGACAGCTGCTAGATCCTGACCCAGGGAGAGGTAGATTCTCAAGTCTAGGGGTACAGAGAGCTGCAGAGTCAAGAGCTATTGCCCATCCCTATAAAATCCTCCAAGGGGCACCTGTGAGGGCTGCAGATTGAGCACCCAGCCTAGAAAGCAGGGTGCAAGCTCCTTCAAAGCATAGCATCCTGGGGAAGAATGGGATGAGGAATGCTTTCCTGGCTGGTAAGTTCAGAGTCAGATTTTAATCTACTTTTAAAAACAAAGGTGACATCATTTTTTTTTTTTTTAATTCAGACACACAGAGAGAGGTAGAGACATAGGCAGAGGGAGAAGCAGGTTCCCTGCGGAGAGCCCAGTGTGGGACTCGATCCCAGGACTCCGGGAACACAACCTGAGCCAAAGGCAGATGCTCAATTACTGAGCCACCCAGGCATACCAAGGTGATATCTCTTGTACCTTTCTGGCATGGAGCAAATTCCTACTGTCTCCATAGGGTGTTGGCTGGAACCCCAAAGAGCTAAAGGTGGTGTCCTGAGGAACTCTGCTTATGGAGCTTGTGGGAGACAGAAGAAGGAGCAGCCAAGGGCCAGAAGGAAGAGCTTAATGCCACAGAAGCTATGGCAATTTCACAAAGTAGGGAGTATTCAACAATTAAGTGCTGCAGGGAGTTCCAGTTGGATGAGTGCCATTGGATTTGGCAACTTGGTGGCTCACTGACATGATGGGGCAGGATCCAGACGGCTATGACTTGAGGAGTCCCCTCATAGTCCTTCACAGCCCTGAACCATCAGCTCCATTGGCTGAGCAGCCAAGTGCTACTGGGGCAGGGCCAGGGCCAGGTACCCATCCTGGTCCTGTTAGTGGCAAGAGAGAGCAGAGTAAGCTCAACCCAGTGGAGCTCCATGACTTGGAGAAACCACGAGTAGGAGATGTCCTACTCCCAGGTGGTAGTGTCACTTTCATAGAAGATCACCCCACTGCTATAAAACTAAGAGGAAGGTGGGCACCTGGGTGGCTCAATCACTTAGGCATTTGCCTTCAGCTCAGCTCGTGATCCCTTGTGTTCCAGGATGGAGCCCCACGTTGGAGTCCCTGCTCAGTGGGGAGTCTGTTTCTCCCCACCACCCCCCCTGCCCCGCTCCTGTGCTCTCTCTCTTTCTCAAGCAAATAAATACTTTTTTTTTTAAGATTTTATTTATTTATTGTCATGACAGACACACACGGAGAGAGGCAGAGACACAGGCAAGAGGGAGAAGTAGGCTCCATGCAGGGAGCCTGACATGGGACTCAATCCTGGATCTCCAGAATCACACCCAGGGCTAAAGGCGTCGCTAAACCATTGGGCCACCGAGGCTGCCCATAAATAAATACATTCTTAAAAAAAACCCAAAAACACAACTAAGAGGATTTATACAGAGAAACGCAAATTTCCTAAGAAACCTGAACCCTTTGAAGATTTATTGAAATTCTCCTCTCCTGTCTCATTTGTTTGCTGAAGCAGTGGAGATAGAGGTGAGGGATCTGGCCCTTTTGCTGCAAATTCAACATTTGTTTAGAGGTCTCAATAGGCCACTCACTTTGTCCTGCGTGTTTACAGATATCCTCCCATTTAATCCTGCAACAGCATGTGGGAGAGATACACCCACGTTGCATGAGGAAACAGAGAGGTTGGCTTGCCCAAGATCACATAGCGAAGTAAGTGGTGTAGCTGGAATTTGTGCCTCCAGGTACCTCGATTCCAACTTCGCTGCTCTCTCCACTAAAACATAGTGTAATTAGGAGGAATTCAAAGTAGATTCCTAGCTCCCTCCTTGTATGAAAAGTGAAGATCTTATCATGGGACGCAGGCCTTGGGCAGAGGAAGTATCCTGTTATGTCCACACCCTACATCCCACCGGCAGGAAATGAGCCATGTGGAACCAAAAGCCAGGCCGTGCCCTCCTCGTTGCCAAGGACTCATCTGAGAAAATCTCTGCCTGGATGATCCCGGCTGCTTATCTCCAGAGCATGGTCCTCCAGGTTCTGAGTGGACCCATTGTTAGGCCAGCGTGAGCTTGCTGCCCAGGTTGGGCAGCAGAATTCCAAGGAACAGGAAGCCTGGGTCAGTGCGGAGGAGGTAGAGAATGAGTGGCATGAGCCTCCCAGAGCCACCCACCCACACTGAGGAGACACGGAGGTATCCCGGGGTGACAGCTTGTTATGGCAGAGGAGAGCCTCCCAGAAACCATCCACTTGGGACGTGGGTGCAAGAGGAGTCAGGGGACCTCCTCCCATTCATAATGCATTTGTCTCAGGTTCTGGAAACTGCATGAGCTAAGCCTGCAGTCATGTGACACTTGGAGAGGTGTGCCCAGCCTTCTCCGTGAAGCCCTCCCGCCCTGCCCCTCCCGCGGCAGAGGCCTGGTGGAGAATGGAAAGATACTGAGAGGCAAGTGGCAGATCCCATGAGGTCACAGCTAGGAGCAACCTACCTGACTTGGGAAAGCAGCTTTTAAAATCAGACAGCCTGGATTCAAAGGCCAACGCGCCCACTTAGCTGCTGTGTAGTTCCGGCAAGCTTATTTCGCTTCCCTTGGCCTTTGCATCCTCATCCATTAAACAAGGATAATAGTGCCTACTCCGTGCTTTCAGGAGATAAGACACAGCGGGTGGTTAGCACATCATCTGGCACATAGCACGCATTCAGCAAATGCTAGCTAGCTCTTATCATCATTATCCTCATCATTATTATTACAGGGAGCTCTCCACGTGCAGCTCCCAATGTCCCCCCAAGTGCATCAGGACATTGGCTAAGCAATTATGGGAAACAATAGCCCTTGGGAATCTAACCAAACTCCAGAGGCAGCTGGATGGGCAGCGAGGCTGTAACTGGCTCTGTCTCCAGAAAACTATCATCTGCCCCACTCCCAACACACTCGCGTGGCCCTCCCCTCCTTCCCCAGGGTAAATTCAGCAGTCAATGGAGTTGACAAAGCCAGAGAGTCTGAGTGGTACCTGAAGATGCCTGGGATCCAGGGACAAGAGGACAATGTTACCAGCAACTCTCTCTTCACGCCCCCCACCCCCCCAACAAGTCCCAACCAACACATACACACACCTTCCTGGAAATTCTGGACCAATTTGGGAAGTCCCATCACCCCCTTCCATGATTCTTATGCCCTCTATAAATGTCCTGGGTTTAAGGAATGTGTTTTCCTTTTCCTACTGAGATACTGCCTTTTCTCTACCTTCTCTCTCCTACAACATGGACACCCCTGCATCCCTGCAAGTCACTTCTGCCCTAGGAAACCGGAAAGAAAGAGAGAGAAGGGCCCGGTTTCTAGGGAGAAAGGAACAGAAATGGCCCCAACTCTCGGCCACAAGGCCCAGCTTCTGAACTATGACCCGCTTCCTCTGGTGGGCGCAGATAGCTGGCTGTCCTCCCTTGTGAGTGCCTGCTCTTGCATGGGAGCTGACCAAGGACTGCATTTCCCTGTCCCATTTCATCTGGGTGGTGCCTAGATGTTGATACCTGTCACTTGGGAGTGGAAACGACAAGTATCACCTGTGGGTCACAGCATATTAAAAAGTAGATGTGTGCCCTTTGTGGTTTTTTCTCCCCTCCTTCCTGTGACAAGAAGAAGACAAAATCACATGGTAGAAAGAATCTGAGTCCCTAAAAAATAATGTAGAAGGAAGCCTCCTCACTGGATGTTTAGATGGATGAGAAAGCCACCGAGGTTGTGGAAAACTGTGGGATATTATTAGGGTAGCTGTACTATCTCTCCTGCTAGTACACTAAGCCTGGCACCTGCCCCTCCCCCATACCTTTTTGTTGGGATGGAGCCAGAAGAGAATTGAAGGAGGGACTTCCCCTCATACTGACATGAGAGAGTAACGAAAACAAATCTGAGGTGTCCAAAGGCCAGGCTCATGGGCACAGGCCTGGAAAATTCTGTGTTCATGGTCAGGAGCGGGAATGTACAGTGCAGCACTGGCCATTCATCAGTGGGATCATAATGATGGCAGTTAATATATTAAATGCACTAAAAGTAAGTGTGGAGCAAGAAGGGATAGACCTGGGGATCCCTGGATGGCTTAGTGGTTTAGTGGTTGCCTTGGGCCCAGGGCATGATCCTGGAGTCCCAGGATCGAGTCCCACATCAGGCTTCTGCACGGAATCTGCTTCTCCCTCTGCCTGTGTCTCTGCCTCTCTCTCTGTCTCTAATGAATAAATAAATAAAAATCTTAAAAAAAAAAAAAAAAGGAAGGGATAGATCTTTCAGAAGTCAATGGGACCACCTATCTAAGTTTCTTGGAAATGCTTGAGTAAGCTTTCGGGCTTTCTTATAATCATACTTCTTGCCGAGTTTGATAAAGGCAGAGGTAGAGAAAGAGGAAGAAGGAAAAGGAGAAAGAACAAGCACTGGAGTGCCCTTCACCCACCTCTGTCTGTTTTTTTGTGAAGGTTTACTTACTTTTTAAAGATTCCTTTCAAGCCTCACCTCCTCTGTGAAACCCTCCCTGACTTCTCCAAGTGCGATTGGTAGCTTCTAATCATGGTGTCCATACTCATCATAGCTTCCTACACTGGACCACAATCGTGAGTTCCTGAGGACACTGTCCTCATCTTTGTACCCCTGGGCTTGGCATGAGTACCTGGTTCAGAGTAGACACTGATATGGTGGGTAGGTGGCTGGCTGGCTAAATAAATATGCAGAACCCACAGCTGAGGAATCAAAGCTAAGAATCCAAACTGAGGCTGTCTGGGCACCTGGGTGGGCAATCTCAATTTTCAACCTTGGCATCAGGATATCCAATCACAAATTTTTCAGGTCACAAACATTTATTGCCAAAGATCATCGCCGGGGCTGCCGTAGACATGAATGTTGCCCAACCCCACCCCTACCCCCGCCCCCCCAGCCCTGATAACATGCAGCCAGCCCCCTCGGACTCTACCCAGCTTTGCTAACTAACTCCAGCCTGCTCTTCCAGGGTGGTCTAGCCCCCGGGGCAGCTGCCTGCCTGAGCTGGGCTGACCTGCTTGGACCTTGCCCCTGAGAGTCATAGCACCATGATGCAGGCCCAAGGAAAGAGAGAGAATGGACGGAGCAAGGAACAGGTGCCCCAGAGGGAAGGCTGGGGAAGGCCTGGGCCTCTAGCTGCATGGACGCCAGGCATGCTGATGGCTTATAGGAACAGGGCAACCCAGATCCTGAACATGGCTGTTCCGAGGGCCTGGGGACAGTGTCAGCTTTCTCTCCACGGCAGTGTTCATGGCAGTTCCTGGTTTCTGAAACAACTGAAACATTGAAAGGCGGAGAGGCTGGAAAGAAACTGCAAGGCCTGGGACAGCGCTGGGTACAAGGTGGGGGCCTGTCCACCTCGACTCTCTCAGGCTCTGAGGCCCACAGAGAAGCAGCAGCCATTTCTTCATATCCTGGTTGTGGCCTTTGGATGCAGCAACGGTGTGGTTCTCTGTGATGGATCTGCTCGCCAGCCCACATATGGACTCCCTTCCCTGAGTTCCCCAAAGGGGCTCCTTCCTCTGGTCCTCTGATGTCAGGAATATTAGCAGAGCTCTGGAATGTCGCAACTCCCATGAGTCCCTTGGAGTTTGGGGGGTGATGGATGCTGGCTCATCAGGCTCCCGGAATTTCTGGAGTATCTTTAAAAAATGCATCTACTTCCATTTCTTGAATATAAAAATAAAATAAAAATCTGCTCCAACTGCCTGTGACCAGACAAGAACAGTTGTGAGCCTGGACAGCCACAGTGCAGCCCACCTGTGTACCAGCAGGAGGTCTAAGAAAGGGCAGGAGACTGGTAATGCCAACGGGAGCATCTTCTGCTAGGGACAGCCCAGGTACTCCAACACTTGGCTGTCACCTGGGCTGCTGGTGGCTACTCCATCTGGGCTAGTCTCTGAGTCAGGGTCAGAAGAGCAAGAATTCTTGATGGGAACTTCCAGGCCCTTCTCTGGGCCCTGTTTGGGCTTCTCCTCCTTCTATTATGGATGCCCCTGCAGGAACCTCCACAGTGCCCAAACTGTTAACGCCAGGTGCTTTCCAGCCTGGGATTTGGGAAGAACTGATGGCTCTCCTGGTTTCTGAAGACCTTGGGAAAGCAACAAACACATACATGTGTGCATGCATGCACACGAACACACACATGCACACACGTGTGCACATTCACAGAGGCAGCAGATGGTGGAGGTGGGAGTAACAAAGGTGCCTGGTGGCCTTTAGCCCAGATGACACTGCAGGTGGCCCAGTCACTCCGGTCAGAGTCTTTGCAGCAGCCAGTGCTGTGAGGTGGGACAGGATAGCTGCTTAGGATTTCCGGAAGTGCACCTCCCTCTGAGGAGAGAACAGGGTGAGGCTGGCTCAGGGATACAGGTGTCGAAGGTGGGGGTTCAGGGCCTAAAATTCAGCCCAGCTGTCACAGGCACTGCTCCTCAGAGAGAGGTAGCAGGGAGGAGCCATGGAAGCAGGGAGACCCACTAGGTGGATTTCTGGAGCAGCCACCTGAGCTCTCTGCACTCCCCCCCTCGCTCAGGCAGAGGAGGGAAGGTGAATATACGCTCCTGCTTTACAGCGAAGGTGGCAGGTGCAGGGAAGGCAGGACCACCCTGGGTCAGCAGCAGGGGGGATGATCTGCTGTGAGACTAACTTCCTGCTAGGAGGGAGGCCTCCTACACACGTGTGTTCTCCAATGGGCTGTGTGAGCTCACGCGTTGGCCAGCCCTGCAGAGAGGACGGTGCTCCCAGGCCAGCACCCAGCCTGGGCCCACCCCTTCCAGCCCTTCAGAGGAA
Source organism: Vulpes lagopus (assembly GCF_018345385.1). NCBI lineage: Eukaryota > Metazoa > Chordata > Mammalia > Carnivora > Canidae > Vulpes > Vulpes lagopus. The sequence continues at coordinate 42,002,692 of NC_054833.1, read as the reverse complement.
GGAAACGGAGGGAAACACAGGCAGCTGGGGCTGGCCCCACATTTGATTCCTGTCCTGTCCCGATCTTCCATACTTTCTGAACATCCCCAAACACAAGGGGGTGAGGGGAGGCCTGGGCCCTCTTCCAGGAACCCCACCTTGGGAGTTCCCAGTCTGCCCCGTGCAGTGCCCCCATGCAGGCTCTCACCTCCATCTTGCTGTAAATCCAGGGGAGGACTTCTGTCACTTTGGTGTACACACCGGGCTTGTTTCTCTGGCCACAGCCCGTGCCCCAGCTAGTGACTCCTGCCAGGTACCAGCGGTTGTTCTGCTCGCAGACCAGGGGTCCCCCGCTGTCTCCCTGTGAGGGGAGCACACATCTCAGCAGGGTGGGAGAGGTGGTCCTTGAGCAGGAAGTGGTGGGCACCTGATTCTCACCCCGAACCCAGCACCCCAGCCTTCCCCCACCACCCCTAGCCCCCGGCCCCCAGGACCTGAGCCCCACCCAGATGCAGCCTCACCTGGCAGGAGTCTCTGCCTCCCCGCAGGTCCCCAGCACACATCATCCTTGGGGTAAGGTAACTGTCATAGACCAAGAAGTCGTTGCATTTCTTAAAGTCGATGAGGTTGACCTGCACCTCCCGGAGGAAGGGAGAGGTCTTCTCTTCAGTGAAGTTGAGTTGAGGAAAGAGATGATGGGAAACGAGTGAGACCAGATCTGGACAGCTTCTCGACCTTTTAGTTGCTCTCCAGTGACTCAGACTCACTCCTTCCTGGGAGTGGAGGGTACCAGTCCCATGGCTGGCCACCCAGGACATATGGGCACTCACAGCCTCGCACCACACACAAGCCCCTACACGTAACACAGACACATACACGTGCAGAGACAAGCTCACGAGCCTATCGCGCTGCCTTCATGTTGCACAGTGCTATCCTGTATTCCAAGCATCATCAAATACATCATTTCGTTCATATCCAGTAACTATGTGCCCTAAAGAGGTATAATTAATCCATTTACAGTTGGAGAAACTCATGGCCGAAGGAGTGACTTGCCCACAGTTGCACAACTAGTCAGTTATGGAGCTGAGACCAGAACAAGGCTGCTCCTGGGCCAGTCACCACTCCATCTTGTTGAGCAAGGGAAAGGTGGCCCTGACCCCCGCAATTGGTCAAAGGCTGACAATGAGGCCAGCCAGGTACTCTGGAGCCAAGCATAAACAATCCTATAGAACCAACATCAGAGAATACCACTCTCTAATAGTGATGAAGGAAGGCAGAAGAAGACCGCTTCGTAATCTTGTTTAAGCATAAATGAAAACAAGGTAGGCTACAAACCACAAAAAAGCTAACCGTCCCTTCTCCGAGCCAATACGAGTGGCTACTGCTTCTTCACTGATTATAGTTTCAGATTCGGTTTATTCTTAACTCCTATTCTTAAATCCTAGATGGGATTATTAGGATGTCGAATCATTGAATTAACCCTGCTTCCTGAAAGCATCCAATCTAGAGAAATCTTCCACTTCTTTGAACCACCCCCCCCCCACCCGTCCCCAAACCATCCAGGTCCTCTGAGAAGTCCTTTCTAGCACTCTGTTATTAAGATTTCCATGGTTCTCCATGGTATATGGTCCCCTCAGTGCAGTGAGAAATGAACCCAACATGTTCGACTACAGGGGGTCTCCAGGTAGTCTTGGCTGGAGGGCATCGTCATACCAACGGCTTTGACATAGACTCAGGTAAATATACAGATTTCTCTCAGGTTAGTTTATAGGCTCTTACTTTGGAGCGCTCTGTGCCAAGCTGTTTAGGGGGGCACAGACACCTGGTGTGGTCTGCATTTAGGGGGACACAGGTACCTGGTATGGTCTGCATGTAGGGGGATGTAGAAACTTGGTGTGGTCTGCATTTAGAGGGTCACGGGAACCTAGTGCTGAGGTCTGAATTTAGGGGCCACAGGCACCTGGTGTGATCTGAATTTAGGGGGCCATAGGCACCTCGTGTGGTCTGCGTTGATGGAAGGATCTTAGCCAACCAAGTGGTGCCTACATGGTCTGAATACAGAATGCACAGTGTTGTCAATCCTGGAAATACTCTTCCTCTTTTTGTTAAGATACGTGAGTGAAGTGTTGGTATCTTCACCAGGAGGTGGCACCTGAGGGTTCTGGGGAAATAAACGTATAGGTCCCTATGAACAGATCTGTATATAAACACATTTTGTATACACTTATAGGAGAGCTTTTTTGAACTTCTATAGCTGTATGTAAAAGTACCTAAGATTGGTTAAGCCTGTGTCAACAGTTGGTATTTTTTTCACTTGTACATTTGGTACTTTTTCTTTTGATTGACTAAAGCTGCATATGCTAAAAAAACAAGCAAAAAAGTCTTTTTTTTCATTTTCTTTTCACTTTTTAAAAAAATTCAGAGTAATTTCAATTTAATGGGGGTCTTTCTCAACAGAAGTGTCAACCCAGAGCGTAGGAAACAACTGAGGCTCTGTGAGAAAGTGGTATGTATGATGCAGATAGCACCAGCCAACAGGTTCTAGATTATTCTAGACTTAGTTCTGTCTATCAGAAACTACCAGGGTGACCCTGGGCAAGTGACATAGCCCCAAAGGTCTTCAGTTTCCTCATTTGTAAAATGGGGAGAACGGGTCAAGGGTGGAATTCAGGAAACCAAAAGTTTCTAATAGGTGCTCTGAGATGTGACATAAACTGGTCTGCTGTGTGTAGGGGTGAGGCGAACACACACATCCACACCCAGGCCCATGGAGCTCTCTGCCCAAAACCTCATCTAGATAGGCCCTCCTCTATATACCCCGACACATCACCCGCACACTCTCCATACAGACACATGTGTACACACACAGAGACACAGCCTAGCATCTCTGCCTCTCACCATCAGTCTCCTTGGTCTTGCCAAAACCTGTGATCCAGCAGGTTTCATTGAGATTGAAGGTCTGTCCATGCATAGGGAGGCAGGCAGGGTGAATGTGAGCTGCAATAAGACCTCAAGGCATCAGAGCAGGGACAAGGCTGGATGTTTCAGCTGGGGTGGTAGTGTGAAAGGACAGGGGTATCAATGTCCAAGGACCCTCCCTCCTTGCCCCCAGTGTGGTTCTGAATCTTCCAGGGCCTCAAACTGACCAGGCAAGAAACTCAGTCACTTTATCTTGGCCCTCAGCATTCAAGTTGCTGCTGGAGTCCCTCAAGCATTCTGATCTCAGTGGGGGCCATGTGGGCAGAAGCATATGCCTTGGAAGCTCCCCAATGTCAAGCCAATCCCAATGGTCATAAGGGTCTCCCTTCTAAAGAGTGAGCTTCCTCCATGCCCACCCATCAGAGGAAGGAGCAGCAGCAGGCTAAGTCCCAGGCATTATCACCATGGCATCTCTCAGTCATGTGTCCAGCCTGGTTTGGGGACAGCACCTCCGGGCTGGTAATGGCCTGAGACACTCCCTCCAGGTCATACAAGCTCTCCAAGTGGGAAGAGCACATCCCTAGAGGCACAGAACCACTGCTCACTTGCTGCATTTAGAAGGTACTATTGTACACCTTGTCACAGCCCCCTCTAGGACTGGGATCTTTAGACAAACTAGGGCACAGACCACCAAACTCCAATTTGCAAGACAAAAATATCACTTGATAGAATGTTTGCAGTGTTCCCAAGTGTTTGTTATGCTCACCGCAGCTTACTGCACCTAGAATAGTGCCTGACACAAACTACTCAACAAACCTAAGGAAGAAAGGAAGAAGCGACATAGTGGAAGGGAGTGTGGGAGAGGGAATGAACTCTAGATTCTTCTACTACAAATTGGGCTCAAGTATTGGGGTCTAACATATTTGTCTGCTAGAGAATTAACAAACAAAAAAGAAATAAAGGTATGGCATCAATTATTAGCCAAAAAAATGCAAAACATAATTTCTTAAAATATGCTCATTTTTAAGATGTAGGGTCTTCAAAACATGTGATACAATTATATCCTCCATTCGTTTTTATGAGGAAGTTAAATTCATAAGTGAGTTTTCACAAGTCTTCTCAGATAGTATTGTGACTTGAAAGGGCTCTCCGCCCGCCAGAGGAGTTTAAGAAACTCTGCCCTGATTTCTAAACCAAAATTTAGGGCACGTGGTCTGATCAGAAGACTACGTAAATCTAAGCCGTGATTCTCAGACTGGAGGTGTGCTTCCTACGCAGGAGCCTATCAGAGTCTGGAGAGGGACTGCCATTGTCTGAAAAGCATATGCAACGTTATAATAGCTTTACAAATTACTTAATTTGATCTGGAATTCCAAATAACATTAAGGAGAGTTGGAAGTGATGGGAGATCTGGATGGTTAGTCAAATGGAGTCTGGGTTTGGCAAGGTTGGAAAGGCCTGTTCTGGTCCTGCAGACTGACGGGCCCCTCTTAGGTGAGCAGAGGACCACCCCTCACCTTGTAGTCCCAGGGGCTCCACGGAACAGACTGGGAGGCCCAGCAGAGGAGGAGTGGTTGGGGGGGATGCTGGCCCGCAGGTGGGCGGGGCTCTAGTGCCCTTTCCCCCTCCTCGTCACCCCACTCTGATGACCTAGTGTCTGACTCATAACGGACACCGCCTCTGTAATTAATGTGCCAGGAAAGACCAGCTCACAGGCTCAGAGCACGAGAAAGGCTGGACTAACCAGAGATCCCTCCAAGGCTTCCAGGAAACTCGGTCCACCTTACCTATCATTTTTCAGAGAAGCCCCATTTATGCCTCCTGGGCTCCCTCAGCTGTCCCCACCATCGTGTCATTGGTCTCTACTGTGTGTGTGTGTGTTACCCATTTTGTTCTCTTTGCCACTGCAAGTGCACGGTGCACTGCATAGCAGCAGACACACAGTAAGTATCCGATGAGGACACACAGGAGTGAGTGAATTAATGGATGAAACCTTCTTTAATCTCCTCCTGACAACTCCTCTAGCATCTCTATCGTGTGGCCAACCTCATGCCAATTCACTGTCTGTACCTGTGCTCGTTTTGTGTGCCCAACTGCAGTGATAGCAATTTGCCAGCAGAGAGCCTGGTGTGAAGAGCATTGCTCGGGAAGCAGACAGACCAGGATCCCGTCCTGGAGCTGCCACTTATTACTTCGTGGCCTTGGGAAATTTTCTCTCCCTAAAGCTCCATCTCCTCAAATATAAAACGAAGCTAATAATAGTACCTGCTCCACAGGATTGCCTGTGAAGAGTAAGTGATACCGCGGATGTAAAATGCCTACCGCAGAGCCCAGCCCCTGTTAAGTGCTCAATAAAGGAGTGAAACAATTCAGTGTATTTATATTGGTGAAGACCGGTATCCAAGACTTATCTCTGTCACCAACTTGCAATGTAAGATGTGTCATTTGGGACAACCTTATTTCCAGCCTCTGGGCCTCAGTGTCTCCCATGGTAAAGCAGAGATGTTCCATTAAATGATCCCCAAGAGCCTCTCACTTCCACCATGCTGAGGCTCTGGGACCCCTGGATGCTGCAAGGCTGGGCCCCAGGGGCTGCCTGGAGGAGCTGGGGTGGCTGTGACTCACCAGATAGGGTCAGGGGCTTGGAGAGCCGCATGAGGGCGATGTCATAGTCGTCCTCCTCATCCGTGTAGTTCCCGTTGATGATGATCTGGGAGATGGAGGCTGCCTCAGGCAGCTGGAGGAGGTTGCTGGTACCTGCGTAGACCTTCCAGCCTTCCAGGATCTTCTCCCGGGTCCTGCAAGAGCCACAAGGGAGCATAGTCTAGCTTCTTGTCTGGCGGAGGCCCCCTGGCAGCATCTGCCACGTAAGAGAAGCTGCAGCTGCAACACCAGCTCACAGGCAGGGGGATGGATGAAATGACCTCTGAAGGGAGCCTTCCATCTTAGCCCAGGGCTCCAGAACAATCCCCTGTCTCCAAAATCCTGTCTGGAATTGGCCACCCAGCAGCTCACAAAAATAAAGAGGAGGGATGGGCGCAATCTCTAAGCATCGACCCCATTGTCTCCTCTGCACGCCACCAACCTTCCTGTGAGGTGGACAGGACACTTCTCAGCAGTATTATCCTCAGTAGAAATGGAGCTTTAGACAGAACAAAAGGGACCTGCCGAAGACTCACTCACTGCTGGGGAAGCCAATGCCCCTGAGGCCTTGTCCTTAGAGCCCTTTCCTGCCCACCAGCCCAAAGGGACAAGCCTGGCTGGTGACAGTTAGAAGCTGACTGCACCACGCTGCCTGCGATCCCCATCCCTCCATTCCCGGGACAGCATTCCTGAGTCCTCAGGCTCCTCTCCTGGAAGCTCCGGTTGGAGGAAGTGGCAACAAACCCAAAGCCTCTTTATTTCACCCCGTTCTTCAGGGATAGGCTCGTGAGCCTGTCTCACCCTCCTCCAGGCCATCAAGGTTAATTTTCTCATTCTGGGCCTCGCTCAGAGCGAGTAACCCCAATGCATGGTCCCAGGACCAAATGGCAACTGCAGATCATGGCCCCGGCCACACCAGCACTGCCTGGTCCTGGGGGCCCCATCTCCCGACCCAAGCCCTCCTCCGCAGAGAGACAAGTCAGTCTGCCAGGAGCCCTGCCTGGTGCTCCCGACCCTGGGGGCACAGAGGCACCCACCCCTCGGGCACTTACACAAAGAAGCAGTGGGCGGCGGTGAGCACCCACTGGGCGTCGATCAGCGTGCCCCCGCAAATGTGTGTGGTGCCATAGTGTAGACTGACTTGCCAGGGCCACTTGCTCTCTGGGGCCAGCGCCCCTCCCACGATCCGCCCGGTCAGGGCCCTCAGCCCACAGTCTGGGGAGAAGCAGAAGAGATGAACCGTGACCTCTGCTGCTCTCAGAGCCGCCCCCGTGCTCCCTGGGCCTGGGCCAGGCTTAGGCAGCCCCCTGCTGAGGGCACCCCTCGGCCCACGGACACAGCTTTGCTCACTGAATCTGATGTGGCCTGGCTGTTTCCTGCCAGGACAGAGGTCCCACCGGGAGGGTCAGATTTCTGGGATCGCCTGGTGGGAAGTTCCATCCTAGGCAGCTTCCTCGTCCCCCACCCCCTACTCAGTCATTCTTTCCTTAACTTGACCAGCGCTCTCTCAGTGCCTGAAGCTTGGGGCACTGTACCAAGCACCAAGGTCATGATGGTGAATCCCAGGGTTGCCATCAGGAGCCTGGGGAGGCAGACCAAGTCTGATGTGACCCTGAATTGATGAGCCCTGTCACAGCATTTCAGAACAAAGGAGAAATTAACTTTCCATGATATGCAGGTGGGTCTATGCCCATATGGATCCCCAGAGGGTCATTTAGTGCTACTGGGGACCCTGCACGTACCCCCAAGGAAACACTTCCAAGCATGTTCTGGAGTCATCCCCCCAAAATTGTGGACAAGGCAGTCCTTGGAGTTTGTTCAGACATGTGCCCTTTTTTCTTCGAAGGGGGAGAATGGTCTGAGGGGTGGACACTCTGTCCACAGCAACCCTGTCCATAGCCCTGTGCCCACCTGCTCTGGGGAGCATCCCCCGCCCTTCATCACTGAGAACACAGCACTTGTAGGCTGGTTAACAGCTTGGGCTTTGGGGTCAGGCCCAAGGTCAGATACCAGCTCCTCACCTACCAGCAGTCTGACCGTAGGCAAGACAAACATTTTGGTCTCTTATCAGTAAGTGGGCAGTGATGGCACCTGCCTCACGAGAACCAGAAGCAATTGTTTATCAAGAGTCAGTAAGAGTAGAATATACTCAGTAAATGTTGGCCCTAGATCCAGTTCCACATCTATTGATCTGAGAGCTTTCTGCTGATCCAGACTAGCTCCCCCAGTCCTCCCTACCACCCAGCTTCCAAGAGATTTGAATGGCTGCCCCCCTATGAACAAGGTTGCTAGGCTGAGCGGAGTCAGGAGAAGGGGAAGTGCTACCCTGACACTGTCCTAGTGCCTTACAGGGAACCCAGCCCCTAAGCAGGCCTGCTGGTTAAGACCATCTTCCTGGCCGGGACGCCCACGGCTGGCCATCTCCCCCACAGAGGCCCCACCCCTCTGCTCCCTGACTCCCACCCCACACAGGCCACAGTCCAGGAGGAAGAGCATCTTCTTACGGGAACACTGGAGAGAGACATACCGCTGGGAAGGGCATTCAGACCTGCACGAAGGGACACGGAAGATGGGGAAAGGGCACATTAGATATCTCCTCCAGGAAGCCTTCCCTGATTGACTCCTTCTAAGTTCCTATGCCATTTCCTTTGCTTGAGATTAAAGATTCTGATCTCCCTCCAAGAGAGACAGACCCTTCTGGTGCTTTCTTCAGGAATGGGGATGGCTCAGTGCAAACCATCCCCACTCTTGTCCCCACCTCCACCCCCACTTTTCTTATGGTAGATTGCACACATTGGGTAGATAGATCCACGTCCTCTATACCCATGACTTCATTGTCCCAGCACCTTTCCACAGCTGAGCAGGTAGCCTGACCCTCCTCTGCCAGTTCCTCAGTGCTCCACCGGCAATGCAGCATGCAAAACAGCTAGCAGGAAGCAAGCAGCTGGGCTGCAGCTAATTCCCTTCTCCTCCCTCCCCTCTCCATCCCTTTTTCTCTGGGAGCCTGGCTCGGTCTTTCCCTCCCCAAGGTAAACACTGCTAGCTGGTGGAGCCCCCCCTCCACCCTCCCCTCAGTGGGCTGGGGACAAGGGCAGGGCCATAGTGCACAGATGACAGATGGCAAGGCCCAGGAGGGGGCTGGTGCCTCTCAGCCACGCCTCCCTGTCCCTGACCACATGCGCCTGGCCCTCCTCCTGTGGCTGCTCCCCCTCCCACTAACCCTAATGATGTTTTCCCTCCTCACTCCAAGCCCACTCCCTACAGTAGCTTCCAATCCAAACACCTGGCGGGCTGGCAGCCCCAAGGTTTATTCATTCTCTCTGGCACCCAGATAAATGCTTGGGCCACCCTGGACCTTGAGGCTGTCTCTGCTCCAAGCTTCGGTAAGAACTTTCAAGTCAGGAGACAGATGGCAAATGAAGACTGTTTTTGGAATGCTCAGGACATGCACAATGGACTCCAGGAGGCAGGGTCCCCAAAAAGCCAAAGGGGCAAGACTCCCTGACTCAAAGCCCTCCCCATTTCCCTGCCCACAGGCCCACAGCCTGGCCCATACTGCCACACCTGTAGAGGCTTTCCTGGAGGGTAGAGTTGTATTTGGAGATGGAGAAGCTGTGGACAAGATCCCTATGGGCCACCTCGGTTGTCCGGTAAGCACTGTAAGAGAGGGGAGCAAAAGAAGAATGAGCCCCCTTGAGACAAACTGCCCTCCTTCCCGGTGCCCCAGAGGCATCATAGTCCTGCTGGCAGCGACCAGAGGTGGTTAAGGCCCAATACACTCAGTTCCCACCCACTGTCCCCAGGAGCCCTGTGCACTCGCCTGATAGCGGAATTAGCACCCCCTGGGAACTTGTTAGAAATGCAAATTCTTGGGTCCTCGTAACCCTAGACCCACTGAATCAGAAACTCTGGTTCTATATTTTAGCTGGTTCTCCTCCGGGTAATTCTGATTCATATGCAAGTTCGAGAAACACTAACCTGGCCCTTTTCTAGCCAAACTGTGATCCACGGGCCAGCAGCAGTAGGACCCCAAACCTGCTGAGCCAGACTCTGCATTTTAAAGATCTCCAAGTTATGGCTTTGCACGTTAAAGTCTGAGCACCTTGCACTTGCCTCCTGGATCTCAGACCACAGTGCACATAAGAATCGCCTTGGGGCATTTGTTAAGCAGGTTTTAAATCCTAATCCAGAGATTCTGATTTTGGGGGTGCATTTTAACAATTCTGATGGGGTTGATCTATGGACCACTATCAGTGTGGCACTTCTGTGCATTTCTAGAACACGGTGTGCCCTTGCATGAGAGTGTGCCTTTTGCGTGGGCTGTTCCTCTCCCTAGGGGCTCCTCCGTTCCCTGCCCTCCGCCAGGTGCAGTCAGGTGCCCTCTGTTGCGTGCCTACAGCGCTTCTCGCAGATCCTTATCCTCACACATAGCACCGTGCTGTGGTTATCGGGTTAAGCCTCTCCCACCAAACACCTTGTTGGAGGTTCTCCAGGGGCAGGGATCTTGTCAGGGTGCCACATGGTCTCTGGCCCATATCAAATCTCAATTGTGTTCTTTGAACAAATGACACTATCTTCTGAAGCCCAAGGGAGGCTCCGATTTGCATAAGGTCGCACGACTCAGTGATAAAAGTTATTCTGACTTCTTCCAGCCAGATCCCCCAGATTCCCCTCTCCCAGGTCAGAACTCTGCAGCAGAGGTGAGAGCGGAGGGCAGCATCTAAGTCCTAGCCTCTGAGCCCTGGTCTTCAGGTGCTTCTTCTGCAGAGAGTCCGCACTGACAGCCTAAACCCTCTTCGCCACAACCTCACACACATTGGTGAACCCCAAAACTCAGAGAGGAAAGATGGACTTGGCAATGTGGCCTGGAAACAAGGGGAGCACAGGGGACTGTTTCAAAGGGGAAGACTGTCATAATCCTGCTCCCTGCTCCTCCCACCAGCATCTGCTTTGGTGTAAAATCTTTAGAGCCAAAGATTTTAAGACTTTGGCTGGCCTCAGCTGCCCCTCTCCATCCCCCTTTGATGAGGTCCAGCTCAAGCCACAGCTGCTGTAGCTCAGAGCCTGAGCCTCTATCTCCCAGCTGTGAGGACAAGACAAGGCCTGCCCAAAGCCCTACCTGCCCCCCAACAGGGCCACCATGATCATTAAATGTGATCACGGACACAAGGCCGCTTTGATGCAGAGATCATGCAGGACTGTGCTCCTACTGCATGTCTACAAATCATGACTTTGGCCTCATGAGGAACACTTGCTCCCAGACTTCGGCTCCTAGGGCCACTGTCCCTTTGAATAACTCAAGAGTGTCCTGAGCTAGGGCCTCCACCCTGGTCCTCAAGAGTCCTTTTAACAGGAGTTTCCCATGATGAGCCTGAGACGCCCTTGCAAAGAGCACAAGACATCCCTGAAGCTGGGATCCCCGGCGCAGGGAGGGGAGGAGGTTTACCTCACGAAACCCAGCTGCTGGCAGGTCTTCTCCGAGTAGGAATCATTCCAGCTGTCACTGCAAATGGGAAGCCACTGGTGGGAGGACCCAGAGTAGACTTGAAGCAGAGACTTGTCCCAGTCAAACCTCACTGCCGGACAAGAGAAGGGCAGAGCAGGTCTCAGTACCCAGTTCTTGAGCAATGTACCGAGTAAGGCTCTGAGATGCTCCTGTCCTGAGTCTCAATGCAGGTCTTTGGAGTAAAATCGCTGAGGCCTGGGGAAGGTCAGGGAGCCAGACCCAGGAGGTAATGATCACCAGCCAGGGCTCAGAAGCCCCGGATGCTAAGGAAAGGCAGAGCCAAGGCAGGGGCGGGGGGCCATGCAGAGAGCTGTCTATGCAACAGACCCCAAGGGACTGTTGCTGGGAAAAGGGGTGAGCACTGCCAGGAGCCATCACCCCAAGGAGGCAGTGACATGCCCGAACAAGAGAGTGAGGAGGGGAATACAGGCTATGATCGGACCACGTGTTCAGTCACAGAGAGATGTGGTCATGGGCAATGACACACAGGTGAAAGGCCCCCAAAGACACCGACATGATGCTGGACACAGACAAGGCACCAAAAAACCACCAAAGATCAGAGCTCAAAGAGATCTTTGGGCTCACCTAGGCCAGCCCTTGACAAACTGACCTTTATGAAACCATAGGGGTGCCAGGTCGGAGGTCACCTGCTAGGCAAAGACGAGGGACATGTAGACCGGGCCCTGGACCCCACGCCTGCCTCCAGCCAGAGTAGCTGTATTTTATCTGATACTCAGGAGCGGTCAAATTCTGAGAACCCACTAATCTTGTTCAGTTCACTCGTTTCAAATTTGGAAAATGAAGCCCAGAGAAGGTAAGTGACTTGCCCGAGTCACACAGCACTCAAAGCCAGTTTCAGACCCCAGTCTACTATGACTAGAAAGCTCCGACTCTCTGTCCATTGGCTCCCATGTGAGCTGATACACATTTTTCAGTCACCAGAGTACACACACACACACAGACACACACCCTCAAGCACACATGCACTCATGCCCCGCGTCCTTACCACAGCCCAGCTCATCACTCCTCAGCTTACAGTCCACGACCCCATCACAGCGCACAGCATGGGTGGGGCAGCTCTCCACCGGCTCCTTGTACTTGATCCCCGTGTGGCCTCGCCAGAAGTAGACTGGAAAACAGTGAAGCAGACAGCTGGGTCACCACCAGCCCCGGGAGACAAGACACTAAGCAGCCCGAGGCCCTGGGGGTTCGGAGACACCGACCTGCAATCCCTCTCGGACTCTGGGGCTCTCTTCCCCCATCTGTATGGAGAGAAAGGCTGCTCAGGAATGCTCCAGAAAGCTCTGGAAAGCTCCTGCAAGCAGGGCAGCACCAGGCAGACTCGAGCAGCCCCCCAGAGAGAGAGAGGTGGGGAGAGAGGGAGGGAGGTGCAGAGGTGGGCACTGGAAGCTCCAGTGCCCTACATTGGCCAGAGTGGCAACCAGAGAAAGCCCTCCTCCAGAATCCCAGAGCCAGCCTCTCAGAGCCCCCCTGGCATCCCGTCATCCCTGTGCTCTGTGGGTCACAGCAGAGAAATTTCTGTCTCCACAGTCCATACACACAAGCACTACCCATGCTGTCTTCTCAAAGGCTGGTCTTTTGGTCCCAGAAGCTCCTGGATCTTCATCCTCCCTCTCCCCTAAACAAGCAATGTCCTCTTTGCTCAGCTCTCACCCCATTGTTTGTCTTTATGCCTTAAAATGTCTGTCCTTTCAAAGGGCAAATTGAGGTGGCTGATTCCCAAGACCCCAGGCTTTACAAACTATGCGTGAAAGTCAGCCTCGTGACCCCCTCTGTCTGGAACAGTAACCTCTTCTCAAGCTAGGATCCCTTCCCTCCTGCCTGGAGACACCTTGCCTTGGATGCCCAAGAAACCTGAGTTCTAACTCCTTGCACTGCCCCTCATCCTCAGCCTGACCCCCGCTGGCCCTACCATGCACTCGGGCACCCATGGTGAAGGTCACCCTGTGTGTCTGCCCCTTGCAGACCTGGACACCAATGCCACCTAATGTTTTGCACTTGTCCCTCCTGGAATGCCCGCAGAGCCACCATGCAAGGGTCACCTTGACAGTCAGTGGATGCCAGGACGCGTTGTGAAACCACACTGTGATTATAACTATAACCGGAAAAAAAAAAAAAAATAACTATAACCGGGAGGCCACCCTTGGATGCCATCTCATCCCTCCATGCGTTGGTCATTCCTACTGCTCCGAGGACTACCAGGGGTGGGAGGGGCAGGAAAAGCAGAGCAGCGCATCCTGGCTGGAGGTTCACATGGACACCATGTGGCAGGCACTGTGCTGAGGCCTTTATGTGCATTGTGACAATGATGCTAGCACCTTGTCAGGCAGGTGGTGGGACCCCGAGGCTTGGAAAGTTAATTAATTTGCTTCAGTCACACAGCTGGCAAGTGGCAGAGCCAGGATGCTATGGGGGAGCCGTGCCGTGCCCTTAACCAGCTCGCTACCTCCTCCCGCGTCATGCTCGTCCTGGAGCAGCCTTGCCAGTCCTGGTTTCCGTACACTCACGCACCTGGCTCCTCCCCACACTGTGCTGCCTCTTGAACAGAAGGCTTCCCCGCTAGCCTGGCCTTTGAAGCTCTCTACCTTGCAGCTCAGCCTTACCCAACCAGGCAGACAGACCCCAAGTCCCCAAATACTCTTTTCCTCTATGGCTAAGCAGTTCCCTTCCTCCTCCCCGGGCTGACCTTGCCACGGTCCCCTACATTTCCCGCAGCTGCGTATCCCACTCAGATGCTCTCCCATCTTCCGGGCCATCACCTGACCCTTCACGAGCTGGTCTCTGCCACCCCGGCCCACATAGCTGTCACCTCTTCTCGACAGTCACATTTGGCCTCCCCTCTGCAGAGAGCCCTGGGCCATGTCCTATCTTTTCCAAAGTGTGTGTGTGTTTGGGTGGAGGGTGGGGAGGGGGCTGAGGAGGCCTGAACCCTGGAACCCTTTATCCCATTGTCTGGAAATACCCCAGAGACTTTCTATAATCAGTGCTCATATTTTTTTTTAATAATTAGCATTTATAGATTTTGTGCCAGGCACTGTGCCATTATGTCATTTACGGCTCGTAACCCAGTGAAGTCTTTATGAGAGCTGACTGGGCATGTGCATAGTCAGTCAAATGCATTGAATGAAAGAAATCCCACTCAAGGATGCAGAAACTGAGCCCAGAGTGTCTAACTCTCCCAAGCAAGATGGGCAGGAAGTAGCACCAGTGCAGCCTGAGCCCGGTTCCCCCAACCTAGCTGCTCAAAGGGCCTGGAGACACTGTGGTCCACGGCCTTTCGCAGGAGTGTCTGTGGGGCACAGTAGCCAGGCGAGTGTGTGTTCCCCACTCCTGGCTCCCTGCTGTGTGCCCCCATCCGGGGACCCCAACCCACCCCACCATGACCAGAACCTTCCCCCGGTCCCTCCCTTGAACTCACGGAGAATGATGAGTGACACCACGAGGGCGATGAGGAGGAGGACACATCCGATGAGCGGCAGCCGCTTCTGGCCCTCCTGCCAGGTGAACTTGGGCAAGCCGATACCTAGGAGTGGCCGCAGCAGGGGGTGGTAAGGCCATGGGTGAGAGGTCTGGTACAGAGGAGGAGGGGGAGGGAGGCAGGCTGGCCCGGGAGGGCCCGTTAGGACCGCTCCACTCAAGGATATGGCACCACCCCGACCCCCGACAGCTCCCTTAGCTGAGCATCTCCGACGGGCCAGCCGGGCACTTGCGAGTGTCCTCCGGTGGAATTCTCACAGCAACCGTGTGAGCTGGGTGCTGTTGCCCTCATTTTATAGGTGGGGAGACGGAGGTTCACGAAAGTTAAAGAACTTGCTCGAGGGTGCTGGACTAGTGAACAGCAGGGCGGGATGTCCCATGATGTGTGCCTCATGCCAGAGGCCACCACACCAGAGTGCCTCACCAACCCTTGCGAGGGCAGGACGGTGAGAGGGGCCCCAAATATGGGATCCTCGGCCCGGCCAGTTTGTATGGTGATGGTGGGGACAGTCTGAAGTCTATGACAGGCAGAGGGCAGCGCTGAGATGGGCAGAAACCCTGTTTCGTCAGGGGCAGAGCCAGCCCCAAGGCCCATCCAGCAGCTCTGGCTTCCAGCAGCTGACCCAGGTAGGCCAGGTTGAAAAGACGGAGGTGGAGAGTGCCTGCCTGGTCAGAATTTCCTCCTTCCCTCCTCTCCCCATAGATGGGCCCAGGATCAGGACCCTGCTCCAGGGCAGACCCCTGCCTCCCAGCACATCCACGGGGCAGCCTAAGGGAAGGACTCCAGTCTCCCGCCAGAGTCCTTGCTCTTGAAATCCGCACTCTGACTCACACTGCGCAGCCTCCAAAGTCACAGCTGCTTTGTTGGTCCTGGTTTCTTCTCCCCTACCCCATTTGCCCCAATTTTCCACTGTGTTGGGCCTGCATGTAATGGCTCCTTTCTGCCCCCCACCTCCCCAGGCCCCCCACTGCCCACACCTGACTACTCCCCCTGCTTCCCACACATCACTAGCCAAGGGATAGAGGAAGAGCAGGGAGTGCCAACTCTGAGATTTCCTCCCCACCCGTCACCTGCTTCCCCGTTCCTCTCCCTCCCCTGCAGTGTCCCCCCTTACCTGTGCTCTCCTCGGTGGCTCTGGTGGCTGGCGCTGACCTGGCAGGAGATGCCCGGATGGGCACGGCCCCCACTGGTGTTGCTCTAACAAGGTACACTCTCGTTGGAGAGGATGTCGTGGAGGCTGACCTGGCAGACGATGACCTGGAAGGGGAGGCCCGGGCTGGAGTTCCCCGGGCTGGGGACGCCCCGGCTGGAGACGTCCTTGCTGGAGATGTCCTGGCTGGGGAAGCATTCTGAAAGCAGAGTGAAGGGTATCCCTTAGGCTGCTCCCCTGAGGACCCACCCAGCTATCAGCCCAGCTGAGCCAAGAGATACATGCTCTGGGGCAAGCAGCTAGGTGGGGAGCAAACCGCCCCTGCCATCACCACTGCCATCACCTCCTCACCCTGGCAGGGAAGCAGTTGAGAAGAGAGTGTCCCGGGATGGAGTGCAAGTTCAAAGAGCCTGCACTTGCCAGCTCCCTACAGTCTCCCTGCATCACAGGGACCTGCGGAGGTGGGCAGAGAGCAGTGGGCCATCTGCCTGGGGCTTGGGGACCCTTGCTTTGGCTACATGTGTCTAGGGACCCTCCTTCTGAGGGTTGCTCAAGATGTAAAAGCTGGTGTGGCAGGACCAAGGTCTCCCTCTGATCAGCCACTGGACCCCTCCTCATCTCAAGAAGAAGGAAGGTGAAAACAGGCTCTTCTGGGAAACCCGGAGGGACCAGTCCTAGTCCCAGTCCCAGCTCTCCCTAGACATACAACTTTGAGGAAGCCACATAAAGAACAAAGATAACTTCAGAGAAAACACTTTAACACTACTGCCCAGGTGTGTAAGGATTTTTAGTGAGAAAGCTCATGCAACTTGCATCTCCATTGGGCCATTGGGACTTGGCTTCCAGGTCCCAGACAAAGAACTCTTTTTCTAGAATCTGTTTGGAAAGTAAAAAATTGCTCAAGGAGGTGGGGAGACTAATCACCCTTCCCTCCCTCTCCACTTCCACACCCCCCACACCCCTGCCCTTTCCTCGTGTGTGCGCCAGATTTGTAAAACCCCATTCTTACTATGAGCTGTCATCAAAAAGCGTGAAAAGCATTGCTTAAGAAAAGCCCTGGCCTGCCTTGTACCCCACCATTCTCAGCAATTCCAGACTTGTCTTGCTCACTCGGACACCTGTATGCACACCACACACACTCACACACACATGTGCTCACTCACCAATGCATCAGGGAGAGCGGAGAGGCAAAATCGGAAGAAGGTATAGGCTGGGGTAGCAGTCCACACCACTCTTCGACAAGATCCTTAGCCCGACTCAGCTCCAGGGGGAGTGGTTTGTTCATTCAGATTTAACACTCTAATGGCTGGTTATAGAAGACTTTGCATGCTCCAAGGGCTTTGTATGTGTTTACTCACTTAATCCTCAGAACAGAACCACTCCCATTTTGCAGAGAGACAAAGCGATGGGATCAAGTTGTCATAGCCGGGGACTGCTTCTGTGAGCTGGAGAGCCGGAGTGTGAGTCCAGAAAGCCAGGCTCGGAGGCCAGCTCAACCTTGAGGCATTGCTGCCTCTCTGAGGAGCGACTCCTTATGTAATCCAGCAGCCAGCTGGCCTTAGTCGGCAATCAGGGAACACTGGTCCTGTTTCTCCCTGGAAAGTGGAGCCTTTGGGGTGCTCTAAATCTAAGAGGGAGCAGTCCAGGGAACGAACAGGAGTGGCATGGATGGTGAGGGCAGCGCACCTGTGCTGGGGGCACAGTCAGCAGGGCTGTGCAGAGGGGGCAGGCTCTGGACCCCTGGCACCTGTTTCCATCCCTCATCTGCCACCGTGCTTAACACTGGACACGATTAGGAAGCAAACCAGTTCAGGAAAAGCCCTCGTTGTTAGAACACCAGCCCAAGTCAACACCATCATCCCTATCAGGCAGGGGTTTGGATTTAACTTTTTATTTTTATTTTATTTATTTATTCATGAGAGACACAGAGAGAGAGGCAGAGACATAGGCAGAGGGAGAAGCAGGCTCCCTGTGGGGGGGGGGGGGGATGCGGGACTCAATTCCAGGACCCCGGGATCATGAACTGAGCCAAAGGCAGATGCTTAACTGCTGAGCCACGCAGGTGCCCCTGGTTTTACTATTTTTAACTCTCTTTTCTAAGAGTCAGAAGGAACTGATTTGGTCACTGCCTCATTGTTCTGGAGGTCGCAAAATGGATTCAAGGAGGAACCTCGAGTCTCTGGCCACACTCAGCTTAGTATGGGCAGGGACCAGGACCCATTACTCCAGGGAGTTACTGGGGTTAATTAATGGATATCCGTAAGAGATCCAGGTGCTTGGGCCAGCCAAGCAGGGACACAGTTGTGTGTGTTTAGGGATCTGAAGGGCATGCAGCTGGCCCAGCTGGCCCAGAGCTCAGATTCCCCTCTCACCTCCCCTATCTAGAGACTAGATCTCCAGAAGGGGAAAACAGATGAGCCCGCAGATGCTTCAAGGGGAGCAGGACTGGGGTTGGGGGCAAGGAGAGGCAGAGAGGAAATGCTGAAATATAGCATGCATCAGCCGACAGCACTGGCTTTGGAGTCAGGCAGATCCAGGGCACCATCCTACCTCCAGGTGTGTCACCTCGGGCAGGACACTTAACCTTCCTTTTTCTTTTTCTTTTTTCTTTTTTTTTTGAAATATATTTTATTTTTTTTTAATTAACTTTTATTGGTGTTCAATTTACCAACATACAGAAAAAACACCCAGTGCTCATCCCGTCAAGTGTCCACCTCAGTGCCCGTCACCCATTCCCCTCCAACACCCGCCCTCCTCCCCTTCCACCACCCCTAGTTCGTTTCCCCGAGTTAGGAGTCTTTATGTTCTGTCTCCCTTCCTGATATTTCCCAACATTTCTTTTCCCTTCCTTTATATTCCCTTTCACTATTATTCATATTCCCCAAATAAATGAGAACATACACTGTTTGTCCTTCTCCGATTGACTTATTTCACTCAGCATAATACCCTCCAGTTCCATCCACGTTGAAGCAAATGTGGAACAATCCACAAAAACAAGGACTGAATAGATATGATGACACTAAACCTTTTTCTTTTTCTTAATTTGTAGAATAGGACTAATGATCTTGAGGATTCAAGGAGGTAACACAGAAAATGTCTCGCCTGGGTCTGGCACACAGCAGCCAGGCGGGAAATGAGAATCTCCCTCCGCTTTTGCACTGGCCCACACAACACCCACCTTGCTGAGATTTAACAGCCGTGGGCCTTACCGATGGGCCGAAAGGTGGGAGCTCATCTTAGAGAAAAAAGAGGGTGCTAGACAAAGACCAGACTAAAGTTCTTCAATGAGAGAGACAAACCCAGGCTGTGTAGAGCCTGTGCTGGCCACCAATGGTGGCCCGAGCCTTGGCACCTGCCTGGGACCCTGGCTAGCATCAGGCATGTCAACTAGCCTGCCAGCCTTCCCTCCCTGCTATGCTCACACTACAGGCCTTTCCCACCCTTGGGGGCAAATTCCCATTACACGATGCAAGAAAATGATAATAGCTCACCATATATGGTACTTTAGAATGACAATAAATTTCCATGTCTGTGGTCTCACAAGGTCCTCACTCCAACCCTGAATATTTTTAGAAGCCCCTTTTACAGATGACAAAACCAAGGTGCAAGGCTCAGATTGCTTAGAATCACAATCAGGATTCTTCCCCAAGCCTGTGTGTGTGGGTCCCCTGCCTTCTCAAGTCAGCAGCAAGAGCCCCCGACACAGTCTTCTCCTGGCACCCGTACACAGGGTGCTCCTTCTGCATTTGTGACCTTGCCTGAGAACTGGGGCCTGGGGCCTTACAGGCTGGGAGTGCCATGGGGAGCCCGGAGATAAGGCCAGTGGTTCTACAGTGATCTCACTCTTGTGGAACTTTCTGGTGGGTCCCATGGCCTGCCAAGATTTGATGGAGCCTGGGGACGGGAGAGGCCCCATGCCAGGTAACAAGCTCGGTCTACACCAGCGGGTGACTCTGGGCCTATGGCTCCACCTCTTCACACTCCCAGTTTCCTCATCTGTAAGGTGAGCCAGTCACCAGCTTCATAGCACTGGAGTGATAGGTGCTGTATGTACAGTAAGGACTCGGTGCCCATTAGCAGTGACAGTGGCCGGTCATCTGTCTGTTAAAGATGCTGGACTTTAAGTAGAAAAATCTGTGTTCAAATATGACTGCGTGAATTCCTGAACGGTCTGCCCTGGGCAAGTAAAGGGAACGCGTCTGTCTCAATGTGCGTGAGATGGGGATGACCTTGCCTCCCTCCCCCAGATAACTGCAGGATAAACATGGAAGAACCTGGTCCACAATTGTGTTTCACATCGTAGCAAAGGCCGAAGCCCAGTAGGGACTTAGCTTGACCCCATTTCGACCTTATCACAGCTCTCTATGGGAGGTATTGTTAACCCCATTTTATGGATTTTGAAACTGAGGTCCCAGGAGGTTAAGAACATACCCAAACCCACCTCTCAGGTAAGTGACAGGGCTCGAATCCTGCCCAGGCAGGATCTGGACCCACAGTATCACGAGTGTCACCAGTAACTTCCTTCACTTCCTTGAGGCTGACAGCGTGCGAAGAGCTTCCACACCCATTATTTCCTGGGATCCTCATGGGGTCTTGCTCGCAAATTGGGCAGGAACTATGGCCCCTGGTTTATTCTTGAGGAAACCGGGGTAGGGGACCAGACAGCATGCCTAGAGCCCCTGAACCAGTTGGTGGGCTTGTGGGGACTTCCCACAACCTTCTGATTTCACATTCAAGAGCTCAGGCTGTCCCCACTGGAGTAGGACCCCAGGGCCCTGGTCCTGGTGCCACTTCACCAGGGCAGGAAAAAGGGACCTGGGATGGGCTGGTGGAGGCCCAGCGGGAGGAGGTGGGAAGGCTGGGGGAGGCTGAGCAGTGGGAGGGAGTTAGATCAGAGATGTGGGGGGAGGGGGGCTTGGTGGAAAGCTCAGGGCAGCCAGAAAGGCACAGGGGTCTCCCAGCCTTCCTTGGCCAAGCCTTTCCCCAGTGCTTATCCCACCACACGAAGGTCTCAACATGCGTACCCATGGCCTCGGCCCCCAAGGAAGCAGGGAGAAGAGTCCCTGGGGAGGTGAGCTGGGGTCTGGGCAGGAGACTCCCATGGGTCCCTCTACCCGGAGTCTGGAGAGAACTAGGGCATGTAAAATGCGACCGATCTTGGGCTCAGTACCCAAGGGTCTGGGAGGGGGTGAGTCATCCTCAGCCAGTCTCTAAAGCTGCCACCTTAGCCTCAGCAGCCTGTGAAAGCCCTCCCAGGTCTGGGGGGCAGGGGCAGAGGTGGGGGCATGGAGGGGAGGCTGGGCCTTGGGGGTAGACAGGGCCCCAGAGGCCTCAGTAGAGCAAGCACTCTGGTGTCAGAGCTGGTGGGAGGCACATGCAGAGGTTTGGGCCTCAAAGACAAGGCAAAGAGAAGAGGCCTGACCCCATGTTCCCCATGAGAGCTGCCATGTGGGAAACCCTGAATCCCAGCAGGATGGACGGGCAGCCCCAAGACCAGAGGAAGGCAGCCTCCATGGTGAGGCCGTCTGCTCCATCCCCCTGACTCTGAACCTCAATCTGAAGCATCGCAGGATGCTGAGAAGAGCTCCCATTTTCCAGGACCACTAGAATAGGTTCCACAGCCATTCTTTACCCAATTCATGGCCTGCCACCCCACCTGCTGGAAGTTCCTCCTCATGTCTAACCCATTATAGCAGTAACTCATTTCCTTTCCTCAATTCTTAGCCAGCAGCTACTGAGATTCCAGCCGCCCTCCTGGTGGCCTGGCCTCACCCTCAGAGCAGATGCCTCCAGTAGGTGGGAAAGAGGGTGGGAGGACACTTTGTGCCCAGAGCGCCAGGATCCAAGGGGCTGAGCCCAGGCCAGAACCAGCCCAACTCCTGGCCTTCGCCAGTGAGCAGAAGACCCAGCAACGGAATTCAGATGACCCACTCCAGGCTCCCCACGACCCGCCTGCAGGCGAGAGGCTCCTCAGCCTGTCTGGGGGCAGATGGACAGGGCCGAGCCAGAGGGTGGGTGACTCTAGGCCACTTCCCTGACCAAGCACTGCCAGTCATTCTTTCCTGGCCCTGCCTCTCCTCCCCGCCCCAGGCCCTACAGGGTGGTCTCTGGGGTCAGCCCCTGGGGTAATCCGTGGTTTCCCGTGGCAGAGCCTGTCCCGTGGGCCCTCACCTGCTGGGGGATGGCTGTGAGAGGACAAGGACCCCCGTGGCCCTGCCCTTGGTGTCTCTCCACGTCCTGCCAGCCCAGCCAGCCATGCCAGGGAGGAGGGGGTCCTCTGCTGCACTGTGCCCTGTGGGAGCCACCTCAAGGATGGCTCAGTTTTGTGGCTGCTGCCAAGGATTGAGCTCCGGGCTTTGCTTAGCGACTGTGCTCCAACCACAGGAGGCGGCCTCGACTCTGGAATAGAGGCACCATGGCTGCTCAGAGCCCACAGCAGGCAGGGAGAAGAATCTAGTAAAGGGCTCCTGTGGGAACATCCACCCAGGCAGCAGCAGCCATAACGCAACTTCAGGACCCAAGGGCAGATCCACCAGGGCCCATTCAAGTCCAGTCAAAGCTGGCAGGGCCTCCCTCCTCTGCCCTGCACCCTCCCTTCAGAGAGCCTCCACCCCAGGGCAGGCTGGGCACATCACTGGCTGCCAGGGCTAGAAGGATCTTGAAAACCCTCTAGTTGTAGTTCCTTTAGCCTACTGATAAGGTGATGAAGGCCCAGAAACGCAATGCAACTAGTCTAAGGGCACACAGCCAGTTGAGGGCAGGGCCCAAAACAGAACCTTCTGGCTCCTGACCTCGGGCTGCTGCACATCACTGTGCTCTCCCAGCACCCTTTACCAGGCTCCAGTGGGGAAGGACTCCCCACCAGACTTAGGCCCCTGTGGCAGCTTCTTTCTCCCGGTGATCCTGAGTATCAAGGATGTTCAGGATGGGGGGCAGAGGCAGGACCCTAGCCTGGCACCCCAGCCTCCCAGGCTAGGCAGGAAGAGATGCCCCAGTCCCCACTAGAAGCACCAGGAAAAATCAGGAGCTTCCTTGGGCAAGACCTAAGTGGGCCCTGTGCCTGTCAGGATGCTGGGGAGCCCATGGGCCATGGTAGGGGAGCCCTGAACCCATCCCACTGTGGATGGGACTGTGCTTGAACTGGCCTCCAAGGAACTGATCTGAACTGGGACGGAGTGGATCATGCTTCTTTTCCTTCCTCCTCAGCCCAGGCTTCCTTGGACCTCTAGGTACACACGGCTTCCTCCTACTCCCCCCTCCCTGAACCCAGAGAAATTCCACAAATGCAGTCTCCCCTCAGAGCACAGCCAGATTCCCCAGCACCCCCTTCCAAACTGGGAAACCCCTGGAATCAAACTGGGCTCCAGACAAGAAGCCAAGCGGAGGCCTCCCCTGCAGCAGGCTTGGGAGGCCAGGGGAGTCTTGCTTCTGCTCCCAACCGTGCATGACCTTAAGGACAGTTGTATCCCTCTCCGGGTTTCTGCTCCCTGACCTAAAAAAGGAAGGGAGCAGACAAATTGGCTGTTTTGAAGCAGGGTTCCCAGAGCATTAGAGGTTCCATGGAAATACCTCCGCGACTATTGTAGCAGGGAAAGGGCTTGGAGTCCTTCACCCCACTTCAGACAGAGGAGATCCACTTCACAGTTGTGTACAATGGGCTCTACATACGGTTTCATTTGACAAAAGAGGCTGCTACAAAGGACTTGAAAATTGCCAGCCTGGGCGAGCACTGAAGTTCCTTCTAGTTTACGATGATGCCTCATGAAAAAGCCTCGGGGAATCCCTCTTAGACCAGACTCAAAACACCTCCTTGTCCATTCATTCATGTGTTCATTCATTCATTTGTCCATTCATCAAAGAGGTTAAAGAACACCCAGGACTTACTGCTGCCAAGCAAATAACCTTTGATCACCCAGGGTCTTGCTGCCTCAGTTTCTGCCCCCACCCCCCATGTGCCTTCTGTGCCAACGCTGGGGAAGTGACACCGTTCAGGGCTGGTACATAATGGAGGTTCCCTGGACAGTCCTATCAGAGGAGCCACACTCCATGAGGTCCTGCCAGGGTCCCGACAAAGACCCCCAGGTTCCCCATGATGGCTTCCCTCGTGCTTCCCCCCCAGCACCCTGGCCACCTGGCTGGGCACGGTCTACCACCGCTGTTGCCGTACCAAGAGGAAGTTGTTTTGCCAAAACAAGACACTTAAGCTAAGTGGCTATTGTTACATCAGCTGGCCTTCCCGCCCAGCACCCAAACCTGGAGCCCCGTACACACACTCCCACACATTCTCATTCACATTTGCCAAGTCACAGGGACAATGCAGGGGGAGGCAGGGAGGGATGGGCCAGGTGGAAGGTTGCCCAGCACCAATGACAACATAAAACACAGAGGTCTCAGGTGAGGGCAGCATCCCTGTAGGGCCAAAGGCCAGGTGCCAAGGGTCCTGAGGGAGCCTGCACTATGGGGTCAAAGGCACAATGACCTGACCCCATTGGTTGGCTATCTTAGGAACCTGCCCAGCCCCTGCAGGGGAGAGTACCTCATCCTGAACCAGCCCTGGGTCTGCCAACCACTCTCTGGTCCATGACCTCTGAGGTCTTTGACTAAGTGAGAACCTGCTCTATTATAAGAAGACTCGGTCTACAATGGATTGCTGCTTTAGCAGTGGGTCCATCAGTCTTTCTTTAATAAGCATTGCACTTCTGTAAGCATTAAGAATGTGAGGCCTATGGAAAACAACACAAAACACACACTACTATTCAAGAACAAATGCACATGTCCTATTCAGGGTGGCACACCTGCAATCCCATTCCATGTAATTCCAAAGACTGTCATGGAACCAGAAAGGGACCTGGGGGTGGAGCGGGAAGCAATTTGTCCAACCCTCATTTTTGGTAGGTGGAAAAGCTGAGGCATGGAGAGATTTGTCCACATCATTAGAGGAGTCAGGGCTAGACCCTAGATGATGATAGGAGGAGGAGGAGAAGGAGGAGGAGGAGGAGGAGGATAATCTGAACGCTCTGTGACTCTCTCTCTCTCTCTGCCAGATGCTATTTAAAAAGGGCCTCATAACTGAAAGTCACTAGGCTAAGGCTCCTTGAAGTTGACACTATCTTTATTCATTTTACAGATGAAGAAACTGAGGTACAAAAAGGTTGATTTTCCCAAAGTCACAGGTGACCTGGAACTTGGTCAGTGTTCTACCCATATCATGCAGCTTCTCCTTCGAAGACAGAGAAGCTTTCTCACCTCCTGTCCAAGGTCCCCCGTGAAGACCCAACCAACTCACACAGGAGCTTCATCAGGCTTAAGTCCCTTGCCCACCATCTTCCTCAATACTTTATGGAGCCAAAGAACCAAAACCACAATGTACATCTGTCTGCCATGAAGCCCTCGGAGAGAAGGCATGGCCATAGACAATCAGTTTCTCCCAATCTCCCCTTAACTGGCCTGAAGAAATCTTCTACAAAGAACCCCAGACAGCTCTCCCTGCCCCGACCCGAGGCTCACTATCTTGAAAGTTCTGCCTTAAACAAGGGGGTGAATTTCAGAATCTTAAATTAGGAAGTAGTGGTTTAGTTCTTTCACTCCAAAGTAAGTTAGGACGGCCTCCCAGAACGAATATGGTGCCCACCACACCACGTAACACTTCTTCCATCAGGATGAAAAGTCTGCTCCCCACTCTGTGCCCCTCTGGTGACCTTCCATGTTGGTCCCTAATTCTGGAAAGATGAGCATCGTAGGCAGATGTCACCTCCATCACCCTGCCTGGGGACCGGCCTTAACCTCCTTTGGACAAATCAGCCCTTCTCCCCATTGTATTTAGAGATCAAGTTTAGGCCCCCAGAAAGTCACCAACAAACATGCCCAATGGCTGTGACTGTGAGTTCACCTTCCCCACACCTCAGACAAAACTCTATTCTGCCCTGTGCACTGCCTTTACTGCTCACCAGCAGCTCTAGGAAGCTAGAGGCCTAGGACCAAATGACTTTGGTGAGGTGGAGACAGGAACCCAGGAGAACAGTGCAGAGGTTGGGAGGGAAACCTCGGAAAGAAAAGTCAAAAGGGGCCTGGAACAATGGTGGAAAAGATGGTGGTAAAGGTTGCAGAGAAGTATCTGGGGTTCAGAATGGACCACAAGCCACCTATAAGCACAGCACATAGGCTGAGCTGATCCTTCTCAAACCCAGAGCTGCCCCATCCTTCCCAGAGTCTCTGATTCTACTACTTCAGTGAAGAATAAAAGAAGATGAAGAGAAGTAGAAAGCAAGACCTCAGGAGAAGTTAGAGCACAAGAAGAATGTCCCTCAAGAAAAGAAAGCTGAGGCACAGCTGAACAAAATCTTTGGAAGCCTTTGCGTCTATAACTGTCTTTTCCACGGACAACATCCTAGCTGCTCTCTGCCACCACCAAGAACAGAAGAGGAAAGGAACCTGAGTTGTGGCAGAAGGAATTACGCTCAGACATAAGAATCATTTTCCAAGCATGAATATCGTGAAGCCTGAAAATAAGTGACCAAAGGAGATTGAAAAAAATCCCCTGGAAGATCTTAAAAACAAAGGAAGTCACATTTTCTAAGATGGTTTAGGAGCCTAGTGAAGGGGTTAGCCAAGGTAACCTTGAAGCCCAGCTAGAATGCTAAGTTCCGGTGATTTCTCAAGCCGGCAAAAGTGATGATCTAACAGCATTAATGCCCTGGCCAGGGTGTTTCACAGGCCACAGAGCAGGAGCTCAACATTCAGGCACAGCCCTGTGGTGCTTCCCGACCAGATCCCAAATCCCATCGGCTCCTCCCCGGGGCCCCTCCTGGAAATCGGGATAGAAGGAGGCTGAGCAATCCCAATCCCAAGTAGCTTCAAGTAAGAAAAGGCTCATTCAACTTCCCCCAAAACCTGAGGCATACAGGTGGCCGGGCCCCACCTATCTTGCAGCCCTGCCCCTGCTTCCCCGGCGCTGGGAAGTTCTGGCCCAAGGCCTGTAACCACTCACCCGGCTGCTGTCCCTTTCCATGGTCTCCCGAGGGGTGAGGCTTCTGGGCTCAGCTGATGTCCACAGGAAGATCCATGTTGGCCCCTGTCTTCCCCGGCATGTGGAGAAAAAGGGGGCTGGAAGGCTGAGGGCCAGCCCCCACCAGATGGGGCGGGGAAGCGGGTTGGGACGTGTGAGGTAATCTCAAGTATAAACAACACCACAGAACTAGCCAGACCTGTCCCTCTCCTCTCCTCCGAGGCCATCCCAGTTACTCAGCGAATACCAAATACCAAATACCGGGAGTGTGAAGTTACCTCTACCCCTGAAACTGCCCCCACAGAGTCAGCTATGAGGAAATGAGGGGTTCCAGAATGCTTCTTTCAGAGGGAGCATTCTCAGAGGGAAAAATCCAGGCCCTGTGAAGACCATCGTAGGCCTGTCAACCTGAGCACCTCAAACAGATGCTCCAGCGCCCTCTGAGGCAGGTCTGTGTTTCCACAGGGAACATCCAAGGCCAGGGACCGGGGCCCCAACCAGGGCAGGACGGTGTCATCCTTCATCTCCAAGGACCACGTGTCTAAATCCCCAATCAAGGTACACTGCGTGGCAAAATTTCCATTTTCTGAACGATTTCTACGAAAACTCTTACCAAAGAAATTAAAATCAAACAACCTCTAATTATGCACATAGTGAATTTCCTCAACTGAAAACAATAAAACATCATGAAACAACACATCAAAAGCCAATTAGAATAAAACATGGAAGTATCTGAATGGAAACCGTTCTAAGAAATAGTGGCTGACTCATGGTCCCCTAGCTACTGCCCATTCTGCGCCTCAGAGTCAGAAGTAACAAAGGAAGAGCCTCCTCCAAAGGGGGTGCTTAGCACCCCCAACCCCAGAAGAGTTGCTTCTGCGAGGTCTCAGGTGAGCTTTAGGAAGGATTTGTGTGACTGGGCACTCGGGGGCCCAGAGGTCGTGAATGGCAGTCTTCTTAGATTGAAGAAGATTGATTCCTTCTTAGGTTGAAGGAAGCGCAGAGACCATGCAGTGATTCGGTCCTCTCCTTTTACAGATGGAGAAACAGACTGGGAGCCTGAGGAATCCACACAAATCAAGGGAACAAACAGCAGTGACGACAATGACAAGGCGCTGGATCTCCTGCCGAATGCTCTACATACAGTAACGCGCGTCATCTTCACAACAATGCTGTTCATCTGTCCCTCATTCATTCACCCAGCAAATATCCAAGTGCTTCTGATGCACTTGGCACTGCTCTGGGTGCTGGGGACACAGGGACAAAGCAGGCAAATACCCTGCTCCATGGCACTGGCATTGGGAGAGAGGTAGGACCAACAAAAATAAGCAGATAGATGATGATGATGATGATGATGATGGCTAGATAGATGACAAAGCAGCATATGAGAAATTGAGAAGTTCTATCAAGAAAAATAAAGCAGGGAGGGGGATCGAGAGGGCTGGGAGCAGAGTGACAGTCTGAGACAGGGCAGTCAAGGAGCCCTTCACTGAGGTGACACTTGAGCAAAGACTCAAAGTAAGTGACCACTTTTCTCCCCATTTACATGTGAGAAAACTTCTAGCTCAGAATGGAAGTTGTCAGCTCCCACTTCAGGTGCTGGGAAGGGAAATCTAATCCCTTAATCTAATCCCAAGGCAGAAGGATGGAGGCGAGGATGTTTGGAGGGCCCAAATAGGGACCCCGAGGTTAACCAATCTTGTGTTATATTTGGTGTCACATTCCTGACTCCCCAAGAGAGCAGAACTGAGCTGCAGGCCACATCCCCTTCCTGCTGCCTTGACCAGCCTGCCATGGCAGAGACCCAGTCCTGAGGAGATGCATCCTCTTCCCTCTCTCCAAGGGACCAACGGGCCCCCACTCTGGCCACCAGGGAGCTAGGAGGCTTCCCCAAGCCTTGGCGCTCATCACTCCATTCCCCAGCAGACCCCTGGCCTCCCAGGATCACCCTCCAGCATTTTCTCCCACATTTTCCCACCGGGAAATGGGAAGAGCTCAGACTAGGGGTTCTGGGCCAAGGGGAGCAGGCGAAAACCCCGACTCGGAGGTGTAAGCCGACTACAAGAAGTCGGAGGTCTTCAGATGGAACATCTGGGAAGAGGCGATGACAGGTCAGACCAGAGAACGTGTCTGGCACCGGGTGGGCCCTGAAGAAATGTCAGGTTTATTTCTTGCCGTTTCGTCAGAGACACTAGTTGGCCTGTCCCAGCCTCCTTGCTGGCCGAGCCACCGACCCATAAGGAGCCCCGCCAGCCTGGGTTCAGCTCGGTGACCGCTGGCCGCTCAGCACCAAGCCCCACCGCAAGCTGCTGGGCGAGGGGCAGCGAGGACCAGAAAGGCGGGGACCCTGCGTGGAGGAGAACACACGGCGTAGGTGTTCAGGCTGGAGCGGAGGTGAAACACTGAGGAATAGAATTCTTTGCTCATAGTTTTCTTATTTCTAGAGGGAAGGGGCTAGGGTGGCATAAGACCCTGACTCTCCCCCAACAGAGCTGGCCTTGGAGGCTTACTCCTGCCCGCGACTTTGGCACCTGAACTTGGCCAGGCTCTGCCCTCACCTGCTTCCTCGGAAGGAAGGAGATACCTGTCCACCCATCCCTGCCTCCCTCTGACAATCCACTTTTGTTTGCCTCCCTCCCTCCGGCCCCGTTTCCTGCCCCCTTCCTCTAGCTCCCTAGCCCATGACTACCCGCTACCCAGAGGCACCCCAGACCCAGGTGTCCATTTGCCCTACCTTTCCCAATCCCCAGTGGGGACCTCAGGCCAGCAGCCAGGCCCCATTCATACCCGGTCACTTCCCACCTCCTGGTTATTTCCATCTGAGGCTGAGTTTTACGTAAGAGAATACATCTGCCATGCAAATGAGCATGGGCCTCAAGGTGGTCAGAGGGAGACTGGGAGGAGCAACAGAAGCCTCACTTCTATTTTGGGACTAAAGTCCCAGCTCTCTGCTTCCATGACTGCTCCCGCTGCCACCACCAACTCCTTCCTGGGGCCACCGATGGAAGTAGGGCTCTCGGCCATTCCAGTCCTACTTTGTCACTGAAGTTTCTCTTTTCTGGGTCCTCCATCAGCTTCACTCCCAGCTCACCACCTGAGCTCCCTCCGTGGAACCCCCGAGGACCCATCCCTCACCTCTGCACCCCATTTCCTAACTTCTCCATCACTCAGAGCACAACAGAGGGGCTTCCGTCGGGGCCTGAGGGGGCCAGACCCAGACCACATGCTCAGAGGCCAGGCAGGCAGAGAGGAGACGCTGAGCCCACCCTGGAGGAAGAGTCGGCAGGAGCAAGCCCCTGAGCCAGAGCCTGCGCTCCCCTGCCCCTCGGCACAGCACACCTCTCTGAGCACAGAGCAGCCGGGCCACTGCCCTGGACGCACACCAGGTGTCCTGTCACTGTGCTCCCAGATATTGCAAAGGGAGGCCAGGTAGGGTGGAGGTTATTTTTTTTTTCAAGCCGAGAGAAACAGCCCATAAGACTAAACCAAGTCCTGGTCCCCAGCTGGCCTCTCAGCCCACCCTAAGGAAGGCTTATAGGGCCTCTGCTGGTGAGGCAACTCTGTGGCTCCCTATTTCCAGCAGATATTGGGCCTCTCATCCGGTGATGGGGACAGGAGAGGGAGGGAGGACAGGCACATCCAGGAGAGGATGCCAGAAAATAAACATGAGCAGGGAGCCTGAGGTTGGTCAAAAGACCATCTGATGGCCCCACAGCGGGTCTGATGGCAGAGTCTAGAACCATAAACCCAGGAGCCCATGTTTCTCTTAGTCATGGGCTTTACTGCCCCCTGTGTCTTGTTGGGGACCAGCAGGAGCCAGGGAGGAACAAAGCCCTGTACTTCTCCCTATAATAGTCCCTGTGCTCGTGGAATCATCAAAACCCCATGACTAGATGGGATAAACTGGTTTAGAAGCCTCTGGTAGAACCATCAGCACCCTCAGCACACGTGCTCCCCCCCACCCCCACCTGCCCCGCACTGTTGAAGAGTGGGCAGTGAGCACTGGATGATGGGAGGCTGGCCTTGCCCGTAGGGTCTCCCAGGCCAGGACAGCTGAATCTTCCCAGGTGGGCCTCTGGGACGCCCTTACCTGGTAGCTGCCCAGCTGTCCCCAGATGGCTCCCAGGAGTAGGAAATACCACCATCTGACTATTCAGATGCTACCTGTTTCCAAAGAAAAATTTGACACAGTTGTTCATCCTCATGATTCACCCACACCCGTTTCTCTGTAGTTTCCAGTTCCCCTCCATGGGGACACACTGCAAACGTCAAATCCCACTTCCTCATGACTGCCCTCTCTTACTTGAGGGCAACAGTTTGGTGAGCCCAGGAGCCTGCCTGCCCTCTTCCACCTGAACACACCTACTTCCTTCACTTGTTCCTGGTGTGAGGTGATTTCAAGTCCCCTCACCTCCATGGATTTCTCCAAGACAAGCCCCACAGACTCTGTGGCTCTCCTGAAGTGTCGGCTCAGAGACAGGGCTCCCCATCCATATTTACATGGGCTCTCCCTTCCGGTAAGACCTACCAGTTATTCACTGGAACTACCCATTGGGCTGCTCCTATTTCCACAGAACTGGAGCAGTTGCAGACAGACCAACAGTCCAGCCATGCTGATGGCCATGGGGGACCTAAGCCCCCCCCAGAGGCAAACATGAGCCCACCTGCACACAGCTAGAGCCAAACATTCACAGAACAAGTGAGGATGAACCAGAAGCCTACTACATTGAACATGAGACTCCCACATTCAGACAGGAATGCCTTTACTCCCCTCTGATCCATCTGAGAAGGCTTTCTGGAGGAGGGAGTGAGATTCCAGAAGGTTCTAGAAAGACGGGCAGTAAGACAGCCTGGCATTCTGGGGCTGTCACAGGGAGCTTGATAGGCAGGGAAGGGAAGGACCATTCAGAGCAGTGAGTGTTGAATGGTCTGTGGAATGGACTTTGAGATCAGATAGTCATGGGATCACAGCTCTTCCAGGTATTACCTCTATGTCTTTGGGCAAGTTACTTACTCTCCTAGCACCCCAGCTTCCTCATCCATAAAATGGGGATAATTGTTCCTTCAAATAAAGTATGTATGTCCATTCAGTGAGATCGTTTGTATAACACATTCGGCACAGGACCTGGTACGTAGTGCCCACCAATAAATAGTAGACATTATGATATGATTATTATAATTTCTAAGTTTGGTGGAATAACAGTCCTCTGTGCAGGTGTGGAGAGTATTAAGATGTGTACTTTGAATCCAAAGCCCAAACACAAAGGTCCTTAGCTGGTAGTCTGGCAGAGAAAGCCCCAGGCTAAGACTCAGGGCCAGGCTTCTGTTACTTCTAAGCAACTTTTCCCCGGGGCCCCAGAGCTCAGCTTTCTCATCTTTAAAAGGTGAGGTCCCTTTCAAGTCTGCAGAGCCTAGTAATCTTTCAGCAGAGAGACCTGGCACAAGAAAAGAGAGCCAAGAAAGGTAGTCAGGTGGTTTAGAGCTTCTTGCCAAAGAATGGAGACACAGAGGATCCAAAGGAAACAGAGTCACGGTTTGAGGAGGAAGAAAATGCCCCCAAATGTTGTCCAGAGAGACAGGAACAGAAGAACCATCAGAAACCAGGCAGAAAGAGAAAACAGCTGCAATGAGCAATAAACAAAAATTTTGTGTAGAAGCTATAGACATATATTCATGGTGAAAAATAACAAAAGCACCAGGAAATAAATATGCAAAGCACTTGCACAGACATGTATTATTTTATTTCATCCTCAGAACACAATTGCATGCAGTTATTATTACTCTCCCTTTTTGCAACTGAGAAGCAAAGACTCGAAGAAATAAGCGCCCCGGTGTCAACAGCTTCTAAGGGACAGAACTAATGCTCAAATCCACGCTTTCAGCCACCACCTCTCTCTGCTCTCAACCATGAAGTGTCATCAGTAACAGAAAGGTATAATGGATCATTATACTTTTAAGTGTTCTTGAATATCAATACACTGTTTTAATAAGAAAGCTGAACGTGTTGAGTTTGTTCATTCTTGTTAGAACCTTTATGTTTTTCACAACCCGGAGTATTTTTTAAAAAATATTTTGATGCAATTCTTTACCTAGCTTAATTTTTTTCAGCTGTTCCAGATGTGTTTTTATCAGAGCAGATGAAAAGTGGGAAGTCGCTGAAGGTGAACCACTGCAGGTCCCCAGATTAATCACGTTGTGTTTTGCCAACTGTCACCAAGAAACAGACATTTATATTGTCTGCTTGGTGAAAGGGAAATGTTACGCCTTTTGAATTTTTTGCTTTTCAAATGTGAATCATTAAAAAAGATACAAAGCTATCCAGACTTTAAAGCTAGTTAACATGAGAAACTTCAGGTATCTGAGCATGTGGCTACATTATTCCATTTCTCCTATTGGCATTTCAAAGTTTGAAAATAAAGCATGAGCTTTTCTGTTGTTTTTGTCTCTCAAAAGACTTCTCAGTTTAGAACAAATTAATCTAAAAGAATATGGGGGAAGGTGAGTGGGGGGATGGGGTAATTGGGTGATGGGCATTAAGGAAGGCACTTGATGAGATGAGCACTGGGTGTTATATGTTGGTAAATTGAATTTAAATAAAAAATATAAAACATATATAAAAAAGAATGTGGGTTTTTTCCCATGCACAGAGATGTTAAGACTTTGAATAACAATCACATTTGCAAAACACTTTCTCTTTGTTTATGTCATCTAGCCCTTAGGATATCCATGGTAGGAGGAAAAAGTAGCAATCTCGGGAAATCCCAGAGAGGCTCCAAGTCCCAGGGGTGGCCTGGCTGAGCCTGGCTGTAGCTGAAGGACCTCCAAGACTGCTCCATCCCGAACAGCCTGAGAAGCCCTTAATAACTATGTGCAACATACAATGCATGCAGATATGAATACTATCCTTGAACCTGCCCCTATTGCCAACATAAAGCACCCTTCTTAAGGATGATGCCTGTTGACCCAAGTCCAGCCCTGGCTTGGCCACTTCCCAGAAGTGGAACCTTGGCCCATCACTTCGTTCAACTGCCATCCAGCACAGATAAGTAGTGCTCTGTCTGCCTACGGCCCCTAGGAAACTGAAGTATTCTAAGAACATCAGACATTATTACTAGAAGCTTAAAACTATATGAACAGGTCTCCCTATGGTTGTCTTCACTCCACACTGGAGCTCTACTAGGTGCCCTGTTGTAACACATTAGAATTCATGGTCAGCCTTCTATGTTATATTGTTTTTCTTCTCAATCTTAGTTTTCCCATATGGAGGGGTCTTGGTGTTCCTGGTAGTTCCTGATAATGGCCCCCTTAATCATAGAAACACTGAGGTAGGGCAGGACAAGGTTTCTGGAAGATCTCCACTAGCCTTTGGGCTGTGACTGCTCTTTGGACCACCCACTAGATGGCTGTTCCATCCAAAACATTAGAATAACTCCTAGATCCCTTTCTTGAGTAAAACCAGAAGACTCAGGCCCACCACCCAAGGTTAGCACATGGAACAATTTGCTGGGATGTGTTCCTTTCCACTTAGCAAATCAAAGCCCACTTACTCAGCCCCTAAAATCTTGCTTAATTTTTAGACATTTGTAAGCAATTATTGACTATGTACCTATCATGTTCCAAGTACCACTCAGGCCACTAAAATAGAGCCAGAGAACTCAACATGGTGCTCTCCTCATGGACCTTTCCCTCCATCCTCACTCTCCTCACCTTAGGATTTTGCTACCAGAAAAAAAGCTAATGTATATTGGTATAACATTTTAGTTTAATGGCCACACCAACCTTTTGAGTAGGTATTTTTATTTCCATTTTATAGATGAAGAAGCAATCAAGTCTCAAAAAGGATAATTTGCCTAAGACCACATAGCTAGTAAGTGCTAGAAATGGGGAATCCAATCTGTTTGACTCTCTGAAACTGCTTTTGATGCCACTCTGTGGTCCTCTATACAGTCCCCCCATCCAATGCCAACTTCGTAGAAATCTTAGTGGTCATTCAGTCTTCCAGGAAAATCATGAAACTTTTTTTTTTTAAGATTTTATTTATTTATTCATGAGAGGCACAGAGGGAGAGGCAGAGATATAGGCAGAGGGAGAAACAGGCTCCCTGTGGGGAGCCCAATGCAGGACTCGATCCCAGGACTCTGGGATCATGACCTGAGCTGAAGGCAGATGCTCAACCACTGAGCCACCCAGGTGCCCTAATTCATGAAGCTTTATTTTTTTTTAATTTTTTTTTAAATTTTATTTATTTATGATAGGCACACAGTGAGAGAGAGAGAGAGGCAGAGACATAGGCAGGGGGAGAAGCAGGCTCCATGCACCGGGAGCCCGACGTGGGATTCGATCCCGGGTCTCCAGGATCGCGCCCTGGGCCAAAGGCAGGCGCCAAAACGCTGCGCCACCCAGGGATCCCTATGAAGCTTTAAATAAGGTCTGTTCTCTCAGAGACTCTTGGAGAGTGTTACTTGACAAATCTTTGTTCCAGACAAGTTTCCAATTTTCTCTGCAGTTGGTTTTCTGCTGTAAGTTAGCTCCTTATCTATAAGGCAACATAACATGTTAAGAGCACAGAGTAGAATGGGGTGCCTGGGTGACACAGTTGGTTAAACTTCCAACTCTTGATTTAGGATCAGGTTGTAATCTGAGGGTCGTGAGATTGAGCCTCAAGTCAGGCTTAACACTCAATGTGGAATCTGCTTGGGACTCTCTCTCCCTCTCCCTCTGCCCCTACCTGCCCCCTACCCCACTCTCACTTTCTCTCTCTTAGGTAGATAAGTAAATCCTTAAAAAAAGAAGAAGAAAAATGTAGACTATGGTCAAGAAAAATAAAATAACAGCCTAGTTTGGAATTCTGATGATATTACTTACAAATTTATTATCTGAATCTGTCTTGTTGTCTGTTAAAGAGTGGGAATAACAATACCCATCCCATGGGTTATAATATCCCATTATTGTCCCATGGAGTTATAAGGACTGAAGAAGATAACAATAAAATGGTAGTATCACACAACTTTTCTCTTAATCCCAATTTTTTTCGATAATTTTGGATATTGGGACTTTTCAATATGTTTACAAAGTCTAAATCATCAAGCATTGCAAACTGCTCTCTAGCTGGAGTAAGATAATTGTGGGGGAAAACTGTGTTCTTCCTGTATTTCTCCCTCACCGCCACAGTCATAACACTTCAGACATCAGATGTGTCAGGGTTTTGCGCATAAACCAAGCAATTCTGTGACACCAGCTGGGTGTCCTACAATTTAACTCAATGCTGACACCATCTACCTGGAGATAGCATCAGATCCCACAGGTTGTAGACTCAATCCCACGAGACTGTTCCCAACCCCAACTTCAGCCACCAATCAGAAGTAGTGGGTCTCTAAGTTACTCACAGCTTCTGTCCAATTTGGCTATATATTGGAGGTTCCTATGACCTCCTTCCCCTTAGATTCAATCATTTGCTAGAATGGCTCACAGAACTCAGGGAAACACTTATATGTTTATGAGTTTACTAAAGGATATGAAAAAGGATACAGGTGAACAGCCAGATGAAGAGACACATAGGGCAGGGTCTATAAGGGTTCTGAATGCAGGAGCATCTATCCCTGTGGAGCTGGGGTGCCACACTCTCCCAGTGTGTGGATTTGTCCACCAACCTGGAAGCCCCTGAGCCCCATACTATTGAGATATTTATGGAAGCTTCCTTACCCAGGCACAATCAGTTATTACCTCCATTCCCAGCCCCTCTCCCCTCCCTAGAAAACAGGGAACAGGGTTGAAAGTTCCAAGCTTCTAATCATGACATGGTCTTTCCGGAGACCAGGCCCCAACCAGGAGCCCATCCAGAGTTGCCTCATTAGAACAAAAGATACTCTTATCACCCAGGAAATTCCAAGGGTCTTAGGAGCCCTGAGTCAGAAACTAGGGTCAAAGACTAAATATTGGAATAAAAGATTCTCCTAGCACCCCTATTTACAAGGGTTTCAGGAGCCCCATGTCACAAACTTAAGACAGAGACATATATTTCTTATTATTTCCCAATGTATCTCATTCAATTTAGACAGTATGACTTTTATTTGAACTAATTGCCAAAATCTAGAAATCCAAAGAAATCTGGGCTGCCTTCCAAGATGGGCCAATACTTTGTCCATAACATGCACTAAGTACTTACTAATTGATTGATAAAACTCTTTTGTATCCCCCTCACAATGCCTAACACAAATCCAAGCAGTCAGTTTGTCAGTCAACAAGTCTTCGTTGAATCTCTACTATGTGCCAATCAGGCTTACTTAATAACTAACTTGCTTCCACTGCTATCTCCATCACACACGTGCACACACACACACACACACACACACACACAATACTACTGCAAAGAGGATCCACCTCACAGGGCCATGATACGAACATGGCCGGTACGAACCAGGATGATGTGCTTAGAGCCATTGCACAGTCTCAGTGCTCAGTAGATGTTCACAATCAGACTTGGTTACAGAACATCAGAACTAGAAAGGACCTCAGAAATCCTCTTTTCTGAATCATTCATTTAAATTTCTGAGTCTGGGGGTAATCCTCTGACACCTTGTGGCAGAGTCTTTGAGAAACCAGGATAAAAAAGACCTGCTTCCTGCACCCGACCTTCACCGCCAAGCCTCAGCCCACACCTTGAAGTCTGAAGATTGCCCAAGGCTGCTTTGGTTCAATACCAAACCACAGGCCCTGGTATACCAAGATTAAAGCTTTGAGGCAAACCACGAGGTTAACCAGTCAGCTTGCCTCAGCCCTGGCTGGAACAACCATGGCCCCATCTGCTCTGGATTCCAGTTCGGGAGTGAGGATTGAAGAAGGCCAGAGAGCCCTCCTGCACAGCCACTACTACCCCTCCCAGTGCTGAGTGTCCTGGCTTTCCACTTGTCCCAGGTGTCTGGAAGATCTAGTTCTCCCAGTCTGCACTGGGGCCAAAGCCGATGTGATGCAATATGGCCCCAGTCATCAGCCCCAAGTTCAGTTTAATTATTCACATGTGCAGATGACACATAGAGAGGGGCTAAGGAGTGGTAATTACCCGGGTGGGGTTACAGAGCCCAGGTGACTAAGAGAATACTTTGCTCTAGCTGCAGAGAGCTAGGAAGAAAATTACCAAGAGCCCCTTCTGGGCCTGGACCCTGACTGGCCCTCCAGGACATCATTTCCATGAGGTGTCCCACAGCACCCCTGAGGTCCTTTCTAGTTCTGACATTCTGTAACCAAGTCTGGGCATTTCCTATAAATGGAAACATATACTATGTAGCCTATTGTAACTGGCTTCTTTCACTCATCATAATTTTCAAGATCCACTCATAGTGGAGCTTGTATCAAAACCTAATTCCTGGGGCACCTGGATGGCTCAGTCAGTAGAGCATGTAACTCTTGATTTCGGGGCTGTGAGTTTGAGCCCCATATGGGGTGTACAGATTACTTAAAAATAAGACCTTTAAAAAAGCATTTCATCCCTTTTTATTAAGGAATAATAATCCATTGTATTTTTATGCTATGCTTAGTTGATCCAGTTGTCAGTTGATGGGCATTCGGGATTGTTACTGGGTTACTGTCAGTTGATGGGCACTTTTTGGCTATTACAAATAATGCTGCTATGCGTATTTATATGCAACTGTTTGTGTGGATATATGCTTTCAGTTCCATTTAGCATATACCCAGGAATGGAATTGCTGGGGCATATGATAATTCCACACTTAACTTTTTGAGAGATTTTTCCACAAAATATTTTGAAGGCCTTCCTATGTGCCAGGCCCGGGCCGGGTACTAGGTATTCTGAACAAACCTAATGAAAATATCTGATCAAACTTTAGTGAACAAAGCAGATGCGATCCCTGTCCTTGTGGAGCTCAAATTCTAATAAGGAAGACAGGAAGTAAGCAAGTAAAAGTAACTAGGCAAAATCATTACACACAGTGATGAAAAGAAAACCAATGAATCAGGGCAGATGGAAGGAGTTGCTTTGGATGGAGCAGTTAGGAAAGGTCCCAGAGAAAGAGCCAGTCAGGCAGATTAGAGGCATGTTCTAGGTAGAAGGAAGAGTTCAGTGAGTTCGAGACACCAAAACAGGAGCATCGTGGTGGGAGTGGAATCCACAAGGCCATAGAGGTCCTATGGCCCTACAGATCACAGGCAGTGTTCTGAATTTTATTCTGCATGCAATGAAAAGCCATTGTGTCCTCTTAAGTAAGTGGTTGGGGAGTGGAGGGGATAGTAGCATGAGCTGATTCTTTTTAAATTTATTTAAATTTATTTTTTTAAAGAAAACTCAACACCCAACATGGGGCTCAGACTCACAGCCCTGAGATCAAGAGTCACATCTTTACTGCTGGAGCCAGCCAGGCTCCCGCTTTTTTTTTTTTTTTTTAACAGATTACATGAACTAGAATTTATGTACAAATAAACTTCACCTTTCTAGAGTACGAAGTTTGATGAGCTTTGACAAATATCACCATTGCAAAGCTATGATCACAATCAAAATATACAGTATTTCCATCTCCCCACAGGTTTTTCTAATGCTTTTTCCAATCAATCCTCTGTCCACACCCAGCCCCTGCCGACCACAGATTCATTTCTTTGTGCCTTTCTCAAATGTCATATAAATTTAGCCATATACTACTTAGCATGTGGCTTCTTTCATTTGGCATGATGTTCTTGAGATTAATCCATGGTGGAATATGGAAAAAGTTTGTTCCCTCTTTATTGCTGGTGTATTCCAATTATATGGTTATGCCACAATTTGTCCCTTGACTAGTTGATTGACATTTGGGTTACTTTTAGTGGTTAATACGAACAAAGATTCTATGGATATTCATGAACATCTTTGTATGAACATGTTTTCTCTCAAGTGAATTATATCTAAGAGTAGAATTGCTAGGTCATGCAGTAAGTTTATGTTTAAATTTATAAAAAATACAAAACTGGGCTTCTGCGTGGCTCAGTTGGTAAAGCATCTGACTTTTGATTTGGGCTCAGGTCATAATCTCAGGGTAGTGGGATTGAGCCTTGTGTTGGGCCCCATGCTCGGTGCAGAGTCTGCTTGAAATTCTCTCTCTCTGCCCCTCCCCCTATTTGTGCAAGAAATAAATAAATAAATAAATAAATAAATAAATAAATAAAATTTTACAAAAATACTGAACTGGTCTCTAAAGTGACTTTATCACTTCACATCCCCACCAACAATGGATGAGAATTCAAGTTGTTTTGCATCCTTACCAACACTTAGTATTGTCACCTTGTTTAATTCAGCTATGCCAGTGGGTGTGTACTTGTATTTAAACGTAATTTCAATTTGCATTTCCCTAACATCTGAATGTCGAGCATCTTTTCCTGTGCTGATTGGCATTTCCATGTTTTCTTTGGTGAAGTGTGTGCTCAAATCTTTTTGTTCCACTCTCCTGTTTCTATCCAGTTGTTCCTTTCTTTATTATTGAGTTGTAAGAGTTCTCTGTATAGT
The DNA here is from genome assembly GCF_018345385.1 of Vulpes lagopus. Classification (NCBI taxonomy): domain Eukaryota; kingdom Metazoa; phylum Chordata; class Mammalia; order Carnivora; family Canidae; genus Vulpes; species Vulpes lagopus. The sequence continues at coordinate 41,962,505 of NC_054833.1, read as the reverse complement.
CTGAAAACAAGATGTACACCCTCAATATATGTTTTCAAGTATTTTCTCTAATCTGTGGCCTATTTTGTCATTTTCTTGACAGTGTCTTTTAAAAAGCATTTTTTAATGAAATCCAATTCATCAACTTTTTCCTTTGCAGTTTGTGTTTTGTATTACTTACCTAAAAACCTTTGCCTAACCTGAGAGATTTTTTCTCCTATTTTCCTCTAGAACTTTTATAGTTTTAGCTTTCACATTTAGATCTATGATCCATTTCAAGTTAATGTTTGTGTATGGTATGAGATAAGGGTCAAAGTCCTTTTCTTTTTTTCTTTTTTGTGAATATCCAGTTGTTCCAGTACTGTTGGTTGAAAAGATTATCTTTTACCCATTGAATTACCTTAGCACCTTTGTCAAAAACTCAATTGATCATCTGGACCTAGAGATCTCTTTCAGCTTCTCTGGTGAGGAGTGAGAGAGGCTAAGAAAAAGAAAGGCCAAGGCAGAGGTGGGAAAGAGGAAGGGGTATCATTGATTGAATCCAGGCCTAGTGGGTATGCCCAGATGGAATCAGTTAGGAGCCCAGGTAGTCAGAGGTAGAAGACCAAGAGACTAGCAAAGGAGAGAAAAAGGGAGAGAGAAGAGAAAGGTACCCTTCTGTCATTGATAGAAACAATGATAGCAACACAGGTCAGTTCTTGGAGTTGGGGGATAATTAATTAATGGATTTCCAGGTATAAATAATTCGCCATGGATCAGAATCAGAACACAGAAAAGGCTTTAGAGTATCTAGAGCAATGGTTCTCAAACTTGGCCTCATACAGCATCACTGATAGGTAGGTATCTTGACAAATCTCCGGAAGTAAATTCTGGACATTGGTATTTTCAAAGTACTTTCTTGGTTTTAATTAGCATCCAGGACTGAGATCCCCTGTTCTAGTTCAACTTTATCTTACAGAGGAGGAAGTTGAGAAGCAGAGTTGGGCAGAGGCTAGAACAGAGATTCCTGGGACTCAGGGAGTTCCCAGGATGCAAGATGTTCAGTTCTAAAGCCAGGAGAGTCCCACCACGTGGGACTTTCGGTGCCAAAATTGGGAAAGTCCTGAGTAAACCAGAAAGAGTTGGTCATTCTACCTAAAATGTTCATCTCCCTATTTCCAGTAGCTCTTTCCACTTACAATGATAGACTTAAAATGATCAGTGAATCCCGTACAACCAACTGGGTATCTTGCTATTTAATCAAACCCATAATGTAGTAGAACTTTCATTTCTAGTTGCCCCTCAGGACATGACATCTCCCCGATTCAGATACATGCAGTCACTCATCAATTAGCCTCTGAGAGGCCAGAAGTCAGGGTGGAAATAAGTGCTTAGTAGTAGCCACAACTAGCTTTGCTCAGACATGTTTCCATGCTGGTTTCCTGCCTCTGTGGGCGGATGGAGGGCTTCTCTCCCAGCTAAATTCTCCTAAGACAAGCTTTCACATCCCCATGTACCTCTCCTCCATAGCACTTAACACAATAGTAAACTCATATTTGTATGATAACCTGTTGATGTTTGTCTTTTGTTAAGATTTTAAACATATTGAAGATGGAGCCATGCCTCTTTCAGCTCATTGCTACATCTCACTACTTAGCACAGTATCTGGCACATAGTAGGTGTTCAACAAATGGGTGAATGCATACATGCATACATGAATGAATAATGAATATCCTTACCTATTATTATGCCCAAGGAACAACACTGATGTGTATCTTTATACCACCAGGAGATTTCAAGCCAGTAGGGGTTAAGTGTTAAGTCCTTGCTTAGTGGGGTACACACTGTTATGATAAATGTAATCCACATTCATCTGAAATATAGAGAGAGGTACAGGAATGATAATGAGGTTGGTGATGTCCTCGCGAAGAGGCCTCTCTTTGTTACCTGCTTCCTAAGACACGGCGGCTTCTGCTCAATCCATATTCAGTCCATGCACCTCTCTGACTCAGTGACCTTTGACATCTTTATTAATATCTGTGACACTCAGGGCTTGCCAGGCTGGGCCCCTGTCACATTCCTAGTACCTCATTGCAGATGGCACATGGATTTATCATCATCATCATCATCATCATCATCAGATCTTTCGTGAACATCCTTGTGTTCTAGTCACCATACTGAAAGTTGGAGAAGCAGGGGTTGGGGTGGGAGCTGTGAAGATAATAGTGACTAATAAAGCATAATTCCTGATCGAGCATGTTTTACCATTCTGCTGGTTGGAGAGATAAGATATGTACTTAGAAAAAGCTTATCAGACAGTGGGGTAGTTTATAATAAATGCCAGAGATGTGGTACAGCTGATAAGTGTACCTCCAGTTTCAGAGGAAGGAGAGTAGAAGATAGAACTGAGGGTTGGGCGGGGCTGGGATATTCTCCACTGTGTCACCCAGAGCCCCCATTCTCCACACTCAGACACCAGCCCTTGGCCTTCACTCCCATCCTCTACTATACTGCCCAACTCAAAAGGAACAGGATATGGGTATCTTTGAGGAAACGTTTGCAATGTCCCTCGGGACCAGATGCAATGCTTTGTGCCTTTATGAGCACTTATTTAATGCCAATGAATGTAGAGTGAGTGAATGAGTCAAGACCACCCCAACTGCACCCATCACCTCAGATATAATGAGGTGGTACAGTCGCCCTGGGTCTCAACCCACTGAACCTAGTGAGGAACAACTAGTGGATGAAGTCATCCTGGTGAGTCATTTCCTGGGATGTAGCCTGGAAAGCAATCTCCCACGTTGTTCACTCAGATTTCTAGCACTTGGCTTAGGGTGCCACCTGGTGACACCCCTAGGTAAAGCTCTCCTGCTCTCCTGCTCACTCCAGGCTGGCCAGCCTCAGAATCCTCCAGGCTGAGAAACACCAGAGACCAGGACCCCAAGGTCTCAGTTCTGCAAAATAGCAGAATCAACCATCTTCCAACCTCCCCTCCTGCATTCCTGCTGTGTGGCCTTGGCCATGAGCATCTTCTCAAGGGAAAATGACACCTGTATGTCAGCTTCTTAAATGTCCCTAAAGCATCCAGCTGTCTGGAGTTACCTGATGCTTCCCAGGCCATGTATGGGAGGGGGGGAATCCAGGATCACTTGCCACACCTCGAAGGATTCTGGAGGAGGGCTTGCACTTCCCAGTATTACCTATAGATCTACACTCAATCGGAACGCTGGCTCACTGCTCTGGGTATTACGTGCTGCTCCTTTTCTGTACCATGTAACCCCAGTCTCTTTACTCCTCAAAGTGCACCTACCAAAGGCAGTGCATGTGACACACTTTACAAGGTTTAGAGTCAGAGAGGAGGAATCAAGAAGGAAGTTACATTGGCAAATAACTCAATGCTGAGCAAGGGAAGAGGAGGGCTAAGGTCAACATGATACTATATACAGACTTAACCTTGTTGTGGGAAAACAGTCTTCAATACAGCACAGGTCAGTTCCAGACAAGAACACTGTATGGACAGGATACCCTGCCCCCATGATGCTTCTTATATTCTAGCAGAAGGATATGGGAGATAAACAACTAGCTGGCAAATAATTAATTACTTCTGTGGTGATATATGTTATAAAGAAAATAAAGTAATAGGGAATGGCTGGTGGGCAAAGGGACACACCTTTATAGAATGGCGTCAGGGATGACTTCTCCAAGAAGGTGACCCGTGAGCCAAGACCCAAAGACTGAGGAGGAGACAGTGAGAGATGGAGAGGACAAGAGTGAACAGTGAGGAAGAACAAGGCAAGGACTCAGAGTAATGGCCCTTCCCCCCTGGGGGGAGGTGTCAAAAAGAGGCCCCAAAAGCAAGGTAACCAAGGTGACTCTAAAGGATGGGAATATCAGTGCACCGGTTCAGTTCGTTAGGTGTGCGATGAGGGATACAGTGTGGTCCCTCATTTTCAGTAAATTGATCACACAAATGATTTTTGCAAGGGGGTTTTTACTTTTTGCTTTTGTTTCCATTCTGGTTTTGGTAGAAACCAAGGGAAGAACTGAGAACTGCCACTCATGGAGCAGAACAGAAAACACACATCTGAAAAGAGAAGCTCAGAGCTGAAGGCAGGCACGAGCGAGCTCATGGGTCCCTGGCAGTTCCTCTAGAGCAGGGCTCGGACCACACCAGGCCTGGGGCAGGGGGGCAAGCTCATCTTAGCTCGCTCCCAGGGAGCAGGCTGGCATGACTGACATTTAGGTTATAATTCCCACCTTTAATGTGTATTTACAAGCACTTTACTCCCAATATCACATTCTATCTTTGCACCGAGGCACATTGTTATTTCCAACTTTACAGATGAGGCAGCTCAAGGCCTAGAGAAGCAAAGCAACTTGCTGCTAAGTGGGAGGGGTAGGATTTGAATTTGGGTCTGACTGTAACCCCATGCTCTGAACTACGCTCTCTATAAGACATACGAAAATGAGTCTAAATGTGAACGCTCCTCCTGTTTGCTCGCCCCAACATCCAGACACACAGAGACACAAGAAATTCCTCACTCTTTTGAATCCATCAAAGCAGTTGGTCTGGTGAAATTTAAAAGAAATCTCAACTACATAGAGCAGTGGTTCTCATCCAGGGCACATTTGGTGATGTCGGAGACATTTTTTGTTGTCACAACTGGTGGTGGCAGGTGGGTGCCACTGGTAGCTAAGGGGTAGATGCCAGGGTGCTGCTGACTACCCTAGTGAATCAGACAGGCCCCACCACAAGAATTATCCTGATTAAAATGTCCCTTTTGTCAAGATTGAGAACCCTCTGTAGAACATATCATCAAGGAAAGGAGCTCTCTGGCCAGATGTTATACATCTTTTTTTTTTTTTTTTAAGATTTTATTTATTCATGAGAGACACAGAGAGAGAGGCAGAGACATAGGCAGAGGAAGAAGCAGGCTCCCTGTGGGTAACCTGATGTGGGACTCAATCCTAGGACCCCAGGATCACGACCTGAGCCAAAGACAGACGCTCAACTGCTGAGCCACCCAGGCATCCCCAGCATGACATTATCTTGATGGTTTAACCTCAGTCTGTTTCTCAGGCTGTAGAAGCTAGAAACAAGAGTAGTGAATTCTCTGAGATGATGAAATCCCGAACAAATGATTCACATCAGCACCACCTCCCCAGGGCTGCTGAGGTGGCACCCAGGGACAGGACAGACACCAGAAGCAGTCCTTCTAGAAAGATCCAGACCTGGAGATAGTCCAAGAGCCACATGGACAAAGCCAAAGGGAAAGAGCCCAGGAAGGAGGCCAAATACCATCATTTGAGACCACTGAATTCTCCAAAGCTGTGCTCATTAATTTACCACAGGGAAACCCAGGAGTCATAGACTAGAATTTTCTCATCGGCATAGAAATGAATTCTCTCCCCAGAAGCAAACCCTTGGAAAACCAACTGCTTATTCAATTTGGTAGGATCCCCACAGAGGAATAGACACATAATAGGTTCTTCAGTCTTTAAAAGTATATATCCCTCAGTCCCAGGACTGATCAAGCCAGGTCCTTCCAGAAAGATTCTAGTACTGAATATATGCTACCATCAAGCTCCACTTTGCAGTCCCACAGAGACCTGGATTCCACACTGCCGACCCTCCCTCCTCCTGTTGGCACATTGACCTTCCTGCAGCCTGAGGCCAATAGGTCTCTTGATTTGACCTGGGACGTGTTGATTTTCTGGCTTAGCCTCAGAAGACCCTCTGGTTTACTGTGTTGACCAGTGCCAGTTCATGGGGGCACCTCCCTCCTGGGCTCTGGCCCTGTGCCAGCTCACCTGTCACTTTCTACACTGTAGCAGTTCCCTGAGTGTGTATCTCCATACACACTCCACCACTAAGTCTAGAGTTGGCACCAAGGCACATCTCACAGCACAAACTCTCAATTTGGGCAAAGTCAAGGTGATGTCCCAACTGTACCATACACTGGCTGTGTGACCCTGGGCAGATTTAACCTCACCCAGCCTCAGTCCTCTCACCAGTAATCAGGGCTCCTCACCACCATCTTATTGTGGGTGTGAGGATTAAATGAGTTAATGCATATCGGGTGCCTAGCACAGTACCTGGCTAATGGTGAGTGCTCAGTACATGTTAGCTTCCACCACTGCCGTCACCTCGAACGGGCCTAGCAAGGGTAGTTGGTACCTACACGGCACTTCCCACAGCGTATATGCCCAGCACCCAGGGAATCAGCATGGAGCCCCTTGTCCAAAACTTGCTTCATGCACGCGTGCTTGTCTGGCCAGTGTAGACCCGAGATAGGAGGGCAGAGAGCAAAGTGGTGAGGCACAGTCTGAGGCCTGGGCATCCATCCTGCCCCTGCCGCCTCCCAGAGGTGTGACCCCGCCAGGCCACTTAACACCCACCTTTCAGATTCTTCCTCTGAAAAGTCAGGAGGTGAGACAGAAAAGTGATTAGGTGATCCTAATATCTTTTATTTAACCCAAGATATCCCAAAGCTTATCACTGCAATAGGTAATCAATTCAAAAAAAATTAAGGGGATATCTTATATTCTTTTCTTGTAATACTAAATCTTGGAAATCCCGCTCAGATTTTATATGTACAGCACATCTCAATTCAGACGAGCCAGATTTCAGGTGCTCAGTAGGTACGTGTGGGGAGTAGCTGCCACTCTGGACCGTGTAGTTGTAAAAATTAAGTGAGTTAATGGAGATAAATTTGTTGGTTCCAAGTAAGTGAATGGTAAATGTTGGTGTTAGCACTTTACTTTAAATGGACAGCACATGGGTGGTGTTCGAGTAATTGTGTCTAAGTATTTTCTTAATCTTCCTTTTTTGACATTATGGGCCTAATATGCAGTGTAGTACAGAGGCTAACACACAGCCCATAGGTCAAACTGCCCGGGCTGGATCTTACGTGAGCCACTTACTAGTTGTGTAGCTGTGGGCAAATTACTTAATTTGACTGTGCCTCAGTTTACTTCTCTGTAAAGGGGGTTAGAATAGTACTTTCAACATAGGGCAGTTGCTGGGATGAGATGAGGTCACTGAAGAGCTTAGAACCCTGTCTGCCAGCAAATGCCACACATCTGTTGAAGAAAATCTGAGGATACAGAAGCTGGAGGAAAAATTAATCAGTTAACACCAGAGAGCCTTTTCCATCCAAAAAACCACAGTTAACATTTTTCTTCAGTGGTTTCTTGATAAAACAGGGGGCCCCACTAGTTCCTCTCTTGGTGAGCTATAAAGTGACCCTCCCAACCTACCCTTACTCCCCACTTCACACTCCTTTTCTGCCCTTGAAATCGCTGACCCCGGGAGCCAAGTGAAGATCAAAGAACATTCCCATGAACATGAGGAAAAAAGCAAAGAAAGAGACTAATGCTTCAGGGCAACACTTCTCCGATCTGTTGTCCAGTGAGTCTTGTGGGTGAGTGGCATGACAGCTTGCTTCCACCAAACGCCAATCGAGATGGGACTGTTGATGTGGTCACAGCACCATATGGTGGCTCTGTGTGTCAGAGATGTGACACCACCACATGTGGTAGGCCCAGGGCCCTCTCTCACCATGCTGGATGGTCCGAGTGCACCTTGGTGATCCGAATATGAACAGAATGTGTGTCCCTGAATTCCAGCCCCTCCTGCTGGGCCCAGGGCTCCCACATGGGCTGGCTCTCCCTTGTAAGGCAGTGGTTCTCACACTTGAGAGTGTATTTATGAGAACCACCAGGTAAAATTACTAAAATGTGGGTTTAACTGTGTTGACTCTGTAAGTCCAATTTAATAGCTCTGGGGAGACCCAGGAATCTGCATTTTTTTACATGTTGTGAGGGATCCCGATGCTGGGGGTCTGCAACACATTCTGAGAAATCCTGTAACATAGGGTGATAATTCTCTTTGCAGCTCACTGGCATCTACAGACACAAAGACCGAGCTAGACAAGTGATAGTGACAGCTACAGTGAGAGAGTGGAAGAGAAAGGGGCGGGGGGGGAAGCCCTGTCCTTCTTCCTGAGTGTGTCACCCACAGTCCCTTCCTTTGAGGCATAATATCTGCCTTCAAGCCCAGCACAGATGGCACCATTCACTGTTTTTAAAATGGTGTGACTTGGGGGCGCCTGAGTGGCTCAGTCGGTTAAACCAACTCTTGGTTTCAGCTCAGGTCATGATCTCAGGATTGCGAGATGGAGCCCCACGTTGAGCTCCGTGCTAGGCATGGAGCCCGCTTAAGATTCTCTTTCTCCATTTCCCACTGCTCTTCCCACCTCTCTCTCTCTCTCCCCTCTCAAAACATAAGATGAAAAAAAATAAAATAAAATGGTATGACTAGCACATTACATTCCAATGATAATGGAAACAAAATATTATATCTGGTGTCAAATCTTGACTTTGCAACTTATTAGCCATGTGACTTCAGGCAAGTGTCTTCCCTCTTTGAGTCTCCATTTACTCATCTATAAAGTAGAGATAACAAAGCCATTATCTCTCAGGATTGCTATGGTATTAAATTTGATAATGTATGTGAGCAAACTTAAAGTAGCACCTCCTACATCGCCGATGCTCCTTTTGTGTGTTCAACAAGTACTTATTGGGTATCAATATGTACCAGACTCTGTGCCAGCTCTGGGGGTATAAAGATGGACCACAGGAGACACCTTTCTGCAAGGTGTCCTCCAAGTGCTGAAGGAGGCAGGCCATGGCTTGACTATGAGATAGAAGAAAAACCAAAGGTAATTTGCTGTGCATCCTGGGGAGTGGCCCATTGAGACCCAATTGCCCCCTCTCTGGGGTTGGCCACAGAAGAGACATGGTCATAACCTTCAGCCCCTGTGGCAACTAAAGCTAGTCTTCAGCAAAATTCAAATCTGCTGAGTGAGCCAGGGGAAGAGAGGCTGTCCAGGGCACAAAACTCTTGCCTTAAGGCACATCAAAGATCTTTAATATCTATATGTGCTAATCATTCCAGTTCTTGAAATTTCATTAAAGGAAATTATCTTAAAAGGAGGAAAACTTTACAAATGAAAATGATACATCAAAATATATTTAAAAAAAAAAATCCATGACCCTTAACCCAGGAATTTCACTTCTGGAAATCTATCCTCAAAAAACAGAGAGCCCCACAAAGGCTTGGTGTATAAGAATGCTCATTACAGTGTTTCAAGCAAGAGTTTCTACTCTAATGTCAAATAAGAGAGGAACTGGCAAGGTAGACTATGGTATTTGCAGAAGTAATATTCAAACACTGGACAACCAGTGCAAATGAGGGCTCTGAAGGGTGTGCTGTGCTGGGGCTTCACCTTGCAGTTGCCAGACTCTGAAAAGGCTGGGGAGGGGTGTCCCGGGTGGCCTGGAGAGGAGCAGAGACTGAGCAGATAGTTCACTTATCTACGGATCTCAAAATTCACATAGGACTCAGAGGAGAAACATGCAGTCATGAAGAGTGATCATGACACATGTATATACGTTTGTCAACATTCACCCAATTATACACAGAAGACCTGTGGATTTTACTATATGCGGTTTTATCATTATTTTTTAAAGTATCATGGTATGGTGTCATGGTTAAAAGCCTGCATTCCAACCTCAAATGGAGCTGGGTTAAGAATGCAGCACCGATTCCCAGATAAGTTATTTAACCTTTCTAAGCCTCAGCTTCCTGCCTGTAAAGCGAGGATAATGATAGTTTTCACATGATAGTATTGCTGTGAAATTAAGCAGGATAATTAACGAGAAAAACACAAAATGCTCAACATTTAGTATTAGCTATTAATGTTAGCTATCATTTGATAATATGGAAAAATACATATTATATCATATCACATACGATATGCATATGTATCATACATGTGTATAATCATGTATAATGTATTATATGCTTCTCATATGTGCATCATGTATAATCATATACAAACACGTATCATTTGTGCGTGTATATACAGATATATACACACATAGGATGTAATATAAACTATAAAAGCCAAATACAAATTATATCTATGGTACAATTAAAATCTAGTGTATTTTTTAAATGTTTAATCTATTCATAAAAGAGGTAGGGATAGGGGCTCCTGGATGGCTCAGTGGTTGAGCATCTGCTTTCGGCTCAGGGCGTGATCCCGGGGTCCTGGGATTCAGTCCTGCAACAGGCTCCCTGCAGGGAGCCTGCCTCTCCCTCTGCCTCTCTCATGAATAAATAAATAAAATCTTTAAAAAAAGAAAAAAGAGTTAGGGATGGAATAACCCCACAAAGATGACAATATAAGTTGTTTCGACTTGGCTCCCCCTTACAAGTGGAACAACTGGTAACTATCTATAGACTAGACACCACGGTCTAGAGAATCCTAGAACATGGTCTTGAGGCTGAAGCACCCCCCAGCAGAGACAAGACAGACTGGATTGGAAGGGTAAGACAAGCTGCTATGCTCCGACCTCACCGCCCCTCCCGCAAGCCAGTGAGAGCCCCCAACCCCACCAAGGCTACAGTTCCTCCAGAAGGATAAGAGACCCTGGAGTGGACACCCAACTAGCCCCCAGCATTGGGGGTCCCTTGGTGGGAGTGCCACTCTGCTCTTACCTTAGGGAGATCACAAGGGAATCGGTGGAGCTGGACCACTGGGAATGGGATTGTAATGCAGAAGATGGGGAGGGGCTTGCAGCAACCAGGGCTCGGATTTGGGCAGACCGAACTCCTACAGCAGGGCCCAAGGAGTACTCCCCACCAGCAGCCTCCCTCACCTGCAGAGCCGAGACAGGGGTGCAGTCTGACCAGGACACTGGGCAGAGCACAGGTCTGCCTGATTTGGAACCTCGAAGAGCCTGGTTGGCCCTGGAAGCTGCTCTGCCCCTACACCTGGGCAGGGGAGCCGCCTCACGGTTCTGCCCACTACTGAATACAGCCTGAGACCCTGCTAGGCAGGAAGCCCAACCAGAGCTCCTGGGAATCTCTGTAGTCTGCCCTGCAGCCCCCATGACAGCCGCTCTGGAGTGGAGAGCAGGCCAGTGGCTGTCTCTGTCTGCAGAGCAAAACCAGTGGCCCCATCTGGCCAGGGAACTCAGTGCACGATCTTACTTATTTGGATTTTTTTTTTTTAAGATTTTATTTAGGTATTAGAGACACACGGAGAGATGCAGAGACATAGGTAGAGGGAGAAGCAGGTGCCCTGCAGGGAGACTGATACAGGACTCAATCCCAAGGCCCCGGGGTCACAACCTGAGTCAAAGGCAGATGCTCAACCACTGAGCCACTCAGGTGTCCTGGCTTGGATTCTTAAGCAACAAGCCGTACATTCTGCTGTGAGGCCAGGACAGAGCAGCTCATTCACAGCCCCACCTGCTGCTGAGGAGAGAGCCCAGTACCACCTGGCTAGGAAGCCTGACCAGAGGACCCACACAACCATGGAACCCATCCTACAGCCTCGCATGGGCAGTAGCCCTACCTGTCTGTTCTCAGCCAGGAACACCCCCCTCCATTGGAATTTGTTTGATGTTTTCCTCATGGCTATGCTAGGATTATAGGGTTTTGGGGGGAAGACCACAGAGTTTAAGTGCTATTCCCCTCACATTGTGTCAAGGGTAGGTGTTACCAATACGACTTAACCACGGTTGATATTAACCTTGATCACCTGGCTGAGATAGTGTTCATCAGGTTTCTCCTCTGCAAAGGTACTCCCTCTCCCCTTTTCCATACTGTCTCTTCTGGAAGGAAGTCATTATGTGCAGCCCACACTTAAGTGGGGAGTGATGCTCGCCCTTCAGCGAGGGTGAAGTGTTTCATAAGTGATTTGGAGTTCTTCTCCATGGGAAACTCATTTCTTCTTCTGGTTGGGATTTCTCACAGTTTATCCAGTGTCTAATCATTGTTAGACATTTGCTATCCCACCATGACCTGAAATGGATCTTTCCACATCTAACATTTGTTGGACACTTACTATGTACCCTGCACTATGCTGGACATCTTTTGTGTATCCTGTGTCACTTAATCCCTGCCATAACCTTATGCAATCAATACTATTAGACCCACTTCACAGATAAATAAACTGAGACTCAGAGACTTTCTCTACTTGGGAACCCTGTTGTATTCGTATGTATGCTTTGCACACCATACTGTAAAAATTGGAGCAAACTTCCATACATTCTTTGCCTACCCAAGTTCTGGGCTGCTAGGTGAGCCCTGGTCTGAATCCTCCACTTCACAAATCGCCTAGCCTCTCTCTGAGGTTACCTATCCTCTCTTCCCTGCTGGTAGTAACTGGACGCTCATGTCAGCTTGCCCCACAGCCCACCCCAGAATCCAGTCCCATGGTTTCCCCATGGTTGCCTGAGCTCTGGAGCACAGCTGGCAAGACCTTGACCATTATAGCTCAGCTCCAGAGCATGAACGGTCACAATCCAACACTGCTGCTCACATGGAAAGTTCTCTCCCTGCCGGAGGACAAAAACAACACCTCACGCCCATGAAGACCTGAGAGATCTAGAAGCCTGTTTCACACTCTGAACAAAATCCCCCACCCAGATGCTAAAAGGCGAGAGAACACGGAGGGAGTTGAACATATAAAAGCCACTACGGTTGGAAAAGAAACCAAAGATAACTTCTAGGCGGTTAACCCACCTGCCCCCGTGACAGCCCCTGGAGGAGGTATCACTCAATGGCAGGCTCCGTCAGCTTGGGAGAGTTCAACCACTCAGTGTCCTCCTTACCTCCACCCTTAGGTCTCAAATTGGACACCATGATGGAGTCAAAAGAGGACTTGGGGGCAGAATGTCTCTCTTTTTTAAAAAAAAATTATTTATTTGAGAAAGAGAGAACACGCTACGGGGGCAGAGGGAGAAGCAGACTCCCCGCAGAGCAGGGAGCCCCACACGGGGCTCGATCCCAGGACCCTGGGATCATGATCTGAGCCAAAGGCAGATGCTTAACCAACTGAGCCACTAAGGTGCCCTGGGACTGAGGGGCAGAATCTAATCCAATTTTTCCAGAAGCCCTAGAAGGATGGCAAGACAGGCATTTATAGCCTCACTTTACTGTAGGAATTGAGATTTAGGGATGTAAAGTGATTTGCCAAACACAGTACAGTGAGTTAGCAAGTTGACCCTGCCTCGGGCTCTTCCCACAATTGGTTTGATGGAAGAGACCAGGCCCACTGCCATTACCAAAACTCCAATAGAGGCAGCTGGTAATCGTGGCTGGTAAAGATGTGGGTGAAAATTGTTGGTTAAAACAGTATGCAAAGTTGGGGATCATTCAGGAAGACTAGAATGCCTAGTGTTCATCAGGGAAGGTTCTCCATCGACAGTGTTGGTTATTCTGCAGGCGGGAAGGGGAGGCAGATGGGAGGCCAAATGGGTCCACACTCCTAGGACATGCATCTCCTCTAACTGCCATCGCCTGGAGCTCTGTGCCTGGTGTGGGGTCCCGTGTAAGAAGCCCTTGGTGGCATGTGCCTTGAGAACCCACCTGAATCAAGCACTACAGACAGCACAACTCAAGCTGGAGTCCCAGGAGAAGAAACCAGAGGCCTCAGTGTTCTGTTGCTAGGCAGACAGGTGTTTGAGGGTTGCCAGCACTTGGCCTACTGCCTAGCACAAAGTGGAACCACATTAAGTATTTCTTGACTTGAGTGAAGTGCTCCTGAAAGGGACAGAGGCACAGAGAGGTGTCATTCTCCCATGATCACACAGCCTATAAGTGGGAGAAGTGAAATTCAACCCAGGTCAACACAATATTCAGCACTTACGCCCTACAATGCTTGCCTCTCTACCCTATAGTCTCTTGCCTCCAGGACCAGGATAGTGTCATTTTCTCATCCTGTAACCCATAACTTCTGGCACAATGTCTGCCACACAGTGGGCTTGACCAAAGCTTAGAGGTCTGCCGCAATACGGAGCTGGGGGGGTGGGTTCCTTGCTAAAGCACATGCCACACTGGGCAGGAAATGGAAGGATGGGGCCTGAGAAGGGAGCAGTGACGAAGGGCCCCTGGATCCTGAGCATTGGCCACAGGCTAGGATTAGGGTCAAGGGTGGAAGATGACACATGATATCGGCCCCCACGAATCTCCTAAAATCCAGACCTCTCTCCTCTGGGCTCCACACCAAGCCCGGCACATCCCACCAGTGCTGGTCACACCCAGTTCTGCATCTGTCCCCTTTCCCAGAACACTCTTCCCTCCTCTCTTTACCCCCAACTTGTCGCTCGGATTCCAACTCAAGCAGCACATCTTCATGGAAGTTTTCTTGGGTCTTTCTTACCAGGTCAGGTGCCAGTTACAGACTCTCCTAGCACTTACCACAGTGGCAATTTTGCATCTTATTCAGGTGGTTACTGTACCAACATCCATCTCCCCTTCTAATCCGGAAAATCTAGGAGGGCTCTGCTCGGCTCATAGTACATTCCCTGCATCCTGCAGTGGTATTGAGTAAATACTCAATAATCCTATGTCGAGTAAGGAAATGACTGGATGAGTATAGGAACTGATCACCCTCTGGGGTAGGATGAACAATGGCTCCCCAGAAGATATCCAGTTCCTAATCCCTGGAACCTGTGAATGCTACCTTCAGTGGGAACTGGGTCTTTGCAGATGTGATTGAATAAAGGATCTTGAGACAAGGAGAGTATCCTGGGTTACCGGGGAGAGTCCTAAATGCCACCACATTCAGGTTCATAGGAAATTTTTGTTGTAAAATATAGGCAGAGAGAGATGTGGCCACAAGCCAAGGAATCCAGCCGCCACCGAGAGCTGGAAGAGACAAGGAAGGATTCTCTTCTAGAGCCTCAAGAGGGAATAAAGCCCTGCTGGCACCTTGATTTCAACCTCTGGAAACTGACTTCTGGCCTCTGGAACTGTGAGAGAATAAATTTCTGGTGTCATAAGCCACCAAATTTGATACGGCAGCCCCCAGAAAGTGGTATATGTCCCCAAGCTCTACCTGCCTCCTCATTCTGACCCCCAACCCTCCTCCTTCACCAGTTTTCTCCATGGCCAGCCCCTTGAGGTTTGGGAGAGGGAGAGGTAATAGGAAAGAGGGGAATCAAGAAGATGGAGAGGAGAGGGCAGGACAAAAGGCTGGAGTGTGAGCTGGCAGGGGGAGTGTATTTTACTTAGATGCCAGAGTCAGGGCCACAGCTGCAGAAAGAGGAGCCCCATGTTCATGCTTCCCCTCCCCCACCCCAATAACTATTCTTGAGAGGAAGTGGGAGAGATTGAAATTTCTCAAGTCCTTTCTCTGCCTATTGGCCACTGGCCATGATCCCCAAAGAAGAGCCAGGTGAGCCTTACTCATTGGCCTCCAACCCCCCCACACACACTGGTCTTACCAATCCCAAATGTGCCAGGTACACTCTGACCCCAGGACCTTTGCACTTGCCGTTTCTCTGCCCACAGTGCTCTTTATCCGCACATCTATATGACTCATCTCCCACCTCCTTCGGGTCCTTGTTCAAATGTCACCCACTGGGTGAGGCCTTCCTTGACCACCCCACTTAAAGTGAAACACATCACCCCATTCCCTCTACCCCTCCCTTACTTGTTTCCTGTAGCACTTACCACCATCTGACAGACTATGTATGTATCTAACTTATTAATTATTCACATGTCTCCTCCCAGCAGCATGGACACTCTATGTGGCAGGAGTTTGGGCTACCTTGCCTAAAATGAAGCCTGGTACATGGTAGGCAGTCAATAACTATTTGCTGAATGAAGAAACATTCTCAGAGGGCTTTCCTCTGCATGAAATGGAGAGGCATCAGGTAGGAACAGCTGGGAGCCAGATGAGAAAGCCTTTGCTTTGGAAGCCTTCAGCCCAGCCCCCTCCTCCATAGGTCTCAGGGCCAAACACAAACCCCATCGAGGCCTTTCTTACTATTCCTACTCATTTTCATACCCAGGGGACCAAGAGGCACCACAGAATCACCACGGATCCTGCCCTGGCTGCTTCTGGTTCTGAGTCTCCCACAGGGGCCACAGCAGCACCCGGACTCCAGCCAGCAGGCCCTACCCTAACTCTTTGCTTGGCAGCCCTCCAACTAGTTTATGTAGCTGGAATTGTCACGCTGCTTCTTTTTTGTCTGTGGCTGGCAGGGGGAGGTCAGGAGGGGAGGAGAAACATGGTGTAGTAGAGTGAGACAGACCCAGGCCACATCGTTTGCTGATAACCTTGGGAAAATCATATAACCTCTCTGAGACTCGGTTTCCTACTCCATCAAATGAGAAAGACCACCCCATCTAGGATCAGATGAAGTAATAGCAGCGTATTACCCAACACAATAATGAATGCCAGATTTCCTTTCCTTCCCCCTTTCCAGCTAAACATCTTTCAAGCCAAACACGGTGTCTTTCCCCATCTTTGTACTCTAGTGCATAGCACAGTGGCTGACACATGGCAAGTACTCGATGAATGTTAGCAGATTTGAGCTACTGACCCAAGGGAGAGAAGGGCTGTGAGGAAGATGTGGCAATTATGGACTCTGTTTTATTCAAGTGGGACATCAGCAGAGCTGAGTTACTGACTTAAGCAGTGACCAGAGTTGGCACAGGAAGGAGAAGGGGAAAGAATGAAGTCCTAAGCTCAAGGACATGGTGTAATAGAAAGAGGCTATTGGATTGAGAGCCAGAAGAAGTATCTCTTTTTTTTTTTTTTTAAGATTTTGTTTACTTATTCATGAGAGACACAGAGAGAGAGACAGAGACACAGGCAGAGGGAGAAGCAGGATCCATGCAGGGAGCCCAACATGGGATGGACCACGGGATCACGCCCTCAGCCAAAGGCAGACGCTCAACCGCTGAGCCACCCAGGTGTCCCCAGAAGAAGTATCTCATTATGTGGTTAGACAGGGAGCATCTCCCAGGACTAGTGGGTAGGCAAGCGTCCAGTACTCATATGGAAACCCTTCTGTTCATTTAGAAATCTAGACACAAGTAGTGACCACTGATAAGACCTTCATGAACCTCAGAGCATTTGTTTGTTCCAGTTTCCTAAAATTAGGCTTAAAATTTCTACAAATTTGCAGTGTTAAACATGAGTCACCTATTTGGAACTTCATACTGTGTATCAAAGCGTCTATTAAAATGGTATGTATTCCTGAACATCTGTTATTTAATCAAAATATTTTTATGTGTTAAAAATTGATTTACCGGACACCTGGTAGCTCAGTTGGTGAAGCGTCTGTCTTCGGCTCAGGTCATGATCCTGAGATCCTGGGATGGAGCTCCGCATGGCATCGGGCTCCCTGTTCAGCTTGGGGGTCTACTTCTCCCTCTGGCCCTCCCCCACCTCACTCTTGCTCCTTCCTTTTTCTCTCTCTCTCTCACGAAAAATGAATAAATAAAATCTTTAAAAATAAAAAAGAATGGATTTACCAAACCAAAGTTATACGAAGTATAAAAAAATAATGGCACCATACGCAAGACCTCTTTAAAAAAAAAAAGCTGCAGAAGAAATGCCAATTTTGCCCCTCCTGGGTCCTGAGAATTTTCCAGGTAGGTTCCTTTGGCATCCTGAGAGGGGGTCGGAGAGGAAAGGGTCTGCTAGGGAAGGCATGGAGGACATTGGCTGCTGGCCACCAGAGAAACCAGCAGGATCTCCTTGCATCAGTCCCCCACTGTTGGCTAATGAAAAATAGTATGGAAGAAGGTGTAAAGAGCATGAGCTCGTTTGTTCTTATGTCCTCAAAGGTCAGATGGCCACAGAATGAATCTGAGGGTGAGGTGTGAATCTGCCACTCTCAAAAAGAGCTCTTCTTCTCTGACTTTCATTTTCTTATAAATTATAAGAACGTCAGCTCCAGCCTAGGAATGTAGCTTCCCTCTTCTGTGACCCCTTCCCACACACTCCACTGGGCATACATGCACACTCAGCACTTAACATCCCCAGCTGACCTCCAGTTACTGTTTCTTGTACTTGCTGTTAATTCTGTGAAAGATGAGAGGCCTTATTTCCAACATGACCTGGGACAGAAGCAGGGGGACAGATGAACTGACCTCCACACAAGAAGTCCAGGATTCCATGGGGGCGTCAGAATCTCAAGCTGTGGAGGACAGATGGCAACAGGTTTGGGGTTGGGAGCTGGTCAAGGTATGCTTGGCTTGGCAGTGAACAAAAAGAAGACCCCATCCAAAAAATAAATAACAAGGGTACCAATACCCTGCATGTGTTTCACACCTTGAAGTTGACAAACCACTTTCTATCCGAGCTGATCCTTCTGATAGTATATCAGGGTTATTTATTACAGGTTTAAATTCCCTGAAAGTCCATGTACCCAATAAGGATAGTGACTAATTTTTGTACCCCACAGTGCCTAGTTAAGAGTACCTAAAAAAACGACTGCCTACATCATTCCTGTCGGCAACTCGATGAAAAAGCATCGTCCTCATTTCACAGGTAGGCAATCTGAGCCCTGAGACCCAGTCACAGGTGACAACTGACAGCTGGTACTTTGAACCCCTACCGCAGGTCTTCCTAGCCAGCACTTGCTGCCAGTAGAGCTACAGTGGAACATAAACCTTTAAATACTTGAAACTACAAACTGAGGTTTGCTGGGTGGCTGGCAGGGGGCTGGGTTACGGAGGACATTTGTTGTGAGGAGCACAGGGGTGTAAGGAAATGATGAATCCCTAAATTCTATCCCTGAAACCAATACTACATACACCGTATGGTAACCAACTGGGACTTGAATAAAAATTTGGCAAAGAAAAGTAAAATAAATACCTAAAACTACCTGTAATGCAAGGGATGACAAGCAATTTCTTTCTTTCTTTCTTTCTTTCTTTCTTTCTTTCTTTCTTTCTTTCTTTCTTTCTTTTATTGACAAGCAGTTTCTATGACACAAAGTAGTAATTAAGATTTGTCATTAGATGGGAGCCTCCCTCTTCCTGGGTGAACCTCGTTAGTCACGTCAAGTTCATGTCCCTCAACTTGGGCAAAGCCCTGGATGTCCGTGCTAGGTCCAAAGCGGATGTCTTACATGAAACATTCGAGGTTTTGTTCGGCAACGTCCACTGAATGGAACCATAGACCCGAGAAGGTAGGGAAATGGTTCTCCCCAAGTCTGACTTTAGGCTGTGCCATCCAATACCTGGAAAATCATCCTCCTTTGTCCTGGGGTTGCTCAAAGAAGACCAGGAGCCCAGACATGGGCTGGAGGAGCAGAGAGACCTGGTCTTGCACCCCCGCCACCATGCCCCCCCCCCGCCGCCATGGAGGAATGACCATGGCAAGGCCCTGGATTGGGCCTGACATGCCACCACCTGGGCCATGCAGCTGCTGTCCCAGCTGTACTGTTATTTAAGACCAACACAAATGTGAGAGAACATGCCAGCAACCAGCGCTCTGTGGGTCATGGGAGCTCTGACTATATATTGGGGGGGGGGGGCTAGGAATTTCTCCTGAATATACTGATGTTTGATGCTCCTGCTGTGACTCCCCTTACAGCAAAACAAAACTAAACTAAAAAAGTGGATCCTGAGCAGGGGAAGGAAGGCGCCCTCCTCTCTGGGGGCAACCAAGGTGTTCAGAGAAGCCTGGAGACTTCCAAAGGTGGCAGTTAGTTGGTCTCTCCCTACTGCAATAATGCTAGAAGCTCAAGGAAGTTTTCAGTAGGGGCTGAACCTGTGGGGGCTCTAAGTGGCTACTGCTCAAAGTAACGGCTAACTAGTTCTCTGGTATTTTTGTTATTCGTAAGCACTCAAATTGCATTTAAATTTAAATTTAAAAATGCTATGGTCACCGTGTCCACACCTGAAGGCCACCACCATGAGCTGGGAGGCCACTGGATGGCTCTGGGCACAGGAGGCTTCCCTGGAGAACTCCATGAATGAGAACCCAAGAGCAGACAGACTTCCTGCAATCGTGGGATGGGGGCTCAGACTGCTATTAATTTTAGAACTAAGTGGAAATGACATCCCTATAAATGCGGACCACACAGGTGCCTCCCGAAATGACATGGGATATTTTCAGCAATGTTCTGTTCTCAACCTGCTGTACCCCAAGTTGACAGAGCAATGACAATGGATTAGGTCTTCACCATTCCTGACCAGGGGATCTCCTTAAAAATCACTTTCCTGGGAGAGGTCCCAGTCACCGGGGTGGAGTGGAGCTCCCCACCAGCTGGAGGGTGGAGAGACGTCAAGTGCACACAGACACAGGAAAAGGGCTGGCTCCCTCTGACCAGCATGAGGCCTTTCTGCTGACTTTTTCTATTAACCACATACCTCCTGTCATCTGGCAAGCCTTTGACAGTTGTCAGAGCACTTTGTATCTGGCCTTACAATAGCCCAGGAAAGTTCCAAGGAATCCAATCCTGTCAGTGGCTAATAGAGGTAAAAGCACTGGTCCAAGGGCACACAGCTGGCAGTGGCCATCCTGGGGCTAGAACTAGGTCTCCCACCTCTGAGGTCCACAGGCTTCTCCCAGTAGCCTTGTGAACCTCAGGTGCTGAACCCAGAACACTCACCCGGGCAGATGATGGGTGTGACAAAGCTCTTTGCTCCAACTCGGCCGATTCAAGGGAATTAGCAGGGAAGTTCCTCACCTGGGAGCTTAATATTTCTTCCTCTTTCCTCTAGGCTGATGGGCAAGACACCCTCCCATCGTCTTCATGGTTCTATAAGCTTAGCTGCTGTGAAATGTCAGTCAAAGAGAGTTGAACTTCAATCTAGAGACTGGGGTTTGGATTCTGCAATTAACTAGCAAATCCCTCCTCAGCTAGTCACCTCCATGCCTCAGAGTTTCCCCTTCTATTTGAAATGCAAACCTGCCATGTCCCTCTCTTGTCCCAAAACCTCCAGGGATGCCTATCACCCTTCCAGCTAAAATTCAAACTCCCTATTCCAATCTGAGTCACTATCTAATCCTATGAGAGAGGGGCATTCAGAGAAGAGGCTTCTGTCCCTTCTGAGCTCTTCTATGTTCAGCCATGAAGGAGTCAGGCAGACAATGAAGGGAGGTGGACATTAGTTATGTTCCATAGACAACAGCCAGAAGCTCCTTCTGGAGCCAGGGCTGCCCTTTGGTGGCTCCCTCAGCTTACATCTACAGTTCTCCTTGGCCCATTGACTTGACTACAAAGTGTCCCCAGGCGGTTTCCTCCCCCCCAACCCCCCCTCCCGTCCCCCTCGGGTCGGTTCCATCTAGGGCTCTCTCCCTGTTATGTATAGCTCTGACACAGTGATCACAAGGCCTGGAACTTCCCCAATCACCAGTTCAGGCACAGAAACTGCGAGTATGCCTGTTACCACAACTGAGCATGGACTTCCTACACTCCCAGATGTCCACTGTACCCCCCAGCAATGCCTATTTAGAAACATCATCCGGAAGACCATGATGAAGTAAAGTGAAAATGAGACCATGGAACCATCCAGAGCTCAAAATTTGCCCTAAAAATTTCCCAGTGTAGCCATGTGGACAAAGATGTCTGCCCAGAGCCACCCACAGTTTCCCTGGGGTTCACAACATTCCCCCCCACCCACAACACTCAGCCTGAGCTGTTGCTGCTGCCCCCCCCTCTGAATTCACTATACTTTGTCTTTTCCAAGAGATCTTCTAAGATGAGAAAGGGCATTATTTATACAGTAGTGAAAGCACGAGTTTCTCTGAAGTCAGAGACCCAGGTTGTAATCTTAGCTCTGCCACTCACTGGCTGAGTGATGCAGACAAGTGACTTAGCTCTGACCTCACTACTCCATCTGTAAGACACTGGTAATGAAGCCAATCTCATGGGGTGGTCATAAGGATTAAATGAGACAATGCACCTCAGTCAGGATACTAACACTAAGCTGGTATAACAAAACTTCCCAAATCTCAGTAACTAGATACAACAAGAATTCACTCCTTACTCAAGTCACAGATTGGGTGTCTTTCCTGAATAGCTCCCCTCTCTAATAGGTGACTCCGGGACCCAGGCTCCTTCCATCCCCTTGCAGTCCTCCACTGGACCCCCTCCACCTAGCTCACAGAATAACAAGGACACATTTCCAGGCCAGGCCAGGAAGTAGCACCCACCAACTCAACTTTACATTGGTTAAACCCAGTCACATATTCCACCCACCTGCAAGGGAAGCAGGATACACAGTTGTTGTGAATACCGGAAATTACAGACGCTTACAGTGGACTTTTTAGAACGCCTAGAATACATTACTGAATGCAAACATATCAATTTCTTTTTTACAAAAGGTATGGTAATCACATGCTGGACATAATTCCTGTTTTGAGTGCTTTCTATGAAGCAGCAGGATACATTAGGACAGCCTACAATCAAATCTGGGCTCTGTCTGAAAAAAACATTAACCTATGTCAGCCATCGTGATTTTCTCATCTTAAAACAGGAAAGCTAATTTGTACAATTTATAAGGTTCTTCAAAAGCGCCATGTTCCCCCATCTCTAAGTTTATACTTCTGTCTGGAACACTCTCCCTATCTGCTCTTCACTCAGCTACCTCCTACTCATCCCTCATGAATCAGCTTAGATGTTACCTCCTCCAGGAAGACTTCTCTATCCTCTACCCCATTGGGGTTGAGTGCCTGTTTCCTGTCCCCCCATTAGCTTGTACCTCCCTTCCCAGCACATTTCTCACAGTATATTAAAGTCTCTGTTTAGGGACGCCTGAGTGGCTCAGCAGTTGAGTGTCTGCTTTTTGTTCAGAGCCTGATCCTAGGATCTGGGATCGAGTCCCACATTGGGCTCCCTGTGAGGAGCCTGTTTCTTCCTCTGCTGTGTCTGTGTGTGTGTGTGTGTGTGTGTGTGTGTCTTATGATTAAATAAATACATCTTTTTAAAAAATAAAGTCTCGGGGATCTCTGGGTGGCTCAGTGGTTTAGCGCCTGCCTTTGGCCCAGGGCGCGATCCTGGAGTCCCGGGATCGAGTCCCCACGTCGGGCTCCCGGCATGGAGCCTGCTTCTCCCTCTGCCTGTGTCTCTGCCTCTCTCTCTCTCTCTCTATGTCTATCATGAATAAATAAATAAAATCTTTAAAAAAAATAAAGTCTCTACCTTCTGTCTCTAGATAAATTGTAAATGTCTTGGGAGAAGGGACCTTGTTCTGGTCACCATTTTATCCTCAGCTTTAATACTGTATGTGGCCCAAACTGAGTATACAGATAATGTTTGTCATAGGAGTGAATTAAGAAATCTGATGCTGCGTCAAAATGGCAATGGGGTAAGACTTTTAGACTCTTATTAACTCAACAACAAAAAGAAAGTAAAGAGTAAAGGCAAGTTCAACAAGTAACTGCACAATGTCCTCCTCCTTTGAAAGGTCAGTGGGAACTGAAAAGTCATTTCAAAAGGCAGCCACACCCCTGGGGTCATGCCTGGATACTTCTGAGCAACTGGCCACACTCTTCATCTTTCACTTGAGCAACAGAGAGTGCAGAAAACATTCAAACACTAAAAACCCTGGAACTCTTTCCCATAGCCAATCTGAGAGTGTGGCAACAAGAGCTGTCACCTTAGGGTGGCTCCAGAGACTGGGTCCTGTGTCTTGTTGGCCTGCATATACCACTCTCCACTATCCACAGAGCTGGAGCATCCCTGACCTTCACTAATCATTTCAAGAAGTGAGGTCTTCCTAGTTCTTAAGTAGACCCTCGGACCCCGATGGGGCCCCCTCCTCAATACTTGCACATATTTTGAAGCAGGTGTCACAACGCAACGAAAGTGCGGCGGACAAAGTTTGTCTCCTCTCACACCTTCTCCCCTCACACCTTCCGCGCACCTGGAGTGAAATCTCAGATGAGTCAAGTAATAGCGAAGCATGAGTAACCCACGGTGTGCAACCCAGGTCTCTAAGAATGCTAGCACCCCGCAGGGGACCGGGGGGGGGGGGGGGAGCTCTAAACGTGAGAGTTCAGGCAGGCGAGGGGAAAGCAAAAGGAGCTAAGGGAGGTTCTGGGCACCCCTCCAAAACCACGAAGTCGGGCAGGGGGCTGCCTGTTTTACCGCTGGTTCGGCTCAGAGCTCCGCATCAAGGCACCACCGGTCAGGCAGGCAGGTGCCCCCGCCACGCTCCCTGAGCGCCTGGGACCATCGCCTTCCCCATCCCCGGGGCAAGAGGCGGGCCCCGGCCACCGCTCCCAGCCCGACCCTATTCGGCCGGCGCGATCAGCTCTGACACCCTCACCCCCCCTTCCGCACCACCGCCCCCACCCGCCCCATCCAGGCTGCGCGATCCAGGGGGGGCCCCTGGAGGCCTGGAGGGGAAGTTGGCCCGAGCCCCGCCCCCGCCCCGGGACAGCCCGGCGCCCGCGCAACCCCCGCCGCCTCCTCCCCTCCCGCGGGGGCGGACCCCACACCCGCAACCTGACGCGCGGCCTCGGGGGCGGGGCTTCCCGGGGCCCCGCCCCTTCCCTCTGACGTCAGCCCTCGGGGCGCGGGCGGCACCGCCGGCGGGTCCCGGCTCGCAGAGGCAGAGCCGCGGGGCGGCGTCTGGAGGCGCGCGGACCGGCTCTCGCTCCGGCTCCGGCTCCGGCCCCCGAAGGATGCGGCGCGCCCAGGATGCTGCCGCGCCTGCTCGTGTCGCTGGCGGCGCTCCTCTGCCTGTGCCCGGGCCCGGGGGCGCACGGTAAGGATCGCGGACCCCCCCGCGGACCCCCCCGCGGACCCCGCTCCCTCCGCGCCCCCCCGCGCCCCCCGCGGACCCCCCCGCTCCCTCCGCGCCCCCCGCGCCCCCCGCGCCCCCCGCGCCCCCCGCGCCCGCCCGGCGGGGCTGCGTCCGCACCCGCCGGCCACCCCCCAGCCCCTCCGTTCAAGTTCTGCGTTCCTGGAGGCCCGTCCGGGTGTCCCCCCGGGGGGACGGGGCGGGGCGGGGCGGGGGGTTCGTCGTCTCCGCTCTCTCGGGAGCTCCGAGGTTCCCGCAAGCCCGGCTCTCAGCTCCCCACTGCGGGTGTGGGAGAGCACGAAGTTGACGGGGCGGGGTGGTGGTGGACGGAGAAGTTAAAGGACACCCACTCCCCAGTCTGTCTTCCATACACTTTCGGGCGATTCAGAAACTAGGAGTCCTGGCCTTTTTTGCTGTTGCTCTAGTTCAACTGGTACGAATGCTTTCCCCTCCGGGGAATAAGGCCTTGCTTGATCCCTCACCTGGCTCCACCTTCCCTTAGCCCTCCACTTAATGCTTCCCCCTGCCATCCTCCCCCTCCCGCTCCCCCCCACCCCTCATCCCAGGTCTTGCCCCCTACTATCACCTGTCGCTCCATCTGATCATCCCTGCTCCTTCTTTAGCTCCTAATGTACTCCCACTGCCACCTGTCTCGCTCTCCCTCCTACCCCACAGCTCAGCCTTCTAACCCAGCCAGCCACCCTGGGAAGCTGCTGCAAGGTAGAGGAGTAAAGCCTGGAGAGAGAATGAAAGGGCAGGGAGGTGGAGGCCGGAGTGTGGAGCCAGGGAGAGCACGGACTGAAACGGCAGTCTCCGCCAAAATACAAAGTCTGCCGTTCACATGATCGAGAGCCAAGTCGGGGACATGCAGCCCCAATACCACAAAGACCCGCTGCATTTCTCACTTTCCATCTAACATTTTGAAATCGAAACACAGCCCTGGGGATCAAAGATATCGTAAGAAAGAAAGCAAGGGACAGCGGAGATATACTTTCTAAGTGCAAACGACAATTCTAGAGGAAGCATTACTAGAGAGATGGTGAGAAGTTACAGAACAAAGGAAGCCCCTTCGAGTGCCTGGCAGATGGAGAGACATTAAGGGATGGAGGAGGAGAAAAGAGGAACCAACTGGCTATTGACCTTGACCTACCTCATTGCACTTGATTGGCAAGACTCTTAGAGTGGGCATACTTATTACATTCTAACGAATGAGAGGTTCAGTGAGGTTCAGTCGTTTGCCCGTCACACTGGCAAAGTGTTAGTTTGAGGCTCTAGAAGTTGGAGTGTCCCATGGTGAATGGCGTGGGGGGGCCAGAGATGGAGTTGGGCAGTGGTATTTAATATCTCACCGTGGAGCTAAGTGGGCTGGCTCTGTGTGGAGATGCTGTCAGTACAGTCTAGAACCAGACCTGCTTCATTCTGTCTGTCCTCACCCAGCCTAAAGTCATTCTAGACTTGGGGGAAATGGACAAGCACTGGGCTTGGGGTTGCCCAGGAGACCTGTGAAGGGAAACAGGCAGCTGCCAGCAAGCAGGCTCCCTGTATACCCCCCAAGAATTCCAGGCCTTGGACTGGAACCAGGGCTGGGGCTGGGGGCAGGCCTTGGGCTAAGGCTGGAACAGGGACAGGGATTGGGGAGAGCCAGGGACTCGATCACCTGAGATGAGAGCTCATTGCAGACAGATATACCGTAGCCCTCAGCCTGTGCCTTCTCTCTGGAGATACATCAGACTCAGCTTGGCTCTTCTCGGCCACCACTTCTGCTTCTGATCACAGACAGCACAGGATAGCGCTAAGGGTACCACACTAGTTCTGGAATCAGACGTGTGAATTCACCTGCCCCTTCCTAGCTCCATTGGCCTTGGGCAAGTCACTCAACCTTTTGGAGCCTCCGTTTCTTCTCTAGTAAAATTGGGGTGGCAAATGCCTACCCTGTAGAGCTGGTTGAGAGAATTAAGTGAAACAACATATGTAAAGTACTTGGCAGAGGGCCCAGAGTAAATTTCTTAATAAATGGAAGCTGCTAGGATGATTGCCACCCTTGCCATGGTCATTGTCATCCCTGGGGATGGGCTCTGCGAGCTTTGATATTGACACTCTTCTCCCCAGGGACAGAACTGCCCAGCCCTTCATCTGTGTGGTTCGAAGCAGAATTTTTCTCCCACATCCTCCACTGGACTCCCATCCCGAAACCATCCAACAGCACCTACTATGAAGTAGAGCTTCTGAGGTATGGAAAAGGGAGGATGGAGAAAGGGGGATGGTAGGTGTGGGAGGGGCAGACCCATCCCCTTCCTTGGCACGGGAGGACATATCTGTCTTGTTATTGGAGTACCCCGGGAAGACCGTGGCATATATCCATCGGTTGACAAGTACAGATTGAGTCCCTTATGTGTTGAGCAGTGTGCAGGGAGTTCTGTGATGAGAAAGCCAAGGTATTGCCTTTACCCTCAAGGCTTTTCCATCTTACTGGAAAAACAGGAAATGTGTCCATAATATAATTGGAAAACAAGGAAGCCGTAACGGAGTGCAAATGTGATTGGAGAAAAAAGTCAGGCTGTATTGCAGTAGGTAGCAAGTCTTCTTGGAGGAGTTGGAGATCTGTTAGATATTGCAATTTAAGAGAAATTGGTACATGGTCCCAGAACCAAAAGAGATCCTCTTGCAGTTAGATGCCCAGGACCAGAGAAGATACCTACAGGCTGTGGTGTCATGGGTGCCCTCTCCATCAGCCCCTTGCTTTCCTCTTAATGGAGGTAAGTTTGAACACAAGTTCCTCTACCGATGCCTATCCTGATATCTCCCCAGGTATGGGTTAGAACCCTGGAAGCGCATCCCCAGCTGTAACCAGACTCAGGTGCTGTTCTGTGATCTCACTATGGTGACCCTGGACCTGTACCACAATAATGGCTACCGAGCCAAAGTCCGCGCAGTAGATGGAAACCAGTCCTCCAACTGGACATTCACCAACACCCGCTTCTCCATGGATGAAGGTGCTTTCTTGCCCTGGGCCTACAAGATGGTTTTGGGGGGTCCCTTCCTGCCAGGAACTCTAGTCTAGAATGTGACTCTGTGTCCGTAGCTCGCCATCCAGCTGGGCTTCCTGGCCGAGGAGCTAGTTGTCCAAACAACTACTAAGGACTTTTGAGAAGAGTTAGATGAAAATAGCCAAATTATTCAAGATTTAAAAGGGAACTGGAGTTGTTTATCCTATAGAAGAGGAGTCTTGGGGTGAGTCAGAGCAGCTGGATGAGAAGGGCCAGACCTGTGTACTTGTAGGCTTCTAGAAGAGGAAGTGAATCCATAAGCACTCAGCATAGGGCTGCAAACAGTAGGCAGAACTGGATCCAGTCCTCGGCCCCCAAGGGCCAAACTCCCAGTGATGAGGGTGTGAGGCTTTGAAGTGAGGCAATGCTGCTGAAGAAAGGTTGGGGGTCTGTCTTGGCAGAGGGAAGTGAAAGGGGTAAACTCCAAACCTGATGGGATTTTTCTATTCCACAAATTGGAATTGACCATGCTCGACATGTAATGAGCCTGCTCTGCAAAGTTCAGAGTCAGAACCAATGGTCTTTGAAGTCATTGGTTCCCAAATGCCTGTCCACAGGCCAGGGCTCAGCTGGTTACAGAAACATTACCTGGGGACTGTGTTTAAAATAAGTGTATCCAGGCACCAGCTTTAAAAATTCAGATTCACTGCGTCTTGAGTGGACCTGGGGTATGTGTATTTGTCAGGTACTCCCCGGGAAGTCCTTATGTGTGGCTAGGTTGGAAACAGGTGGCCCAGGTTTTAGGGTGGGTAAGCTTGACTCTACAGAGGCTGGACATGGGTGGGGCACCCAGGCTTTCCCCAGCCTGCAGGCCTCATGATTTTGCCTCCCTACTCAGTGAATCTGACGGTTGGCAGCGTGAAGCTGGAGGTGGAGAACGGCATCATCCTCGGGAAGATCCAGCCCCCCAGGCCCAGGATAGCCCCTACAGGAGACACTTACGAAAGCATCTTCCAGCACTTCCGCGAGTATAAGATTGAGATTCGCAAGGTGCCAGGGAACTACACGGTATGTGCTTCCCCAGGGCCACAGGACAAGTGTATTAGTAAGGAATGCAGCGGGCTCCGTGGGCCTCCCTGTCGCTTGGGCACCTTTTGTGCATCCCCTGGAGAACTTGGCTGGCTGAATGGGGGGGAAGGCATGGGGCAGGGGAGGAAATTGAGATGACCTCCACCTTCAAAGCAATGCTCCTGCCAGGTGACAGGAAGACACTGCCTACTAGTGTCAGGCACCATACAAGATACTTCATAGCTATTATTCTGGATCCCCTTGCAGGTAGATATTTTATTCCATTTTATCAATGGGGAAATGAGGCTCCAAGAGGCCACGTAGTTGCCCACGGACATTCCCATAAGTGGGAGATCTAGAATCTGCCAGACCCATCCTCTTCCCACCATTTGATTCCAGCCCCTTCTAGAAAGGTCCTCACATCTATAGAAATGTTCCTTTCCTCTTTTAGTATGAAATAAGTCATGTTAATCACAGAGAGATCTTGATCTGTATTGATAATACCGGGTTTGTTATGTTAGAGAAACATCTCCGATGGCTCCCCCGCTCTCAGCTTCCATGGTCCGTGAATCAAGGGCATTTTGTTTATTGCTCTGTTGTTTTTGTTGTTTCAGTTTACAAAAACAGTAAAACATGAAAACTTTAGCCTCTCACCCCCTGGAAAACTGGGAAATTTCTGTGTCAAGGTGAAGCCATCTGTGAGCTCTCGAATGAACAATGGGATATGGTCGAAGGAGGAGTGCATCATGCTCACTTATCAGTGTGAGTCTGCGGTCAGGGCTGCTGCCTGGGGGGTGAGGGTCTCACACAATCTGCAAAGCATTGGTTGAGGGCTGCCAATGCCCTGGGCACTCCCCCGCACAGCCATATGAGAAAGCTCCCATTGTCTCCATTTTAGAGACACGGGAACTGAGGCTCTGTGGGTATAAACAGCTTTCTAGGGCATGGTGGCAGAGCCAGGTCCCTTGATCCTACCGGTGTTCCACTTGAACACAGCTGTGAGAACAAGAACCCACCCCCCATCCCAGCCCCACGCTGTCAGCTGTGGTAGTTCCTGTTTGTTAAATTCCTCCTTGTTCTTTCTTAAAGCTGGACATGGAGGGTCTTCTCCTTATCCTGCCTCCCTATCAGAACCCAGCTGACCCTGTCACAGCTGCTAAGGCCAGGCTCTCCACAGGTGCCAGGGAGGGGAGGGAAGAGAGAGGACCTGGGATGTGAAGGCCATGGTCCTGTCCACGAGGATCTCCCAGTCTGGCTGGGGAGATAGGGGGTGCTCAGAGGAAGCTGTAAACAGCAGTTCCAGGCATGACTTGTCCAGCGCCCAACTGGTCATGCCAGTCCAGTGTGGGCAAGGTCCAGCAAAGACCACAGTGACTCCCTACATTTCTACGGTCCATCTCAGTTCATGAAGGGCACTCTGAAGCTCATGGTCATTTAGCCTCACTCTCATTTAAGCACAGGTAAAGCACCCCCCCCCCCCCCCCGTGTCAGGCGGCCTTAAGGGCTTTTTCAGCATTCACTCACTGGTAGAAGAAATAGTTTTGTGTGCAGGTCTGGCATCAGATCTCAGCTTTACCACTTACTCTCTGGGCCCCAGGATCCTAATCCGTAGAAGGATGATAATAGCATCCACCTCCTGAGGTTATAAGGAGCAGATAACATAAGGACCTGCTACATGATCAGTGCTGTGTACTTCGCAATCACGTGGGAGGCACTATTATTTTTCCCATTTTATAGCTGGGGAAACTGAGGCTCAGAGAGGTTGAGTAATTCATCCACACCCTCACATCTAGTACTCGGTGGAGCTGGGATTTAAGCCCAGGTCTGGCTGCCCCCACAGCCTCCAGTCTTACCTGCTGTATCATCCTGCCCTACTGTTCCTCAGGCTGTGGTGCGAATTGTGTGCAGAGCTGGAAGCAGAGTCCCTGTGTCTAGTGAGGGGATCCCTGCAGGACAGGGGTTGGAAGGTCAGGCCGGGATTTCTAAGGACCACTGGGCCTTATGGCCCAGAGGAAGCCTGGCGGGTCCCATGGGCCACTGACTCTGGCTGCCAGGAGCCGCCCCTCCACCTCCCCCAGGTGCCACGCCACAAACACATCTCTCTTGGCCTACAGATTTCACCGTGACCAACCTCAGCATCTTCTTCACCTTCGTCCTGCTGCTGTGTGGAGCCCTGGCCTACTGCCTGGCCCTCCATCTGTACGTGTGGCACCGGAGGAAGCTGCCCCCTGTCCTGGTAAGTCTCATGGGGAGGCTACCGCCCCACCCTTCCCAGCCGTACCAGGATGCCAGGACACAGGGGGCTCCCTCCCAGGCAGTCCCTTCCCTCAGCCCTGACATTATGAGGTACTTTCACCAAGGACCATGAGGACAGAGGGGGAGCTTAGATGCAAAGCCAAGTGCTGAGAACATTCCCTTCCTGGGGCCCTGATAAGACACATACTGAGTAGTCTTAATTCTCCATGTGTCATTTTGTCCCTATTTACTAATAAAAGACCCTGGGCCAGCCCCTCTGCATTAGTACCTCTGGGTGGGGGGCTGCTTATTATCCTCAGTTTACAAGGTGCTTATTATCCTCCATGAGGCATGGGGCGATTGTTACATGCACCAGCCCGAGAGCCAGGAAGTCAGGACAAGCCCAGCCCTTCCCACCCCTACCAGCTGGTGATGACCAGTGCTCCGTGCTCCGGAAGAGGAAGAATAGAAAGCTGGAAGCCCCAGCCTAGGGCTGCTGCCAAGCTGGCATTACTGCGGGGAGGATGGAGGACGGGTGGTGGAGGTGGCCAGGGTCTCTGCCCCCCTCCCAGAGTATTTCCTCTTGCTGCAGGGAGCCTTGTGCTAGCTAAGCCAGCCCCCAGCATTCCCAAACTTCCGCCTGTCCCGCCAGGGCTTCAGGCCGCTCCACAGGTTGCAGCCACATCCCCACAGCTGCCATCACTGCGATGGGAAGCACAGGCTCCATCAGGGAAGCAGGGGCCCCAGGAAAGGCCCCAGTATTTCTAGGAAAAATAAGGAGACAGACAAAGACCTCCTGGATGTATTTTGAGTTAGCACTCTAGGAAGAGGGGAGGTGGGGAGAGAAGGGACTGCCTGGCCTAATTAAGGTCTTGGTCCAGGCACCAAAGGACTGTGTTCCTAGCTCCGGGGCCCTGGGTAGAGCGGTATGACGAGGAGACTGGGGACTGCCAGCCCCTACAGCCTTATGGGATTAAAAAGTTCTTCCTTATGTCTAACTGAAGTACGTAACTCATCATCCCTTCTCTGCACTCTGGGGAGAGTCAGTTCCACAAATATGTATATGTCAGCCCGTTTAACAAGTGCTTTGAGCCGATTCTACATGCAGGGCGTGGAGCCGGGATGGGGTGGCTGAGAGATGAGTGCGCATGGGCGCTGCCCTCAGGGATGGATAACTAGAGAGCAGAGAGGTCTGGGAGGGGTGGTCCTGGTAACTGGAGCAGGGATTCCTAGTTGGGCATCAGGAAGAGCGTCTAGGAAGAGATCAATGAAGTGGCAGTCGGGCTACAGTTATTAAGCATATGCCAAATGTCGTCTGGGAAGAAGCGGATCCTTGTGACCCCTGGTCCGGAGGGGCTTGATACAGCCTGGTGGGGTGGCCAGCGTGTAGAATCTGTTCATTCTAATGCAAACCAGGGAAATGGGTCCAGGTACAAAATGCCAAAGGAGAGGAGCAGCCTCTGGGGTTTTGTTCCTTTGTGCCATTTGGATCCCCAAAGAGAGCTCTCCTTGAGAACATTTTCCTCAAGACAAATGCAGCCCAGTCGCCTTCCTCTAATGACAGTGCCTGTTACTAACTTTACGGGTAACTTAGAGCACATGGAGCACTTTCACATTCATTTGCCTACTCCCTCTCGTGAGTTGTTTTGATCTGATCTTTGGACAAATGGGGATATCAAGTCAGGACAGTGGAGTACAAATCCCAGGTTTGTTCTTCGCTGCTGTGACTTGGTGCAAGCCATTTTACTTCTCCGAGGTTCAGTTTTCTCCTTAGAGATTGGAAAGTAAAATTCAATGTGCCAAATATTTACCAAGTGCTTTCTGTGTACCAGGTGCTGTTCTAAGCACTTGCTGTGCATTAACTATAACATGAGAAGCAGATACTGTCATTATTTCTATTTTATCGGTGAGGAACTAAAGCACCGAGAGGGCAAATAATTCAGCTAAGGGGACATAGCTGATAAAAGGCAGAGGTGGGATTTGAACCATTGGAGTCTGGCTCTTAGAAGCAGGTATCCTTAATCACCTACCTGTGTGATGTTAGTAGGAACTCAGCCCATAAAAATTGCATTAGAGTCAAAACTTACAAAGGAAATGAAGGCAGAAGTGCAACAGTGAGTCAGTAAGTCAGTCAACAAACCTTATGAGTGTCTCACATGTGCCAGCTCAGTTTAAGCTCCAGGAACTGAGTGGCAAACAAAACTAGACAGTTACTGTCCTCAAGGAGCTTATATTCTGCTGGGTGTGGGGAGTAAGTGAGGCTATATAGCAGGTCGTGGTGGGAGGCAGAAAATAAATTTAAAGAGAATTTCAGGAACCAAGTGCTAGGAGGAAGTAAACAGGGTAATGCAGTGAGTGTCAGAGCAGTGCTTTAACCAGGATGATCGGGAAGTCCTCTCTGGGGAGTAACATCTGAGCTGAGGCCTGAATGATAAGGACGACACAGCCATATAAAGCACTGAGCCAAGAGTGTTTCCACCACAGGGCATAGCATGTGCAAAGGCCCTGAGAGCACTGAGCTGATGCATTCCAGAGCACAAAGAACCCCAGGGTGGCTGAGACAGAACAGCAAGGAGGAAAGGGATTAGGTCACCGTCCCTGGGACTCCCGGCAGCTCATGGGGAGCAGGTCCTCCCTGGCTGCTAGGTCTGTGCTTGTACCCCTGCCCCCCATGGCAGCTGCTCAGGGAGTAGAGAACTTAATTTGGTGTCTCCCATCCAGCATTTTCAAAAAATGAAATGGACAAGCCAGGATAATGGCTGGGCTGGGATGGGACAGGGTGGGATAGACTAGAACAGGAGTAGAACAGAATAGAGTCGTGGTATAGATCACGGTACACGAGTAGTAATGATTAGTATTTTGTAAAACTGCTTTCGGTTTACTGGCTATTTATATAGATTGCCATGTAACACAGTTCTTATTCTGGATCACAGTCCAAAAAAGTTTGAAACACACTTGTAGCTCTATCTAGGTAAGTCTGGCTGACTCTCAGGTGTGGAAAGCCCTGCTGATGGAGCTGAGAACATTCTCCGTTCCCCGCAGGCTCCCGTTCTGTCTGCCATTCCATCTGGGCTGTGAGCATGCAGGCCTGAGCCAAACTGAGAATTGCCTTAAGAGGAAAGGTTGATTCTGAAATGAAACAAAAAGCCCCTCAGTTAGAGCAGAGCTTCCTTGAGCTCGCCTCTACCATCAGAGGGGGTTCCTGCATGTATCCCTCACTCTGCTCTCTCCTCTCCAGATCTTCAAGAAGCCCCAGCCCTTCAGCTTCATCAGCCAGCTTCCCTGCCCTGAGCCCCAGGACACTATCCACCCCCTGGACGAAGAGGCCTTCCCCAAAGTGTCCTCAGAGCTGAAGAACTTGGAGCTGCATGGCAGCACGGACAGTGGCTTCGGCAGTGCCAAGCCATCACTGCAGAATGAAGAGCCCCAGTTCCTCCTCCCTGCCTCCCACCCCCAGGCTGAGGGGACCATGGGAAAGGAGCCATCCCTGGAGCCAGGGAGCAGCTGCAGTAGTGGCAGCAGCAACAGCACGGACAGCGGGATCTGCTTGCAGGAGCCCAGCCTGAGTCCCAGCACTGGACCAAGCTGGGAGCAGGGTGGGGAACAGCCAGGGGACCAGGATGACAGTGGTATTGGCCTAGTCCCAAACTCCGAGGGGCAGCCTGGGCATGAGCGGAGTGGCTCTGCCTTGGGCCACATTGATCCCCCCGGGCCTGAGGCACCTGGGGAAGAAGACCTCACCTTCCGGGGCTACCTGAAGCAGACCAGAGGCACAGAGGAGAAAGCAGCCAAGACAGACTGCCTGGAGGAAGAGTCCTTCTCTCCAGATAGCCTTAGCCCCAAGTTCAGGACCTGCCTGGAGGCAGGCTGGCCTCCACCGGCCCTGGCCAAGGGCTATTTGAAACAGGACCCAGGAATGACTGTCACTCCCTCAGGGACCTCAACTGGACAGTGGAACCAGCCAACGGAGGAATGGTCACTCCTGGGCTTGACCAGCTGTGGTGACCTCAGAGCATCTGACTGGAGCTTGGCGCATGATCTTGCCCCTCTGGACTGGGTGGCAGGCCCCAGGGGTCTCCTGGGCAAATTTGACTCAAACCTGGCCACCCTGCCACTGATCTCCAGCCTCCACTCAAGCGAGTGACTCAAGCTGAGGGGCTGATTTGATTTCAGCCACGAGGGGCCCCAGGGGTCAGAAGTGATGCATGAGGCCAGTGTGGGCACTCTTCTGCAAGCCCAGTGGAGCCTGCCCAAGCCAGGCCCAGCAGGGCCAGCCAAGGTACCCAGGGCAGAAAGAGACAATCTTTCTAAACTGTCACAGGGTGTATGAGTGGCATTGGCTGGTTGTGCCAAGAGGGCTCCAAGGTCTCTGGCAGAGCCAGGAAGGGCAGGGTGGGGCTCTTCCTGTACTCTGATGGATTATCTGCTCAGGGGAATCACAAGGTTTTCTGGAATTGTGCTGAGGCCCCAGCTGAAGTCAGTTCAGACCCAGGCCTCCCCCTTCGACCAGGCAAGTGCCAGGGCCTCCAGCAGGATAGAGGGCTGGGAGGGTTGGGGCTTGAGGGTTTCCCTGCAGGGGTCACTCCTAGGAGGACAAAGGAGAAAACAGAGACCACATTTGATCTCTGGGATGGTGTGAACTGGTCAGCCTGGGATGGTCACCTGGAGAAGCTTCCCAGCTGGCAGTCCTCCCAGGCAGGGAGCTTGTCATGGAAGATCTTAAGATGCATCTCCCCTGGTCGGCCAGTCTGCCAACCACTGTTATAGAGCCAGAGGGGGATGTAGCCCCTGTGGCTGAGCCACTCACTACCTCCACCCTGTTGCCCCCACCATCTTGCTGACAGCACCAGAGAAAACATGGTTCTCTGTATTGGTCAAAAGTCTACCCTTCAGGTGGTCTCTGAGCTTGGGCACCAGCTCACCCGCCCCAGTGTAGGTTTTGGGACCTATACTTGTGTTTACTGCTAAAAATCCCACTGAAGACCACCAGGACATGGCACTGGGCTCAGATCCCTGCTATCTAGGAGTCAGCTATGTGAGCGTGGGCCAGCCACTTCTCAGGGGGCTTGTTATCCTCTGATAACACGGGTGGAATAATGACTTAATCTTCAGTGGCCTCCATGCCGGATGTTAACCCAGCTGGCATCAGGGGTGACGTCTGCAGCCCAGTTTGACCCTGGCTGTGGGGGAAGTGGACTGCGGAGCTCCTATCTGCACAAAGCCAGCTTCGTTCTCATGCTGAGGATGAGCAGATTTAACAGAACTCCGTGGTGTCAAGCTAAGACAACTCCCAGACTCTGGACCCGGAAAGGGGACAGGTGTGGGTCCTGCCTCCCCACTTAGTTTGGATTCTATCTTGAAAGCCAGTTTACAGTCCATAGCAAGGAAGCTGGGAATGACAGGCCTGGGGTCTGCCCCCCCAACACACACCTAAGGGTCACCTATCGGCCCTGCATTTTTCTGGGCATTCTGAGAAGAGACACTCTAGCTCAGGGAAACCGCCCCCTACTCTCTCACCACACTCTCCCAAGAGGCTCCTACGTGTTAGTCTAATAATTGAACTCCCTCTGGAAACAGGCTCATGGGAAGATTTCTCAAGGTTCCCCAGGAAGGTTTATTTATTTATTTTGTTCACTTATTTATTGAAGCAGTGGCATAGTACAGTGCAAGAATTCTGGGTATTTCAAGAACCTGGAGGTTCTAGTTCTGACCCCTCTGTTTC
The DNA here is from genome assembly GCF_018345385.1 of Vulpes lagopus. Classification (NCBI taxonomy): domain Eukaryota; kingdom Metazoa; phylum Chordata; class Mammalia; order Carnivora; family Canidae; genus Vulpes; species Vulpes lagopus. Next base: position 41,925,955 of record NC_054833.1, on the reverse strand, counting down.
TGGCGTTTCCTCATCTGTAAACTGAAGCGGCTCGGCTTCTTGATCTGTAGAAAAGCATACCTGACATGTGCAGTTCCCAGGGATGCGAGGCCCTGCCGAGGCAGTGGATCCCCGTGTGCCTTGAATACAAAGCTCTTTGTAAGTCAGTGACGTATGTCTTTTTATCTTCAATAAATTGTCAGGACTTCAGGAGTCATGTGAAACCAGATTTCTGACAATGCGGTGGCTGGTGGAGGACTCAAGTTGTTGATCGTTGAGGTTGATAATAAGCTGTGTGATGTCACTTTAGCAGTAACGAAGACCAGGGCTGGCATCGCCGACAGGCTCGCGTATGGGTGCTCGCGCTAACGTGGAATATGTGATGGGGCTGGACTGCAGCGAGAGGCGCTCTCCAAAGGCTGGGAAGGAGAGGTGTGACACAGGGTTTTGAGTGCAGAGTCTGACCAGCTGGAAAAGAGACCAGACCTGCCTGAGCCCCGCCACCTGCTCCCCTTGACGTGGAGCTGCGTCCCAGGGGCGCTTCTCATAAGTGCGGAAGCCATCTGCATGCGATTCTGAGAGCAGCCTGCTCTTTCCACGAAAAGCCACACTGTGGGTTTGAGTCTCTCCCCGAAGCTCAGCCCTGCAGATGGAGACTCAAGGCCCCTGGGGCCAGAGTCTCCAGCGCTTGGCCCTCTGTCCCATCCTGGATCCTCGAGGAGGTGAGTGGGACACCTCATCCCCTTTCCTCTGTGTCATCTCCAATGATGCTTTCCCCATTTCACTGAAGAAATAACCAGTTCTGGGGAACCGCCGATCCTATCGTCTTCAGAGAATTTGACTAATACCCCACCATTTGGAACTGCTCAGACTTTTGCCCTGGAGGCGTCCCCGCCCTGGTGGCAAGAGATGTGGGGTCGGTCACTTTCTCCTGGAAGTGGGTGTTGGAGATGGCCTCTGCCCCCAGGAAGAGGCCCTTGAGGGGGAGAAAGAGTAAGAAGAGGCATCCACAACCCGCCAGTTGGGCTGGAAGAGACAAAAGCAGAGCAGCTGGAAGAAGGTGGTCCAAGGGCGTGGGCCCCGCTGCAGGCCTGGCTGGTGTCCCTTGGGAAGCACCAACGGGCGTTTGCACAGGTCTCTTCATTTCTGAGCACAGCAGGGCTTGTGGGGGAAACTGAGTCCTTCATACACCTGCTGCTCAGACACTCCCAGGCTTCTCGGAAATTGGATTCAGGTCCCTCGCTGAAGGCCCCATTGGTTCTTAAACGGAGTAATCTCCCTCGGGGGCTTTTCCAGGCTGAGGAATGTGTGATTCTGGGTTTCTATGAGCTAATGGAACTTCCTCTTGGTAAGGAGAGGGGAAGTGGACCAACACTGACCCAAGAGGAAATTTCTGTTGAACTGTGTTTTCCCAGCTTTCTGAATAGCTGTATCAAAGTCTTCCTTGTCATCCCCGAGAAAGATCTCGACCCGCCTCCCCACCCCACCTGCGAGGCACACGCAATCCCAGAGGACACACGGTGGCAGAGGGCGGTCACGGCCCCAGAGCGCACAGTGCCCTGCTGGGGGGAAGCTCTCGGGGCCCTGCGTGGGGACGGCGGCGGGGGGGGTCTCCAGGCCACGCTCCCACAGGACAGCGCACTGGTGACCATGAGAGGCAGGTTCAGAAGCGAGGGCTTGACTTTCTGGAGCCCAGCCTAGAGGACACCAGGTAGTGGGAGGCGTGACTCATCCATTTCCTGTAGTGCTCGTGGGTTTCAAGGTTACTTTTGAAGCACATCCACAATTTGAAATTAAATGCATTTTTATTAATGATTCATAGCACCTTTCCTCACTATCAGCTGGATCTTCAGTTCACTTAGCTCCCGTAAACATTCGAGAGGCGGGGCTGGGGGGCAGGGGTGGGCCCAATAAACACTCCAACAAGGAAGGCTTGGGTGGGGTGAAATTAGTGTTAAAAAGATAACCCTGACCAAACATAAGGCATGAGTCAGAAGGGACAGGGCAGGATATAGGGAGACCCATTTCATTTCTTCAAGAGACATTTTTAAGCGCCTGCTGTATGCCGGACGCGGTGCTCAGCCCAGGGTCCAGAGCAAAAAAAAGAGGTGCCGCTTCCTGGAGGGAGCCATCTGGCTATGAAGATAAGCATCAAGCTAACAGACTAGCAGATCTATCTCTACAATCAGTGATACGTGCCGTGAAAGGAACTAAGACGGGAAAGCAAGGCATGGAGACGAGAGGCAGGCTGAAGTGGAGGCTTAGTTTGCTCGGGCTGCAAACATACTACCATAGACAAGAAACATCCCTCACAGTTCTGGAGACTGGAAGTCCAAGATCAAGGTGCTGGCCAGTTTGGTTCTTGGTGAGGGCTCTCTTCCTGGCTTGGAGAAGGTCCCCTTCTCCTTTGTCCTCATGGGAGGAAGAGGGGAGGGAGGGGAGAGGGAGAAAAGAGGAGAAAGAATAAAGAGAGAGCAAGCTCTGGCTAGGCTGGCACCCTGGTCTCTTTGCCTTTTTTTTTTTTTTTTAAGATTTTTTTTATTTGAGGGATGCCTGGATGGCTCAGCAGTTAAACTCTGCTTTCGGCTCAGGGCATGATCCTGGAGTTCAGGGATTGAGTCCCACATCGGGCTCCCTAAGGGGAGCCTGCTTCTCCCTCTGCCTATGTCTCTCTCTCTCTCTCTCTCTCTCTCTGTCTCTGTCTCTCATGAATAAATAAATAAAATCTTTTTTTTAAAGATTTTATTTATTTGAGAGAGCGAGCAAGCAAGCATCACACATCCTTGAGCAGGGGGAAGGGGCAGATGGAGAGGGAGAGAGAATCCCCAAGCAGACTCCTCACCAAGCAAGGAACCGCAATGCAAGGCTCAATTCCAGGACCCCAAGATCATGACCTGAGCTGAAACCAAGAGCTGGCCACCCAACCAACTGAGCCACTCAGGCACCCCTGTCTTCTTCTTCCTATAGGGACCCCACCCTCATGACCTCATCTAACGCATAATAGCCTCCCAAAGGCCTGATAAATGATCACATTAGGAGTTTGGGCTTCGACATATGAATTTGGAAGGGACACAAACATTCAGTCCACAACAGGCTTAAATGGAAATCCGAACCAATGACAATACTGAGCAGGACAGCGGGAATGGAGAGCAGGTGACATTCAAAAGGCATTCTGCAGAGAGCGCTGGCAAGACTCAATGGCAGGCTGAGTGATGAGGAAAGTGAAATATGTACAAGGAAGGGAGACATGGCACCAGGGAGAGGGGAGGTGGCGAGTCCTGGCTCCCTGTGATAAGTCACCCCAGGAAAAAACCCTCTGGCAATTGGCGACACAGGCCTGGCAAGAAGGGAGGGCTCAGAGCTGGGGGTTCAGATGTGCTCACGGCTGACCCACCAGATGGGGGCACACACCTGGGCGTGGAGATGAGGACACTGATCTAGAGAAGGCCACATCCCCCACAACCCACCTGCAGGAAGAATACTCACCTGTTGACCTCCTGCCTCAAGGATAAGCAGGCTACCACCCCTGTGCTTGATTTCACACACACACACACAGACACACACACACACACGCATGCACAATTTTCCCTGTCTTCCCCTTCTAATGATGATGCCATCATTCACCTAGTTGTACAGGACAAAACCAGGAGTCATCCCTTCACATTCTACATCTAATCCATCAGGAAGGTCCAATCAATTCTACCTTCCAAATATATGGTGAATGCAATCACTGGTCACCACTCCCATACTATCATCCAGGTCAAATCCGTTACTAGGTCTCACCTGGACCACTATTCAACCCTTTATTGTCCCTCTGCCTCCACGCCTGCTGCCTTAGTCTACTAAGGTGTGATTCATACAGCATTGCTTAGTCTAGTACAGCAGCCAGCGTGATCTTTATAAAATATAATTCAGGTCATGTGATTCCCTGGCTGAAAGCCCTCTCCTTTGCTTCTGGTCCAAATGAGAGACTAAACTCCAATGAGTGAGTATCTGCCGATTCCCCCCACAGCACCTCCTGCACTCTCGCCCTTGCCCACCCCACTTCAAGCTCATTTCCACCTCAGATCATTTGTTCAAGTATCTTCTTAAACACAGCCTCCCTGGGGAGGTCTTTGCTGACCACCCTATCCAAATATCCTCCCTGTCTCCATGACATCCCTCCCTAGCCCCAGCTTTTTTCCTTCAGCACACTTATTTTTTAAGTGATATGAACTATTTGTTTATTAGCGCATAGTCTCTCTCTCCCAGTAAAGTAGATCTATGAAGGCAGAGACTTACTCTCTTTTGCTCACTCCTGCAGGCCCACAGCCAAGAGCACATAGGTTTGTATGTGCTGAATGAATGAGAAAGTAAATAAATAAAGATAAACTTATAATGCAAGGCGTAGCCTAGATCTTCCCTGCCAAGAAGAACCTGATTCAAGGAGTTGTGGGTAGGTGGTTTATTTGGAAGATGATCACTGGGAACAAGGGTGTGAGATACCAGGAGAAGAAAAAGCCCAAATAAGGATGCATTATCAAGCGGGTAATGCTGGGAGCAACTGGGTCTTGATCCCACTGGAATGTTCCCTGGAACATGTAGAGACCTCTTCCAGTTGTCCCCTGAGCATTGACAGGAGAGGCCCTGATCCATCTGCTTCTGGACTGGCTGAGGCTTCCCCCAGATGTGTTACTCTCTCAAACTGCTGGTGCACGGGGCTGCATGGGCTCCCCCGGAACAGGAGGAGCCAGGGCAGACAGCAAGTGATGTACAGTGGGCACTGGAGTCCAGATTTGTGAACACAAAGCTGGAGCCCCTTCAGAAATGTCTGGAATGAGGGGTGGAGCCGAGGATGTGAGGCGGAACATTGAAGCACCTGCTATTCGTGCTGTGAGGGAGATGTCCACAGGGGTCATGGAGTGTGTGACCCACCTAGGGTGTTCAGTGCACATATTTTGGACTGAACTCACAAGAGTGAAGTGAAATTTATTAAATTATGCTAAGATTGGGAGACTCTCCCAAAACTTGAGAGATTATAAAATCTGAGCCCACAATTCAAATTCAGGGCGAAGAGATGACACATGTAGTCCAGCAGGCACTGCGTGGCATGATGTGTTTTGGAAGGAAATAGGACCCTCATGTGACAGGAGTGTCCAGGAGTCACTCAGGCTAATGAGCAAGTCCATAGACAGGCTTTCACGGCCAGGCTGCTTGTCCGGAGATGCCCCATGGGCAAAGACGCAGCCCCACGGAGTGGAAAGAGGGCTGGGCTGGCCTGGAACTCAAGAGAAGTGGGTTCTGGGCTCATCCAGCTCTCAATCATGTCATGTCAGCTCTGGGCCTCAGTCTTCCTGGCCAAATGCAGAGTACGCTTCAATCCGATTTCTCCCCGCACTGCCCAGGCCATCCCTCTGCCACTGAAAATACCATGGAATGTACACTTATTCCACTGTGAGCTCTAGAGAACAGAAACTTCCCTGACTCATTTCTGTATCCTTCACGTCCAACCCATGCCTAACCTAGAGGTGCTCAGTGAGCTTGATGAATAACGCAGGCACAGCAAATGGATTCTCTCACAAGGAAAAGCATATGGAAGGAGTGGAAGAAGTAGGATAGCCAAACATGACATGGCAATGCAGGCAACGGTAGCTTGAGGCTGGCTGGGTCCCTGGGAGACATTAGACTGAGCCCAAAAGAAAGCAGGCTGTACATAAAACTGACTTAAATTTTATTTTCAGGCCTGTCGTCGTCTCAGCTTAGTCATATTATACCATAATTATTCCTTTCCCTGCAATTTTTGCCCTACAGCTCTTAGGTATTGTAGGGACTCGGGGCTACAGACCAAACAGGAAGCCTAGAGCAAGGGGATGTGGTCAGGAGGCCAGGCAAAGGACCGTGAAAATATTCAGCACGCAGTCATTCACTCCTTTAGCAAACATTCATTGAGCATCGGCCTAGGCAGGCCCTCTGGGAATACAGATCCTTCTCCTCCTTGGGTTAGCTCTGCAGCACGTCCACACACATGCACACGCACACACATGCACACAGGTGTCTCTGCTACCTCCTCCCCTGCCCCCTCCCCCAGCCCTGTGGAACTGAAGTCACCCACGTTCTGCAACAGCCTCACAGCTGGAAGGGACCTCAATGTCCTTGAGTCAGATGGCAGCCTTACACAAACAAGGCACCGGGGCCCACCGGCTACTGGGGCGACACCGGAAACATGAGGCTTCTTCCATTTTCCACCCATCTCCTTCCCAATGGCTCCCTGCTTTTATATATGGAAAACCTTAACTTAAGGCTTTGGGGAGGGCAAGACAACCCCCACACCCCTACAGGTAAAAATCCAGGAGACAGGGACCCCAGCAAAGCCTTAGCCTCCAGCACCGCCCCACCTGTTGTTTTGTTGGCCTGTTGCTACTCTGGGCACACAGAACATTTTCACTTCTGGTCCCCAAATGTGAGAATTCACCAGGCCACTGGCTTCCTGTTTTGTACCAGATCTGCTTGAATCTCACTGCTTCTAGACAGTTTTTGATCACTAAGCAGTTTTTTAAATTTAGTAATGATACACCTATGTGCTCCCACTCGGAGGTTCTCAGAGCCCTGGGGCACAGAGAGGGCACAGGAGATGCTGGCCCCTGCATGGCCACCCCAGGGGAGCACAGCCCCCTCCTCGCCTGCCCAGTCTCTTCCTGGGTTTGATCATTCCTTAAGGTAGTCCTTACACAGAAAACATCACTCTCTGGGTCTGCTGTGTCTAGATCTGTATCTGGTGATGACCACAGGGTCGCACATGACTGAGCATGGGCAGAGAAAATCAAAAGCCTTGGTTTTCAGAGCACTCAAGATTGGACCAACAATAAAGCAAAGCCCAAGATTCCCTGACAAGACTGAGAAACTGTCAACATACATTCCTGAGACATTCCTGGCTACGGCCAGAGCCATAGAAGCTACTGGAGAGAATTCAGGGAGGGTAGAAGCTGAATTTTGCCTGCAGAAAGCACCCATCCAGAGAGGGAGCACAGTCAATCTCAAGAGAGACTGGATACCCCCACAGGGTCTAGCAGTTCCAGGCATATTCTAGAAGCTGCTTGAATGAATGAATACAAGGGAAAAGTCAGGAATTCAGTTATGGGAGCCAGAGAGTATTTGTAATTAAAAGTGAGAAGACAGGGCACCTGGGTGGCTCAGTCAGTTAAGCCTCTGCCTCTGGCTCAGGTCATGATCCCAGGATCCTGGGATCGAGCCCCACACCTGGCTCCCTGCTCAGTGGGGAGTCTGCTTCTCCCTCTCCCTCTGCTGCTCCCCCTGCTTGTGCGTGCTCTCTCTCTCTCTCTCTCTCTCTCTCTCAAATAAATAAATAAAATCTTAAAAAAAAAAAAGTGAGAAGACAACAAGATCTACCAATCTTAAGGAAGTCTCCTTGGGGAAGTGAAAATTGAGTTGGCGTAAATAAGGGGCAAAATTTGATGATCCGGAGGTGAAGGGGTGTAAAAAAAAAATTAAGGGAAGACTGAAAAATGGGTCAGTAGAAGCTCAGAGCTGAGGACAGGGGCTACTCTCACCGCCCCAGGGGAACCAGAAGAGAGATCAGAGGCCAGTGGGAGGGGCCTGTGCCTCGGGGCCCAAGGAGCTCAGGGAAGCTAGGAGCTTGGGCAGAGCCTTTAAGTGGCTGACCAACCATTATTAAAAAAAACACATTCTGGCCTGGCCTTCAGCAAATCATTTCTCCGGGCCCTGATCCCCCTGTTCCCTCACCCTTGAGGGTGAAGGGAGACTGCATACGGAGCCCCTGCCCTGAGCTCGAATGCATGCTTAGCAAACGTCAGTTCACTGGTAAAGAAGGATTTGGTTGTGAATGACCCAGTCTTAGGTGCTGCTCAGATTTATCCAAAGTCAAAGAAAGGCTGAGGAGTATTTCGGATCCTTAACTATTAGGACCTAAAGGAACCGCAGTGGTCACCTGTCACCTCCTAGGTCAGAAAGCACTATACTTTGTACTTGTATCTTTTGTTTAGTGAACACCTACTATGTGCTGGGCCCTATGCTAGACACCAAGAAAAGAGATATTTTTAAAAAGAGGAGCCTGGATGGTTCAGGCGGTTAAGCATCTGTCTTTGGCTCAGGTCATGATCCCAGGGTCCTGGGATGGAGCCCTGCATTGGGCTCCCTGCTCAGTGGGGTGTCTGCTTCTCGTTCTCCCTCTGCCCCTCCCCTTCAATTGTGCACATGTGCGCATGCACTCTCTCTCTCTCTCTCCCAGGTAAAGAAATAAGACCCTTAAAAAAAAAAACCCACATGAACAGATAAAATCCCTTTCTCCTTCAGGTAAAAGAGAGGAGCCTTGGAGAAGTGGTCTGATCCCTTAATGTCTAGATGCTAAAATATATGCCCATGGTGGTGAGTGACTGGCCCATGGCCACACAGCATGGCAGGGTGGGTCAAGACCAGACCTTCTTCTCCAGTGTTCAATCCTCATCCCTCTAAGCCTGGGGCCAAGCTGCATCTACGAGGTCTCCACCTCTACGCAGACTCCTGTACAGCTCGTGGCTGTGCAGCCTTAGGCAAAGCATGCTACCTGCCTGAGCGTCAGTCTTGCCATATGCAATACGCAACCAGGAATGATGCCCCACGTCACACGGTTGCCACAAGGCTAAAGCCACAGTAACATGCACAAAAATAATTTGTTCTCTGGAGACTGTGTGTTGTGCAAGCAGTTCCTGCTCCTTCTCAGGTCACCAGTTCTTTCTCTAGGACAAGGCAGCTTTCCGTAACCACATTGGGTGTTTCTTCTTCACTCAGCAGGCATTTATTGGGTACCTCCTACATGCTCCACTTTTAGTGGCTACTGAAGATCTCTGGGACGTAACCCTGACAGCCAAGGGCTCACCCTGGTGAGGGAACAGGACAAATGGAGGAAAGGTGAACATTTGCCACCAGGATCAAGTGGGTGGCAGCCAGTCTGCAGTCCTGAGGGAAGCCACAGGGAAGATGACACTTGAGTCAACCATGGAGACTAGTTGTGCCGAGGAGGGGTTGGCAGGGAGGGCGAAGGCATCCCCAGAAGGCTTCCTGGCAAAGACACCAAAGAGGAACAGGGTGGCAGAGGGACTGGGGGGTGGCCAGCCCATAGAAGTGCTGGCTCTCCTGCCTGCCTCCTGGCTCTTGGGGCCAGTGGAAAGAACAGTTAGGAGGAGAGGAAGGTTCTAGGGGAGGTGCCCCCCAGCCCCACTGGACCTGGAGCCAGACTTCTAGGTACTGGTTCCCTAATCATTTCTGAACAAGCTGGAAGCTGCCATTTTAGGGCTCTCCACCAAAACATGTTGCATCCTCGGGTGAGGCCTGGGGTGAAGGGCAGTGCTGCGTTACGTTAGCCAGCGGGACTGCGGAAGTCAGGAAAACAAGAAGGAGGCAGAGGGGACCAGGAACACGTCAGAGGACCCCAAAAGAGGAAGTAGCCCAGTCTCGGTTCCGCTCCCGAGGATGGGAAATACCCTCTGTTCTCCCAGCCCTCGGCAGCTGTCCCCATGCCCTTACCTGAAGCCACCAAACCTGGGGCAGGACCACATGGGCCCTGGGTCTCGTCCTTCCACGGTTCCCCAAAGTCACTGAGTCCTGAGTGTATTCAGGGACCTGGGGCAGCCCCGGACGGGGCATCATGACGCCTGTGGGTTAAGGAATGGGGCCCAGCGAAATCCGAAATCTGAGGAAGGATGTCAATCCCCCTCCTCCCTGCTCTCCCAATAAAGACTTCAGGAAAAGGAGGGACCAAAAGCCAGGAGGGGCTCAGCCCCACCGCCATCAACTCATGGATAGAAATTCTGGAGCCCAGATGAAGACCTCCAAATTCAGAAATCCGGTTTATTAAGTCATTGCTGGGCTAGGCTAGGAGAGTGGCCCCCCAGTCCTGGTAGGAAGTGAGGGGTAGGGACTGGTAAGGCTCCTCTCCCCTCCCCTCCTCTCTCCCCCCCTCCTCCCCTCACCTCTCCTCTTTCCCTCTCCTCTTTCCCCTCCTCTCCCCTCCTCTCCCCTCCCCTCTCCTCCTCTCCTCCCCCCCTTTCTCTCCCCTCCCCTCCTCTCCTGTCTCCTCTCCTCCCCTCCTCCCTCCTCCACAATCGGCTAGGGACGCCTGGGTGGCTCAGCAGTTGAGCCCCTGCCTTTGGCTCAGGGCGTGATCCTGGAGTCCCAGGATTGAGTCCCACATTGGGCTCCCTGCATGGAGCCTGCTTCTCCCTCTGCCTGTGTCTCTGCCTCTCTCTCTCTCTCTCTCTCTCTCTCTCTCTCTCTGTGTGTGTGTGTGTGTGTGTGTGTGTGTGTCTCATGAATAAATAAATAAAATCTTTAAAAAAAAAATAGAATCCAAAGCAAGAAAGAAACCAGGCCCCCAGGAAGTGAGGATAGAAAGACAAATAATATGACTTCTCTCCTCCTTGTTTCTCACTGTCCTGGGCTCCCCAGGACATGTCTTGTTGGCCTGGGTGTAGTTCTGCCTGCAGTTTCAGCAGCAGCTGGGCTCCTGTCTGGCCTTGCTCCATCCACAGCTGCCCCCGGGAGCACAGCCTCTCTGGATAGAAGGACTCTGCATTAAGGGCCTCCTGAGACAACATCCAGGTGTGGACGCCACCTTGGGTCCAGTAGGGCAAACCAGAGGAAAAAATGGTGATTCACAAGGCAAACAGTGTTGGTGTCCACCAATCTACACTTGGTTTGTGATTTCCCTTGTGCATTAGCTGGGTTGGTTGTTGTTTTTTTTTTTTTTAAGATTTTATTTATTCATTCATGAAAAATACACACACACAGAGAGAGTGAGATTGAGAGAGAGAGAGAAGCAGAGACACAGGTAGAGGGAGAAGCAGGCTCCATGCAGGGAGCCTGACGTGGGACTCGATCCAGGGTCTCCAGGATCACGCCCTGGGCTGAAGGCAGACGCTCAACTGCTGAGCCACCAGGGCTGCCCTTGGTTGGGGTTTTTTGTTGTTGTTGTTTTTAGCCTGGCCTGGGTTCCTCCCCGACTCCCACTGTTTCTGGTCCACCCTTCCTGTCACAGGGCAAGCCTGGCACAGGAAACACACGACACAGGGAGATCGAGATCTCCACCCCCAACCCATGCCCACCCATTGCGGGAGCCCAGAAAATAAGATCATGCTTCTAGACTGTTTTAAGAACTGCTCTCCAAATGGTTTGGGCAGCACTGAGCCTCAGCAGCAGAACCAGGTGGTAGACAGGAATGTGGGAAGGTTGAAAGTACCAGAATGAAGCACGGAGTGCAACAGGGAAGAGCAAACACCAAGAGCAGCCTTCAGCTCTTGGGGAAAGTTGGCTTCTGGTAGGAAGGTTAAAAACAGCATCTGGAATCACTCCCACTCCCACATGACTTTGCCTATTGAAGATATGACTGGTTTTCCAGCCTCTGGAGTCTGTCCTTTGAGGGGAAGTGTCTAGGGGATGCCTCGTGGAGAGCTCCCCTCTGGGTCTGCAGGCCTTGCCCACACCGGGCTGAGCCAGGATGGCTTGGCTCTCCAGGACACCTGGAACCCTTCCCCAGGCCCAGGGGTCCCCTGGGAACCAGTCTCTACTCCTGAGCAATGGCTACTTTCTTTGTTTGGAGGAGAAAGCCATTTCCACTCTACCGGACTCTGTCCAGAGTCCAGACCCTTCCTGGGGGTCCTCCCACTGCAGGCCTGCAGTGCACCCAGAGTGACTCCTCACTGTCCACAACAAGGGACCAGGCCAGGCCTTGAAGGCCCTGGGGGATAAAGGCAGCCCGGGAGCCTGGGAGGGGCAGGTGCCTGTACCAGGAGCTGCCTCCTGCAGAAAAAGCAAAGGGAGGGCAACAAAGAGATGAGGCCTGGAAAGGATTCCTCTAAACCACTGCCTCCGGTAAGGCTTCTTCCAGGCCAGAGGATCAGCTCAGAGAGAAACTGGGGGTACATGAGGGATGGCTGGAGGGAGAAAATGGATGGAGGGGAGATGAGCTTGAAGGCAAGTGGAGGGAAGGTGTGAGCCAAGGGTCAGGTGGCCATGAAGCAGGGATCACTCCTGGGCTTTCAGTTCAGAAGTGACACCCTGGAGTGATCCTTCTTGGGCAGAGTAGCCATCTAGAACCTTCAACTCAGAGCAAAAGGTTGAGACAGAAAGCTCAACTCTAGAAGCTGCCATCTGATTAGAAATAGAACATCCCCAGGAAAGAAAGGCAGGATGTGGATTGGGTACACAGGCGAAAAGGAACAGTCTGCTACCAGCAGGTGGTGGGGACAGCATGACCCTGAGCCTTGGTACCTGAGATTACCTCCCACAGATCCACCCCCTAGAAGTGGTGGAGGATGAACTGAATGATCTCTTGGGTTCCACACAGTCCTCAATGCTAGACTTGGGTGTCTGCACTATCTGAGGACCTTATTAGAACATTAGATTTACTCAGGAGCTCACCAACCTTCCACTCACCTCTCTGGGGCTCCAGACGCTGACACTCCCCCATCAGACTAGCCTGTCAGAGAACTTCATGTAGCCACCATCTGAACTGCCGATGTGGCCACTGATGGTGAAGGGTGGACCCACCTCCAGCTCCTTCAGATTCCTGAAAAAAATGATCCAATCAGGTTTGGAGGCTGAGAACCTGACCTCTCCTTGGGACCCCATCTCCCTAGACCAGAGCATGGGAAGAACTTCCTGGCTGTGACTCCTTGACTGACTCATCTTCCAAGAACAGGAACTGGCCCATGTCTCAGGGCCAGACCAAGAGCAGGCCTGCTCTGTGGCAGAGATTTGACAAGATGGCTTACCACAGGGGGACTTTTTCACCCCCCTACTCCCTAAATCCCTGGTGGTCTCCATTTGCTCCTCTCTTTTGACACCACATTGTGTCTGAGATTATATTATTTGTAGTCAGGCCTGTGTCCACCACAGGCAGCGAAATGCCTAAAGATAGAGACTATGCTCATTGTACCCCCTAGAAACTAATATCACTACATCTGCAACAATTGATCCTTCCTGAATAAATGATGAGTAGATGATGAAGGAATGAATGAGTGGATGAATGAATGGATTTACCCCCCCTACCTGGGGGTAAATGTTAAGAGGTTCACCATCAGTAGGGTCTTACATAATCCTGTCCACATTCAAGTTTTTATTCATGGTTCTTTCTACGTAGACCCTGGCTCCTTCCTTTTCTCTTGTTTGCTCAAGGGGATGGGGAGGAACCAGAGCCAAGGAAGAGAAAGAGTGTATCTTGGCTCCAAACCTAACCCCACTCAGATCTGCCCTGAATCCACTCACCGGATCTGGTACAAGTTGAAGACAAAATTAGGCCCTAGAAAGACAATCAGAAAAGAGAGGATTAGTACCTCCAGGGAGGGAGACCTGCTCCTCACCCTTCTGGGAACATCTGGTGCTCCCTTACCCCATCTGGGAGGAGTTGGGTGGCTGGGCTGGACCTCAGGATGCTGTGGGAGGGTCCCATGTCCCTTCACTATCTGCCACCTGCCCGTACCCGGGTGTACCTCATCTTCCCAGACAGAACCACCAGCTTTTGAGAGGCAGATCCTATGCCTAGGCATCCTCCCATTAAGGGTACCAATGACCCTGGGAAAGAGGCAGTCCTAGCTTAGAGCCCAAAAGAAGCAGACCTGGGCTTGAACCCAGATTGTGCCACTCTCTAACCCTGCGTCTTCAGCCTTCCAGCTTCATCTATAACAAACAGAGACTAAGAATTCCAACCTTAAGTGGAATTTTAAAGAAAATAGTGTTAGGCTAAAGTACATTGGCACACAGTAGGTGCTCAAGAAACATTCATGGAGGAGGTTAACTGCAGGTCTGAGAAATGATCTCTACCTCCGGGGACCCCAGCATGTGCCGTCATCTCTCCGAGGGCCTATGGGAAGCACAGATATGGCTCAGAACTGGGAGCACCCCAGCAAATTCTGGGAGATTCCCAGGGAAGCTGAAGCTAGCTTGAGAGAGGACCCCAAGATCACAGTCAGGGGAAGAGATGCCCAAGGAGCCAGAGTGGGGGACACCTGCCTAGCCCACCACCCCTGGCTTCGAAGCCCACACACACCTTGGGGATGGACTCTTGTGGGCTCTGAGGGAAGAGAAAGAAACTTCAGGCCAGGAGGAGGAGCCCCCACTCCCTTGGTGAAGGCCTAGTACCCCAGCCCCACCCACTCAAGTGCTCCGTCACCCTCACTCAAGTCTTCAACAATGTCAGCCGCCACAGGAAATATTTTTGCATGATGCCATGCTGCAGAGTTTGCAGCCCCACCCGGCCTTGCCAACTGCTACAGGAGGGGGCAGGTGCACACTCACCCTCCCAGCAGTACCCACGCTGGTACCACTTGGCCAGGCTGTAGCCCAGGACCGACACGAGCAGCAGCGACAGCCCCACGCCGAGGATCAGGCCCAGGGTGCTGATGGAGTCCTCACCTGCAGAGACACACGGCCCCCTCAGTGGGTCGGTCACCCATGGTCCTCCCCCTGGCTCCGAGTCTCCCCCCATCCACTGCCATCAGAATGATGGCTCCCCTAGGAATCGCCATCTGAGTAGCTGCTTGAGCTAAGTCACACCAGGATAGCAAAACCCTGCATTTTTAAAGTCAGCTTGTTTCTCCAAAGTAACATTTTTTTTTTTACTTTCCTCATTTTTTTTATTGGAGTTCAATTTGCCAACACTTAGCATAACACTCAGTGCTCATCCTGTCATGTGCCCCCCCAGTGCCTGTCACCCAGTCACCCCCACCCCCAGCCCACCTCCCTTTTTACCACCCCTTGTTCGTTTCCCAGAGTTAGGAGTCTCTCGTGTTCTGTCTCCCTCACTGATATTTCCCACTCATTTTCTCTCCTTTCCCCTTTATTCCCTTTCACTATTTTTTATATTCCCCAAATGAATGAGACCATATAATGTTTGTCCTTCTCCGACTGACTTGCTTCACTCAGCATAATACCCTCCAGTTCCAGGCACATAGAAGCAAATGGTGGGTATTTGTCCTTTCTAATGGCTGAGGAATATTCCATTGTATACACAGACCACAGCTTCTTTATCCAGTCATCTGTCGATGGACACGGAGGCTCCTTCCACAGTTTGGCTATTGTGGACTTTGCTGCTATAACACTGGGGTGCAGGTGTCCTGCCGTTTCATTGCATCTGTATCTTTGGGGTAAATCTCCAGTAGTGCAATTGCTACAGGCCTTCTGCTTATTGGAAAAGGCACTTCTGTTTTTGGGAGGGAGCCCAGAAGGTCTGTCCTCAGCCTCACCTGTGGCCCCCAGAGCGGAGACCAGAAGATCCTCAGTACCCTTCCCGCAAAGCCCATGGATGGCGTGGCAGGGTGTTTACTTTTAAACTCCATTTGCTGCTTATACTTATCGCTTCTTCCTTTTTTGTGGTATGAGCTCTTAGCTAAATTTATATTTTATTTGTAAAGCCAAACTGAGGGAGAAAGGGAAGAAGGAGGGACGGGGTGGGCCAGAGATAGGAAGGAAAGGAGGGAAGTGGGAGAGAGGGGAGAGGGGAGGGGGAAGGAGGAAGGAGAGATGGGGGAGGGAAGGAGGGAGAGGAGGGGTTGGAGATTGGACTCCTCCAAGAAGATGAGATGGGCCTCAAGCACAAGCAGAGAGGGAAGCCAGCTTTGCAGAACGAGGCTACCAATGGGAGCAGCGTGGAGAGACCCACCTGGCAGGCCAGGGAAAGAAGAGGAGGGCCAGCCCCGCTCCTGCTGAATGAGCACCAGGAGTGTGAAAGAATCACCTGATCCTGGTCTTGGTGGCCTAGGGTCCTGAAGAGGCGGGGCTGTCTCAGGGGGCCAGGAGGCACAGTGGTTAAGCACAGCCTTTGGCACAGCAGGCTTGCTTCCAAAGCCCAGGCCCATCATTTGCAAAATGTGGGACCTGAGCAAATCCCTTCCCCTCGCTGGACTTCAGTTTGCTTTTATGGAAAATGAGCATGATAATAAAATACACGTAGAGTTGCCGGGATGACTGATGGAGGTGCGGCATAGACAGCACCCAGCAGACCGGGCATACACTAAGTTCACAAACATTAATTACAACATTGTTGTTGTCATTCTTATCATTACATGGCCTGGCTGCATTTTAAAAATATTTCACAATCTCCCCTGCCCAAGCCTTTCCTTCCCCCATGCCCCTTGGCCCTTCTTCCCATGGAAGCCTCCCAGCAAAGAAAAGGGGAAGGCTTTATCTTAGACCTCAAAAACCCAGGCCATCAGAAAAATTGAAAGGATTCACAACTTAGACAAAGAGATGAGCCAAAGCAAGATTGCCCTCCTCATCGTGCTAGAGGAGAATCCTCCAGCCTGGGGGACAGGAAGGGAAAAGGCGAAATTAAGAGAAGTGGGGGAGGGTGGTGGTGGAAAGCACTGGAAAACACTGAAAAGATATCAGTGGGTCCCAGAGAGAAAGTCCTTGTTCCATGATCCAAAACTGAGCCCTGGGGAGACAACAGAACCTGAAGGTAGAGTTGTGGGATCCGAGGATGAGCCCCAGGAAGACAAGAGCCACCCTGGCAGATGGACCCTTGGACAGTCTGGGAGAGTTGCTGTGCCCTCTCACGACACGGGAGCAGCCAAATGATTTCCATGTCCCCAGGAGAAGCAGGGAAGTCACCGAGAAAACTTCTAGACCAGAAGGTGCCATGCGGCTGGGATCTCAGGGACACCTCTGCAGCCCCCTGCAAGCTGATGCTTCAGAGTCCAGTCCACATGACAGCCACTGCCATGGGTGCCCATGTGAGCACATGGCATCAGGGACTATGCACGCTTCCCCCACTCCTTACATCTCCAAGAAATGGTGGTAATCCACTAATTACCCAGAGCCACTAATGGCATCTTCTCTGGGCCAGGCACTTGTTCTAGACACTTGTATCTCAGCAATAAATAAAACCTACATGTCCCTGTTCTCATGGAAATTATATTCCAGTGGAGGGAGACAGACAATAAAGTAAAGAAATAAATTACACAGTATCCTGGAAGGTGATGCATGGTGAGGGGAAAGAAAGAAAGCAGAGGAAGAGATGGAAAGCTCTGTGGGGATGAGGGTACAGTTTTAAATAAAGGAGGTGGGAATGGGCTCATGAAGAAGGTGACAGTTGAGGAGAAAGCCCCGCAGGAGCTGAAGGAAAGAACACGGCACGCAGACAGCTCCAGCAGAAACGTGCGGGGCAGAGGGGGCAGTGGGTCCAACGGAGGCAGGAGCGTGTGGGGCAGGTTCCAGGAATGTCAAGGAGGAGCCCCGAGTGATGGGCAGGGGATGAGCGGCAGGAGGTGGGTAACAGGAGCCGGACAGTATAGTGCCTCAGAGGCAATAAGGGGAGTTTGGGTTTTCCTGTGAGCAAGGTGGGGAATCACGAGAGGATTTTGAGCAGAGAAGTGATGTGATGCCTTGTATTAAAAGGGCACCCCACTGGCTACTGTGTTAAGAAGAGACATGGCAGGGGGGTGATGATGATGAAGGGCAGCCAGTCAGAAGGCTGTGGTGAAGCTCCAAGCAAGAGATGGTCACTGTGGAGAGCGGTGCAAGAAACTGGGAGGCCAAAGTCCAGGAGACCATCTGTGTGGGCCACAGAGTGCATGACAAGAACCCAAGAGCTTGAGACTTCACAAACAAGGGGGAGGGTCCCAGGAGTGGTGGATGACTCAGCAAGGCATGGTAGGAGTGTTTGTGGAAGCTGAGGTCTTAAAGGGTTTCATCAAAGAAAAGAACCACAAGGAAAGCACCAGCAGGGAAATCACACGCCTTCCGGAGACCCAGCTGGTGAGGGAAGGAGATGCACAGGCTCCATTGGCTACTATTTTGTCCCCGCCCCTGACGGTGCCTTCTGGCTGAGACAGCTCCCAGATACACGAATTACTCTATTTCACCTCTTTATCTTCATAGGACACTCTTTAATATTTTTTTAAAGATTTTATTTACTTTTTTAAAGATTTTATTTATTCACTTGAGAAAGAAGAGTGTGTAGGAGCAGAGGGAGAGGAAGGGAGGAAAGGGAGAGGGAGAGGAACAAGCAGACTCTCCTCTGAGCAGGGAGCCTGACAGGGGGCTCAATCCAGGACCCAAAGATGATGACTGTAGCTGAAAGCAGATGCTTGACCGTCTCAGCCACCCAGGTGCCCCAAGATTTTATTTATTTGAGAGGGAGAGAGCAGGGGAAGTAGCAGAGGGAGAGGGAGAGAATCTCAAGCAGACTCAGCACTGAGCACGGAGCCCAACACAGGGCTCAATCCCATGACCCCAAGATCACAACCTGAGCCAAAACCAAGAGTTGATGCTCGACCACTCAACTGACTGAGCCACCCAGTGCCCCATCTTTAACTAATATTCTTTACTTATTCTCCCTTTTGCATACCATTCCATTTTCCTTATAAAATATTTTATGCACACAGAAAGTACACAGAATAACATGATAAACATCCATGTGCCTACCACTAAGCTTCAAAGAGTTCAAAAATTCCACCATTACTGCTCGTTAACTTCAGCGTAGCCTTCTCCTACCTCTCCAAGTAACTGTTCTCTCAAAGTTGACGTTTAGCTTCCTTAGGCAGGTTTCTTTATACTATCTCATTTTTTCCCCATTATGTGTGTGTTTATATAATTGTCTTGCTTGTTTCCAAACTTCATGAAAATGAAGGTAGGATTACTTCTGCTACTGGCCAAGACAGAATAATGGGAGAACAGAATTACTCTCCCACCTTAAATAACTAGAAAACCAGACAAAAATAGGTAAAATAATGGAGAAAGGTCATGCAAGACGAGGATTCCCGAAAGGCGAGAATGAAACAAGGGGCGTTCTGCGACTGCCCAGCTTACTGCCTGGGGTGGGTTCCCAACTCCAAGTACAGGGACGTGAGACCCAAAGAGAGTCCCACAGTCCAGGTTGAGGAGAAAGATTCGGGCTCTGGGGGGCCAGGATAAGAACACCAGGAAGGAAGGCTGCACAAAGAGATTTCTAGAGATTTACAAAGGGATCCCCTGATGTCTCTGGCTGTGGTTTATCCTTTAAATTTGCTTACTTACAGCATCTTTTTGGGGCAGGATTTAAGTGTGTATTTTAAATTCATCCATAGTTGTCATCTTAAAACTCTTATTTAAGAAATCCATCCTGGGGCATCTGGGTGGCTCAGTCAGGTAAGTGTCCAACTCTTGTTTTCAGTTCAGGTTCATGAGATTGAGCCTATGTTGGGCTCTGTGCTGGGCATGGAGCCTGAGTGGGATTCTCCTTCTCCCTCTGCCCCCTTCCCCTCTCTCTGCCTAAAAAATGAGATAAAATAAAAATTAAATCATATATATATATGATTCATATATATAAATCATATATATACATAAAAATTAAATCATATATAATTAAATCATATATATATATATATATCCATACCTACTCCAAGATATACCCCTTAGTTTTCTTCTAAAAGATTTAAAGTTCTGGTTTTTGCACTTAGAACACTAATCTACCTAGTCTTCATTTTTTGGATGTGTTCTAAGGTAAGGATCTAATTTTTTTAAGATTTTATTTATTTTTTAAGATTTTATTTATTTATTTATTCATTCATTCATTCATTCATTCATTCATGAGAGACATAGAAAGGCATAGGCAGAGGGAGAAGCAGTCTCCCTGCGGGAGCCCAATGGGACCACAGGATCATGACCTGAGCCAAATGCAGACACTCAACCACTGAGCCACCCAGGTATCCTAAGGATCTAATTTTTATATGGAAAATTACTTCTCCATACTTTGCCCTAATGATCTTCATTGTTTTCACTTTCACATAACATTTTTTCCATGTATGTTTGTTTCTTTTCCTGGACTCTCTTGTCTTCTATTAGTCTGAATATCTATCACTATAACCCTCCTACATCATCTTAATTACTATGGCTTCATAATAAAAATGGAATCTTGATGACTGGTAAAATAAATAGTCTTCCTAATTCTCCCTCAAAAAAAGATATGTTATGATGGATACTTTGTCTTTCTCTGTGAATCTTAGAATCAGCTTTTCAAGATTGCTGAAAACATCTATTAGAACTTTGATTGGGACTGCCATGGATTTATAGTTTCATTTGGATGAAACTGATATGGAGTCTTCAAATTCATAAATATGGTGTATGTTTTCATGTATCTGTATCATCTTTTATAAGTTATCATATGTTTTACAATTTCACCTTTAAAGGGTTTCCATACCTCTTGCTAGATTTATTCTTAGGACCCAAATCTTACCTCCAGAAATGAAAACCACAGTGTCTGGGAGAAAAGTACATTGGATGGGGTTAATGGCCAATTAGATATTATGGAAGAATCAAAGCTGTCTGCTTGAAGACTTAGCAATAGAAACTTACCCAAAATGAGATACAGAGGAATAAAGAACACATGAATGGAAAGAGCACCAGTGAAATATGGGATGACTCCAAGCAAACTAGTACATGTATAATTGGGGCCCTCAAAGGAAAAAAGGATAGGAGAACTAGTTGAAGGGATTTGGTCAAACATTTTCTAAACTTAAAGAATCCATCAACTATCTACTCAAACTTTTCCTTCCCTATGAGGAATTCTGGCATCCATGGTTAGGATAGAAAAACCTATTTTCCATTTCATTACATCAAAAAAACTCTGAACTACCTAGGGAAGTCAAGGGTTACATTTCCTTTTTACCAAACCTCTGTAAGAATCACTATTTTCAACTAGAGCGTATCTGTAAGGTGGAAAGTGTACATGGTCTCTGATAAGACCTTGATTGGAGGGTGAATTTTCTGTATTATTTATATAGGGCAAAACCAAATATTTAGAATGAAGCAAAGCAGATGAATACATTGGAGTGTATTTTCTCAGTAGAAATAAAGAAGCTTGACCCGTCTTCTCTCCTGTGTAATGCCTGTGCTGAGAAGGAATGATCTTTAAGCACAGACAGAGATTTCCTCAGAAATTATTTAGGATAGCTCTATTACTGGAATAATTCAAGATGAACAGAGAAAACCCTAGGATCTTGTATAACAAAATAATATTTCTTTGAACTCTGATACATTGCACTGAAATGCAGGTTTCATGTAAGCCTCAGTAACTGTGACATTATGTTAAACTAATACACCGAATAAAAACTATTTCTTCTCCACAAACTCCAAGTTTCATGAAGGGTCAATAAAACAATGTTGGTCCCAAAGATGGTACTATACATGATAATTCTCTCTGATTTTTCAAATAGGCTATCAGCTATGCAAATCCAAAAAAAAATCTACCATCACTTTTTTGTTTTTGCTTTTTTAGGCTGCAATATCATTGCCATTTTATATTTTAAGGAAACTGTAAATAAGGGCTTATAGAAGCTTACTAGTTACCCAAATCTGAGGAGCTCTATACAGCAGAGCCACAGCAAGAACCCAGTTATTTCTGGCTCCAAATTCCATATCCCTTTTATTATCCTTTATTGCTTAAAATGACTTGCTCTGTAAGGCTATTAGAAATTTTAAAAAATTTCAGATGACATCTCTACAACTATGATAACACTTTTTTTGAATAGTTTATATGAAGCTTCCTTAGGTCAGTAGTTAGGTAACAGTATTAACTCATTACTGAGGCTATCCCTAATTTAATATACCCACCACCATCAGCTTAGAAAAGGACTGATCCTTTCATTATCTACAGCAGGGAGGCATATATCCACAGGACCCAGAAATAGCTTCAAATCCCTAAGATGTTTGTTTAAAATGATGTTACTTAAAATGGGAGTCTTGGGCACCTGGGTGGCTCAGTAAGTCAAACATCTGACTCTTGATTTTGGCTCAGGTCATGATCTCAAGGTCCTGGGACTGAGCCCCCTATCGGGACCCATGCTCAGCGGGGAGTCTGCTTGAGGCTTCTCTCCTTCCCTCTGCCCCTGTTCTCACTCTCTCTTTCTCTCTCAAATAAATAAATAATCCTTAAAATAATTGGGAATTGGGTGGCCCAGGTGGCTTAGTGGTTTAGCATCGCCTTCAGCCCAGGGCCTGATCCTGGAGACCTGGGATCGAGTCCCACATCAGGCTCCCTGCATGGAGCCTGCTTCTCCCTCTGCCTGTGTCTCTGCCTCTCTCTCTCTTTCTCTGTCTCTCGTGAATGAATGAATGAATGAATGAATAAAATCTAAAAAAAAAAAAAGAATTGGGAATCTTATTTTGTACCACTAATGGCTTTATTTGATGGTGGGAGGGGGGGTTGCGGCATTTCTCTCCACCCTCCACTATTATCTTTAAGATGAAGATTTGTGTGTGGCTCAGTAACCATGTGATTAATAAGGAGTAATATTACTGTGATCTTTTATTAGTCCTGATCCCATAAAGGACCATGGGGCTCTCAGGGAAGAGATATTTTCAAGACTTCCCTCTACATCTCCTTTCCCAATCTGCTCTACTACTCCCCTGCATCATGCTGATTGGCCCAAATTTACTAGTGGGCTGGGTCAGTGAGTGTCAAAAGGTCATGGTCATGGCTATTCTATTTCACTTCCCCCTTCCATGTGCCTGGAACAGTAAGCAATCAGTCTAGCCATCATAACCCCTCATTTATGCTCAGGCACTCTCCCTATGACAGTTCCCTGTCCTTGCAGACCAGAGCATAGTAAGAGTCAGGATTTGGATTTGGGTGAGGAAGATGGAAAAAATGCTCCAAGCATCTTCATCTATGGTCACTGTTCCAGCCAAGTTTACAAGACAGATCAGTGGGGACTTGAGGCACAAAACCTCTGGTACAGTGTTACTTTATCTCGAATATTTGTCTCCTGTTTCTTTATATACATATATCCCAGAGATTTTTCTGTAGTCTATGGCACATAGACTTTATTTGGTACTTAAACTTTAAGTTTAGAAAATGTTTTATATTCCTGGATATGGCCCAAAAATCAACTCCATTAAAATCCCTTTTAAAAAGACTATGCTTGTCCTTATATAAAATATTGATCTAGGAAACCCAGGTTTTTAGGAAATAAGAAAATTAGCATAAAGTATACTTGGAAAGATGAAGAAGAAAGAGGAAAAAGTGGAATAGGAAAAGAAGAATCTGAGAACAAAGGAGGGTGAGAAGTATTTAGGAGGCGAAGAAGGAGAGGAAAGAATTGAGAGAAGAAGAAATGAGTGAATATGTGGTTTGAGGTGAAATCGTAATCTCCCTTTTTGAAAATAGAATCAAGATGCAGGAGAATATAGTTGGTTGTCATTATGTCAGACAAACAGCAGGTCTGGCCTTAGCCACCCAAATAAATGGCATAGCAACTACACATGCAAAGTGTAGCATAAGTATATAAATAAAGCCAAATGCGAAGAAGGACCAAGACCCCAACAAAGAACAGACCATTACTCAAAAAAAAGGAGTAAACTCCTCAAAATCACTTCACTCATTAGAAGCACTTACTAAAAACATACATTAAAATAAAGGAAGGTTACAGGGGACGAAAGATTAAAGAAACAAATTAAGGACCACATAATATCATTATGGAGACATCACATTCAATAAAAACAGTAAAGAATAGAATAGGTATCATTAAAAACTAAATTACTAACATAGAGACAAAGCTGAAGAAAAGCATGGATGGTGGGGAAGAAAAACTCAGAAATTAAAGCAATTAGAGAAAAAGCTAATAGTTATGGATGACAAAGATAATCCAACTGAAGGAAAATTGATAACTCTGAGGTTGAGAACACAATAAATTAAATAGAAAATATTTTCAAAAAATATTTTCCCAAATAATAGGCACAAAAAATCCTAAAAATAGGACACAAGTGGGGCACCTGGGTGGCACAATCAGTTAAGCATCCAACTCTTGGTTTTGGCTCAGATCATTATCTCAGGGTCATGAGATCAATCCCTGCATCAGGCTCTGCACTCAGTGCAAAATCTGCTTGAGATTCTCTCTCCCTCTCCTTTTACCCCTCCCACTCATGCTCTAATAAATAAAATCTTTAAAAAAAATAGGACAAGGATGCCTGGGTGGTTCAATGGTTGAGCATCTACCTTCAGCTCAGGTCGTGATCCCAGGGTCCTGGGATCGAGTCCTGCATCAGCTCCCCACTGGGAGCCTGCTTCTCCCTCTGCCTATGTCTCTGTCTCTGTCTCTCTCTCTCTCTCGTGAATAAATAAATAAAATCTTTTTTAAAAATAGGACACAAGAGAATCTCCTTGAAAAGCCTGGGCAGCATCTGCAGATTAAGAGTATACTAGGTTCTGGGAAAAAAAAATTTGATTTGGAACACTTAAGATCAATGTATATTCTAATTAATTAAAGTGTTGTTCCAGTTAGTAAGATATTGTTTCTCAAGTTCAAGGCCAGCCTCTATTTTCAGCCTTGTGATTCTGCAGCTGGGACTCTGCAAACCACATTTCTCCTTTGCCAGCCAAGGGAGATTCTGCCAATAGGGAATGCTGGAGGAAGACTGAAAGACTAGGGGGCAAAGGAGGACTTGCATCTGCTTCCCACTGTCTTCCCATAGAGCTCTTACTACTGTCAGCACCACCCATTGCTGCCTTCTCCCAGAAGTTTCTTCTACAAACCATTGAGTCTCGTGCTCACTTTGGCAGCGCATATACTAAAATTGTAATGATACAAACCATTGGGTCTGGTTTGCAGTTTTTTTTCAAATTCATAAGACTAATCTCATTTCCTCCTACCCCCTACTCCAGAGACATGAGCACCAGACTGCCAAAGCCCACCACCCCAAAGGGGTAGCTTTGTCCTCTTGATCTCAGGGTTGTGAGTTCAAGCTCCATCTTGGGTATAGAACTTACATTAAAAAAAAAAAACCCAGAGGGTAGAGGTTCTCCAAGCTCTTTCCTTTGCTTTCCCTGCCCTAAGGGTAGTGGCTGCCTCTTGCAATTGCTACCTTCATGACACCTTAGTGTTCTCCACCTTCATTTTCAGTTACTATTTAACAATTTTCTATGATAAATTCTGTCTCTTAAAATACTTGGTATGGGATGTCTGGGTGACTCAGCGGTTAAGCATCTGCTTTCAGCTCAGGTCCTGGGATCAAGTCCCACATTGGGCTCCCTGCATGGAGCCTGCTTCTCCCTCTGCCTGTGTCTCTGCCTCTCTCCTGAATAAATAAAATCTTTTAAAAATAAAATAAAATAAAAATAATAAAATACTTGGTATGGGGGGGTGCCTGGGTGGCTTAATGTTTGAGCGTCTGCCTCAGGTCGTGATCCCAGGATCCTGGAATCGAGTTCCACAGTGGGCTCCCCGCAGGGATCCTGCTTCTCCCTCTGCCCATGTCTCTGCCTCTCTCTGTGTCTCTCATTAAAAAATAAAATAAAATCTTAAAAAATACTTATTATGGTTTCTGTGTCCTTATTGAACCCCAACTGTCCAGGCAGAAATATAAAATCTCTTGGGGGAATGGCAGGAGGATGCAACATTATTTAATCTGACCTCAGACTTCTCACAGAAACTTAATGCCAGGAGACAATGGAGCAATGTCTACAAAGTTTTAAGGGGGAAAAAATGAAATCCCCAAAAATATTTTATGCAGCCAAGATGTTGTCCAAATATAAAGACAAGAAGCAGACACTCTCAAATATGAAAGAACTTAAGAAATGAAATAACCACATGCTTTTTTTTTTTTTTTTTTTGGTCCCAACTGAGTTGGTGGGAGGAGTGGCACCATGGTGGCCCTGAGCAAGGTGAAGAGGGTGTCTATAGAGGAGAACTACTCAATGCAAGGTGTCTGATTCCAGGTAGAGTAAGGATGGTATCCATGAAGAGGGGGTGCCTGGTGTGAGGAGTCAGGGATAAGTGGAGAGAGGAGGGAAACCATATGGAAGATTAGGGCAGTCGGACATTGGCCATAAGAGCCCAAGCAGGGTAAGGAGGGTATTCCTGAAGGAAGAATGGCACGTAGAATCAGAGCCTGAGTGAGATGAGAAAGGCATCCATGATGGGGTTGAAGGCGATGGGACAGCAAAGGGAGTCAAGCCCAAGCAGGGTGCAGAGGACATCCCCTGGAAGAGTGGTGGCACAGCGTCAGGGCCTATGCAGGGTGAGTTGAAAAGCCATGTCGGGGTAGGGTAGCCCAAGATGAAGTGTCAGATCCCAAGTAGGGTGATAAAAGCAAGGGTGGCAGGGGGTGGGCAGCAGGGAAAGGAAGTGAAAACATACAGGGGATTAATCAAATAAATAAATATATAAATAATAATAACCAAGTTTCTCACTCTCGGCTGAAGGAATTACAAACACAAAAAGGGGAAAATGTGGAATAGACCCTCTGGTGTTACACTGCAGCTGTTGATGTGAATTCAGATTTTCTACATATGACAAGATACAGAAATAAAAGGAGATGTGTATGTATGTAGCTTTGTCCTCTTGATCTCAGGGTTGTGAGTTCAAGCTCCATCTTGGGTATAGAGCTTACATTAAAAAAAAAAAAAAAGACATATATGTCAGCTTCTGTTGGCCAAACCATGATAGTCTGAATATCAAAATAAATAATAGCAGTAACAATCCACTGAATAACATAGAAACCTAAATCCCTACAGACATTAACTAATGAAAAGTTCAGTGCATAATGGGGTATTTATGTGGTTTCAAATTCCTCCTCACAAAGTACTTATTAATTAAAAAGAAAGTAAGGAGTGACTTTGCAGAGGGGAAGCCTGGTAAACACCCCTCTAATCAAGTAATAAAGTGAACATCCACAGAAATGACACACACACAAAGGGTGTGTGTGCCTCCTGACAGGATGCCAGGGAGAAGAACACAGAATCATTCTCTGCTAAAGATGCAGAACCTGAGGGAGACATACACAAACCCAAATGGAAGACATTTTACCAAATAGCTGGCCTGCAGTCTTCAAAGGGTAAAGGTTACGAAAAGCAAGAGAATATTGAAGACATGTTCCAGACCAAAGCATATTAAAAAGAGATGACAACTAACTAGGACCTGTGATTCTGAACTGGGTCCTTCTGCTTTAAAAGCCATAGTTGAACAATTGACAGAACCTGAATAATCTGACGGAGTAACATATTGATATTAATTTTCTGATTTTGATCATTGTATCCTGGTTATGCAGGGAAGTATCTTTGTAAGGAAACACTCTAGAGTATTTGGTTGTGAGGGGCCATCAGGTCAGTAACTTACTCTGAAATCATTCAGGGAAAATTTATTTACTTTTTTTATATATAGCTTCAACTTTTCTATAAGCTCGTAATCTTTTAAGATTTATTTATTCGTGAGAGACACAGAGAGAGAGGCAAAGACATAGGCAGAGGGAGAGGGAGAAGCAGGTTCCCTGCGGGGAGCCAGATGCAGGACTCGATCCCAGGACCCTGGGATCATGAACTGAGGCAAAGGCAGACACTCAACCACTGAGCCATCCAGGCACCCCAAGCTTGTAATCATTTCAAAATAAAATTTAATAATTTCTAAAAAGTAGTTGGTCTCTATTTAATGGTCTCCAAGGCATTTTATAAATGAAAAATCAAAGTTTAAAAGAATATGTTATGTACGGTGTATATATTTATATATTTTATACATATATTTGTACAAATATACTTATATATTTTATGTATATTTTTCAAAAGAATATTTTGTTACATGCATATACTTTGTATATGGATTTGTACAAATACATTTACATATTTTATGTCTATTTTTCAAAAGAACATATATTTGTTACATGTGCATACATAATTTACCGGACAGATACAGAAGAAAAATACTGTGGTGAACTGTCAGAGGCAGAGCTTGGTGGTGGCAGAAAGGTACTTTTATTTTTTATATCTTCCCTCATGGTTTAAATTTTATTACCAGGTACATATATTAGTCTAACTAAAAATAAATAAATAAAAGTTTTCTGGAAAGTGAGATTCTGTACCATTTTTGTTTTTCTTATTTTTTTAAATATTATTTATTTATTCATGAGAGACACACAGAGAGAGAGAGAGAGAGAGGCAGAGACACAGGCAGAGACAGAAGCAGGCTCCTCCCTGCAGGGAGCCCAATGTGTGACTTGATCCTGAGACTCCAGGATCACACCCTGGGACGAAGGCGGTGCTAAACCACTGAGCCATCCAGGATCCCCTGTTTTTCTTATTTTTATGCATTCAAATAAACTAATATGTTAAGCATTTGCATGTATACATATCTAAAAATGTCTATAATTACAGTAAAATTTTACAAGGGTCAGGCATCTTCAATTAAGTCAAGGTTCGTATAGTTTTGGAAGCAGGAAGTCTTTATCTGATGTTTTATTTAATTTTGGATTTTTAATTTAAAGACCTCAGGGATTCTCTTGGTGACCAATTAGCAAGTATTCTAGAACATGTAGTCTTCAAGGCAGTTATCTCAGGATCATATTGCTGAGAAAAGAAGCCTCTCGTTTATTAACATAGATCTGTGCTTTCACTGCTTCTCTCAACAAAACCTCATCCTGTAGATATGTTTTCAAATCTACCCTCCTGTTTGGTTCTAAGACCTTTAACAAGCATTTTCCAGACTTAAGAGATTTTAGAGATAATAAGGTTAAATAGGGTTTAGATTATTAAGCCCCTGTGTATTCTCTTCCATATTTGTTTACGTGCTGCCTTATTAGTACAGTCAAGGGACTTTTCCTGTTGTTATTGTTGCATTTGGCTTCCTGATAATGTCCTTGTAAAATCAAGAAAGTCTACAGCAAGAAAGTCTACTCAAACATAGAATGCTTAGAACAGATTTTAGTTTTCAGTGATCTCTTGATAAGAGATGAAAGAGAAGCCTGCCTCTCTCGAGGCAATTACAGGCATAAGTTTCAAAAACCACTTCAGATGAAAGTTTACATGAAGTTTCAGAAGACCATCAGACAGCAAGAAATCACTTAACAGAATTCTAGAATCCCTTGGCAATACAGAACAGTTTTAAGAATCTGAGTGCTGGTGCCAAACAGACATGAATTTGAATTTCAACTTTACTTATAATGTGTCTTCGAGCAAGATACTTAATCTCTCCCAAACTCAGCTTATTTATCTATCTAACAAAAATAAAAGTACCTACCACTTGAAATTAACTGCTACCTTTACTATTTATTAAGTGCTTTTTGTGGTAGAAATATATTATTTCAAATAGTAATTGTTGTTGTTATTGATTGCTTTTTTAAAAAATCATCACTGTCTTTATGCCAACCTCGCAATTCCAAATATGGGTTAAAACAGGCTCAGGGACCACAGAGTTAAGAGCAGGAGTAAGAAGGAAATGACTATTTCCTATATGCACCAAGATATTTTTCACAAATTGGAATATGTGTCCATTAGGCTGCCATGCTAGTTGGTAAGACCAGGTTGTAGCTATGAATATAAGTGGTGAGGATTTTTCTTCTGAACTTTTCATCTGGCTCCCTACCAGCTCTAAGCAGAGCCCCAGGACCAGCCTCCTGTTCTCGGCATTCTATGCTCCATGTAGCATTCATTTCTACACTCAACAGTGTTTATGGAGTCCCTACTCTGCTAGGTCTGCACTAGACACTCGGCATAGAGTGGTCAAGGCAGACAGGATCCCTGCTCTCATGAGCTCATGCTCTACGGGGAAGAGGTATGTTAAATAATCATCCTAGTAATCAGTTGGTCAAAAAAACACATTCTAGGAAGAATGGTGTGTCAGCATGCCTTTAGAACAGGAGAACCTGAGTTATTCTGGGAGGTTAAGAAGCCTCCTCAGAGGAGGTAATATTTAAGCAAGACCTGAATCAGTAGAGCAGCATTTAAGGCAAACAGAACCATGTATGCAAAGGGCCTGAAATAGGACAGAGCATGGGACATGCACAGTAAAACACTGCAAAGACTAGTGTGAGACCAGAGTATGTGCTGCTGTGGGATGAGGAGAGAGAAGGAGCAGGAAGTGGGGTACAGGAGGAGGTGGAAGAGATAAATGGGGCCTCACAGTACATGTTAAGGATTTTGAACTTTATTGTAAGAACAATGGGAAATCAATCAAGCATTTAAGTAGTATAGTGTTGTGACCAAATGTGTTCTTTCTAAAGACCACTCTGATGTGTGTAGAATAAATTAGGCAAGAGCCTATAGAGAGACAGGGAGACCACTTGGGAAGCAAGAGAGAGTGACTTGAACTTGGGTAATTATCATCTCAGCTATGGAGTATGTGGAGTCAGCAATCCAAAAATCCAGCAGCTGAACAGGTAGCTTTGGTGAAAGAGATAGAGTATTAAGGCTTATATTTAGTTAATTAGGAAACTAGCTCAGGCCAAAACAGGATTTTACTGCATTGGTCGACGAGGTCTGTAACAGCCTAAGGTTGTTCAAGAATAAAGGAGTCAGAGAGATAAAATGTCAGCATTAGAAGATCCACTGTCCCTTCTCCAGTGAAACTGGTAAAAAATTAAAACAACAACAAACATTTAAAGCTCTGGAAATGGTTCTAAGGGCTCCCTCTTCCTCCCAGCCCCCTTTCATTTAATTGAGGCACTACCTTGGGCATGGCATGCTGAGAATATTGGGTCCCTAATTACCTTTGCCATGGCTTACGAAAGTGAGTTTTCACACCAGGAAAGGCAAACCAAGAGGACCTTGGGCTTCTGTCTCCTACCCACTGAGTGCTCACGTCCTAGAGGAGAGGTAGCTCTCAGAGAGGGATCTGCCACTGCCCCCAGCTCCATGGCCCTGGCTCAGATAGTTCCTGGGGTGAAACCAGGCTGTAAAACATCTCATAATATTTTCCCATAGGAACTGACTACCTTTGCAACAGAACATCGTGAAGTTTAAACCTAAGATTTGCTCTCAATACAGTGGAGGTTGTAAAGAAGAGCAAATTAAGGGCGATTCAGGGATTTAATGAAGACATAGCTCAATTGTAAGGCTAGCGAGTTTGTAGGAGAAAACCAGGAAATAAGACAGCTGGGAGAAATCTTTGTGGTGCCAAGACACATATCAGAGACCTCAGAAACTATTCCTTCAGAGAAGCCACAATTTGTTTGGATTCATTTGTAGAGCAAATTATACCCCAGAGCTTATTGAAAACAATAGAGCAATAACCAGCAATTATAGTGGAGTTTAGCAGCAGGATGTGGTCAAGAAAAGCAAGGAAGAGAGGACTACAAATACCACTGTCATCCCAGGGTAACTGTTGGCATATTCAAAGCTCCATCTCCCTCAGGAACAAACAGCATCAGAGGCTGGACACTAGTGGGGAAAAACAGACTTCACTAAAATAATCCAGCCAACCACTAAAAAATAAACAAGAAATAATAAGAAGCTGGGGCGGAGGGAACCAGGACCCAGAATTGCTACGATATATCACTTAAAATGTCCAGTTTCCAACAAAAATAAATACATGACATATACAAAGAAATTTAAGCTATAAAACATACTCCAGAAAGAAAAGCAAGTAACATAAATTGCCTGGGAGAGGAATAAGAGGTTGGATTTAGCAGAGAAAAACTTCAAAATACCTGTTAAAAGGCCCATTCAGAGACCTAAAGGAAAGTGTGGTTCAATAAGCAAAGGAAGGTATGATAACAATGTCACCTAATAAAGAGAATATCAGTAAGGCAAAAGAAATTATTAAAAATAGTCAAATTGAGATTCTGGACTTAAGAAGTACAATAATTGAAATAAAAAATTCATTAGAAGGGTTCAACAGTAGATTTAAACCAGCAGAAGAAAGAATAAAAGAACCTGAATCCTAGATTGGTAGAGATTGTACAAGCTGAAAAACAGAAAAAAAAAAAAAAAAAAAAAGAATGAAGTCAACTAAACCCAGAGAAATGTAAGACACCAAAAAGTGTGCCAACATATATGTAATGGGAGTACCAGAATGCAAGGAGAGAAAAAAGCAGAGAAAATATTTTTTTTAAATAATGGCAGAAAACTTCCCAAATTTATTGAAAAATAACCTATCCATCCAGGAAACTCAATAAATCCCAATATGACAAACACAGAGAGTCACAAACAAACATGCCACGGTAAAAAAGGCCACAGGTCAAAGACAAAGAGAAAATCTTGAAAGCATCAAGAGAAAAAGGACTTGTCACTTAACAAAGATTAACAGCTAGGTTCCCAGCAGACACAATGAAATCCAGAAGCAGTGGAATAACAAAATTCAAACCGTTCAAAGCTTAAAAAAAAAAAAATCAACCAAGAATCCTCTATTCAGCAGATCTATCTTTCAAAAATGAAGGTGAAATAAAGATTTTCCCAGATAAAAACTAGGACAATTTGTTGCTAGCAAACCCACTTTACAAGAACTACTAAAGGTTGTTCTTCAGCCTGCAAGAAAATGATCCTAGATGATTATTTGAATCCATACAAAGAAAACAAAGGTAATATGTACCAATACAGGTAATTATATAATTATTTTTAAAGTATAAGCGCATATTTATCTACTTCTTATAACTAAAAAGCAATTGTATAAATAATATGTATATAATCTAATGTTGGACCTTAACATATAAAAATGTAATACTGGTTAAAAACAATACAAAGGAGGTGGATGGGAGCAAAGCTATATTGGGCTAAGGAAATGACTGCCGTTAGTAGAATAACATAATGGATAGTTGGATTTGTAACATTAATAGATGTGATATGTATAACAATAATATACAAAAGTGAGGAAAATGAAATAGAGCTATCTAGAAATAATGTTTCTAATATCACTAAAATTAAGCTAGTATAAATCTGAAGCTGATTCTGGTAAGCTAAAATGTATATGGTAAACCAT
The DNA here is from genome assembly GCF_018345385.1 of Vulpes lagopus. Lineage (NCBI taxonomy): Eukaryota > Metazoa > Chordata > Mammalia > Carnivora > Canidae > Vulpes > Vulpes lagopus. The sequence continues at coordinate 41,893,331 of NC_054833.1, read as the reverse complement.
AGAGCAACCACTTTAAAAATAGTGAAAAAATATTAAAGAAACTAAAATGCTGTGTTAGAAAAATATCCACTTGATACAAAAGAAACAGTAAAGAAGAACTAGATAAACAAAACAAAAAGACACAAGCCATACAGAAAACAGAAAGTAAAATGGCAGATGTAAATCCAACTATGTCAATAATAGAATTAAATATGAATGGATTAAACAGGCAAATAAAAAAGCAGAAATTTTCAGACTGGCTTTAAAAAAAAACCAACATGGTTCTTCAACTATATATTGTCTGCAGGACATATGATTTAAATTCAAAGAAACAAATAGTTAAATATAAAAAGGATAGAAGTACACATATCAGGCAAACAGCCACTAAAACAAAGCTGGAGTAACTTCACTTAAATCAGATAAAATAGATTTTTTTAAAATGTTACTAGGGGGACATCTGGGTGGCTCAGTTGGTTAAGTGTCCAAGTCTTGATTTTGGTTCAGGTCATGATCTCATACTGAGTGTGGAGCCTACTTAAGATTCTCTCTCTCTCTCCCCTGCCTCTTCTCCCCTTTCTCTCTTAAAAAAAATGTTACTAGAGATAAAAAGGGACATTTCATAATGATAAAAGGGTCAATCCATCAGAGAGATATAATAATTATAATACAGCACCAGGATACATAAAGTAAAAACTGGCAGAAATGAAGAGAGAAACAGACAATTCAGTAATAGTTGAAAATTTCAATGTCCTACTTCCAAGATTGGATATAACAATTAAAAGATTAAGAAGGAAACAGAAGACTTGAACAACACTATAAAGCAACTCAACCTAAAAGACATCTATAGTCAACAACAATAAAATATATATTCTTCTCAAGTCTGCATCTAACATTCTCTAGTCTAGACCCTAGGTGCTAGGCATAAAATGAATTTCAATAAAATTTAAAAGGATAGAAATAACCCACAGTATTTTCTCTGACCACAATGGAATGAAATTAGAAACCAACAGCAGGAAAAAATTTAAGAAACTCACAAATACATGAAAATTAAACAACAAACTCCTAAATAACCACTCATAACCAATGAGTCAAATAAGAAGTCAAAAGAGAAATCAGAAAACACTTTCAGATGCATGAAAATAAAGATACAACATACCAAAACTTATGGGGTACAATTGAACCAGTGATTAGAGGGAATTTTGTGGTTGTAAATGCATACTTGAAGAAAGAAGAAAGATCTCAATAGCTTAACCTTCCACTTTAAGACACTGGAAAATGAAGGACAGCCAAAACTAGGGCAAGCAGAAGTAAGGAAATTAATTAAACAGAAAATAGAAAAATGATAGAGATTATAAAGGAAACCAGAAGTTGATTTTCTGAAAAGTTCAACAAGTGACAAACCTTTAGCTAGATTAACCAAGAAACAAAAAGAGAGAAAACTCAAATTACTAAAATCAGAAATGAACAAAGGGGCATTACTACTGACCTTACAGAAACAAAAAGGATTATAAAGGAATACTATGAACAACTGTACAACAAATTAGATAACATAGATGGAATGGACAAATTCCTAGAAAGATGTAAACTTCTAAAACTGGCTCAAAAAGAAATAGATTTTGTAACTCTGTGGGAGAAAGGGCTGAAGTCAATCGGAGAAGGACAAACAGTGTATGTTCTCATTCATTTGGGGAATATAAATAATAGTGAAAGGTAATATAAAGGAAGGGAAAAGAAATGTTGGGAAATATCAGGAAGGGAGACAGAACATAAAGACTCCTAACTCTGGGAAATGAACTAGGGGTGGTGGAAGGGGAGGAGGGCGGGTGTTGGAGGGGAATGAGTGACGGGCACTGAGGCGGACACTTGACGGGATGAGCACTGGGTGTTTTTCTGTATGTTGGTAAATTGAACACCAATAAAAATTAATTAAAAAAAAAAAGAAATAGACTACCAGAGTAGACACAAGTAAAGAGATTAAATAAGTAATTAAAAACCTACCCACAAAGAAAAGCCCAAGCCCAAATATCTTCACTACTGAGTTAATATCTGAAAAACAGAAGAGGGAATACTCCCAAATCATTTTTTAAAGACCTTATTGCCTTAATACCAAAACCAGACAAAGATAATCATAAAAATTACAGACAAATGGACACAAAAATCCTCAACAAAATACTAAAAAACTGGATCCAGCAATATTATAGGATTTTATTATATAAAAAGGATTATATACAATATCCAAGTGAGATTTATCCCAAGAATGCAAAGTTGGTTCAATATCTGAAAATCAATTAATACATCATACCAATAGAATTTTTAAATTACACAATTAACTAACAGGTTTGACAAAATCCAACACTCGTTCATGATAACACTTGTTTCATGACCCAACAAACTAAGAATCGAAGGGAACTTCACCTTGAGAAAAAGCCTTTATGAGAAATGCATAGCAAGGTTCCGAGATCCAAGATTAATATATAAAACTCTTGTATTTTTGCAATGAATAATCCAAAATGAAATTACAAAATAGTCACTCACAATAGCATCAAAAATAATAACATACTTAGGGATCAACTTAATGAAAGTAATGTAAAACATATACTCTGAATACCACAAATCATTGTTGAAAAAAATAAAGAAGATCTAAACATATGGGAAAACATCTCATGTTCAAGAATCAGAAGACTTAATTAACATTGTTAAGATGGCAATACTCCCCAAACTAATCTATAGATTCAACACAACCCTATCAGAATTCCAGATAGGGACCTCTTTGTAGAGACTGACAAGTAGATTTTAATATTCACATAGGATTGCAAAAGATTCAGAATTGCTAAAACAGTCCTGAAAAAAGAAGAAAAAAATAGGTTTCATACTTTCCAATTTCAAAACTTAACTACAAAGCAATGGTAATTGAGATTGTGGTCTTACACAAGGATAAACATATAGATCAATGGAAGAAAACAGAGGATCCAGAAATAAATCCATTCAACTATAATCAACTGATTTTTTTTTTTAACAGAGATGTCAAGACTCTTTAATGGGAAAAGAACTGTCTTCAAGAAATTGTTTTGGGACATAATCAAAAGAATGCAGTTGGACCCTTACCTCACACCATATACAAAAATTAACTCAAAATGAGTCAAAGGCCTAACTGTAAGAACTAAAACTATAAAGCCTTTAGAACAAAATGAAGGGGTAACCTAGATTTGGTTAAAGATTCTTAGATAAGACACCCAAATCATGAGCAATGAAAGAAAAATATTGGACTTCATCAAAATGTAAAACTTTTATGCTTCAAAGGACATCATCAATAAAGTGAGACTCCCCCACAGAATGGGAGAAGTTATTTACAAGTCCTATATCTGATAAGGAACTTGTATGCAAAATATATTTTAAAACTCTTACAATTCAAAACGACCTAAACTTATGGGGTACAATTGAATCAGTGATTAGAGGGAATTTTGTGGTTGTAAATGCATACTTAAAGAAAGAAGAAAGAAGCAAATCTTTTTAATAAAATAAGCAAATGACCTGAATAAATATTTCTATGATGAAGATATATGCATAGCCAATAAGCACATGAAAAGATGCTCTTGACATCATTAGTCATTAGGGAAATGCAAATCAAAACCACAGTGAGATACCACTTCACATCTACTCAGAGAGCTAGAATTAAAAAGTCAGATAATAAGTGTTGGTGAGTGTGCCGAGAAATTAAAAATCTTATACAATGCTGGTGGGAATAAAATGGTGCAGCCACTTTGAAAATAATCTGGCAGTTCCTCAGAGTTACCATATGACCCAGCAATTCCCCTCCTACGTATGCACCCAAAAGAAATGAAAACATGCCCACAGAAAAATATGCATGTGAATGTTTATAGCAGCATTGTTTATAAGAGCTGAAAGACTGAAACAACCCAAATGTCCATCAATAAACAAATGGATTAAAAAAAATATATATGGCAAAAAAAAAAGTGGCATATCCATACAATGGAATACCATTTGGTCATAAAAAGAAATGAAGTACTGATATATACAATTACTTAGATGAAAACATTATGCTAAGGGACGGAAGTTAGTCACAAAAGTCTGCATATTGTATGATTCTATTCAACCAAAAGTCTTGGATAGGGAAATCTTTAGATAGAAAGCAGTTATTGGTTGCTTTGGAGTAGGAGGCGGAAGGGTTGCAAGGTAAGGGGGTTTGTAGATAAAGGGCACAGGATTTGGTGAGTTTTTTTTTTTTTTTGAGGTGATGAATATTCTAAAACTGACTGTGATGATGGTTGCAGATATGTGTGAATACACTAAAAATCATTGAATTATATACTTCAAATGGGTAAATTATGCATTGTGAATTATACCTAAATAAAGCTGTTTAAAAAAGAAATAAAATTCCAGCCTATTTTTATCTCTAATTATACCCACTTGCAGCTGGAAAGAAGAGGTCCCTAAATCCTTAAAGTCAAAGAAATGCACTGAAACATATTTTGTATGATCCAAGTATCATGCAGATATAATGTTTAAAACCCAGGCAAAAAGCTGAGGTACCAAAATCCTTACAATTAGGGTTTCATCTGCTCATATTCCAGAAAAGAAGTCTTAGTCACTGGGAAATCTGCCAGGATTGGGAAACACGTGGATGAGTTGACCTAAAACCAGGAAAGTTTCCAAATGGTGAGCCCACCTACCTGCACCATGCCTTTCCCAAAGATGCCCCTCCGACTCCCATTTACCAGTTTATTTTGACAAAACAAACACCAGTTTGACCCCCTCACTTTGAGGGAACCTCTAACAAGTGGTCGGCTTCAAACTGCCAGGGGGCTTAAAAACAAACAATAAAATTAGCAAATATGTCAAACAAAATCAGAAGAAAGTGTTGAAATTCAAAGTTTCAGTATAATAAACCCTAATGGGAAGCCCTAGGCTCAAATGTTAGGATTAATGGGGAAGGCAGACACGGTGACAATAGGGCGGGGGGGGGGGGGGGGGGGGGGGCGGGGGAATCCCTGGGTGGCTCAGCCTCAGCAGTTTAGCACCGCCTTTGGCCCAGGGCGTGATCCTGGAGCCCCGGAATCGAGTCCCGCGTGGGGCTCCCGGCATGGAGCCTGCTTCTCCCTCCTCCTGTGTCTCTGACTCCCTCTCTCTTTCTATGTCTATCATAAATGGGTAAATAAATCTTAAAAAAAAAAAAAATAGGGCGAGGGTTCAGCTTTGGCAATAGAAAATCAGACGCTTTGACCTCGGTGAACTTCTGGTAGATTTGGTTTCCTTTGCTCCCCAACACTTCAAGTTTTATGGAGCCTACACTTCTCGGCAGCAGGAACCCAGGGTCGTCCCCCCCCCCCACCTTTTTTTTTATTGTTCATCAAATGATGTAATAAAATGACGCAAAATTCACTTCTTTCTCAAACCGTTTAAACTCATTCTGAATTGGGAACCCTAAAATTTACACTTGACTCCTGAACAACCACAGGGTTAGGGGCACCAAATATAATTTTTTACTCCCCCAAACCTTAATAGCCTGTTTACGGGGAAGCCTTACAGATAACATAAACAGTCTATTTACACATATATTGTATGTTGTATGTATTCTATACTGTATTCTGACAATAAAGTCAGCTAGGGAAAAGAAAATGTTATTAAGAAACCCATAGAAAGAGAAAATATATTTGCAGTACTGCGCTGCAAAAAAAAAAAAAAAACCCATACAGAGGGTGCGCCCCTCAAGCCCATCTCTTGCTGCAACAGTGTTGGGAGGAAAGAGACGGAGGGGCGCCCCTTCTTCCAGCCTCTGACCAGCCCCAACCCCCCTGCCCCGGGGACCAGGCCGCAGCAGCTCCCGAGCGTAGCCCCTACTGCCCACCCGCTACCAGCTCCTGGATTGCCGGGATCCTTCCGCCTACGTGGAGGCCGTGGCCCGCCGCCCGGACGCCTGCACCTGCCGGCCTCCTGCCCTCCTCCGCCTGGGCCTCTACTTCCACCGCGACGCTGTGGCTCTGCACGCCGAGGCCACTTCCTCCGCGAGCGGGTCGGGGACCAGCGCCGGGTCGCCGGGAGCCCTCGGGTGCAAAACTGGCCCCGCGGCCGCGCCCTCCCGCAGGACGAGCAGAGGCCTCCTAGAACCAACCCTGCAAACCCCTGAACCCCGGGGAGAACCAGAAGCAGGCCCTCGTGGCTCTGCAAGCCCTGGGCGGTGCCCGCGTAGACTCGGGACCTGCTGGAGAACCTAGAGGAGCAGGTGAGGCTCCTCGGGAAGATGGGGCGCACCTGCCTGAGCTCGGCGGGCTGGGCTTTCCCCTTCCAGGGGCTCCCCCTGCAGCGGACCGGCAGCCTCCGGAGCCTTGGAGGGGCCCCTCTGCCCCCCCTCCCTGTTCTGGGGGCTTCTGCGTGAGCCTCTCCCTGCAGCCCCTAGGCAGCCTTTTAGCCCTCGCCCAAGCTGTGAACCAAGTGAAACAGTACAGCTCTTTGCAGGGAAAAAAAATCTGGGTGTAAGTGGACCCAGACAGTTCAAACCTTTATTGTTCAAGGGCCAACTGTAGTTTTTTTCTTTTTTCTTTTTTTACTACGATTAACTCTTGGGTTATAAGCCAAATTAAAATATAGTCAACTCCATTTTTCAAAGATCAATTCAAGTTGCAAAAGATGCCATATATACACACACACTGGCACGCCCACACACCTACAGAAACCAACTGTTGGTTGGATGTGGGGTAGGAGTAAAGAAAGAATTTCAAGTGTTGCCTTTGAATTAATTGAACCCTATAAAATTGCCATTTTGGGAAGTCAGATCAATATCAGCAATTTCATACCATTTTATTATTTTTTTTGAAACAGTAGTGTTTGTGTAATATAAACGATGGACTTCGTGTGATAATGATGTGTCAGTACAGTTTCATCAGTTGTAAAAAATGTTAGCACTCTGGTGGGGATGTTGATGAGAGAGACTGTGCAGGTGTGATGGCAGGGGTTTATGAGCAATCTGTATCTTCCTCTCAATTTTGCAGTAAACCTAAAACTGCTCTTAATTAAAAAAAAAACAAACTAGACACATTGATTTGCTTACTGCCCCTCAAATTTTAACCTTTATCCATTCTTTCCACCCGGTGTCAAGAACCAGCGGAGAGCAGACGTCAGGCAGGTCTTCCTAACTCTTGGCCGCCGGAATACTTGCTTTTGTGGCAGGACATCATGGAATGAGAGTTAGAGGCAGGTGAAATATTGTTACTTTGAACAAGATCAAATGTCAATCCTTGCCTATATCAAAGTGGAGATAAAATTATGAATTTCACATGGTTATTGTGGAGATTGAGAGGTTTGTGGGGAAAAGGAAAGTAGTATGATACATGCCATGTACTGATACACAGTCGGTATTCACTCAAGCTACTTTCCTTCACCAAAGGTGAAACCTTCTAGAACAGCCTTAGAGTGCTGGCAGCTTTGCATTGATATATAAGCAAACTTTGACCCCCAGTGCAGAAATCCACTAGGCACCAAGCATCATGGGTTCATACAGTGATCACCATCTACCCACATTGTTCACAAGTCTGCCTTTGATCCTAATGTAAGAATGAGGGTGGGCAGAAATGGTGTCCAGATAGAGCACGATCTCCCACGACATAAAACAAGGCTGGGGGATGCCTGGGTAGCTCAGTGGTCTCAGGTTGTGGTCCTGGAGTCCTGGGATTGAGTCCCACATCAGGCTTTTTGCAGGGAGCTGCTTCTCCCTCTCCCTATCTCTCTGTGTGTCTCTCATGAATAAGTGAATAATATCTGAAAAAAAAATAAAACAAGGCAGGGTGTTGGGCCCCTTGCTCTTTAAGTGATGCCACATGATCTGATGCACTTTTAGATTAGATGGATATAGTCTCTTTGCACAGGAAGTTAAGCATTACCCTTCATGCTCATGGTAGGGTTTATGGAGTAGGAGACCTCAAGTCCTGGCAACCAATTGCTCAAGCAGAAATGCAATCTTAACATCAGCTGGTTCCCTGTCTACTCATCCCTGTGCCTCAACACACCTCTATGTATCACAGGCCCCAGCTTGTATCTTGAGTCAAGCTTTCCCTGCAATTTAGGCAAGTTGGGACAGTTGTAGAGCAGGGGGTCCCAAAGACTTCAGAGTCCCCTAAGGATCTTTCCAAGAAGGGAGCTATCTGGAACCCATTCCAGAACTGTCTCCTCCAACTCTGCAGAGTGGGAGCTCAGGAATCTGTAATTTTCAATAAGCCCCTAAGGAGACTCTCTTACAGACTGCCACCATTTGGGTGGCACGTCCACCAAAGCCTATTCTATGAGAGTCAGTATGGGGAGTTTCCCAAAGAAATAGTTCCAGTTATCTTGCACTGAAGAGGAAGATGGTAAGAGTCATAGTGAATATACCTAAGGTTAGACACAATGATGCTTAGGTTTGGAAATGTATTGTTTTGAGTAAGACTTGAAGATAAATAAACATTTTAGATTTCTTGGTAGATGCTAGTCCCAAGAATACATGGTTTTAATACCCCTCTGAGCAAGATAAGGTCAATGAGAAAATTTGAAGCAAACCTCATTTCTAATAAGTGAGGATTAGGAGTAAATTGACCGCTGAGTGTTAGCAACCCCTCCTCACCGCCCCACCTGGTGATCTTGAGAGAAGTGATCCAATCAACAGGTGTCTGACAACAGAGACAGAGAAAACATACAAAGACTGGCCCTGAATCAGGGCTAGCATTCTAGGGCCTTCCTGACAGATAATACCCAGAAGCTCTAATTCCCTGAATAGAGTCTTGGTGATGTTCCAGTCTACTGAGCCAACACATCATCCAGGGGGAGGCACACATGGTGGGACATCCACAGCCAGTCCCAGCCATCTCAGAAATCCCCCTGCCACCCTGCACCTTAGACTGTCCTACCCAAAGACCAGGGTTTGGGAGAGACGGGGAAGATGCCACCTCTGCCCATCCCCCATGAACAGAGGAAGCAAATAAAAACACTTCAGCTGCCACCAGTTTGGAGCATGAGCTGTGGTCACTCACCTTGGGGTAGTTAAGCCAAGTTTCCTTTACATCGGCTTAAGCAAATGGCTGCTGTGAGCTGGGGACCACTGTAACCCACCGCCCCCACCCCAGGGCACCAGTCTTAGTGCCCAAGCCTTGCTGGACAGGCTCTGCGTCTTGGGAAATGTGGAACGGAGAAGGCATCCCTGAGGGTTTTGAGTCCTGTCCACGGTCTTTTAGGTGGTGGCCTTTGGGCTCAGATGGAACCTGGCCAAGGACTCTGTTCTCCAGAGTGTGGGTGTACCTGCTGGTAATCTGGAGGTCATTATAGTGCTTACCTGAAGCCAGGTTTCTGTTCAATAGTCATGCGTTCATTTTAATGCATTTAAGAAGAATGATGAACACATCGCGTCTGGGTTCTGTGGACTTTGTTACTTAGGACAAGTTTAAAGAAACGAGATTTAATTTCAAGAAGTGACTCAGGTTTGAGAAAAATATTAAATAGTAGTACAAGTAGTTTGGGAGTGGGGCACAGGTCATAAAGCGGTCAGGAAAACACAGCGTATGAGTAACAGCTAAACACAAGGCCACCCCAGAGGAGATAGAGATGCCTTCTGGAAAGGAAAATGTCCTCAAGAAACAAAATGCCACAGGCTCTGGGCAAGGGGGAGCAGGAGGGGTTAGGAGAAGTCACCCCTCATATTTCCTTCCGCCCACAACCTCATGCCTACCGCCAAGCCGAAGAGCTACAAAAAAGAAAAACCACAGTAGCTTTGTCAATAATCCTAACACACTACTTTTGTAAGAAATGTAAAAAAAAAAAAAAAAAAAAAAAAAAAAGTGTTATTTCACTAAACTTTCCATGGGACACGGTAAGCACGAGCTGTTGCAGCTACAGCAACAGGAAACAATGGCCCCTTGGCACTGACATGAGAGGTCTGCAGGCATGAGGGAGGCCCTCCCCCTAAGTGTGGCAGCCCTGACACTAGTGGCAACAGGTGACAATGCCTTGGTGAGCCAGAGAAGGGAGACGGCCCTGCCAAGGGGTGACCAAGAGGGCAGGTCCAAAGACGCCATCTGGGAGTGTTTCAAAAGAAGCTGTGTTCCTATATTCTTGTATGTTGAATTCCATCCTTCTCACCTTTAATTGATGTGTGTTTCCCTGATGGTCCTATATACTAGAGCACAATCCATATATAACTTATAAATACACAGATATCAGAGTGTACACTCAAAATCACTTACAGATAGGAGGCAGGGTCAAAGAGTTTGGCAGCTACAGGTCTGTGTTAGTCACTAACTACACCTGCCCGGATGGCTGTCAACACTTCCTCTGGTAAACTGTACCGCCCCCGCTAGTGCTGAGGGAGGAGGGTTCAAGGAGTTGTGCCACTGAGTTCATACCACCCTGAACTGCAGCAGGGTCTCTAGGGGCTGGAGGGCCCAGGCTTCTTGGGAGGAGAAGGTATAGGGAGGCTTTGTAGAGTCTATTCAGAGTCCTGGAAGGAGCACGGGGCTTGCCTTCGGAAGGACATGCGCTAGAGCCCAGCCCTCGCATACACCAGCTGTGCAATCTTGGGTGAGCCATTCTGAACTTCAAGCTCATCTTCTGTCAAGCGAAGAGAGCTAATGAATGCTGCATACCACATGGCACTGTTGCAAAACTCAGTCCAGGTTAAGACAAAAGGACTATGGGGAATCACAGAACATCTTCCTTCTCCCAGGTAATGTCCCAAGTGTGAGGTGGCCCCAGAAGCTCCAAAGCCTGCAAGGAACAGGTGCCACAGGGCCAGCCAGGGGTATATGTGCTAAGGCCCCTGCCCAGACAAAACCAGGCCTCTGCTCAAGTGGACCAGAAGTCATCACAGCCCAGGCGAGCTGGAACAGCCACTCACACCAACCATCCACCACTCCCCCCACACACCCCACCCTGCTGTCTCCAGGCTCCTGCAGCTGCTGGGGAAGTTCAGGAGCAAGGAGATGCTCACTCTTCGACTTTAGGGGGAGGAAGGGAGGCGGGGAGACAGTGTGCACATTCACATGCACACAGTGGCAGGTACTTGTTCTGAGCACCACCCCGGGTCCCTCCCACCTCACGGCATCCTTTTCACCCAAGTCTCTGTTTCCTGGCCACAGCCCAGGCTGATTCGTGCATGTTGTAGAAAACATGATAAACTGGGGCCACTTTGTACAGTTGCATTTTGAGAGGCTTTGGGGTTTTCTGGATCTGGCCTTGATGCACCTAGAAACACCTGAATCCTTGGGTGATTCCCTCCCTTTTCTCTCCCTTGTCACACTAGTCACCCTGATGTATACTGAGCCCCAGACCAGAGGCTCCCAAACCTTTGTGTACCCTTTGGAGGAAATGTCTCCTCTGACCTCCCCGGATCCATTTCCATCCCGTGTATTTCCTCTAAGTCCCTGCAAAAGAACTTTCCAGGAGCAGAAATATGCTTTGACTCAGCGTTCTCCCTCATGTCCGATTTCTTGCCACTAGGGGAAGCAGGAGAGAAAGAGAGAGAGAGGGAGGAAGTTCAACTATACACTTCTGTGACGATGGTAGGAGGCTCATCTTTGCCTGTGTCCAGGGCCAAGAAACAATCAAGGGAGGTCACTAAAGCTGGTGGCACGAGAAGCAGAGAAACTGTCCTTCCCAATGTTGTACAGACTATCTTATGCCTTTTCCTGTTCTCCACTGACCTCCTGAAACAGACTCTAAGCTTCTCGGGCACAGGCACACAGGTGCTCATCCATCTCCACTGCTCCCTGCCCAGCTCCGTGCCTGACACAGGTAGATGCTGTCCACGAGGACAGGGGCCTGGCTGATTCGGCTCTATCCTCACGGGGACTGGGCTGGCACAGTGTCTAGCACAGCGGATGCTCGGCACTGCTTAGTTGATTAAAGCTGCAGGAATTAGCAGCCACCCCTTCCCATCCCCCTGTCCTGGCTGAGATGTCCAAGTTAAAGACAGGCTTTGGACAACCTAGAGGACCTTGCAAATCAGTGCCGATCCTCAGAGATCCCTTGCACAGGTGATAGCCTGAGATGGAGATTTTATCCAAGTGTGAGCTCTCTCGTCAGCCCAGGAAGAGGGTAGAGGTGAGAACTCTCACCACCGTGCAGACACAGACAAGGTCAGAAAGTCCATGAGCTCCATCCTACCTATATGCGCCTTTGCCATCAAAACACACAGCAGGACGGGGGGGATACCAAAGCCAGCCACATCATCCATGGTTTCACTTCTAAGGTGAATCATGGTCCCGTACAGGTGCCCATGTAAACCCATCTCGGGTTTACATCTTGTCGAGCCGATGGTGAACAAGAGGCAGCAGGGAAGCTGGGGGAGCACGAGCTGTGAAGTCCGGCTGCCTGGGTCAGGCGCCAGGTGCCTGGAGGCCCATCACGAACCTTCTGGGGAGAGGGAACAGTTTACCTGCCTCACTGGGATGTGGTGAGGTGTGAAAAGTGCTTGACAAACAGAAAAACCTCTGCACCTGTGAATTATCTCAAGCACTAACAGCAGTGGCTGGACAGACTCACAGGCACCCGGTGGAAAACCTGCAGGCCACTATTTGCATAGATTCAGTGTGAAAAGTCCTCCCCACCCACCTCCCAGCCCCCACCCCCAGCAGAGCAGTGCTGCCTCCTGGCCTCTAGAAGAGACTCGGGGTCCCTGAATCCTGCCTCATACCACTGCCTGAGGCTCCAGGGCACCCTGGGAAGGGAGGGGGAAAGCAGAAGCTCTTTGCTGCCTGTGGCAAGCTAGCTGCTGAGGGCCTGCGGGAAATCTAAAAGGAGGAAAGATGTGAAAGATGCACCTCCCACGCACCAGGGTGGTGTGGAGGGGGTGGTTTCCAGGCAGCTAATAAGCTGAAGCTTCGGGTCTCCCACTTACATGGGTCCTTCGAAGCCCCTCTACCTAGTTTTCTATTCTTGTTCTAAGAAGCCTCCAAAACCTTAGAAGCTTCTGGCCTCATAAAACCTGGACTTGCCCTGACTCCTCTCTCCTCATCTTTCCTCCCAGTCCGATAGCCAACACCCTCTGCCAGCCGGTCTCCTCCCACCGGACATTCACCTGTCTAGCCAGCCTGTCCAGGCCAGTGGGCTCCTGCTTCCAGACCTGGGCTCCTGACATTCCCCTACTGGGACTGCATCTTCTCTAACTTTTTGACCTGTTGGACTCCTACTCACTCTGCAAGGCCCACAGCAAATACTCCCGACAGTAGGAAGTCTTCACCTAAGGCCCAAGCAGAATCATCACTCCCTCAGGGGTGCCTCTCATAGCACAAATATGTCACCTGGAAACTTCCGTTTTGAGGCTCAGCCTCCCTGCCAGGCTGTGTCTTCCCCTCAACATCCAGGTGGGCCTGATTCCCTATCCCCAGAGCCTGCGAGCTCAGGGCCGGCCCCTCCCAGGTGCTGGGCAAATTCTAAAATTTTGTAAATTAAAAAATTGACCAGGGGCGCCTGGGTGGCTCAGTGGGTTAAGTGTCCGACTCTTGATCTCAGCTCAGGTGTTGATCTCAGGATCATGAGTTCAAGCCCCGTGTCGGGGTCCACACTGGGGGTGGAGCCTATGTAAAAATAAATAAATGAATGGCCTTGGTGTTGGGGACAATGACAGAGTGATTTTGATAGGTCAGGGCGCAGTCCTGGTGTCCTGCCTGCAGCCAGGGCTGTCGTGCTCCTCAGAGCCACCCCTCCTGGACACAGCTTCCGCTGAGAAGCCCAGGGGAACCATTCCTGGAGTCCGTGCGCCCTCATGTGGCTGCAGTGGCCACCAGCACCTTCCCCCAGAACCAGAGGCGACAGTCCCAGGACGTCCTGGACGGATGTTTAATGCCCAGCACCCCCACCCCAGAGCAATGTGTTTAACCAGGGTCTTATTCACGTGGAGGCCAAAGTCTGTAATTCCTTGGAAAGGACTATGAGGACTCCTCTCCCCTGTGGTTTCAAACACCCCACTCCAGACCCGGTTCCCCAGACAGGGAGGGTAGTCTCCACATCTGTTAAGGAGATCTCAGAGAAAAGGGAAGGTTGTTCCCGGCTTCCTTTGTCTCTGGTCTGACATTCCCAGCTGTGGCCTCCAACGCTGGCCTGGCACCCTGTGAGTGAGTCCCTGAAATCCTAGGGCCTCCGAGACACCCAGGATTGGTGCCAGGGCCAGGATGAGCTACGGGGACTCTCAGCATAGCAAAGTCACACCCTACCTCTGGGTTTCTAAAGGAACCTCCCAGCTACTCTACTCCAACTGCCTCCCTCACCCTGGACCCTTCCAGTTCATAATGCCACTGCCACCCCCCGTCCTGCCACCTGGAATCAGGGACAGCAAACCATAGTGCTCTGTTCAGTGATGCTGAACAGCACAGTGCTCTGTCACTGAGGCATGCCTTCTGCTGGTATCCCCTGCCCTCCACTAAATACAAGTCATTTCTTTCCCCCCTCCCCCTGAATAAATCTGACTCAAAGACCACCCCCACTCGAACCATTCATTCATATCCTCCTTTTCACACTATTTCATGGCTGCCTACAAAATATCACTTAATAATTGCCTCTCCTAGGAAGTCCTCCTAATTGTTTATTCAATAATCACGTGGCATGGTTCTGATGAACAGGCCATGCATACAAGCCCAAGACCTCTGGTGGGAGAGACAGAGGAGCTGAGATATTCTTACAGTGGTTTTATAGGGCGACACATGCTTTAAGAGATGAGCATCGGGGCTCTGAGAGCGCTGGGGGATGTACAGACCCGAGATCTGCCAGTGGTGTCACAGAAGTGATCCTGGATGAGGGTGATGTGTGCACTGAGTTGCAAGAAATGACTACGTAGTCAGCTGCCACGCAGAGGAGGTGCCCAAGGAAGAAGGTGCCCTGGGCTGAAGGCAAGGAGAGGCCAGAGAGGCACCGAAGGTTCTGTGTGGTCAGAGGCTTTGAGTGTCAAGTGGTGGCCAAGGGTAGGTCACTGGAGACCTTGCTGCTTATCAGGGAGACCATGGTCACAGGGGCTGCTTAGAAGGGTCACTGCAGCCATAGTGTGGGGACACACTGGTAAAGAGCAAGGCCAGCTACGAAGACCCTTGGGAGCCCTAAGTGTCATCCTAAAGACAGATGCTGAGCCCGGCGAGGGGCAGGGGCGCTAGGAACACAGCACCATCTGGTGATCGGCTACATGCACCGAGTCTAGAAGGGGGTGGGGACCCTGGATGACTCCTGGGATGCTGACACGGGCCACAGGGTGGACAGCAGTGCCACTGAGCTAGAGGTCACAGGAGAAGGCAATTTTGTTTTGCCCCGTTGGATCTGAGGTACCTTTGGACCCTCAAAAGGAGATATCTCCCGGGCAATGGAAATATGGCTTTATTGCTTAGGAGAGGTCTCTGGACTGGACAACTTCATATAGGAGAGTGCAGCACCCAGGCGACAGGGCAACGATGGAAGTGGCACAAGTGGATGAAGTCCCCGGGGAAAGAGTTTATGCAAGAAAAAGAGAGGGTCACAGGGGGAGCCCCGAGGAGAGCCGGCCATGAGGTGGAGGGAACAGAGAAGATCCAGACAGGAGGCGCCACCATCACGGTGGCAGGAAGGCTCCAGGGACACAGGCCAACTCTGCAGAGATGTCCCTGGAGGCCCTCGTGCCCTGGGCGGTGGGTCCCAGCACCAAGGACACCCGGCCTCAGGAGGGAGGAGCGGGGCCAGACCACGTGGGTGGCGGGGGATGCAGGGGGCAGGGGTGCTGAGAGTGGGGCACAATAGGTCACGGGGGTCCCCCTCTGACTCCTGGGCTGAGCAGCAAGGGGAAGGGAAACCATTTGGCAGAAGTTAGAGCCAGATGTAGAGTCAAGGGCGTGAGAGGAGGCGGCAGCGGCTTGGACACAGCTACAAGTGTAGAGGAGGTGAAGTCCCAGAAGGCTGCTAACTGGGGCTCAGAGACTGGGGTTCAGGAGGCTTGGAGGGGGTGGACCTCTCGTTGCAACGGAAGGGAAGTGATGGAGGGGTTTGGATTCAGACCTGTCTGTGGCCGTGGGGGGTGGAGGAGGGTAAGGGGAGGCCAGGACCCGTATTTCCATATCTGAGGGTTTCTACCTTCCTCCATGTCATTGAGGTGCACATGTTTGTGAGAGGATTGGGGGCTGGGGGCAGCATGACAGGGAGCTTGAGAGCCCTGAAAATTTGGTAGAACCGCCATGGGGAGAGCACCAAGGGTGGATACGTAGAGGGAGCATGGGGCAGGGTGGGGACAGGTCAGCGGGGGGTCGGAGACAATGCTGCTGCTGTGCTCAGAGCCACAACACCGGAGGCATCCTCCAGCATCCCAGGTGCAGGCGTGAGTAGGCGGAGGGTTGGCATTCGGCTGGCAGGTGCAGCAGAAGAACAAAGACGAGGGTGTTGGCAGCTGAGAGGTGTGCTGAGGACAGCGGGCCTTGGGGCTGGGTGGGAGGGGATGGAGGCCAAAGCCGAGGAGGGGATTGAGAGAAACCAGACAGTCCAGGAGCTGGATCTTTAGGACACTAAGGAGGCAGGTGTGGTGAAGGCAAGGGAAGGGGAAGGGGGGGACAGGAGAGCATGGCTGCAGGAAAAACAGCTAGAGCCTGAGTTTTATAAGGCCAAGAGGACACCAAGCCATGGGCAATGGGGTGGGTGGGTGGGCTGGGGCCTAGGAGAAGGTTGTTCAAGAAATAGGAAGGTAGAGCACGTGGGTGGCTCAGTGGTTGAGCATCTGCCTTTGGTTCAGGGTGTGATCCTGGGGTCCTGGGATCGAGTCCCACATTGGGCTCCCCACAGGGAGCCAGCTTCTTCCTCTACCTATGTCTCTGCCTCTCTCTGTGTGTCACTCATGAATAAAAAATATCTTGAAAGAAAGAAAAGGGAAGGGAAAGGAAGGGAAGGAAGGGAGGAAGGGAGGAAGGAGGAGAGAGAGAGAGAGGTGGGAAGGTAAGATGTTGGTCAAGGAAGCACCTGGTACCATCACCCGGAGAGTGGGCTGGACTTACAGGGGATGCCAGGCTCTGCCTTGAAAGCATGATGCGGTCAGCAGTGAGAAATCCAACAGGAGGGGTCCCAGATGGTAGCACCCAAAGGCTTGAGTCCCAGAGGTAGGAGGGTTTTATTTCACGTGCATTTGGAGGTGGGGCAGTGACGATGGGGAGCTGCAATAATACTTCCCCCTTGCTCTTCCCTCCTACCTCCCCACACACGGGGCGTGGAAGACTAACCAGCTTCTGGCTGAGGATGGAAAGAAGCCAGGGTCCTCGGGTTGGGGTTTAGGAAAGGAAAGAGGCCCTTCAGAGAAATGTTGAGATCATGGAGGTGTCTTTCTCCCAGAATGGGAGCCCTGGGGAAGAGGGATGAGCAGCTCGGTGCAGAACGGAGAGCAGGCTGCTGGAGTCTGCCTGCATCTGGCCCTTCAACATGGGTGGGGCCGGTGGAGGGGACAGGAGGCCGGGGGGCGAACTACCCACAACTCTAACTTCAGAACAGTCTGAGGGCCCTGGGGATAGAGGCCTGGGAATGCCGGCCATACAGCACACCCTTCCCCCTGGGTTTCTAAACTGAACGTGGGCGAGATATTACAGCACTCACTTCCCCCAAGAAATCCCAGTCCTGGGTCACGGGACCAGCCAGGTTGCAGGCCCCCCATGCC
Organism: Vulpes lagopus; assembly: GCF_018345385.1. Classification (NCBI taxonomy): domain Eukaryota; kingdom Metazoa; phylum Chordata; class Mammalia; order Carnivora; family Canidae; genus Vulpes; species Vulpes lagopus. Next base: position 41,875,732 of record NC_054833.1, on the reverse strand, counting down.
TAGAGCCACAAAAGAGCAGCAGACCAAGAGCCTGGGGCGGCCCGGGCCTCTCCAGGAGGAGCAGCTGTTGCCCAGCTGGTTTGTCCATCCAAGGGAACAGACTCCCACTTACTCCCCAGCAGCCTCCACATTGCCTGGAATTTTGACTCTCTCCCCACCCAACCTTATGCACACACACACACACACACACACACACTCTACAATCTGCTTGGCACCAGCCTCTACCCACCTCCTTCCCTCCCAGCAGTCTGAGGGGATGCTATCACTAGAATGATTAACGATAACGAGAGGAAAGTGTGATGACCACGGCCACGCCTGGGGCTAGGCCTCCTGCCTGACTTAAATTGCCCCAAGCATAGAGACCCTGCATGGTTAGGTCTTAAAGCCAAGACCTACACATGCAGAAATCCGTCGGTGTGGAAGCCACATGCATCAGTACCAATGCACCACTGGCAGGGGCCCACCTGGTGGATGGGAGTGAAATGTGAATGAGGCCCATAGTCACTCCAATTTCCCTTTTCCCAGCCCCCACCCCCACCCATAAGGTCTGCTTCAGGGCGCAAGGTTTGGGAATTAAACAAGAACGGCTTACAAATAAATAATGACGATTGCATCTTCAGTTGACCCAAGCCTGTAACAACACGATAGCTGGCTGCAAGAGTGGAGTCATCACAGGCGGGGGATTCAGCGCTAGTGACCCTAAGACCAGGCTGGGAGCTGATCCTCCCTAATCAGAGCTTTAGTAATTGTTTTTAACAATGTGTCAGGCACCCATACCCTGGGGCTGGCATCTCCGCTGGGGACTTCCATGCAGCCTTCAGGGTGGTCCCTTGTCCCCCTTTCCTGGGTCTGTCCGTGTCCTTTCACTCAGCTCTCTCTCCTCCTCTCCCAGTCTGGGTCTTAGTGCTCACCCCGGGGCTAGAGCTGGAAAGAGCCCCAGGGAGCAGCTGTGGACAGAGGGCCGGCAGGCAGCCACGGTGCGGGCACAAGGACAAATGTGGGCCTCAGGATGGGGTGCCCAACAGATGCGTGAGAGGCGAGTGTCAGGGATTGGGGTGGCATGAGTGCATGATCCCAGAAGCAGGGCTTGGAGTGGGGATCAAACCAGAGACTCACCTGCAAGAACATGAGAAAACTCAAACCTTGAGGAAACTCAGGTGTAGGTGTGTCTACTTAAAGCCATTTGGGTGGGCAGCCCCAGTGGCTCAGGGGTTAAGTGCCACCTTCAGCCCAGGGCCTGTTCCTGGAGACCTGGGATCGAGACCCATGTCAGGCTCCCTGCATGGAGCCTGCTTGTCCCTCCGCCTCTCTCTCTAATAAATAAAATCTTTAAAAAATAATAATAAATGAAGCCATTTGGGGGAGCCGAGCACCAACAGGGCTGGATCCGCCTCAGACTCAAGGGCATGGGTCCACCTCCAGGTGAGATGGCCCTGGGGATCTGACCAAGGGCCCTGCCTTGGGGACTTGGGGCAGAAATGAGGTGGGAGGCGCCCTTTTGAAGAGGGGGTGGGCAGTGGCTGCAGAGTATCTCCCCCACTTCCCTGTCCTTAGAGCAGAGCACTGTGCTTCGGAGGGTTTGCTGCTAACTCTGGGGACGTAGGAGAGGTCCAAATAGGGCAAGTTACAAATTGAACAGACATGTCACCAGAGCCCCTGGCACAGCTGGGCTGAGGCTGCTCTCAGGCCCCGGGCTGCCACCAGGTTCCTCTCACCAGGCCCAGCTCTTATCAGCACAGGCAGGGCCCTCCCAGCGTGGGGCCCTCAGGCCTGCCTGGGTCCTGGCTCTGGCACTGAGGGGTCACCTCCCCCATTTGGGGCAATGAGCAGCCTGATATGACCTACCTCATGGATTACTTTAAAGATTAAAGTAGAAAACCCGTGGGAGAATTTCACCCACTGCAAAGCACTGCATCAATGTTTGCCACCATGATAAAAATACAAAAAATAAGTCACAGGAGCTCCATTGCCAAGACAAGCAAGATGACAGGCCTTTGGATGCACCCAGGCCTATCAGGATCCCCCTTCTCAACGGGCCTTCTAGATGTAGCTCTATCTCCATGCCTTTGCTGCTTTGCCTAGAAAAACAGTCTGGATTCCTTCACCTGGGCCCAGATGAAACCTTGAAGTGCCCCCCAGATTTGGGAGCACAGGGTGAGATGCTCCACCCCTGCTAGATAAGAGGATCAATGACACCCCCCATCCCCTCCCTGTATGGCAGGGAATCATGGAAGGAGAATACTTGGCTGTGTGAAGCAAGCTAAAAACCTGCAGGCCTAGAAGGTTGAGAATTTAATTAGCATTTTATCTCGGTGCCCAGAGCCTGGGAGCCGTTTGGGAGGGGTGGAGGCTGCCCCGCCCTGACAGACACACCTGTACACCCACCTGTGTGGGACAAGGCGGAGGGGCAGCTGGGGCCCTCGCAGGCAGCCAGGACCGCCTCCATTCGAGGGCCTCTCCCCGGGGAGCCCACCTGGAATCCCCACTGGGAGCCCAGACAGCACTCATCCCACAGCCGCCCTGGTGAGCAGGGGTGTGGAGCACAGCCGAGGGGTTCCTCCAGCAGCAGGAGTTCCAGCCCCTGTCCATGCTCGGAGTGTGAACACCCTTTCCCACCTCACCCACAGCCCTCTTGCAACGAGCTCTGGGTGCCTATGGCAGCCCTGGGAATTACTAAAGTAAGATCTGTTGGCTCTGGAAGGCATGAGTCAGGGTTCTGCTGCAGCCAATGCCATCTCCAATGTCCTTTCCCTGGTGGCCAGTGGAGGCTGACCAGGGGAGAAGGCAGCCCCGGGGAAGGATTCGTGGTAGAAACCCAGGGGTGGTGCCTCACTTTTCATCCAAGCTTAGGATTCTGTGTGCCCCTGTGTCCCAGTGTCTTGTCATCACAGTGGTCCTGGCTGCAGGTTTGGGGGGACTCCCATGGGGAGGCCTCCAGGCCAACAGAGCCTCACGCAGATGTCACTCCTGCTGAGTCACTGGTTCTAGCATCTGGCCCCAGCCCTGAGTGTCCAGAGATGAGACTCTTCACACCACCTTCTCAGTGGCAGACACACGCTGCCCACACTCGGTGGGGATGACTCAGGCTGTACTGGGCCTGGGCTCTGAGCCTAGCATCACCCCCACCCCCTGCAATTCCAAGAAGAGAAAGGTGAAGCGACCAGGCTTTTGGCCTGCAAGAGCTTGCTGCAAACCTCAGATCTGGGCCTATCTTCCCATCTACAAAGCAGAGGAAAGAATGCCCACTGCACAAGATCGGTAGCAGCATCGGATGACACATTCACGTAAAGCATTTAGCAGAGTCTGGTAAGTGCTTGCTCTGTAAGTGGCATTTCTTGCTACTATTTTGCCAACATATTGATTTTTTTAATAGTAAATTATTACAGGGACCAGTGTGGTGAGTGCCCACCTCAAGTTGTCTCCTTCCTGACATCAATGTCCCACGGAAGCCAAATCAGTGACCAGGTACCAAATGAACACGCAATCTGATCAAGGAAAGTGGGAAGGTGTGAGAGAAAATTTCACCTACACTCTGAAAAAGCTCCAGAAACTCCACGAGGGTGCCTCTCCACAAGGAACCTGCTAGTATCCCTCTGTCCTCTGACCTGGGCTTGTTTGGACCTATGCAGCTTGTTTCCTCTACACCCGAGATCCCCCTTTTGATGACGTTTTCTTTGCCTAGATGTGTGAGTGTTACTAAGCCAGACTCAGGCCTCTGTTCCCTGGGCCCTCGAGATAGCATTTCCCTTCCTATTATGAGTTAACTTTAGAAAACCAACCCTCACTACTCAGAGGTTTCCCGCTTTTGCAGCCCACAACCTAGCTGTTGGTGTGCAAGCATGCCACTCGCCATGTGCAGGGTGTGACCGTTACAAAGCACTTCCACCCAACGCACTGCCTCGGTCCTGGCTTATGATGACCTGGTCTCTCCCCCTGAACTGTGAGGTCAGTGACAGTCTGTGACCTGGTCTGTGACCACCCATCACCTGGGCTTACAATTCTGTTCCATTGCAATGAAAAGCAAGTCAAGAGAAGCAGCCAGAGTTACTACATCACGGCAGGGACCCCTTCCCTTCAGAGGGGCCAGGACCTCAGGTCACCCTGGCTCCTCTCCAGACCCTGCTGGAGGACTCTTTGCCCCCAACAGAAGCAAAGGGGACTCCACCTCTGACCTCTTCCTGCCTGCAAGTGCATGTCAGGACCCGAGGCAGGCAGTTCTGGGCAGCTCTGTCCCCTTTGACTTTGCAATTGAGAAAACAGGCAGGTGGGTGGGGCAAGAAGGAAGGTGGGGCAGGTGTTCCATCCAAGCAGGTCTCACACCCCTGAACCCCCTGAGCCCTGTTTCTTTCACGTCTCTGGGTTCCTGCCTCCTCATACCTTCTGTCTTATTTTCTTGTTGCCTGTCTCAAATTCCACTCTTCTGTTTCTTCCAGCAGGTAATTCTCTAGACACCTTTCTCCTCTCCTGTTTTCCGTCTCTCTGCTCTCTCATCATCATTTTCCTGTCTTTATTTCTAAATCGACTCCATCCTCTCAGGTACTTTTTTCCCCTGTGGTCCATGTCTTCTTTTCCCTTCCAAAGAAAAATACTAAGACGGGAGAAGACAGCCCTCAGCCTCCCATCAATGTCACACACCCTGCCCCACGCACTCGCACACACAGAGCCCAGGATCCTGCCAGAGGGCCATGCTGGTGGTGCTGGGGGCCATCTTCCAAGGCATCACTGATAAAACTGCTTCTTCTCCCTGTCAAGCCCCAGGTGGACTCTCAGACAAGCATATCTTGAACTGGGGCATATCCTGAACTAGGGCAGCATGGAAATTTCAACTCAGAAATGGCCAGACTGGGACAGAATGAAACATTTCTGTGCCAGAGCATAGCCCCCAGTGGAGCTTTAGTGAGCCAACACCTGTCCCCGCCTTGGCATCCGTGCAGCACCTGTACCCCATCCTGCCCCACCCCAGCTCCTCCCCACTTTGCTTATCTGAACACCAGAAGATGAAGCAAGGACACACCCGCCTCATCAGGCTTTCCCAATTACTCTGGCCTGAAGTACCATGAGTAAGAAGCCTGATCACAACCCAAGATGGCTCAGAGGAGGAAAAAAAAACAATGAATCCCCACACTCTGGGGGCTTCCCAGAAGTGCAATATGGGGAGTCGTCAGAGTCTGATCCCTGGGAAGGCCACAAGACTGAACCGAAGATGCCACTGCTGCCTTGTTAACTCGTTTCATTTCCTTCAAGCTCTCACTCACTCTGGCCCTGCCTGGGGAAGGGGTACCTGCAGCCCAAGACCCCCAGAAGCCTGACCAAGCAGGACAGCTCCACCCAAGGCTCTCCCTGGCATCTCTGACTCAACCTGCTCAAATGCAGACTCACACCTCCCTCCCCAAGCCCACCCCTCACTTCCACCCGCCGCCACCACCGTGGTAAGTGGTACCACTGCCTGCCCAGTCACTCGGAGACTTACCCTGGGTCCTCCCCCACCGCCCACCTTGTTTTCCAAACTTATTAATCGCCAAGTCTGATCCATGTGTAAAATTTCTCTCTCCTCTCCTGTCCCCCTAACCTGGGGTCAGGACCTCATCCTCAGCCGCCTGGACTTCTGCAAAAGCCTGTATTCATCTCAATAGCCTAGTGTCTCATTCCATGACTGCCAGGGAGGGGCTTCGGAAATTATCAAGTCATCCTCCTGCTTAAACAGCTTCTACATATTGCCTAGAGCTAGGATGTCCAAGCCTCTTTGATCCCTGTCCATAACCGAACAAATGTTGGTACCCATCCCTACTAACACACGTATTTTTATTTATGTGTATATTGCGTTTCCATGTACCACCATCATTAGCCAATACCTAAAAGACAATGAGCCTTTAGAGAAGGAATATCATTGACATCAAGAGATTTGAATCTATGTTGCAAAATTACTTTGAATATTTCTCATCAGCTTCCACTGATTACAATTAGATTGTTACCATCTTTTCCTCAAGATGGAAAGATAACAAGGAGCCCTTTAAGAGTGGGGGAGCGACCACCTTGCCATGTTCTTGCTGTATGCTTGTGCCTGCATTATCCACCTTCTCTCCTGCCGCCAGGCATCTTTCCACTTGCTGAGCCCTTGTCCATTGTGTGAGGGTCAATCTAGTTGAAGCCAGATCAGATCATCCATAAATCCACTGCAGGAGCAGGTATAAATATATCGCAATATGCTAAAACTGAATGAGGATACAAGGAGCCCCTGCCAGTTTCATGGAACCCCTCACCCCGCTTCCCTCAGACCTTCTCTGATGTAGGCAACATGTGGCACATCAGAGCTAAGTGCAGGCCCCAGGGTCAACCCATACAGTAAATATTAAAGAAGCTCAAATATTTTGCTTTTAGTTAAAAAACATACACAGAAATAGAGGTTTCGCTATTTTCTTCTCCTACCCCAAAGGGTCATCTTGCATAATCCCAGGCTCAAGAACCCTAGGCTTGGGAACTTCTGGTGTGTACATAAGGTCTCTGTCCTAAGTCCTTATTTTGTGTGCAGGTCCCACAAAAGAAGACATCTTGTGAAGCTCTCCTATTTGAGGCCATGTATTATTTATGTTCCCAAGCCCAGCACAAGGCTGGCATGGAGCAGGTGCTCAGTAAATATTTGTGGAATTAACAGCTGGCTCCCCAAACACACTCAGCCTCACACACTCTGTGCTGTGAAATGTTCTTTTCCCCTTAGGGCCCCTACTTCTCCATCTGAGCAAGTCCTGTTCGTCCTCATAAGCTCAGTTCAAATGTTACTTCCTCTGGAGAGGCTGCCCTGACCTCTGGCTGTTTGCTCTTTCAGTGCAACGTCTACCAGGAGATCAGAGTGTAATGTCTGGACCAGGTCACTCCCACCCACCCCACCACCCCCCACCAAAGAGCTGTGGAGACAAGGAAGACACTTCATTCATCTGTGTGTCCCCAGCATGCTGTAAGTGCTCAGCAAATGTCTGATGAATCAGAGATTCAGATCCAGGAATGAGGTCAAGAGATGGTCTGGGCCAGAGACTTTCAGGCTCGAGAACTTTGGTTCAGGGTAACCGGCAGGGAGAGGCCAAGGGAGATGGTGTGAGGGGCATCCAGGACCATGTCTACATGCTGAAATCCACAAAGTGCTGCTCACTGATGGCCCTTCAGGCCAGACATGAAGTCTGCTTGGAGGAGAAGCAAGGCCCCAGGGGAGGGGGTGAGCTCCCAGCACACAACAGTGCTGTGTCGGCATCCTGGCAACCCCACGGAGGCCGAGTAGCCTCAAGGTGCCAAGCAGCCTCTCCCCGAGCATCACTCCGTGGCCAAAAGCACTCAATCAAGAGAGAGGCACCAGCATTATCAATAAATGATCATCCATGGGATTTGGCAAGGCCTGGACACAGACAATCTAAAAGCATTCCCTCTTCCAACGGGGTCAATCCAATGAACTCATTCGTTAATTGTGCACCACCAACACCACCACCCACAGAGAAGCCTCAGCCACCCCCAATCCCTCCCTCAGTGGATCCTTCTGGTTCTCAAACTCCAGCTGCCCAGCGTCCTGCACAAGCCTGTGTTCCAGATCAGCCTGCCCAGTACAGGCTGCAGGCTCTTGGGCCAGTTACCTCTGTCCCCACAGCCATCATGGGAACAATAAGACTGAGTCTATAAGGCTATCAGGACACAAGTAGTTATGGTACACACGGCAGGCAGCACCTGGCAAAACAGTGGAAAGTCAGAGAGAATGTCTCTTCCCTTTCTTCATCCTTCCCAGCCTGGTGGACCCCACATTAAGGCTTTCTCCATCTTTCACCTGAACTACTGCAAATGCCTCTTCCCTATCTCTATCTTCTCCCCTGCACGGCTGCCAGAAGCTCTTCCTTTGTGGCAGGAGTTGTGTTTTAAGCTACCTTTACCCAAGCAAAGTTTAAGCATCTTTTGTGCGGCAGGTACTGCACTGGGGCTGCAGATCTAAAGAAAAATGTGGTTCCTCTTAGGAAGCCCAGCACAGGGTCGGTAAGTACCTCAGACTGTTTTAGCTAAAAAGTCACTTAGCTAGAAGGGACTCAACTGAACTGTTGATCTTTCCAGTTCAACACCCCATCTCTATCACCCCCTCCCTCCCTCCCAGCCCACCTTCTGCACAAAGACTCATAGCTGGAAGTCCCGGCATAAAGACCATCCAGGGGCAGTGATAGAAACCGTGAGCAGGCCAATGTTAGGATTCAAACATCTTCAAGCATCTGGCTCATGGCTATGGTGGAGGAAGTGCCTTTGGGATGTGGGTGGGGAATGGGTCACTTCCCTGCTCAATATTTCTTTGTAGGTGGCAGCCTGAGCAAGATCAGATCCTCTGCACACAAAAGCAGAAAACCCAGCATGTCCGCCCCGCAAGACACAAGCCCAAGGCCCCAGGCTTACATCCAACCTCCCTGGGCAGTGCTGGTCCAGCCCGAACTTGAAGGCCAAGAGCAAGAGCCAGCATGACCCCAGCCATCCCAGGCTGCAAGAAAAAAGCCCCCTCCCAACACACAATGACCACCACTGCCTCCCACCTCCTCTTCCAGACACCATTGCACCACGATGCAGAGCAGGGCACACCTGGTGTCGCTGAGGTAGTAGAAATTACACAGAAAAAGAGCCAGAGCCAAACACGAGTAGACAAAGGAATTGCCACAATAAATGGAATCTAGGTCAAGGATCAAAACTCCCATCTCCATAGGGCACGAGCCGCCAGGATTTAGCTACTGTGTGTGTGTAACAGTCAGGGAGGAAGAAGGACAGGGCACCCCCAGAGGAAAGAGCAAAACCAGAAAGAATAGTAAGACAGGACCTGGGTAACGGCCACTACATTGGCTTCCTGGAGTGACAGTGACAAAGGCCCACAAACTAGTGGCTTAGACAGCAGAGACCTATTGTCCCACAGTGCCAGAGGCCAGATGTCTGAAATCAAGATGCTGGCAGGGCCAAGCTCACTCCAAAGCCTCCAGGGGAGGATCCTGCCTTGCCCCATCCAGCTTCTGGTCACCCCAGGGGTTCCTTGGCTTGTGGCTGCACCACGCCATCTCTGCCCCTGTCTTCCCGTGCTCCCTCTGGGTCTCCACAGCCTTTCTCCTCTGTGCGTCTGTGCCTCTGTCTCCTCCCCAGTCCTGTTGGATGAAGGGCCCATCCTGCTCAAACGTGACCTAATCTTAACTACTTCTACGCTGACCCTGCTTCCAAGTAAGGTCACGCTCTGAGGATTCAGGTGAACAGGAATTCTTGGAGGATTCTCTCCAACCCAGTATAGACATCTACCACCCAGCAGAAAGCTATCCTGCCCAGGGGTCAACAGAAGGTAGAAGAAAGTACCATGTGAATGGGTTTGGGACTGGTACTGGGTCAGTTCTAGTTCAGTGTTATCCCAGACAAGTCACTCAGCTTCTCTGAGCCTTGGTGCTTGGGTCAACTGCATTTTGAAGGTCATTTTGAAGGTCAAAGAAAGAGTGCTTTGTTACTATAAAGCTTTGCATGTAAACATACGTGATGTTTCCTCACTCATCCATGCATGTTCTCTCCCAACGATGCCAGATAAGACACTGATGCTCTCACTGCCTCCTTCCTGGATCCATGGTTCCTGCTATCATGCCCTCTGCACCTGTGAGGCCTATCACACCAGTCACCTGTCAGCTCCCTGGGTGCACCCAGAGCTGCCCTGATCACATCAGCAAGCATTCACCAACATACCTCTGCAGAAAGTCAAAGCTGGATCATATTTGTGATTTAGCACCTCTAGACGGCACCCTTAGGTAGCTGGGCCAGAGGGCACCAGGGGTGTTGTCCTGTCAAGCCTCTGACTGGCTCACCTTCTCTGGTTCGGGCCCCTGCTTACCTCTGGCACTTTGGTTTTTTGTCTCTCTTCAGGGATCAGCCTGTAATTCCATCCCTGGAGAGGGACAAGAGTAGAATGCCAGAAATGAGATGTGGGGGCTGGACCTCTTCTGCAACCGTAGTGAGACGCAGAACGAGCCAACAGAATGAGCCAAGCACATGACGGGCAAAACTCAGTGCAGCTCTAAGAACCTGGAAGGAGCAGATGCAGGACAATCCAGCCCTTCCCAGAGCAGGTGGAGGGATGACATATGAGCCCTCGAAATTCTCACAAGTCCCGATACAAGTAGCTGGCCCCTTACCTTGACAGCACTCTGGAGGTGCGCGGGACCTCCCCTGTGGGCCTCCCCATGCTCCCAGCTGCCTCATGGGGCAGACTGTGCAGGTCTTTTTACCCTGCTGGTAACTGAGACCCTAAAGGGTAAAGATCCTGCCCTCACCCACCCTACTGGCAAAAGAGAGGGCTGGAACCAGAATGACAAACATGCAGTGCTGACGAAGCATTAAAGAATGAGTGATATGCGCAGTATATGTGGCACACAGTAATCCAAAAACACATTCTGAAGGTAATGATTCATTTTACCTGTGACTAAAATAATCCTCATTTTCACCTTACTGGCAGTATTTCCGTGGCACTTACTGTGTGCCACATACCAGTAAACTAATGCTAAGCCACTTGATCCTCACAACAACCCTAGAAGGTGGGTCTTTTTATTGTCACCCATTTTACAGATGAAAGAAGTGAGGCAGAGAGAGGTTAATTAACGTGCCCAAGGTGACACAGCCAGTAAGCCACAGAGCCTTTCTGGTCCAAATTTAAGGCCATGCATGGTGATTATGCCTTGTACAAGCTATTGATCCTGAGAATCTAAATGTAATTAAATGTTCATCTATACAATTTAATTTCTAGCCAGGTTCTTTAAAAAAAAAAAAATCATCAAAATCCTAGATACTCACGGTCTCAGATCTACAGCACAGTTAGGATGAAAGGCAATGTCTCCCAGCCCCAGTGCCCTCCCTATTTCTTTCCACCACCAGCTGCTCCAGGGTGGAATGAGAGCATCTTCTAGAGACAGATGGAAGGAAAGGCGGGACTCAGCAATAATCTAAAATTCATTCTTTGCCTAATTTGTGGGGAGAAGGCTGAATGACAAGGTATTTTTCTGAGACCAATGTCAAATGACATGGGCAATGTGGAAATTGCCCCCGGGGGTCAGGCAGGCCCACATGGAGCTCTGAATGGCTCTGTGAGGTCTCCAGAGGACTGCAGAGGCCACTGCAGACCCTCTCCACGCATGATGTGCCCACATCCCATGAAGTGGAAAAGCCTCAGATGTCCTAGGTTTCATGAACCTGGGGCCTGGCACTCTCTGAGCTTCAGCTTCCCCCTTTGTAAACGGAGGTAACAGAAGCAGCCACATGCTTGGGTGGCCTCAAGATGGGAGGTCATGCCATTTCTCTGCACAGATGTAACAGCCTGCCACACAGGAACCCAGGCGATGTGTTAGCAAGGTTTTACTTCTGTGGCTTATTGACGCAAACGTGACCCATCCTTCTGTCAGATACACCTGTCTCTCCTCACCCCCCTATCCTCTCCCAGCCTCAGCGGAATTCACCCCAGCAAGGGGTGCAAAAGGAAGGTCAGCTCCCACCCAACAGAGATCCACCAGGATTAGGGATTCTCAACGTCCCCAGTTCCCCTTTGGTGCAGATGGGTGAGGCTTCACTCCATGACTTTGAGACCTAAACCATGTCTTGGGAGAAGGGCTGGTTAGCAGTGAAAATCCTCCAGAAGGTTAGCAAATCAGCAGAGGGCTACACTTGCACACCTCACAGTGAGCCAAGGCACCCCTTCTGTCCCCACAGACACACACTGCATTCCCCGAGCACACCAGCTTGCAGCTCAGAGCCACTTGGCTTGGGCCGTAGGGGCTGTTGCCAGTAAGTGCCCACCGTCTGCGTCTCGGAACTTCCCAGAAGAGGCCCCAACGGAAGGGTCTGTCGCTGAAACTGAGCTCAAATTACTTGGGCTCCAAGGAAAGAACCATAGACTCTGCTGGCTGGATGGAACCCCAAAGGTTCATCTGTGGCAAGCTCCAGTCTCTCTAAATTCAGCTCACTCCAGAAATAACAGCCTCTACCCACTCCTGAGCGTGGGAAGAGATGTAGAACAGCATTTCTGAAACTTTAAGGTACATACGAATCACCCAGGGATCTTGTAACACAGAGTCTGATTCAGTAGGTCTGTCGGGGCAAAGGTGGCTGAGATTTTGCATTTCTAACAAGCTCCCAGGTGAGGCATGGATGTTGGTGGCTCTACAGACACACCTTGAGCAGGAAGGATCTAGAAGGTTTCCTGCCCTCAGAAGCTCCTGCGTTTAGAGAAGAAATACAGTACGTGGGTAGATTGGGCTAAGACACAAGCTATTTATTTTTTCCAACCACAAACCACAGTGTCTTTATTTATTTATTTATTTATTTATTTATTTATTTATTTATTTATTTATTGTAAAGAGTTTATTTATTTAAGAGAGAGAACAAGAGGAAAAGAGCATGAACGGGCAGAGGTGGACAGGACTGAGAGAGAAGCAGACACGGGACTCGATCATAGGACTCGATCTCAGGACCTGGAGATCATGACCCGAGCTGAAGGCAGACTGAGCCTGAGCCCCCAGGCACCACACCACAGTGCCTTTAACACCATAGAAAATTAACTGTTGGGTGGAGGAGCAGATGGTTCTGATATGAAGATCAAGTGTACAATCAGAACAACTGGCAATTACTACACTGTCCTAAAAATGACATAGCTAAGTAAAAATGTCCTGGGGGGCGGGGAATGAAGGAAGGAGGAAGGAAAGAAGGAAATTAAGGGGAGGGCAGTACATGATGAAAAATGATCTCTGAACCTCCAAAGAGTCTTCTTCCAAAAAAAAAAAAAAACAAAAAAAAAACAAAGAGTCTTCTTCCCGCCACCCCTGCCCCGGCTAGGACACCCCACTGTGGAACTCAGTATGACTGACGGATGCATTGTATCCCCTCCCAGAGTGTGTTCCTGGCCCGTGTCTCTCATCTCTGAATCCCTGGCTCCTAGCACGAGACCTGGCTCTCACAGGAGCTCCATAAATACATGTTTTGTGAAACAAATAGGGATAATTGCTAATCATGAAGGTTTTTGATTTTAGGGGTCAGGTGGAGATTATCTCATTTAAATCTCATAACAACCTTGTGAGGTCTGTAATATTATCATCTGCTTTTCACAGAAGAGGAACACAGAACTCAGGAGGATTGAATAAAATGGCCAGTTGTGTGCGATCAGGGGTTGGGATGAGGACGCAGGACGCTAGGCTCCCAGAGCCCATGCCCTTGACTGAGAGAGGGCCAGGTTTTGTGAGGCCTGAAGCTTTCTGAGGGGCCCTTTTTTCAGAAAAAAAAACAGATCAAAAAACTGCTGCACAATTTCCAATAACATGTCCATGTGGACAAATCTCTGGGACCTTTCCTGGCCTTGGAGCGGCCAACACAAGGGAAGCAGTGGGGGGGTGGGGAGGTGACATCTACAGCTCAGGCTGCGTTAGCTTCACGGCAAAACTGCCTCTGATCTTGACCCACATGCTGGAAATGAGAGGGGAAGGAATAGGAAGAGAGAGGGAGAGATCAGAGGAGAGCAGAAGGAAGGGAAGAGAGGGGGAAGAAATCCAGGAAGGGACTCTAAAGAGATAAGTGGAAGAGAGAGTGGTCAGAGGGGGGACAGGAGGCAGTTAGTGGGGAACTAAGGCTGCCCCTGGATGAATTGGTGGGGAGGGTCCCGCAGAAGTTCCCATCTGGCTCCTGGGAGGTACGGGGCCCTCTGCACCTCCACCTGCAGATTCTGCAGCCTTTTCCCAGACACCACAGCAGCCCCACCTTTCCTTAGGCCCCCAGACCCACCTGGGAGCTGGGCCCAGAGCTAAGCCAGAAGGGTCGAGGAAGCACCCCTCCAACATGCCACCCCAGCAGTGCTCTAGTGTAGGCAGCTACCTCTCTTTCCTGGTTCATCACCTGAGCACCCAGAGAGGAGATTCAAATGTGGGCCACACAAGGAACCAGGGCTGGGGAGAGCTGGGTGCAGGCTGGCCCACTGTCCTTGCACTGTCAGACTGCGGGAGTCCTCCTTAAAAGGGAGGCACCCACATAGGTCTTTGCAGCCTGTCCCCCCAAAGCACCTGTTCTGACATGAGAGGCACTTCACTCTGCTCCAGACTTCCAGTTCCAAAGCCCCCTGCCCTAGAGGGGGGAAGGGCTGGTGCCATGTTGGCTCAAGAGACCCTCAAATCAGCCCCGGGTTTGTGCTGCTCAGAGATAAGTCCAAAGTCACCCCACACTGAGTAGCTGAGAGGGGGCCAACCAGCAGTTAGATCTACCCCCCTCCTGCTCAGACATCACTACCATGTTCCATGAACCGTGTTTCCCAGACCTTAGGCCTAGAGCTTCAGACACTCGCACTGCTTTCAGCCTGTTCACGTGGAGAACACCAGATTCACGTCCCGGCTCTGCCAAAAACTTGGTGCAATTTGGGGGCCAGCCACTTCCTGTCCATGAGCTCTGATCACTTCAATGATCCAATGGGAACAAAACGTTTCCTCACATGGTTGCATGGGCCCCAGGCATGGAGGGGCCAGGGCACATGTCTACCCTGGGCTGGTCTCCAGGAGGGTCAAAGCCAAGGAACCGAAGACCTGGATTTGTTCGGAATCGGATGCTAATTTACTGTGTGGTCTTGGGTATGTGGCCTTGCCTCTCTGATTCATGGTTTCACCTCGTCTAACCCCTGCCCAGGGAGGTATGTGTGAGGCGGGGGTGGGGGGGGGTGGGGGGGTTTGGCAACTCAGCCCAAGATATTCAAATATGTAATTACCAGTAAGGACGGGCAAGGGACACGTGGAAGGGGTGCCGGCAGGTGCACTGGGTAGGAGCCCCGCAGGGACCAGCTCCGCACCTGGGGGCCAGGGCAGGGGGCATAGCACATCTTCTCCAGGGCAGAAGGCGCTCTGTGAGCCTTCCCATCCTGTTGCTCCACACATGGCAACAATCCAGTCCTCCTGAGCACCCCAAAGTCCTCCGCCTTTCCACAACCCCCATCAAAAGCACCCACACATGGAGAAATGGTGGGGCTAGGAGAGAGGGAGCGCCCTCCGACATCCCCACCAGCAACACCCCGTGGGGGGGGGGGGAGTCATTCAGGCAGGAAGGCTTTTGCAACATCCTAGGCGTGTCCCCTATACGGAGGCCAAAGGGCCGTGAATGACTCCAGGTGTGTTCCAGCCCCTAGGATGGTGTCAGGTTACAAGATGCATTAATCATTCCAGTTTAGCAACTTCGCCTGTGAGGTTGTTTTAATCAACTGGCCCCACGGTCCCCAATCACTCCTGGAACAGGGCAGTGGAGGCGGCCAGGGTGCTACGGGGAGAGGGATGCGGCACATGCGGCCCCGAGGCGTGCCCTGCACTTAGGCCTCTTCCAGCCGCCGCTGCCCAGGCCTCCGAGCTGGTGCCAGCCAGGGCCCATCCAGGAGGACCTCCTGACGGCCACCCCTCAGCTCCAGCCGCAGAGAAACCTGGCAGATCGCAGAGCCGGCATGGTGAGTGCGGGCGCCCTCTGCTCTGAATTCTGGGGGAGGGCAGGTCTCCCCATAAAGGGCCCTTCTGACAGCCTGTGGATTTTGTAACAGCTTCCCAGTGAGAAAAGAGGTCACACCGAGTCACCCCCACATTCAGGCCCTTAGAAGCCTCAGTACCCCCCTGCCCTCCTCTCCCCTTCTTTACCAAAGGGCGCTGCACAGCACCCATGAAGCTGGACACATGGGCCACTATTCCCTCCTAAATCCTGCCCGCTCTTCGTGCAAGGTCTCCGGGCCTGTTGGCTAAGGTTGGCACTGTTGTTCCAAGGGCAAGGGGCTGTTGTGACGGCCCCGTCACCTCCCTGGGGAAATGGACTCCTTTTCTTCTTCAATCAAACAATGGACAGCTGCCCCAAAACAACCCAACGTGTGTGGGGATCTACTTGGTCTCTTTCTGGGCCCTGTCCCCTCTCTTCCTCCCCCTCTGAGCACCTAGAGAGCTTCTTCACTGTCTTGGGACAAAGAGAATCAATCCCATCTTTCCAGGACAACTGAGGACAGGGAGGGAAGACATAATATCTGGATCTGAGTGGGGGATCTCAGGGAATCTTCCTTCTCTGCTTCCTGGAGAACAGCTTTTGCAGTTGCCAGAAAATCAACACAAAAATGAAAGGGGAGGGAAAAAGAAGGAAGGGGAAGCTTTCTGTCCAAGGGGAACAGAGGTGACTGGCTGGGGCCTCGCCAGTGGCGGTCCCCTGACCCCCAGCCTGAGCACTTCCCATGACATTCCTCTGGAAAGTCTGGCAAAACTCTAGCCCCAGTGCTGGGGTAGCAGAGGGTCAGGAAGGGGAAGGGCTTGCCTGCTTTGTCTGCAATTCAGCCGGCTTACCCTGTCCCCATCCAAGGAAGCACTTAGAAGCCGATCCCCCATGGTCCTGCTGGGCTCTCTGGAGAGAAGAGGAAGTAGCTCCTGCCTGCCTGGCTGCGAGCTGCTTATTGGGGGCACTGGGGAGGCCTGGGTGTCTCCCGAGAGAGTAGAGACATAGGAAGGAGGTAGATTCTAAGACAGTTAACTGGAACACAAACTATAGGACCAGAGAGTCAAATGGCAGCTCCCTTATTAGCGTATTATTCCGGACACTTTGATCTTCTGAGACTCATCATCTTCCTCTGTAAAATGGAAACATTTTCCATGCCACCCCCTATGCACACACACAGTGGGTGGAAAGATTGAATGGGCCAGTGATGTGAATAGCTACGTAAACCTCAAAGCCCTGTACAAATGTAAGGACCCAGAGGAATCCACAACAGCAAATGACAGGTGGGCAGCATGGCCAACACTGAGCTTCACCAGCCGGAGAGGGAGCTGGACATTGCCATATGAGGGAGGCAGGGCAGGTGGGCACACAGCAGCGCAGGCCAGGTCTGAGGCCCCAACGGCAAGGTAGCAGCGGGGCCAGGATCCTGGGCAGGGCCAGGGAGCTTCTGGCCCAAGCTAACCACTAAACCACCTGTGCCTAATAACCCAGTGATTCCCTCTAATGAGGCCCGGACAACCATAGCTCCCAGCCCTGGGGAGCAATGGAACAGCTCACACCCAGGCCCAGCCCTCCCTTTCCCCTGCTCCTCCCTGCCTCCCTCTCACCCCTGCTGGCCCGCCCTGGACAGAGTCCTGTCTGGTTGCTACCTCACCACAATGGTTCTCCCTTGAGAGCTGGGTATGACTGGGAGGGCCCAGGGAGAGCAGGAGCTGTGGAAGGCCCCAGGCAGAGGCCTGAGCCCAATCTCTGACCCCAAGGGAAATGTGGCCCTGTGATCTCAGCTGCAGTTGAGCCCCAGAGGGAAACCTAGGACCCTGGCAAGAGCCATCCTGGTCTCGGCTCCTTACTGCCCACAAGGCCCCAAATATACCATGAGCTACCAGAGCAGAGTGTTAGACACCTGAGGTCAGTCCTGGCCTGGCTGCTCCAGAGGAAGCAGGTTCTCCTCAAGGGTTTGCTGGGCTTGGCTGGACCGAGGAGGTCAGCAGGCCTGCCGTGGCAGTGGGGGTCTGGGAGCATGGGCGGGCCCACCGCAGACGGGCTGAGTCGGCTGCCCTCTCAGCCCTGGTGGTGCCATTCTGGGCTCTGCAAAGACCCTGGAGGGCAAGGTCGGCAAGGAAAGGCTGGGTCCCTGCCTGCCCCCCGGGTCCCCTCACTACCTGGGCAAGGGGCTTGATGCTGCTGTGACCCCAAAAATAGTTCCATCCACCTAACCATTTAACCAGCCCCTGTAAGTGGCCAGCCTCCAGACGGCAGGAAGGGAGGCAAAAGGGTACAGTGACCACATTCTGCCCCATAGCCTCCCAAAGTCGATAGCTCCTTACGCAAAGGATCATAAGAGAATGTGCCAAGTCCAATACCAGGGGGGACTACAAGGCACCCCTAGGGCAGAGAAGGCAGGGAATTAATTCTCTCTAGGGTGGTCAGGAAGCTGTTCCAGAAGAAACAGTATTTGCGCCAGGCTCTCTCCAGGCAGAGACGGTGGAAAGCGTGTTCCAGGCAGAAGGAACTACATGGGAACAGTGAGAGTGACAGATGGGGGCACTGGGGAGGCTGGAGCGGCGGGCACAGGCTGCAGAGAGGGACACAGCTGGGGGCCGAAACCCCACGGTGGCCCCGCAGGTCCCTACTTGGCGCTTGGGTTCAGAGTCCCCACGGAGCCCTGGAGCCCAGTGGGGCCAGACCAGCTGCCGGAGGCTCACACTCTGGGCCGAGCCACGTCCAGAATGGGGTCGAGGCCACCCTTGCCCACCAGGCAGTGCAGCGGGCACCCAGCTCCATTCCTGTATTCTACACGACGTGAGATTCCTCTGTGCTGGCACTAGCCTTGCTGGCAAGAGAAAGCAGACACGGGTCCTGCCCTCAGGGAGCCCCGAGTCCAGAGGAGGTGGAGGGCGGGAAGGGACAGATGGTTCTCAATCACATCAATCAAGGTTAACTAACAAGTGACAATGGTGAGGCGCAGAAATGCACAGGGGCTGTGAGAGCTCAGGCCGGGATGTGGCCTCATCTGGGGGTCAGGGGAGCCTGGGCTGCACAGGAGCCAGGAGGGTGGGGAGGAGGTGCGGTTCCAGGCAGAGGGAACAGAGGATGCGAATGTGGAAGCACATCCCCCAGATCCCCTTCCACCTCCCAGGGCTCTTCCCATGCAGCCTTTGGGTAGAACTCTGGCCTGGCTCCTGACAGGGACAAGTGTCTAGGCCTCAGGTCTCCTCATGCCCCTGGCCTCTCTCCCCCCATCCTTCCTTGTGCCCGGCTGCAGAGGCCAGCAGTCACAGGCAGCAACCACCCTGTACTCCTCTAGGCGGCTTCTTTGACAAAGCCTAAGAGGATCAGAGGAGCTGATTTGGGGAGGGGGGATGTAACAAGAGAGAAGATGGGGAACAACAGGCCTCAGGAACTCTGAACAGACTTTCCACCTTGGGAAGTCAGGAGACAGAGGCTCTCAGGCCTGAGAATCTGCATTTCAGATTTCCCAGCAGCTCCCCGCAGCCTTCCCTCTTGTTCAGATGAAAACATCTCCTCAGTAAAACCCTTCAAATTCCCAAGCAACGATTCCCCCAAGGCAACAAATCCCTCACAACCTAAAATGCGCTCATTTGCCACAGTTTTATTTAAACCTGTTGTCACCAGGCTGTGAGCTTCTTGAGGACCGGGTCTTTGCCACCTGTTGCCCCTAAACCTAGCACAGGGCCCAGCACACAACAGGCACATGATAAATGTGTGTGAGTGAATGACAAGTAAATGACAAAAGACTGAATTCCCATAACCAGCTGATTTATCTGACACTGATAACAAAGTGAGCCAAGTCCAACTGGAAAAGATGCCAGATTCTATCAGAGGTGTTGCCAAGGTGTTTTAAGTCAGGGCTGGGGTGAGGGAGGGACAGGCCCGAGCCTTCCTGGAAACCCCAGGGACTGGAGAGAGAGAGAGTCTGAGCAGAGCCCAAGTGGCAATCCCCCTGCGACGCGCTTAGCTCCACCCCAGAGCCTGCTGCTCTATCACAACTGCAGCACAGAAATTCGTAAACAAGGCTCAAAACCACAACACCCCCATCCCCCTCCCTCCCAAAGCAGCTCCCAGTTCCCTGGCATAATCTACATG
The DNA here is from genome assembly GCF_018345385.1 of Vulpes lagopus. Taxonomy (NCBI): domain Eukaryota; kingdom Metazoa; phylum Chordata; class Mammalia; order Carnivora; family Canidae; genus Vulpes; species Vulpes lagopus. Next base: position 41,856,130 of record NC_054833.1, on the reverse strand, counting down.
CAACCAGAAACTCTCATAGGGTAGTGGGTGAACGGGATGCTTGAGGGAGAGGGCGAGATACTCAGGTGGTACCTGTCCACGGTGGTAACAGTCTCCTGTCACGACCTGTCCTGCACGTTGGGCTGGCTGGGCTCAGCCACATTCACAGGCCGAGCCCACCATGGCTTTAGGCATTTCCTGTGATCGCAGTTTCTTCCTTTATAATATGCATTCACTCCTTCATGCAGCATGTGTTCCTTAAGCATAAACTATGTGCTAGGCATTGACAAGGACCTGAAGATTCAGAGAATATGTAGAATCAGAGCTCTCAGTTTTATATCCTCCACAGATGGAACAGAGGTAGGGTGAAGAGCTCCCCCCACCCCGGGCAGAGCAGGCCACCTATTCACCCACAGATGTTGACACCAAGAGGGTAACACGGCTGAGGTCACTCCTCCTCGCCTCCATCCCATTCCCACCCTGACACGGGGCCTTCATTCATGATCACATCTCTGATCCCCAGAGAGGACGGTACTGCAGGGCCATTGGGAGCATCTCTCCCGAGTCACGGGTGGTCTAAAGAGAATGCCAACAGCAACATCTCGTCCCTACCTGAATGCAGCAAGCACAGCATCTTGCAGCCTGAGAAGCACCTTCACATCCAGAATCTCCCTGAATCTGACACCAGCTCTCTGAGACATCATGATCCTCGTTCTACAAATAAAGGAATCCCAAGGCTCAAGAGGTTGATGACCTGAAAGGGTCACTCGGCCAAGAAGAGTCAGGGCAAGATCCCTAAGCTCTAGGACTTCAATATCAAGTGCCCAGATTTTTCCTTATGCCCTCCTTCTCCTCCAAGATGTGAACCCATAGACATGAACCTGAGACTAGACCTTGAACTTGCACTACAAAGTGCAGAACCAGGGAGCCCCACCTCGCTACCTAGAAGCTGATCAACTCTATAATCTAAAGCACGCATTGAGTGAAAACTGTGTTGACTAGCATGAGCAAGTGGAGCTTATCCTTTCTGCCAGAAGACTTCAGCCCTCACTACCCGAGCAAAGGCCACAAGGAGGATGTGAGCACACAGACAAAGGAAACCAGTGGGCAGAATTAACTTAGATTTTTCTCAAGACAACTGAGAAATTTCCCAATGCAGCCTGGGAAAACCATCAAGTTGCCATGAGATCGTGAAGGATAGAAATCTGACTTAGAGGAAATTTTAACCAAATCAGGGCTAAGACTGGTCTCCATGGAAGAGGGCAACAGAAGCACCAGGCTAACAACAAGCAAGCTCTTCCAAGTCACAGGCCCTCAGGAAAGGTCCTTAGACGTCTTCTCAGATCAGAGGCCAGTGTTTTCCCAAAATTGTTTTAGCCTCGGAGCCCACTGCCCACTGAGATCTAACATAGAACCCCCAAGTGGAAAACAGCCTGGGACCCCCATGCACTCCTGCCCTGCCTCCCTTGTCTTGCAGCAATCCCAGGAGTCCCCCCCAGGTCCTCTAGGGTGCCAGAGAGCCCTTCTCTGGCCTTGCCCTGGTCTACTGTGGACATCTACACCATCTAGCTTCTACTCACACACATTGTTACTTAGATGATCTCCCCTGCAGTGAGAGAGAAAGAGACTTTCTGTAATGTCCCCCATTCATCCTGAGCATCCCCTTTGCTGCTTCCTTGAGATGTCCCTACCCACTTTAAAAGACCAGGTCTGTGCTACCCAATATCTTTGTTTCTCTGGCCTGTAGCCTCCTCCCTTTGTTCCTAAAGAGGTCACATGACATCATCCTAGGACCCCTAAGTGCCGCTGTCCCTACCCCAATGCGTGCTCCAGGGTGCAGATTCCCTCCTGAGGGAGGGCGCCCGGGCCCCATAAAATCACAAAAATGACCATTTGTGCAGGGCCTGGTCCACACATGCAAGGCCCTCTGCCAGGCTCCTTCCACAGATGACAGTTTTTGAGTGTGTGCAAGGCCAAGTACTTACTAGGTTCCATAGTAGTAGTCATTAATTACTAATAAGAAATAGTAGGATATATGCCTCGTGGGCACAAGGACTTTGTCTTTTGTATTCGCTGCTATATGACCAGCCCCCAGAACAGTGCTTCACTAAACGGATAAAATAGGCTTATTCTTGTTGTGTTTATTATTAGGGGCATTTAGTGCATTCTTACTCTATACCAGGCAATGGGCTAGAGGCTGTGTATATTCTGGTCTCATTAAGAAGACTTAGAACCTCTCTCTCTCTCTCTCACTCACACACACACACACACACACACACACACACACACAGGAAATTGAGGCTCTGGGGGTTGAAGACCTCGCCCGAGGCCTGTGCCCTGTCCACAGCCCATGGCCTTCCCCAGCCGACGGCAGCCCAGGGAGGACAGCCTCACGTAGGCGCAGAGTTCCTGAGTGGGCAGGGAAGTGGTAAAAGGGAGCTTCAGTTATGTAACTGCCAAGCTCTAGCTGCAGAGAAGCCACAGGGCACGGCTGCAGCAGTACTTACAGGATCACGAGTGCGGAGTTCATGGGAGACACCGAGAGTCACTGCGGACATTTGCCAGGAGATGGAGGCTCTTGGCCCCAGCAGCCAAACCAGCTCCCCAGAGGCTGCTTCCCCGGGAGCATCCGGACCAAGCGAGAACACTCAGTCCTGCCCTTGAACATGCACTGCCATGCACACCCTCCTTGAACGCTGAGTGCAGCCCTGCTCCTTGAGCCTCCGGGATAACTGGAGCTGAGGGCACGGATGTCCAAGTCCCACACTCCTCTAGCACCGAGCCAGGGGCGCCTCCTGCATCATGTAGTTCATCCGCACCCCCAAACCCAGGAGGCAGATCACACACTTCCCATTTTACACATGAGGAAACTCAATCACTTGCCCAGGAGCACAGGGCTCATAAGGGGGCGGAACTGGATCCAGGCCAGAGCTCCTGACACAGAACTCAGAAGGAACAGGGACAGGGGCAACTGTCATCTGGCCAGAGCAACTGAGACCCCTCGAACCACAAAGACCCACCAAGGGGGATCATGAACAAACCCGTAAAAGCAGGAGAGGACCAGACAGGGTTCCTGGGGCCTTGGAAAGGTGCATCGTCACTGGCAGGCGGAGCCCCGCCCGGAGCCTTTCTCACTGGCTCTATCACCGATTTGCCACCCCTGCTTCCAAAGGCACAAACTGGGGCCCAGAGATGTTAAGTGATTTGCCCAAGGTTGCTCAGCAGGTAAACTGTAGAGCTCGACTTTAGAACACCAGGGCCCCTCTTCCCTCACACCACCTCGCTCCTCAAAGTTTAAAGGACAATTCCGAACAAGAAAGAGAGGGCGTGATGTTTCGAAGGCAGTACAAACTCTGCGGGATGCTCTTATAAACATCAGACCACACCTGGGGTGGCAGCTCTTTAGCTCAGATAAATTGCAGTGTTTAGAGCACGCTCCCCTACTCCCCAAGCTTTAAGACCCATCAGCCCCTCCTAAAGGCACACCCCAACATTCCCTTAGGCAAACCCCTAAGGGTCACCAGCAGTCCAGGTGGTCTGACTCCTGAGGCCTCTCTCGTGGCCCCTTCAGCCACTGCCCACACATCACCTGCAGGTGCGCGGAGGTGGAGCTGCTTCCTTTCCAACAGACCCTGGAGGGGGGGGGGGCTGCATCGACCCCCCCCCCCGAGGGGGGGGCAGAAAGAAAGTTGAGCCAAGTAGAATTGTGGAGAACTAAGACTACAGAGAATGGGCCGCTTCCCCCAGACACCAAGAATAGGCCACCGGAGGGGTTTGTAGGAATCACCGAGCTACTGTTAACGGTAGCGTCACCAGGGGCAAGTTCAACCCAACCCAACAGGCATGTACTAATACCTCACTTCTGCTCTTCACGTTGTCTTGCCATGTGACCTGGGAGAGACCGCATGGTGACTGTGCCTCGGTTTCCCTACTTGTGAAACAGAAATAGTTACCCCTGCACCCTCTGCCCTGGCCCTCCCTGGAGTCAAGAGCTGTGCCTGGACAAAAGGTTCCTGGTGGCAGGACCGTGGCAGGCCACCTGACACCTCCCAGCCCCCCTAGGCCCTGCCCTGGAGCCACTGTGCCCTGCAATGGGGGTTGGGGTGCTCAACTCAAATTGCTGACAGGTCAGCACCTACATGGCTCAGAACAAGACCCAGTGGCTTCTAATGTAGCAGGCGAGGCTGAGGTCAGCCCTGAAGGAAAATGCGATGCTGTACGGATGCCTCGCACGAGGCAGAGCAAGTGCAAACATTCGCTGGGACCCCAGCATGTGAGAGCTAGGGCACCCAGCCGTGCATGGCCCCGGCAGGGGGTCCTGTCTGGAGAGGATCCTTGAGAGCCAGCTTGATTTGCCATCTCCGAGAACATTCCATGTGTCAGGGCTGCTGCATCACAGCCAGGCCCATCTCGGGAAACCCGTACCCTCCCTCTGCTGACCCACAACCTCCCGGCCCCCATGGCCCCTCTCCTCATCTTACCTGTCATGGCTGAAGCACCCAAGAGAGGAAGTACTTGCCCGGTCTGGTAAAGGCATCAAACTGCCCTATGCCTGCTGCAGGTGGAGAGCACACAGCCGCCTGCTTTTGGGTCAGGGGGTGGGGGGAGTGCAGGTTCAGGGTCAGAGAGCAGAGGAAGGCACCTGCAGAGCAGCTCCTGAGCCAGCCAAGGGCCAAGCCCTGCTCTGTGAGCTGTGAGCAGCCTCTGGGACTCCTGGCTCGCTAGAGAACCTCCCCACCCACTCCCCTGGGCTCTCCCCTGCCATGTCCCTGGCCTGGGCAACCTAGCTCCCACCTGCCAGAGCCACAAAGGACCTATTTATCCCCTCACCTAGCAACAGCAGCATCTCTGCCTCTAGGTGTTCCCGGAGAGACCATGGGAAGCCAGGGCTGGAGCCCCCACAGGAGCCTGAAACTGCCACACCACGGAGCAGAGCCAGAAAGCCCCTTACTGGGAGCCCCTGCCTTTCCCCCTTCCCCTGTACCCCAATCATCCGAGCTCTGCCCCTATTGACTTCTTTCCAGAGCAAGAAAGCTCAGAGTCAGCACTGCAGAGAGGAAGAGAAAAATAAGGCCCAGAGGCAGGCTGCTTGGCAAGGAAAGCAGACAAAAGAGCTGGCCAGGCTTTCTGCTGCTCCTTTGGCCTCTGAGCTGCCACCTCTCAGTATTGGCTGGCGGGGCACCTGCCTGTTTCAATGTGTAGTAATAACCCTCTTATCTGCTTTCCATCTTTGAGAGTCTCCATGTACCCAAGGGACTTTTAAATTCAGAGAGATTAAGGTGTGGGCCCAGAGCTACACAGCAAGTCAAAAGACAAGGCAATATGAGACCTTCTAATCCCCGGGCTGGCGGGCTCTTGGTGTCTTCTCTGCAGCACACTTAAGCCTCATCCTCAGTTAAAAATAAGAACTGCCAAGTGCCTGGGTTCATCAGCTCTGAGCTAGAAAGTTAAAGCTGCACTATGCCCAACCAGGTCCTAAGGGTAAATAAAGGAAGGAGGAGGAAGAGATGAGAAACATGCACACCACAAGGGAGAGAGATGAAGAAGGGATGCTAATAACCGCAAAGCCCCTGCTAGGTGGGAAGCAGTAGGCCCTTCTGCAGACAGACCTCTCACTCTTGCTGATGGAAGACTTGGAGAGCCAGGAACCAAGCAGACATGGGTTTGCCTGGGGAGCTGGGGAGCTGCTGGGGGTAATCTCTGCCCACCAATGCATGCTAACTACGCAACTAGACTTCACGCCAGGGAGTAGACAATCAAAAGGACACAGTCCCAGCTAATGGTACTTCCCAAAGTAGGTTCCTACAAGGGGGCGTGGCAAGGGGATGAAAACAACAGTCCACTGAGTCCAAAACCCTGGCCCCCAAGGGCTGGATCTGTTCCTGATTTGTTCTGAGGCCACAGGAGCCACTTAATCTACAGGAGGCTTAGTCTTCTCTCCTGGAAAACTGGGATAATTTCTCAGGGTGGTTCTGAAGATTAAATGGGACAGCAGGGATCCCTGGGTAGCTCAGTGGTTTAGTGCCTGCCTTTGGCTCAGAGCGTGATCCTGGGGTCCTGGGATTGAGTCCTGCATTGGGCTCCCTGCATGGAGCCTGCTTCTCTCTCTGCCTGTGTCTCTCATGAATAAATAAATAAATTTTTAAAATCCATTTGTTAAAAAAATAAAAAGTAAAATAAACGGGACAGCAATTATGCAAGACATTGTAAGCTCTGTACTGATCCCCCAATGTTAATTGCTCTGCCTCTATATTTGGGTCGCAAAATAATGTCTTTCTGTGACCAGCAATGGACCAAAAAGCAGGGAAAGATAATTCTCTGAATTAGGCAATCAATAGGTGATTTTCATCAGCCTTCTAACACCCACCTTCTCCTTCTTCCCCACCCCTAGCCCCTCCTGGCTCCAGGGGCCCAGGCATTGTAACCCAGACAGCAGGAGCTTCCTTCCGAGATAAACCCCTAAGTCAGACACCAGTTGGGCTGGGCCTGTGAGTCAGGGCCCCACAGTGGACTGAATCAACACAGCAGACAGGCCTGACCCAGCCAGCAACCCAACAACACAGGAAAGGCTGGTGCCTTTGCTAAGCCTGGGCTGGGCCTGGGCTGTGGCAGTTGTGACCAGGGGATGAGTTCAAGTTGAGGATAAACTGTGACATCTCCAGCAAAGCAGAAGGCAGCACAGTTGATGTATCACGGCCTCTCAAGCTCCTTCCCTTTACCAACTCCTGGGCTAGACATTTCCCCAGTTTAGGAAACCAGAAGCCTGGGGTGGTCCCCAGAGGACCCTTTCAGCTTTGCATCCTATGATCATGGCCCAGACTCACCCAGTGATAGGGGATGGCCAGGTTCCTAAGTCTTACCTGGTAAGTTTTTTTTTTTTTTTTAGATTTTATTTATTTATTCATAAGAGACACAGAGAGAGAAGCAGAGACACAGGCAGAGGGAGAAGCAGGCTCCATGCAGGGAGCCCGATATGGGGCTCGATCCTGGGTTTCCAGGATTATGCCCTGGGCTGAATGCGGCACTAAACTGCTGAGCCACCCAGTCTGCCCTTGATTCTTACCTCATCTCTCGGCCCCATTTCTCTTTTCCCCCCCCAACTTGGGATGGATTCTGGGCTGAAAGGCAACAAGGCTCCTGCGCACTCCCATCCTCATCCTGCTCAGGAAGGCAATTCACATTGATATTGCCAGTGGCCGCTCATAAACCTTAATGTGCCCACCTCCCTGTCCATTACCCTAGATGTTTATGACCTTCAGCAGCTCCTCTTCCGGGAAGTCTGGCAATCCATCCTCCCTGATCTCACCATGTTGGAGAAGAGGCTTCAAGAAAGCCAAAGAGCAGGCCACTCAATGGAAGAACTCAGGTGGTATGAGAGTCAGAGTACAGCCCGGGAGGATGGGAGGATGGGAGTTGGACTCCTTGAACCCCCTCAGCATAGCCGACTGCTTCTTTATTTTCTCTTTGAATCTGAGGTGCACACCACTGAATGAATCAATTCTTGATTAATGACATTTCCCACTGTTGGCTTCCGCAGCATCCCCTTTGTAACTCCCCAACTAGTTGAATGGCTTTAATAATGATGTAAACCTCCATAAACCCACCACCCCTAACAAACACTGCATCTAACCATCTGCCCTCACACACACATCCCCTCCCCCTGCCCAGGTGGGTGGGCAAGTCTCTTATGTTTAAGTAATCCAGTGAATATTGATTCTACATCTTTGCCAGGCCAGCAAAGGTGCTAGAAGCCCTCTGGAACATAAGTATCATTTTATCATTTCCTTGATTCCTTATGAAAAAGAGTCTGGGTTATGTGTAATCTTTTGAGGATTTACTTTCTCCTCTAATGTTAAATTACTGATACCATCCATTTATTTTGCAGTGCCATAGTTCATTTGTTTTGACTGTAGCATAATATTCCAATGTGTGTGTGTGTGCCAGAGTCAGCTCATTCAAGGTGGGCCTGGTACTGAGCCCTGAAACCAAGATATTTTCCTTAATTCTTTCACTTAAGTATTAAATACCCACCCTAGGGGCACCTGGGTAGCTCAGTCAAGCATCTGCCTTTAGCTCAGGTCATGATCTCAGGGTCCTGGGATCAAATCCCATGACAGCCTCCCTGCTCAGTGGGGAGCCTGCTTCTCCCTCTCCCTCTGCCCCCCGCCCCCCACTGATGCTCATGCTCTCTCCCTCTCTCAAATAAATAAATAAAATCTTAAAAAAAAATAAATACCCACTCTATGCCAGGCATTGTAGGAGACACCAGGGATGCCCTAATTACCAGTTAGTCATAGTCTCTGTCATTCTAGCTTGTAGTTTTGACTTAGTTTATTTTGTTTTCAAAAAAGGTGTGGAATGTTTTCTGTAGCACTATTCAGTAGATTGCAATCGAAAACATATTAGCTAAAGGGGTACTGAGGTCACTTCTGTTCACAGATGAGGAATCAAGAAAGTGCAGACTGTGAACCTCTTTTGTTCCGTGTCTCGGCTTCAGCACAATTCCGGTCCCATCAAAGGCATACAGTCAATATTTGTTGAATTAATAATAAACACAAGACTTGCCCTACCTACCTCAACTAATGTAGGCATGTGAGCACAGGCAGACTCAGGGAGAAAGAATGAATTGACTGAGAAAGGCCAGTAAGTGGATGTTCCTGATGTCCCTCTAACCTGCCCCTCCCACAGCCTTTGCATCTCGGTAAATACCCTCCTACGTGCTCCCTGAAGACCCCAGAGCATCCAACCCACTGGCAAGGCCTGCTGCTTTGACCTCCCAAGCACGCAGTGACTTTCCCCACCACCAGCGTCTTTCTCCTTCCTCTTGTTCTTGCAGATCTTTGTTCTGACCTTCTGCCTCCTCTCTGGCATTCAGATCTCATCCCAGGGGCTCTCTCCAACCACCCTGGCCCCTTCCCTAGGTCTCTGGCTCTAAGTATCCACCAGGCACTGTCTCCCATCACCTGTTTTACTCTGCATGGCACTACTGGTTCCAGCTTCCTCTGGTCATACCTGTCCTCCCCCTGCTTTCCCCTATTCCCCACCCACCAGAGGTGAGGGCAGGGCCTGGCCTGGCCTGTCTGGGCACCTCTCCCATCCTGCTGCACTTATTTCTTATTTGTCTTTGAATCCACAGCTCCTAGAGCAGAGCTTTGTGAAATATTTCATTGAATACTCAGTGACTTAATGCTACCCGTACTGGTTATCAGACAATTGAGATCCTTTTCAGCCTTGAGCTTGACTGAGTCAGACAAAAGAATTTTGTAAACTCTTATACACAGACTGTATGTAGATTAAGTACTGTTGATACCACTATTACCCAACTCTACAGCCATGGCAACGCAGCGTTGCAGGACTTTTCTCATCTTTACCCTAGAAATAGTACTCCCTCCAGGTGTTGGAGGTAGTGGAGGACAGGTAGCTGGGAATGATCTATAGGGCAGAGCCTAGAGTCCAGTTCCATCTAACAGCATCTGTCCCATCTTTCCAGTGCAAAATTCTGAGGGTGCAATGGCCTTAAGAAGCAGGGACTGATTGCCCAATGGGAAAGCTTTGCAGCAAATGCTGGGGGGCCCAGGAGGGAAGAGACCCTGCCAGTGTGAGCCAGGCCCTCCAACTACGTAGTTCACTTAAACCTCACAGTGGCGCTTTGAAGTAGGTGCCATTTTCTCCACTTTACGAAGGGGGAATGGAGAACCGGGGAACCTGAAGCTCAGAGAGGTTAACTATCTCACACCCAAGACTCACAATTAATAAGATGCAGAACCTGTATTCCAACTCAGCCCTGCAGACTCCAGAGCCTGCTGTCTCTGCTACATCCCCCAATTGCCTAAGCCCTCATGCCACCCAAGGGCAAAGCCAGGCATGCCCCTCCAGCAGATTACAGAGTTTGGGAGGAAAGGAAGAAGCTCCTTCTCCCAATGACTATGTCTGCCATGCTCAGTCATGGGAGCAAACACCACCTAGGGATTCCCCGCTCCCCACTGCCATTGCCAACCAGACCTAATCTGGGACACCCACCCAAGGCTTAGAAGAAGCCCTGTCACCCCCAAATGGGACTAGAAAAATTCTCAGATGAAAACATTCAAAGTCCTGCAGCTCCTCCACCTACCAGTGGAACCATTGTGACCTCAGCACCATGAGCAGACAAGTCCCAGGACGGAGACCCAGACCCCAGACAGGCCTGCCGCTCACCCAGCCCAGGGACTCCAGCCCCTATAGCAACTGGAAAGGGAGCAAAGAGAAGAGAGCTTTCTAGGAGGCACAAGAGTGAGGCATGCGCCTTGGCAGTCCTGTCTCCCTTACCCTTTGCTTTGCGGGAAAGGGGGTATATGGACTTCGTATGTGAGCCTTATGTGCATGGTTCCTGTGTGTGACCTTGTGTGGCTGTGTGTGTGCTGAGTGCACACATGAAGTGATGTATCTGGAAGAACAGAGGCTTGTATTTGTGTATGTGTGTCCATGGTGACCTAAGAGTATACTTGCAGAAGTACCATAGTGCTCTGATATTGTTTTATCTTTGTCTATTTGCTCTATTCAGTATAAAATACATTCAGTAAAGTACTCAAATTTAAAGTGTACCCCCTAGTGAATAATAAACATATATACACCCATGTAACCAACACTTAGATCAAGATCTGTAAGTTTTCCAACATTTCAGAAGTTTCCATCGTGCTATTTTCAAAAACTGCCCCGCTTCCCCAGTCAGTAATGTTCACTATTCTGACTTGTATCACCATAGATTAACTTTACCTTTTAAATTTTGTATGTATGAAATCATACAGAGTTTGCTCTTTTGTATCTAGTTTCTTTCCTTCATTATTATATCCATGAGATTCATCCATAGGTCATTGCACTTAGCACTAGGTAATGTTTGTCTACTGTTGAAATATATTCCATCATATGAATATACCACAATTTATTTATTTACTCCACCAGTGATTGACCTTTGGGTTGTTTCAATTTTTAGCTATTACGAATGCAGTTACTACGAACATTCGGGTACAGGTATTTTGCTAGACACACGAACTTATTTCTCCTGGCTTATTCTTGGGTCATAGAATCCTAAAATATTCACATAGTTAGCTGATTCAGCCAGATTATTTCCCAAATTACCTGTACTAACTTATATTCCTGACAACAGAGTGTAAGAGTTCCAATATTCCCCATCCTCAGCAATACTTATCATTGTCCATCTTTTTCATTTTAGCTATTCTGGTGTCTATGTAGAGATATTGTGGTATGAATTTGCACTTGCCTGATGAGCATATTTTGGCACTGATTGGCCATTGAAGTATCCCTTTCTGTGAAGGGTCTGAGTTTTGTTTTGTTTTTTTTTTTAAATTTTATTCATTCATGAGAGATGTTCAGTGAGAGACAGAGACACAGGCAGAGGAGACACAGGCTCCTTGCAGGGAGCCTGATGTGAGACTCGATCCCAGGACTCCAGGATCACGCTCTGAGCCTGAGCCACCCAGGCATCCCAGCGTCTGAGTTTTTACAGAATTATAGCACCTATTGAAGTAGACATAAATGGTTGCAAAACAGACAGCAGAGCAGAATCATCCTGAGAAACTTAGCAATATAACAACCAAGCAGCCTGGCATTCCCACAATTGCTAACTAGTACACCTAGTTAGCTAGTTGTACCAGTTAATATAAATGTAAAACTGAACTTTCCATGTTGAACCAGTTAGACATCGCTGAGCCACCCAACTTAGAATCAGCAGGAAGAAGGAGACAGAGATGAGAACCAAGAGCCTCCCCTGGGCTCTCAGCCTCAGGCTGAGGGCTTCCCTCACTCATCTTACTATTTTTCCTTTAATTACAGGATCCGGACAGTGATCAACCCCTGAACAGCCTTGGTAAGTTAAAATCCGGCTTCCCCTCATCCACCTCAGCCTCCAAGTTTCCACCAGTCACCAAATAGATACTAAACCCCCCTTGCTTGGCCCTCACCACTGCCACCAAGGGCTAAATGCTGTGGAAGATCTCCATCCACCCACCCATTCATCATTCAGCAAAAATGTATTAAGCAACTGTAAGGTCCAGGATAATTCTAGAAGCAGGATGCCTGGTCTCCAGGGAAATAGGACCAACAAACCTAAAGCCACAGGAGCAGTGATTCTCCAACTCATTCATTCAGTCACTCACTTTCTTATTCATTCAACCACTCTGTGGATGCCTGCCACATGCCAGGCTCTGGGCTAGACACTAGACTAAAGCAGGAAATAAGACAGCCAAAGTCCCTGCCCTCATGAAGTTGTTTTGACCATGCTGCCACAGAATAAGCTAGACACAGGCATTTTCCCTGGTAGACTAGAAAATGATAGTGTTTGCCTGATTTACAGGAGAAGAATAGTTTAAGAGGTAAAGTATTCCCAAATTTAATGGAACACTCTTTTTTTTTCCCCTCCCATTCCATTCTGCTAAACCACTGATAACAATTCCTGGTAGCCTGCTGGATTAACAAAATGAGTGAGCAAAGCACAAATTAATAGGACAAATCAACAAGGAAATAACCGATCCCCCTTACTTCAACAATTTTAGGACCTCAATAACGATCATAAGCAATGTCATCTTCCCAAGTAAGATGGCACCTAGTTTATCCTTTGGAATTCGATAGACCATCATGTCCCCAGAGAACACCAGACATCCAAGGGCTTTACCACCTGAGTAAGCCTGAGAACTACCCAACCAGAAAACAAGTTAGATTTGCCACCAATGCCCGTGTGAAGGGAGCTCAAGAAGGAGAGAGCGGTGCCAAGCCATCAGAGATAATAGTATCATGGGTGAGGCAAGCATTGACAAAGCCCCCACGGGAATAGACTATCACAAAACAGAAGGATGTGATGAGGGTTTCAGTGGTGAAAGGGAAGAGCAGGAGTAAAGATTCAGAGGTAGGAATGAAGGCAGGTGTGCAAGGACCAGGGGGGAGTTGCCCATGTGGCCCTGGGAGCTGGCGAGGATTAGCAGCGGGAAGTCCATGTGGCAAGGAGACAGGGGCCAAATCACACTGGCTTTGACAGTCTGAAGAAGAGCATGGTCTAGATAGGGAAGTCGCGGAGGGTTCTCGAGCAGGGATATGACAGCAACATGCTGGGAGGCTCTGTCCCACAGCGGTGGGCAGGATAGCCTGGAGGGAGGAACGGTGGCAGGCAGGGAGGCTCCTCATAGCTCATGGTGGCTTTGTTAACTTTAAGTATGAAACATAAGCCAAGAAAACTCTGCAGTTCCTGATCATGTTCTTCCTGAGAGCATCAGGGAGGCAGAGACATCAGGACCTGGACAGGGGAACTCATGAAGGGACTCCCTTATAGACGGTCCACCTCTGAGAAAATAGCCCACCTTGCATCCCCAGTGGGAGGTGCTCAACAAAAAAAAAAATCACTCATGGAGGAAGAATGAACGAAATGTCACCATGCCCACGGCCTCGGGAAAGAGGACAGTTCTGCACACTGCTAGAACTTTAAAATGATACCTGCTTAGATTGATCAGCTCCTTGGTGCCAGCCCACATCCCCAGGGCCTCAGCTCTGCATCCAAGGCTTCAACTCCCCTGAGGAAACGCTTTCAACAGATTCAATGATACCAGCATTTACTGAGCACCAGGCTCTGGCTGGATGCCATTCTCTGCTTTTAAAGTGCTGGGGAAAGAGATCGAGACAGACATATAACTAGCCACCATTCCAGCCAGAAAACAAGACCTAGAAGATGGAAAGGATGTGTGCTTAAGAGATCAAGCAAAGAACGATTCACGTATTCATTTGGCAAATATCTGCTGAGACACCAGCAACTCAGCAATGAACAAAAAAGAAAGAAGAAAAAAACTCCTTATCTTCATAGAGTCTTCATTTCAGGCAGGGATGGGAGGGGACAGAGAGTATATATAATCTGTAAAATACAGGGTATGTTAAGAGCTGATAAGTGGTATTTTTTTTTAAATGGGGAAGGATGACAGGAAATGATTACCTTTTTATTTAATTTTATTTAAATTCAATTAATTAACATAGTTTTTATTAGTTTCAGAGGTAGAGTTCAGTGATTCATTAGTTGGTATAACATCCAGGGTTCATTCCATCTTGTGACCTCCTTAATGTCCATCACCCTGTCACCCCATCCCTCCACCTCCCTCCCCTCCAGCGACCCTCAGTTTGTTTCCTAGAGTTAAGTCTCTTATGCTTTGCCTCCCTCTCTGATTTCGTCTTATTTTTCCCTTATTTCCCCTATGATCCTCTCTTTTGTTTCTTTAATTCCACATATGAGTGAAATCATTCCTCTGTTTTAAGGCATCTCCAGGCTCCTACCTGGTCTCCCTAACCCCAAACCCTTGTTCCCATCCACCTCCTTCCCTATGAAAGATTCATCTTTCTAAATATGAAAAGATATGAATGTGATCATGTCCCTCTGCTCCTCAAAGCTCTCCATGGCTCCCCACTGCCTTCATGGTCAAATCCAAATTCCTAGCATGGTATTCAAGACTCTCCACAGACTGACATTGCCAGTCCTGCCTCCACAACATGCACTGGCCCATGTTACACCTCAGGAGCTCACAGTCACCCACCCCTAGGCCTTTGCCCAGCTGGTCCACCCTAACCTCCCCGCCCCCACCTCACCTACAGAGGCCCATTTAAGTGAGTGCTTTGATGGCGTCTGGCGGTACTGGAGACTGTGTCCTTGTTCACATCTTCCCCCAAACTGCTATCTCCTTAAAAACAAGGACCATTCTAGGGACTCCCTCTCTGTTGAGTTGGAGATGGAGGCCATTAGGATGCATTTATTAGGACTCTATAAGCATGTAATATGTTGGAGGTCCCTGCCCTCCTCAAGCTTACAATTTAATCAAAAGATAAGTCAGAAAAGAGGATAAATGATAGTAAAGCAAATGAGTACTTGCCTCTCCAGGGGCAGTTCCAAGGCAGACTGGCCAGGGTGAAACATCCCAGAATAGGCTAAGACAAGGAGAAGACGCCATGGTCTGGAGGCTCATTAGAGGGGCACAGGTGAGAGATGGATAAGCCTGGGTAAGCAAAGGAGATGGGATGACCGGGTGCTGCTGAAGCTAAGCCCAGTCTGCAGGAATAAAACCCCAGTGCTAAGCAAAACTGTCCCCAAGAGACATTCTGCAGCTCAGCACTGGGGTCAGAGGGCAGGGAGGCTGTGGGCCTCGGCAGGGATGGTCTCCAAGTGCTGACCTCAGGCTCTCTCCCTCTGCCTCACAGATGTCACCCCACTGCGCAAACCCCGCACTCCCCTGGAGACATTCAAAAAGGTGGGGATCCCCATCATCGCAGCCTTGCTGAGTGTAGCGATCATCATCATCGTGGCTGTCCTCAGTAAGTGGCGGCCCTCACCCCCTCATGACTGCCCCCACCTCTGTCCTCACCCCCACAGTAAACAGCAGCTCCTGCCCGTGCCTCTGAGCACAACCCTACCCTCCACACTTCCACCCAGCAGTCCTGGGCAGGTGATCTGCAGAAAGCTTTGTGTGACATGTTTCTACTCCCGGCTTTGAAGGGAGCCTTCCAAAAAAAAAAAAAAAATGAAGGGAGCCTTCCCCAGGAGTGAAAGAGGGTGGTGAATGCAGCCCCCACCTACCCCGATAATCTCTGCCACAGGGAAAGCACAGCTGTACATGGTACAAATCCATGCAGGCAGGCAACTGGCCCCCAGGAGGCCAGGAGGCCCCTGCCTCCTTCATCAGGAGTCTGTAGACACCTGAGCACGCCTACTGGCTAGAAGAGAGGCAGGGACACCGACAGGAGGCACCAGGGAAGCCCACCCAGGCAGACAGCACCCCCGCATCCCAATTTCAGCTCTGTCTTCTCAGCCAGTGCCTGAGACCCAGTGTGATGTAAAGCAGGCCACTCGAGGACAAAGAGTGAACTGAATGACCCGCAATGTCCACATCCACAGTCTCAGTTGTGACTGTCCTTGCTTCTCCTCCCCCATAGTCACAGCAGGCTACTGACTGTGCTTTCAGGGTGGGAAGTCATCTTTTGACCTCTACCAACTGCACTCTCCTCTCATCGGTAGAACATCCCATCTCTCCCAGAAGGATATTGGAGATAATGTGGGTCAACTACCTGGATGAAAATCAGGTTGTTCAAAAGTATGGGTCATCATATAGGGTGCAGAGATGTGACCAAGGCCATAAACATGTGTTTGCTAACCCAGCTGGGACAGGCCCCTCAGGAGCCCGCACCTGGAACCATGGTGGCATTTCCACCAGCAGCAGCCACTGCCACTCAGAGATCACCAAGCCCAAACCCTCCTCCTCCATTTGAACACCTAGGCTGAGAGAGGGGGTGCGGCAGTGAGAGACAGCTGGGACAGGGCCCTGGGGACCCAGCCTGAACAAGTGCCTTTCTGTCTGAGGCAATGGAAGTGCGGATCCACAACACTACCACCACCAGATCCCTTAGAGCCCTGCTGAGCCGTGAGATGCGAATTTCTTCTTGACCTTGGCTGGCCCTTGGCCGTGGTTTGCAGCAGCATAAGCAGAGCTGCCATCCTAAGCCTGTTCTATTTAGACCAACGTGAAGGAGAAGGTGCTTTCTCTGAGCACATGCCCTGCCACACTGGAGAGGGAAGGGGCCCGATTCATCCAGGGTGTGCCGGGCAGGCAGTGGTGCATGAGTTAGAATTGGGGTCTCTCCATCCCACAAGGCTCCCCTGTGGAATCTGAACCTCCATCCCAGGCAAAGCTCCCTCAACTTTTTGGCTTCTGGGGTCTCAACTGGTCACACTGTCCTGGCTTTGTCCCAGGAGGCTAGAGTGACCCTGCCTTACCCTGGCTCCTGACCATGAACTAAACTCTGAAGGTCTAGGAAAGACGCAGCCTGCTCCTTCTCCAGTGCTCCCTCACACCAGGGGCACCAGGGCCAGCAGAACCCCCTCAGGGAAAGCATGGAGAAGCAGCAAAGAGCTTAAGAGTTAGACCCTGATTAGAATCCTGCGGCCTTGGGAAATAAACACCAACTCTAAGCCTTGGTGTCCCCCCTTATGATGTGAGTTAATCATGACACCTGCCTCCTCAAGCTGTTGTCAGGACTGTACAAAGCAGCTAGGCAGGAGGGCCTCAGCCTATCAGGAGACTTTACAAACACTAGACTCATTCCCATCAGCCTGAGACAGCAAAGGAGCAACAGAATTTGAAAGCAGCAGGCAGAAGACAAAATACAACAAAACACCGACCCCTCCATGGATCTTTCAGTCCCAGATAAAAACACCTAGTTCTAGAACTGCCCTTGGTGGTTGCAAGACACTCAAGGCCACCAGCTCACCAAATGTTCCCAACAACCTCACCCCACTGTACAGATGAGAAAATGGAGGCCTTAGGAGGGAAAGGACCAGCACTCTCATCTTTGGGCTCCAGGCCCAGTGTCGTCTATCCATTACCAGAGGCACATGCCAGCCCCGGAGAGTAGGAGGCCAGTGGTGGCTGTTCCTAAATTTCTCCCACACATTCTCTCACTTGGCTCCTCAGCCATCTGGTAGGTATGGGACTTTACAGATAAGAAAACTGAGGCTCAGGACCAAGTAAACAGGCTACCAAGGGGCATCACAGGGTCTGGAACCCTCATCTGCCTGCCTTGAAGCCAGCGTACTCACAGGCAAACACAGCCTAGCCCACCCCCCGGGGCTGCCTGCTTGACTGTCAGCCCTCTCTGCCCTCTCCCTGCCTCTGCCTTCCAGTCAAGGTGATTCTGGACAAATACTACTTCCTCTGCGGGCAGCCTCTCCACTTCATCCCGAGGAGGCAGGTGTGTGATGGCCAGCAGGACTGTGCCTCAGGGGAGGACGAGCAGCACTGTGTCAAGAACTTCCCCGATGAGTCCCCAGTGGCAGGTGAGTCCAGGGGCTGGAGGGACGAGGGGGGCAGGCACAGCAGGAAAGCAGCCCAGGTCCCTCTTGGTCCACTACTTAGCATCTGCCTACTGGCTTGTCAGTTTCCATCCCCACTGGAAGGTTTTTAAGAACAAGAATAGGACCAGGTCCTGCCGACTAGATCTCCAATATCCGATGAACAAATGCAGACCAGAGAGACAGGAAATTGTGACATAGCCTGCCCCGTTCTGCTACACCTGGGTAGAACTGAGGTAGGTGGCTAGATTGGATAACCCTGGGACAGTTGCCTCCTTTCTATGAAATCTGTTACTTCCAAGGGACAAGAAAAGTGAGTGTAAGGCCATTAACTAGCTATTGATCCTCCTACTCTTTAGGTGTTTATTGTAACATGCTATGTAACAAAACTGAGCTAGGTCCTTCAAAGCAATAGGAGATGTTTCCACCAAAAACTCATGCTCAGGAGATGAGTGTTGGGGGCTTTTAAGGGTCAGGACTAAGTCCCTTCTTGGGTATATCCTCTTTTTTTAATCATAAGGCAAATGCCTATGAGCTCCTGTCCTCCTACTGCCAACAGTACTTCCTTCTCAACCTCCTCCTCCTCACCGCATGTGGAGAAGGAGCTAGGTTCCTCAGTGAGAAGTACCCCAGGCTAGGCAAGCTATTGGGACCATGAGTAGAGTCACCATATATCACCAAAACTGATATCTAAAAGAATGAGAGGGAGAGCTATTGGTAATTGTGCCAGGACAACAGGTCAACCTGGAGGTTGTTCCCCGAACATCTGGTCACCCTAGCTACCATCAAAATGAGGCTCAATCCAGCAAAGCCAAATGGAAGAACTTTGCTTGAGATTGAAAGGGTTGGTGTTCTATGATGCTCTAGGGTCTGGGTGTAGGCAGGTTGTGCTGGTCCCATGATGAATTCTGAGGGAGATGGGCCAGACAGGCCCCTGTCTTGCAACTGACTTGGGTTCTTCCTCTTCAGTCCGCCTCTCCAGGGACCGATCCACCCTGCAGGTGCTGGATCCAGCTACAGGGAGCTGGG
This sequence comes from Vulpes lagopus, assembly GCF_018345385.1. Taxonomy (NCBI): domain Eukaryota; kingdom Metazoa; phylum Chordata; class Mammalia; order Carnivora; family Canidae; genus Vulpes; species Vulpes lagopus. The sequence continues at coordinate 41,837,259 of NC_054833.1, read as the reverse complement.
CCTCTGCCTGCTTTGACAACTTCACAGAAGCTCTGGCCAAGACAGCCTGTGGGCAGATGGGCTATGACAGGTACCCAGCTCAAGCCTCCAGAGGCTGGTTCCTAACCCCCATTACCTCTTCCGTCCCTCCCCCGTTCCTTCCTCCCTTCCTCTTTCTTTCCTAAAAATATAGATACTGGAGTCAGAATTGCTCTTGAACCTGAACACTTTCACATATAAGCAACATGAAGTTCAATCTCCTAAGCCCCAGTTTCCTCAATGGTTAATTGGAGAAAGTATTGGCAACATCATAGGATAATGATCAGGTGCAGCGAGAAAATGTAAGCCTCACCACTCACCCTAACACACACTTCTGGCTCCTCAAGACCCTCACTCCTTGGCTCTGCAAGAAGCCACCCTGTCCCAGAATATATTTACTTATTCAATGTCCCATTGGTTAAAATTCAGTGTAAACAAACCTGATTACATTGGAGCCCCATCAGCAAATTTGTAGAGTAGTTCCTAATCTTCAGCAGATGAAGAGTTATATAATCATAAGGGTGATTTGCATGTTGGGTTTATATTCATTTGATCTTGGCAAAAACCAGAAAAGGTATTAATTACTGTATCTATTTTAGAAATAGGTTCTGGGAAGATAAGTAACTTGCCTGGGTAGGAGCTGGGAGAGAGAGGCCTGGCATTTGTGCCCAAGACCCCTTAATTCCTGGGCTTGGGTAATTCTCTCTCCTCCCAGGGCTTTCCCTGCAAAGGGAGAAATGAGGCCACCGATCACTCAGAGAACCTAACTAGAGAGGAGGAAAAAGGACCCATGTATTCAGCTGCAGAGTGGGGGAACCTCTCCCTGGCAGGCCCCCAAGGACTCTAAGAAACTAGACCCAGAGTCTAGGCAGAAATGAGAAATGCTAGGCAGACACCGTCAATCACAGAACTCTCTCCCATCCACTCCCCCGCCCCTAAGGCAGCCTCAAGGTCCTTTTTCCATACGTGCTCCTCCGGGTGGCGTGACTGATCCATCACACCTTTCGGCTCCCTCTGCTCTCTGGCTAGCAGGTCTTTGCTGCTCACTGTGGGGCACAACCCCGGACAGGACAACTCTGCCTGCTTTATTTTTGAAGAGAGCTGGGGAGGCACCCCTGGCCCTGCCCTACCCCTCCCCCCAGCGGGCCCAGCCCAGCCTCCCCTGCAGCCAGCCCCTCCTCCCCACTGCAGTCCAGCGTCTGACTGCATCGTCAGCAGTGCCCGCACAGGCTGCGGCTGCCTTATGCAACCAAGGTGTCTCTGGGGCTTCTTAAGGTAACAGGTTCCTGGAATCTCTGCCCTTCCAGAGAGACTGACGTGCCAAACCAGCTGGCTCCTTGAGTTCTACAAAATCAAAGCTGGTTAGAATTATTCATTAGGGTGTGCTTGGTGAACAGAGGTTAACTTTCTGGGGACTGTCCATTTCCAGCGCTGTCCCTCCTGCCGGGTCTTGGATTTCTCTCTCCTTCCTCTACCTAGGTCAGCAGTCCTTCTTGTCCCAGGACCATAATACCCGAGATGATTCAAGGTGGGAAGGGCTCTGGAGATCACTGTGTCCACCTCTATCATTTTATAGAAGGAGAAATTGAGGCTTACGGAAACCCGGGGAAGGGTGTGACCTGTCAAGGTTACACATCGAGCTAGTGTCAGAGGCAGGATGAGAACCTCCATCTCCAGGGCTCTAAAACCCAGCACTGCCACACTCACGTCCCTCCAGGCATACCTGGGCCCGTGAGGTGTACAGGATTCCTGGCCCCGAATGTGAGAGCATCAGTGGCTGGCCGGCCGGCGTCTCAGTCAATGTGACCCCTACACACAGAGCCAGTACTAGCATGGCTGGATGGGGAAGGATGGGACAATCAGAACAACGGGATGAATCAGGGGAGCCTTCCTGGAGGAACAAAGACTTAAACCCAAGGGTTGAAAGAAGAAAAACATGGATTAGGGGTGAGAAAGGGTGAGGGTGGTCTGACTGAAAGACTCTTCTGGACTCATGTGAAGACTGATCTCATCCTGTCCTATCTCCAAGGGAGCCATAAATGTACCGCCACTACCAAATTCAGCCCAGACGCCTTGTTCAGAAAACCAAATATCACATTCCAGTTCTCTGGCTGTGAGTGAGAGAAAAAAAAAATGCTAGGACATTTGAAATAGGGCTATAACTGGGAGTTAGGAAAGCATGTCCCTAACATTTGTCCAGAGCTCTGGGGAAGCAAGAACACATCAGCATCGTGCCTAAAGCCAAGTCCTGGGAGAGGAGGCTACTTTTCCCATCTTCTTCTAATCTCCTGCCCTAGCTCACATCTCTCTCCCTCCCAACATGAGCAGCAAACCCACCTTCAGAGCTGTGGAGATCAGCCCAGACCAAGATCTGGATGTTGTTGGAATCACAGAGAACGGCCAGGAGCTTCAGGTGCAAAACCTAAGTGGGTAAGTGGGAGGATGCCTTCCGGCCCATAAGAGGCTCACATATGGAGGCTGCCATCAGGGGTGCAGGCAGGCTACACTGAGCAGGTGCAGCAAGGGGAATGTAAGCCAGACAACAGGAAGAACTCCAGGCCATGCAGACTGTTAGATACCACGAGCTAGAGAACCAGATTTCTGAGAGGTTTTCTAGGTTGACTCCCTTTTTTATATATGATAGACAGCTGGACAAAGTGTGCTGTCCACATGTTAGTGGTCTTTTCATCCGAGTAAAATCAAAAATTTTCCTACTGCTCTGTGTTCCTGATTAAACCCAATAGGCAAGATTCCAAAGGCCACCGTGTCCTTCCCAGCCACTCACCCGGGCCAGAGTAAGACCTCTCCACGTTCCCAGACCTCCAGAGAAAAGGCCACATGGCTTTTGGCAGTGGCCTATTCCTCTGCCTCACCACCCTGTATGAGAGGTCAGCATCTAGATAAAAATGGCCACGTTGCTGCAGAGAACCCCAGAGAGGATGCTGCTGACGGCTGCTTATTCATCAAAGAGTAAATCTGAAAAAGGACCAAGATGGTAGCAGAATGATGTTTGCCTGTAATTCCATTGAAATCCCACTTCTTGTCCATTTGAAAGCCCACAGTGTAACAGACAGTGTTCCAGGCTCTGGTCTCCTCCACTCCAGGAATGCCAAGGGCTCGGGTTGGGCTCTGACACAGGCAAGGCCCAGCACACAGTGGGTGCTTAGCAGCAGGGGTTTTTGAATCCAAACGAATCAAATTGAACTGAACTGAGCGGCCATGTACTTTCCATTTAGTCCCCTAGCACGTGGGTTCCAGACTTCCAGGTATTGGGACAGGGGCTGGGGCCAACACTACCAGAGGACGGGAGTCCTCGCCTCCCACAGAAATCACAAGGCTCTGTGTCTCCCTTCCAGACCCTGTCTCTCAGGCTCCCTGGTCTCCCTGCACTGCCTCGGTGAGTACAACCCCTCCCTGAGCGTTTGGGCCCTGGGCCAGCAATGAGCAGAGAGAAAGCCCTTCATCCTCATTCTTAAATTTCTCAGATCCTAAGTTTCTGTTTTGTCCCAAACTTACTTCTTTGAGTTTTGGGTTTGTAGGTCAGTGCTCCTTCAAGTGGGTGATGCTGAGAATTCTTTGGGACCATGCACTCACAAGCCCGCAAGCTAAGCAGAAAGCTAGCAGGGAACAAAAAGCTGGAAAGGACACATTGGGACTCCATCCCCTCCTCCCTGGTCAGGTCCATAAGGCCTCCTCAGGCACGGTGTGCTCAGCCATCCAAGATCAGATCATTCAGTTTAGCAAAAATACACTGAACAGTTAGACCACGTCTAGCACTGTCAGGTGCACTAGTTCAAAGTAGAAAATACCAGACAAGTAACAGAATTAGCCACTCTCCTTAGGAGCTTACGGCAGAGAGAGAGAGAGAGAGAGAGAGAGAGATGCAAGGCCACGGGTGGGAGGTGCCAAGACCAAGCAGTACTCACAGCCAACTTGCCACAGGGAGACCCAGGCACCAACGAGTCCCACTGGCTTCCAGTGTGACCTTGAGTCATTTGCCTGACCTTTCTGAGGTTCCTCTTCCCAAGAAGACCTTGCATCCAACTGCCCAAGGGAATCCTGGGAGAACCCCAGCTCTTACGGAGTAGATCAGAAGAGGAAACAAGCTGTGACCCAGCTTGTCCTCCAGGCTTGTGGAGGAACCGACCAGAGGCTGCCCCGTTGGCCAGAAACTGGACAGGCTGAGTGGAACCAGGTCATCATCCCCACCTCTGCCGTTGGGCGGTAGATGTGCTCTCCTGTTGGATGTTAAGAATTGTTGTCACTATAACGTGACACCCACAATCCCTGGTGCATGGGGACTGATACACAGTGGGTAGCCAGTGAATGACTGAATGGCTGGCGCTGAATGGCACAGGTGTCACAGAGAGGTTTAAGTCACAGACCCTCCTTTGAGGAGCCATCGATCTCACTGGGAAGAGCTAAGCACAACAGAAACAAAAGGCAGGCCAACGGCAGGGGCAGGCTATGGAAATTCCAGGACAAGAAAGTCCCCAGGGGTTGGGCAGCCCCAGGGAGGTGGTGCCCAGGCTAAACACTGAGAGGTAGGCTCCCAGAAGGGAGGGGCCACGTCTGTCTGTCCATCTTTCCGTCTGTCCTCCACTCTCTTCCCAGCCTCCCTGAACACAGCGGGCACATGATACAAATTTGCTGAGCGAATCAATGGTTCAGATAAACAGCAAAGAGGAGAGCTAGCATCTCAGGGATGGGGGTTTCCTTGAGCAAAAACAGAAGGACTTTTAGGGAGCTACAGGCAGATCGATTCGGCTAGACAGAAACCTTATATAAGGACAACAGGCTGCTGCCAGGAGGAGGACTTTAAACTCTACCCTAGAGAGAGATGCCTTGGGACTGTGAGGGGACACAGAGAAAGCAGAGTTTGGACGATGAGGTGTCTGAAAAGCCCCTGGCCAGCATCGGCCCGGAAAGGATGGCAGCCTTTTCCTCTGAGCACCACGGCTGTGGCAGTGACGGCCAGGACTGGAGAGGCTGAGGGCAGGGCGGGGAGGTGGGAACGGAGGCTTTTACATGAGCTTGAGGGTCATGATGGAAAAGCCTAGGACGGTGACATATGAAAGACAGCACAGGGTGTCGACCTGGGACACTCACTCATGGGGGTGGGAGGACTTGGAGAAAGGGGAGTTTAGGATGGGAAGATTCTGTTTCTGGAACTTTCTTCCTACTTCCGGGACCCAGAGCAGTCTGTGGGTGTCTGTTTGCCGATACCTCAGCAGGAGTGGCTGGGGACACTCCACCTGGGCAGGACTTTCGTAATTCCGCATCACTTGTTTGGTTTGAAGGCCATGAATTCCCGGCACCACGGACACACCCGCGTCCACAATATAAACACATCTAAAGCCACACAAAGGAGGGGAAGGCTGAGGGGGAGGCTGAGGAGAAGGCCTATGGTCTGGGGTACTCTCTCCCTATGAATAACTCAAAATGGGCCTGGTTCTCCCCACCCTTCCAGGTCCCGGTCATAAGGGCCCGGCTCTAAGGCAACAGAGCCAGGCCTCCAAGGGGGAGGCAGGCCCATCCCTCAAGAGCCTGACCCTTGATTTCTCCCTCTTTCCTACTGACGCCAGCCTGTGGGGAGAGCCTGAAGGCCCCTCGGGTGGTGGGCGGGGAGAAGGCCTCTGTGGATTCTTGGCCCTGGCAGGTCAGCATCCAGTACAACAAACAACATATCTGTGGAGGGAGCATCCTGGACCCCCACTGGATCCTCACAGCAGCCCACTGCTTCAGGTAAGGTCCACCACACCAGGAAGCCTCGAGGGATCAAAGCCTTGGAGGGCCAGTGTCTGGGTCCCCCATCTCCCAACTTGTGCTCCAATGTCCTCACCCCTCTTTGCCCTCCTTCTGCAGACCATGTCCGTGGGTGTGGCCACCCCAATGAGTCACCAGGTATGATGTCCTTTGTTAGGCATCCGGGGTGAGCAGAGGGCGCTGGTTACCAGGCTCGATCACCAAGTTTAACCTCTTCCAATTGGGAAGCAATCTGATACCCAGCATCCTCAGTCCGGCCTCTTATCTTTTCTTAAAGATTTTTTATTTTAGTTTATTTTTTATTCATGAGAGACACAGAGAGAAAGGCAGAGACATAGGCAGAGGGAGAAGCAGGCTCCCTGCAGGGACCCCAATGTGGGACTCAATCCCCAGACCCTGAGATCATGCCCTGAGCCAAAGTCAGACACTCAACCACTGAACCACCCAGGCATCCCTGGTCCCTTATCTCTCACTCCACAGCAGCTCTTCCCATCGAGCTCTCTGGAGTCCTGAGAATGCTCTCCCTCTGCCAGTCTTCCATGGAGAGGTTCCAGGGTCTAGAGTCACTGCCACTTCCCCCATTATAGCCAAAAACTTAAAAAAATAAAATAAAAAAACATAGATTCCCTTATAGGCCAAGCCCATACCTCTGGGGAAGGACTGTTCCCAGGCCACCTTCACTTTCCTTCTTTTATTTATTCATTCAACATCTAAGAAGTGCTATATTATGTGCCCATCCGTCAGTGCCTTGGAGGAACTCACAGTGTAGGCAAGGGATTCTTAACCTTTTTTGAGATCTGACAAAGCTCTAAGTCCTTTCCTGGAAAACCACCCCTGCACACTAAGTAGGCAAGAGTATCTGGAGTCACCAGGAAGTCAGACAAGTACACAACATAACTGACAATGTGAGTACCACATGAGTAACACAGAGTAAAAAGCACTGGGGACAACGTAGAGAGTGCCAGGACCCCAGAGCTCAGGCACTGGGAACAGCCCCCTTCTGCAACCCTCCAGTTAGAAGGTTCCTTGGGCAGGTTTCACCGGGTGAAAAGATCAAACCCCCTTTTAGAATTTAGCATTTTGTAGGTGATTCCTCACACCTGCTCCTTTTCTCCACCGCCCCTGGCCTCACTATCATTATCTCCTAAAGTAGGGACACCTGGTACCCCAATCCCCAGGGCCCTGGGGACCAAGCTTTTCACAAACCACGCACGTGCTTGGCTCAGGCCTGAACCCTGCTCTCTGCCCCCTAGGAAGCATCACGATGTGTCCAACTGGAAGGTGAGGGCTGGCTCTGACAAATTGGGCTCCTTCCCATCCTTGCCTGTGGCCAACATCTTCGTCTTTGAGCTCAACACCACGTACCCTAAAGAGAAGGACATTGCGCTTGTGAAGCTGCAGTTCCCACTCACATTCTCCGGTGAGAGGTGACATCTAGGCCCAGACCCCATTAGGTCAGGTTATACTCCCACCCTGCCTCTAGCTCACTAAGTGACCTTGGACACATCACTTCTCCTCTCAAGCCCTCAGCTGTGCATTTGTTTCCAGTGAATATACAAGCCTAACATCAGGGAGGGGCATGAGGCCCCTTTGAGCGTTTAGCTGACAGCCCACCCCACTCCCTGCCGGATTCTTTTAGGTCTGTTTTCTCCCTGTGGAGCACCTCAAGTGAGAATTATAGATTCATCTGATCTTGGGGTTGTAAGGGACCTAAAAGGTCATCTAGTCCCTCCTCCACCCTCAACCAATGCCAAGAGCCTGTACAATATCTCTGCCGAGGGGTTATTGTGCCCATCTGGTCTCCTCCAGGGGCAGGGAGCTCACTACCTTTAAGGCAGCCCCTGGAACCTTTGAACAGCTCTGTTAGATGACTCATGCTTGGATAGTATTTGTGTCAGCATTTCCAACTGTCAGTTCCACAGGACACACTGATCCCTTAGGAGAAAAATAAAATGCTTCTATTCTCAAATAAGTTGGGGAAATATTTTTATAGTAGAGCTCTCTTCTTGGGGCACATTTGTATATTAAAGATACGAGGTTTTTTTAATTTGTTATATTTAAACCATATCTCCTCAACTTATTTGAGCACAAAACTTTCTCATGCCACTTTTGTTAACATCCCATGGAACACTAGTCATGGAAACCCTGATGTCAACCTTTTCAGAGGGCTTAGCCACCAGTCTCTCCCCCTACTCTCTGCTCGTGGCAGGCACAGTCAGGCCCATCTGCCTGCCTTTTTTTGATGAGGAGCTCATTCCAGCCACCCCTCTCTGGGTCATCGGATGGGGCTTTACGGAGCCGGATGGAGGTAAGTCCTGGGTTTAGGACCACAGGGCTGAAGGAACAGCTCTTGGAGGTGATGGGAAGGAGGACCATCCTTGAGAAAAACCCATCCTGGAAGCCCAAGCACCAAGGTGCCAGGCAACCCAGAGAATTTTCCTGGGCTGGGGGTAGGAAACAAGAAGGGGAATATGAGCATGTTTTCAACCTCCCAGGAAAGATGTCCGACACCCTGCTACAGGCATCTGTCCAGGTCATTAACCACACTCGGTGCAATGCAGAGGACGCATACCAGGGGGAAGTCACCGAAATGATGCTGTGCGCAGGCATCCTGGAGGGCGGCGTGGACACCTGCCAGGTGGGATCATAAGGGAATTCCTTGGAAAGGGATGTGAGTCCTAGAGAGACAAGTCCAGAAGCCGACTGCCTCACATGAAGTCTTGCATATGGTGGGCACTCAATGTTGCGATGAAGGGAAGAGGGAGGGGAAGAAAGACTATAAGATAAGGATGGAATGATGGAAGGAAGGATGGACAGAGACCAGTGGAAAGATTTCAAATGTGTATTTCACATACAAAGATGATGTTACCCACCCCACCTGCTCTTACTTCCCATCACTCACAGGAGTAGGGGTCACTTGAGGGCAGGAATGCCAGGTCTATTCTTTCTAGAACTGCAAAGATGCTGAACTACCCTAGGGAAAATCCATCTGCTGCTGGATGAGCCCTGGTGCAGTGCCTCCCTGCCAACGCTACTGACCAGTCTCCGCATACATTCTCACTCCCTCTACCCCCAAACAATCTTCCAAGCTATAGTCCCTATCTCTACTCCTGCCCCCATTCTCAGCCATTAAATTCCTTCACTCAAGAGGTAGCTCTTAGCCATCTCTTGAATGTCAGGTAAATAAATACTGGGTTTTAGGGACAGTGTCTTCTTCCCTTGGAAAGCTCACAGTGGCGGGGGGGGGGGCAGGGAGGAGGAAGTTAGGCTACCTTGTTGGGTTCTGAGGAAGGAAGTCTCAGGGACTACAAGGAGCTAAGTGCACTTCTCACTACCTGACAAGTTCTGGTCTGTTCTGTTGTTTGCTTGTTTACGATCTTTCTCTTCTCCATTTAACTCTAAGCTCCCCGGGGGCAGGGATCTTTGTTCTTTTCATTGATCAAATCCTAATTGTCTAAAACAGTACCTAAAACAGCAATAGGCATCTCCTGAGCAGCTAAATAATCTGGGAAATACTCAGTTATAAAAAAGAAATGTTTGGGCTTCTCACTGCAGAACCTTCTAGAGCCTTTGGTTTGCTCTAGTGTGTATTGTGAATCTCTGCAAGAAGGCACACCAACTACTTTCTTGACCACAAACAGAACCCTCTCACCCCAAATGGAAAGGCTTTCCAGGCTGCAGGAAGAGCTTCAGCAGAAGCAGTGAGGGCAGAACAGCACACAGCACTGGGGAGCAGTGGGGAGCACAGGGGAAGGATGGGCCAATGCAGGAAAGGGACGAAAGAGAAGCCCACTCTTCCATGCCAGCCCTGCCTGCCCTCCCCAGCAGCCCCTGTTCTGGTGTCTCACAGGGTGACAGCGGTGGGCCCTTGATGTATCACTCTGACCAGTGGCAGGTGGTGGGCATCGTGAGCTGGGGCCATGGCTGTGGGGGTCCCAGTACCCCGGGAGTGTACACCAAGGTCACAGCCTATCTCAACTGGATCTACAATGTCCGAAAGGTGAGCCCCATCTATTGTACCTTCCCTACCTTCCTCTCTACCCTAAAGGTACCAAACTGTCCTTAGTTTTGATTTAAATGGTCTGAGATGACCCCTTACATCCTAAATAATTTGCCCCATCTGTGACAACCTGAGATTCCACCATGAAGAGCTGGAATTCCTTAGACCTGAGATTCCAAATAAATACAAATGCTTTAGCATATAGAACATACCCAGCTTTATCATTCTCTATTCTCTGGCAAAGAATTTCCAGAGAACAGACCCCATTGGGGTGAAAAGGGTGGAAAGGTTCAAGAGAGAGGAGCAAAGAGCTTCAGAAAAAGCAGTCTAACTTTGCACATATCACCACCTTGTCCAGTTTCAAGTCATCTGACTCTTGGTCTCTTGTCATAGTCTACACCATGAGGCTGCGGCCCCTTCATATTGCTGGAAGCTGCCTCCCCCTGTCCTGCCCACTGGGGATCCCCCTAGAAGTCAGACAGAGCAAGAGCCCCTGTGGGCACACCTCTCTGCCAATCGCCTCAACATTTCTTGGTGCAGCAAAGGGCTTCCATTCCTGTAAAAGACATCACAGCCCACAGGCACCCAGAGGAAATCAACACCACCAGCTCCGCCACCCCCAGGGCTCCCGGCATCCCAAGGAGAAAGATACAGCCTACTGAAGAGGCCAGCCTTTTGGCCAAGATCTCTGAAGGCATTGCTAAGCCAGGAAGGAACTTTCCTATTCTACTAAATGGAAGTAGACTCTTCAGTGAGAGCTCAGATCACCAAGTAGACTCTCCAGTAAGAGCTCAGATCACCCAATGAAGGGAGGAAAGGCTCTGAGCCAGCCCTCTCCCACCACCCATCCTCAAGCCCATCCAGGAAGAAACCAGTTGTAATGTAAAATGCACAGTCCTGCTATTGGCTCAATACTATTACTTAATGTTATGACAGTTCTATGGATGCTGCTACTAAACAGGTGTGTGAAGTCTGACACTGGTGGACTGGGCTGCATGCTAAGAACTGAGCTGAGACTATTGCATCATTCCTGCACCTGAGTAGGAAAAGGTCCTAGGGAGACCACTGATACCCAAAGAAGGAAAAAGGAGACCCAAAGATGGGAGATAACACCTATGACTTGGGAGAGAGAGGATCTGCATGCTTAAGGCTGATGGTAAACCATGGCTCCCCCAGTGCCTGGAAAGAGATACTGCACCTGAGTCCTCACTTCTACCTAGAGAGCCCTGGGCATGGTTGCTTTCATTCTTTAAAAAAAAAAAAAATGTACACATACACACATATACATATATATGCAAAGTCTGAAGTGGGACCTAAGTAGGGTTCTGGGTACATAAGTATGAATAAGTCTTGCACTCAAATTGTCAGAGAATTAAGCCCCATGGACTTCTCTGGTCACTGTATGGGGGCCCAGGTATTCTGAGGGCCCTCCTGGTCAGATCTTAGGTGAATATGCTTTACTAGGTTCTCAAGAAATAGAAATCTTCAAAGACCAAATAAAACATGAATAAACACATATAAATAAAACAAAATTATCAGAATCGTGAGCTGAAATGAAGGTAGAGATCTGAGAGCAACAGCTAACTAAAATCTTGGGTTGTCCAAGGGACCAAGACCTATATGAAAGTTGAGATCAGAACTAAACCTAGACCCAGCGCTCACCATCAAAAATCAGCCAAGGTTTTTTAAAAAGAAAATCCCAGGAGTGGGAATCATCAAAAATAGTCAAGGACCTTATGTTAGAATTACCAGGTTATAAGAAAAACTGATACTATAGAATATGTCTATGTACCAGACATTATTCTAAGTGTTTCACTGTGTATTAAGTCATTTAAGACTCATACAAACCTATGAGATAGGTGCCGTTCGTATCCCATCCCCATTTCCATCCCCATTTTATGGGTAAGAAAACTGAGGCTCAATGAAGCTAAGTACCTTGCCTGAGGTTACATATAGGTAAGCTGAATATGAGTATTCTGATTCCAGTGTTCATGTTATAAACTATCACATTACGCCAATATCATAATTTATGAATCTTTAAATAAATTTTAAATGAGGGACACCTGGGTGGCTCAGTCAGTTAAGCATCTACCTTCAACTCAGGTCATGATCCTGGGGTCCTGTGTTCAAGCCCTGCATCAGGCTCCCTGCTCAGCAGGGAGTCTGCTCCTCCCTCTGCCCCTCCCTCCACTCATGCAGACTCTCCCGTGCTCTCTCTCAAATAAATAAAATCTTAAAAATAAATGCTTAAAATGGGTACTTTTTCCTCGTAAAGATATTTTTAAATATTTGTAATTTAAAATCCACAAAAATTTACTATCTTAACCATTTGTAAGTATACAGTTCAATGGTATTAGGTATATTCACACTGTTGTGCAACTACCACCACCGCCCATCTCCAAAACTCTTTTTCCCTTCCAGAATTCTGTACCATTAAACAATAGCTCCCCGATTTCTTCCTCCCCCATGATACTGGAAGCCACCTGTCTACCTTCTGTCTCTATGAAAATGACTACTTTAGGTGCCTCATGTAAGTGGAATCACATAGCATTTGCCTTTCTGTGCCCGGCTTACTTCACCTAGCAGAGTGTCTTCAAGGTTTATCCATGGTTGTAGCCTGTGTCAGATTTTTCTTCCTTTTTAAGGTTGAATAATATTCCATTATTTATACTACATTTATTCATTCATCCATCAATGGACATCTTGTTTCTACCTCCTGGCTATAATGAATAATGCTGCTGTGAGCAGGGTGTACAAATCTCTCTTCAAGATTCAGTTTTCAATTCTTTGGGGTATATACCCAGAAATAGAATTGCTGGATCATATGGTATCTGTTTTCAACTTTTTATTGTTTTCCTTTTTTAATTGTTATACTTGAGAGACAGAAAGAAAGCACAAGCGGGAAGAGAGAGAGAGAGAGAGAAGCAGATGCCCCACTGAGCAGGGAAGCCAACACAAGCTCAATCCCAGGACCCTGGAATCACAACCCAAGCCAAAGGCAGACACTGAACTGACCGAGCCATCAAGTGTCCCAATTTTTTATTGTTTTGCATGAGGATTGCACCATTTTACATACAGTGACAAGGGTTCCAATTTCTCCACAACCTTGCCAATATCTATTTTCTCTTTAAAAAAAAAATAGGTATTTTGGGGGCACCTTGATGGCTCAGTTAAGCATCTGATTCTGAATTTTGGCTCAAGTCACAATCTCAGGGTCATCAGATCGAGCCTGTTGGGCTCTACACTAGGCAGGTAGCCTGCTTCAGATTTTCTCTCTCCCTCTGCCCCTCCCCACATCCACTCATGCATGCACACAATTCTGTCTCTCTAAAAACAGCCAAAAAATAGGTATTTTAATAAAGCAACTGTGACAAGTAGATTTGAAGAAGAAGCAAATAGAGCTCTTAGAATAAGAGCTATAGGGCACCTGGGTAGGACTCAGTCGGTTAACTGTCTGCTTTCAGCTCAGGTCATAGTCCCAGGGTCCTGGGATCAAGTTCCACATCAGGGTCCCCACTCCATGAGGAGCCTGTGTCTCCCTCTGACTCTGTCCTTCTCTCTCTCATGAATAAATAAATAAAACCTCAAAAAACCTACCTTTTTATTAAAATTAAAAGCTGAATGTTTGGGGTAAATAGCACTTAAGACAGATTGAGAAGATAAATGAACCAGAAGTTAGATTGAAGAGGTTACTAAGTTTGCTATAGAAAGAAATAAGGAGATAAATATATATATACACACAAAACAAGGCTGTGGACAATGGAGACTAGAATAAGAAAGTCTAACAAATCCAGCTGAAGAATCAGAGGGAGAGAACAGAAATATGAAGGGGAAACAACATCTAAAGAGATAACAGCTGAGAATGTTCAGAATTCATTAAAGGCATGAATCCACACATACAGTATTTGCCCCAATAGTGCATACACACATATGACCAAGGCAGAAATATTCAAATAAATCCTCACCTAGACACATGATAGTGAAGTTTCAGAACACCAAAAATGAACAAACTCTTTAAAGCAACCAGAGAGACAACCCAGGCTTCCTACAACACCATAAAGATACCACAGTGAGGGACGCCTGGGTGGCTTAGTTGGTTGAGCATCCGACTCTTGGTTTTGGCTCCAGTCATGGTCTCGGGGTCCTAGGATCAAGCCCTATATCAGGTTCCTCACCGAACATGGACCCTGCTTGGGATTCTCTCTCTCTTCTCCCTCTGTCCCTCCACTTGTGCTCTTTCTCACTTGCTTGTTCTCTCTCAATTAAATTAAATTAAATTAAATTAAATACCAGAATTAGACTTCCAGCAGACTTCCCCATAGCAGTAAAGGAACCAGTAAACTCTATCTTCAGTGTGCTGAGACAATAGAGAATTGTGAATCCTACAAAACTACCTTTTAAGAATTAAGGCATTTTCAAGGAAACGACTGAGAGTTTACTACCAACAGGTCTCCTCTAAAGAAATATCTCAAGTATGTATTTTTTAAGTTTTTATTTCAATTCTAGTTAACATACAATGTGATATTAGTTTCAGTTGTACAATATAGTGATTCAACAATTCCATACATCACCCTGTGCTCATCACAAATGCACACCTTAACCCCCATCACCAATTTCACCCATCCTCCCACTTAGCTCCCCTCTGGTAACCATCAATCTGTTCCCCATAGTTAAGAGTCTGGTGCTTGGTTTGCCCTCTTTTTTTCCCTGTTTGTTCATTTGTTTTGTTTCTTAAACTCCATGTGTGAGTGAAATCAAATGGTATTTGTTTTTTCTGACTGACTTATTCCACTTAGCATTATACTCTCTAGCTCCATCCATCTTACAAATGACAGGATTTCATGCTTTTTCATGGCTGAGTAATATTCCATTGTGTATACATACCACATCTTCTTTATCAAGGGACACTTGGGCTATTTCCATAAGTTGGCCATTGTCGATAATGCTGCTGTAACAGTCAGAGTGCATGTATCCCTTCGAATTAGTATGTTTGTATCCTTTGGGTAAATTCAAGTATGTACTTTAGAAAAAAGAAAAATGATCCTCGTAGGAAGAGCAGAGATGCTAGAAGACATAGTGAAGCAACTGGCAAAAATGTACATAAATCTAATGTACTTTGTCTACATAAAATATCATCTATCTTGTGGGTTAATTTTTTTTAAACCTAAGTAAGATACAGGATAACAATGCCATGTAAGTCAGGAGGGGACAGTTGGAGTTAAAATATTCCAAAGTTCTGAAATCATTCAAGAAGGAAGTTTAGGGACACCTGGGTGGCTCAGCGGTTGAGCATCTGCCTTTGGCTCACAGCATGATCCCGGGGTTCTGGGATCAAGTCCCGCATCAGGCTTCCTTTTTTTTTTTTTTTTTTTTTTTGTAGAATAAACATTTAAGTATCTTATGGAGACATATCAAGACACAGAAGACATAGAATCTAGGATGCTTTCCTTCTCTACATTACAACTCTCCTCACAATCCGGCCAAGGGAAGGCTGAGGGGTGGAGAGGCCTTGTTTTGCAGAACCTTCACTGGCCTTGTTGCAGCTCTTCCTCATCACCTTCTTAGGAAGAAGTGTCCATGGTGGAAGCATTCTCAACAATTTCATGATCTGTATGTTCTGATTAGATGGTTACTTATGGATTTAGCAGCACTGAGCCATTTGGATGGTATAGTAAGCACTGGCATAAAGTCCAGAAGATGTCAGCTCCTGGAGTTTGCAGTAAGGGCCTCTATAATTTCCCTGGAGGCCTGCCAAAGGCAACTCCAAGTCTTGAAGATGTAGCTTCCATGTGGTGGTCCTTTCGCAGCTTTCAGTGGCATGGCCATCTGTGACTTTGCCTTGTGGCCTCTTCCTCCTCCTTCAAAGCACATCACTCCAAACTCTGCTTCCCTCACCATCTCACCTTCCACTCCAACAGCAGGCATGGAGCCTGCTTCTCCCTCTGCCTGTGTCTCTGTCTCTCTCTCTCTCTCTCTCTCTCTCTCTCTGTGACTATCATTTAAAAAAAAAAAAAAGAAAGCAGGAAAAATGAAACAAAAAGTACAAAGTAAGGGGATCCCTGGATGGCTCAGCGGTTTGGCACCTGCCTTTGGCCCAGGGCGTGGTCCTGGAGCCCCGGAATCGAGTCCCACGTCGGGCTCCTGGCATAGAGCCTGCTTTTCCCTCTGCCTGTGTTTCTGCCTCTCTCTGTCTATCATGAATAAATAAAAAATTTTTTTAAAAAAGTACAAAGAGGGATCCCTGGGTGGCGCAGCGGCTTAGCACCTGCCTTTGGCTCAGGGCGCGATCCTGGAGACCCGGGATCGAATCCCACGTCAGACTCCCGGTGCATGGAGCCTGCTTCTCCCTCTGCCTGTGTCTCTGCCTCTCTCTCTCTCTCTCTCTCTCTCTCTCTCTCTCTCTGACTATCATAAATAAATAAAAAATTTTTAAAAAAGTACAAAGAGGGTAAAAATAAGAGTTATCAATAATCACACTAAATGTTAAACTTACCAACTAATAGAGTTAATTAAGTTGAATAAAAATGTAAAATCGAGCTATGTGTTATTTATAAGAGATACATCCAAAACATTAGGTTATGGAACTATTAAAAATAAAAAGATTGAAAAATATCTAGAACACAAGCACTTTACCAAATTTAAGCTGGAAAAGCTATATAACATTTTTTTAAAGTAGGGATTTAGGACAAAAAACAAAACTGACTTTGGGATAAAGAGGGTCACTGCATAGTCATAAAAGGATCAATTCACCAGGAAGACAGAGCAAGTTAAAACCTATAAACAAAAAGAAAAAACCACAATCCCTTTGTC
This sequence comes from Vulpes lagopus, assembly GCF_018345385.1. NCBI lineage: Eukaryota > Metazoa > Chordata > Mammalia > Carnivora > Canidae > Vulpes > Vulpes lagopus. Next base: position 41,820,665 of record NC_054833.1, on the reverse strand, counting down.
ACCACTGGAGTTGACTGTCATACCAAGTCCTTACTCTGAAATAGTAACGGGGGGTGGGGAGGCGAGGAAGCAAGCATCTTTCTGCTTCACCATAGAAATCTACCTCCAGGTAACAAGGTGCTCGAGGTAGTGAAGGGAGGCTCTTCTTTACACACACCAAAAAATGTAGCTAATCAAATCAGTGAGTGATAAAAAAATCTACAACCTCTAATGAAATAATGGATTCAGGCAAGAATTGTCAGTGGAGGTGAAAAGCATTAAGGGAAAGGTTTATGGAGAACTGGATAGTTGTTAAATGCCCAAGTATCATCCCACAGGTTCCTTGCTAATCTCAACAGGAAAATCTAACTCTAAAATCAAAGAATTAGGGGCACCTGCGTGGCTTAGTTGGTTAAGCATCTGGCCTTCGGTTTAGGTCATGATCCCAGGGTCCTGGGATTGAGCCCCACAATGAGTGCTCCCTCTACCTGCCATTCTGCCTACTTGTGAGCACGCTTCGTTTTCTCTCTCTCTCTCTCTCTCTCTCTCTCTCTCTGTCAAATAAATACAATCTTTAAAAAAAAATACCTTATAAAAATAAAAAATAAAAATAAAATCAAGGAATCAGGCTGATATTACCCTGCCCACTAACAGTGGAATAGAGATATTATGTGTCTCCTCTTGTGAATATGAAGTATGCCTCATGTTGCGTCACCTCAAGGCACCTTATCAAAAATGCTTAATCTACACCTTTACATCTAATTTCCAGCTAAACATATAAGTTAGAAAAAGGAGTTAAATGACACTACTTGGAAGCTAACAGATAAATCCAGACGGTGGGACATTCTACACACAGGTGACCCAACCTCTTCCATAAGTCAATGTCGTGAAAGGATCTTAAGAGGCATAACAACCAAATAGGAGCTCCCTGACTGGGTCTTGAACAAATTAGCAGCAAAAGACATTTGGGTAAAGAGGTAACTGGGGAGTTGTGAATATGATCTGGAGATTAAATGGTCATAAGGAACAGTTCCTTACGTGTGACCATGATATTATACTTTACAAAAATATCCTTAGACATGCATGCAGAAAAATTGGGGATAAAATGACTTGAAGTTGTAATTGACTTCAGGAAAAACACAACAGTTGAAGCAGATACAGCAAAATGTCATCAAGTGTGAAATCAAAATGATGTTTACTATTCTTTCTACTTGTCTGTATATTTAAAATATATTTCAAAAACATTTCTCAGTAAATATGTTTTTCTTATTTGTATAAACAGAATATAAAATAGCCCTAAACGAACTAATGGAGGCATCTGGATGGCTCAAGTGGTTAAGCGTCTGCCTTCGGCTCAGGTCATGATCCTAGGGTCCTGGGATTGAGTCCTGCATCGGGTTCCCTGCTCCACGGGCTAGAGTCTGCTTCTCCCTCACCCCCTGCCCCTCCTCCCAGCTTGCATTTTCTCTCTCTCTCTCTCTCTCTCCCCCCCCCACACACACACCCAATAAATAAAATCTAAAAAAGAAAAGAAAAAATAGAACTACAGGAGAAATTGATAAATCCACCATCACAGAAGAAGACTACAGCATTCTTCTCCCACTTATTGATTTAGGTCAAACAGATAAAATACTAGTAGAGAAGATTAAGTAATATGATTAGCATGCCTAATAGGTGTAGAATCTTGCACTCAAAACTTAGAAAATAAATATCCTTCTCAAGCACATTTGTAATAAGTCAAATATATACTAGGCCATAGAGTCTTGACACATTTCAAAAGTAGTATGGGCACCCACCAGACCCAGTTTCGTGCTCCCATCAATCCCCACTCAGCCTTGCCTACATCCCCATCCTCCCACCTCTCAGCCCAGATTCCTGCCTTGCATGGACCCAGCTCTGGCCGCTTTCATGTCCATGGTTCTAAAGCTCTGGTAACCCATCATTTCTAACACCACACCAATCTCCCTGCACAAACTGGGGCCAGGGCTGGGCTTTGGCTTGGGTGGTCTTCATCGCTCCCACCATTATGGGAGCCAGAGTTGCTCTAGCACTCAGAGCTTCCCCAGAGCTGCCTGGAAAGGCTGAGCAACATAACATAGAAATTACTATCTATAGGACAAATGTTGAATAATGGAAAACAGGAGACAGGATGGAGCCAGCAGATAAATTACTCATCGTTCTTCCCAGTATGGAACTATTCAGAGAAGCCCTAGTTCCCCAGGGACTGTCCTGTGATTCAGCTTATAGAGCAGTGGTCAGCTCAGGAACTCCTCACCTTGTGATGGCTTTCTCCTTCTCCCTGCTTCACAGCCCTTTCCCTCTGACTCCTACTTTCCTGGGATGGAACCCCATGATAAAGCATTAAGTTGTACCTTTAATTTAGATAAGTTTTCTTTCTTTTCTTTTTTTTTAGATAAGTTTTCTAAGAAACCTAGGCTAAGATAAAGCTCTCTGACTATAATGCTATTAAATCAAAGGCAATAGCTAACAATAGTTTTTAAAATATAAAATAGGGGTGCCTAGGTGGCTCGGTCAGTTAAGTGTCTGACTTCAGCTCAGGTCAGGATCTCAGGGTCCTGGGATCAAGCCCCACATTGTGCTCCCTGCTCAGGAGGGAGTCTGCTTCTCCCTCTTGTCTCCTCCTCCTGCTAATGTGCATGCATTCTCTCTCAAATAAATAAATAAAATCTTTTTTAAAATATGAAATACGCACGTGATGTTAAAAAGACCTCTAAATAATTCATAGGTCATTCATAGTCAAAAATTATAAAAGTTACTCAGAATAAAAAATATATAATCTATTATATACATATACAGACAGATATAGCTATCCATGTGTATATATTCATGGAATGTTCTAGGGTGACACTTAGCAGCTAACCTTGAAATGCCTGTGCTCTTTCCCAACCTGGGCATGTGCAGAGATGGGCCTACTTTTGCCTTCTACAGTCAGAGCATAAGTGATTCCACCAGAGAGGCCAAGAGGGAGCCAGGAATTATACTATGACTAACACAGAGGTCCTCACAGCAGAGCCTCCTCATCTCTGGAGGAGAGGTGTGGAGAGAGGTTGGTGGGTAGAGAAGATTCTTCCCTTTTCCACAAGGATGGAAAGGAGCTGAATCCCAGAGACTGGACCTGGCTCTCTCAGCTCCGGTCCAGAGCTAGCTCCGCGAGAGAGTCTTCGTGGAACCAAACCATCTCAGGGAGCATGATAGAGCCCTGAGTGTGAACCCCGGCCAGATACCAGGAAAGGGGTGAGGAAAGAAAGGGAGGTGCAGCCCAGTCCATCCATGCTGTGGGGGAGCTAAAAGGGAGAATTCCAACATGAGATAATCCAGCTGTGTGTAAATGCCACAGAAAAGTGGCATTTGAAATAGAAGTAGCGGGACACCTGGGTGGCTCAGGAGTTGAGCATCTGCCGTTGGCTCAGGGCGTGATCCCAGAATCCCAGGATCACGTCCCACATCAGGCTTCCTGCATGGAGCCTGCTTCTCTCTCCGCCTAGGTCTCTGCCTCTCTCTCTGTCTCAATAAATAAATAAAATCTTAAAAAAAAAAAACTGAGCCAACTGAAATGTTCTGTTTCTGAGCTTTGGACCAACTTCAAAAAAAATGAAATAGAAGTAGAAATAAGGGAAGAGGGGGAAAGTGAGTGGGGAACAATTAAGAGAGGAAGACAAACCATGAGAGAGACTTCTGACTCTGGGAAACAAAGGGGTGCAGAAGAGGAGGGGAGTAGGGGCCCGGGGTAACTGGGTGATGAGCATTACGGAGGACACGTGATATGATGAGCACTGGGTATGATACTGGCTGTTGGCAAATTGAATTTAAATAAAATTTAAAAAAGAAATAGAACTAGCGGCCAATGATTTGAATCCAGCTGGGCTTTGGGGTGAGAGGGAAGAGCAGGAATAAAGGCTGGGCAGGGAGGAGCTGGGTGCTCCCAGGAGGGGACAGAACAGGAAGTCAAAAGGAGCTGTAAGATGGCTTTGCAGTGAAAAGAATCTGGGCTTCAGGGCCAGGCACACCTGGACTGGGTGGGGACGCCTGGGTGGCTCAGTGGTTGAGCCTTTGGCTCAGGTCATGATCCTGGGGTCCTGGGATTGAATCCCACATCAGGCTCCCCGCAGGGAGCCTGCTTCTCCTTCTGCCTATGTCTCTGCCTCTCTCTCTCTATCCCTCATGAATAAATCTTTAAAAGAAGGGAAAAGAAAAAAGAAGAAAACTGTGTGCTCACTGTGAATGGATTACCCAGTTCTAAACAATGCTGAAGCCTTAAAGAGTCAAACTTCCCTTCAACCCCTCGCCTCCCTCCTCAGAGACAACCACTGATCTCAGCCGGATCTATACTGTATCTTTCAGACTCTACAGACACTGAACATCTCTGGGCCTCCATTTCCTCATCTGTGAAATGGGACTAGCAACAATGGCTCTTCCCTCCCAGGGACAAGTGCCCTGAGGGCAAAATGACTGAATATACGTGTCAAGTACTCAGAGAAGGACCAGGTCCCACAAGCACTCAGCCTATGGCAGTGACTAGCACGTTAGTATTTGCAAACATCCATAAACAGGTTGTCTACTTGTTTTACAAAATGCATGGGTTTTTTTTTATTTTTTTTATTTATTTATGATAGTCACACAGAGAGAGAGAGAGAGAGAGGCAGAGACACAGGCAGAGGGAGAAGCAGGTTCCATGCACCGGGAGCCCGACGTGGGACTCGATCCCGGGTCTCCAGGATCGCGCCCTGGGCCAACGGCAGGCGCTAAACCGCTGCGTCACCCAGGGATCCCTGCATGGGGTTTAAATTCTAACTCTGCTACCTAAGAGTTACATCTTTTGGATTTTTTTTTTTTTAATTTCTCAGCGCTTTGTTCTTATCACGGGTAAAATGGGGATAATTATACTCGCCTTCCAGGAATATCATGAGACTTTGATATGTTGCAGGAAAGTGACTTGGGACCCTAGGGATTCGATTCGTGTTTGCCTTCGTCATGACTTTATGAGGTTGAGGTTACTCTTGCCCACTCCCAGAGGCCTCCACTTCCTGGTTAGGGCCAAAGATGAGGGAAAACAATGGGTAGGACAAAGCCCTGCTTTTCTAAGCCTCCTGCAGGGAGTACCAGGGTGAGTACTAGGTTCGGGCCAGGGACCCAAACCTGAAGTCTGAGACTAGTACTTGTCGAATGTACCCACAAATCAGCTGGGAAACCTGCTACAGAGCAAATTCTACTTCAGTAGATTTGACCAGGGGGTGGGAGGTGGGGAGCAGGGAGAAGACCTGAAATCCTCTCTAACAAGCTGACTGGTGATGCTCATGCTGACTACATTTTTCAGAAGCCAGGGCGCCCAGGACTCCTACCCCTCCCATAGCCCACCTGAAAGCTGTCTACAGATGCTCGCCCTTGTCAAGGCCTCAGACAACTGACCTCGCAGTCCACTCTGGCCTCCCTCTGGGCAGGACTGGCACAGCCCTAGAGACCCCAGGCCTCCACAGATCCCATCCCTTCAAGGAAAGGGGGGCAGGGGGAGATATATATACAATATCTCTCTCTCTTCTCCTGGGAAATATATATATATATATTTCCTATATATATATATATGTAGGTGTCCAAAGATTCTGAGACAAAAAGAGGCTGATATGTGAGGCACAGCAAGGGAAACAAGGAGGCTAGGAGTCCACAGAGGGAGAATGTGAGAAAAAGATGACATCAAAGAGGCAACAGGGGGGCACCTGGGTGGCTCAGTCAAGTGTCTGCCTTTAGCTCAGGTCATGATCCCAGGGTCCTAGGATCGAGCCCCATGTCGGGCTCCCTGCTCAGCAGGGAGTTGCTTCTCCCTCTGCCTCTCCCCCTGCTCACAGTCTCTCTCTCTCTCTCTCTCTCTCTCTCAAATAAATAAACAAAATCTTAAAAAAGAGAGAGAGAGAGAGAGGCAACAGGGGCAGAACAATAGAGCCTTTGGGGCAATTATCAGGAATGAGTATGATAAACTGGAAGGTTCTGAACAAAAAGAGTAATATCTAATTTTTTGTAATTTTTAAGACGTACTTTACATAAATAAAACTCATCATTTTTAGTATAGAGCTCTGCCAATTTTGACAACCGTGTACAAGCAAGCAACCCACAACTCCATCACCTGCCAAAAGCCTCACTGGCCCTTGAGCGCCTTCCCCACACCCACCTGCAGCCCCCCGCAACCGCTCATCGGTTTCCATCACTACCATGTTGCATTTCCCAGGAAGGCACAGAAATGGGACAATAAGGTAGGTACTTGCTCAACCCTGAACTCTTTCCCTTAGCATAATGCTAACGTTAGAGGTTCATCCACACTGGCACACACAGCTCTTTATCACAGAAGGTTAGGTCGCATTATGGCTGGACGACAGCTTGTCCATCCATCCATTCACAAGCTCAAGGACTTTTAGATTGGTTTTTTTGTTTGGCAATGACAAAGCTTCTATAAACACGCGTGTACAGTTTTCTCTGTGACTGCAAGTTTTCATGAATTTCTTCTGACAAAGAATGAGAGCAAATTCACCCTCCCATCTGAAACAACTCAAAAACTGAGGCCGCCGTGTGCGGAATGGATTTCAGACACAGGACAGGAGGCAGCACAGGACCAAGATCTCCGAGAGCAAAAAAGCAAAGCAAGTGCGCCCTACATCTGCTCAGGTACAGGAAGAGGGAGCCAGCCAGAGCCTGGCAACCTGCCGGAGCCCCAGAGATGGGGGGACAGCGCCGGTGGGGCTCACCTTGCAAAGTCCTGGAGCAGAGCGAGCTTCACGGGGAGAACTCTGGAGACCTGCAAAGGGGCCCCTGGCGTCTGTGGAGACCAACAGAGAGGCCTGGAGGTGGGGGAATTACTTGCTACGCAGAAGAGCCTCAGCAGAGGTGCAGCCAGAACTGGAGCTCACACCGGGTGGAATAAGAACGTTGCCACTGACTTTGTAATTCGTGGGAGGTAGGAAGGGTGCTCAAAGGGTGCTGCCTCCGGAGGGGGTGGGATCAGCCCCAGATGAAAGGCTGCCCTGTCAGCCCCAGGACTTCCACCCTCCACCCTTTCCCGTGCCTTTGCTGGGGCCTCCCATGGTCTCCTCCCACACCCCACCATCAGTGTCAGCTGAAGACTCGCCAGGACTCTGGGCAGGTGTCTGGGCCTGTGAGTTCTAATTGCCATCACCTTCCAGTTTCTCATCAACTTAGAGCTGCAGGGCTTAGCCGGGGTCCCCTCCCCGCACTGTGGTCAGGAAACCCTCTCCATGCTGTAAGCTCAGCCAACAGTAAGATAACCTTGCTTGTCTAGCCTTCTTTGGAATCACCGTCCCCCAATCCCTTTGCTCCTACATCTGAAAACCACCATGTCATCTATTCTTAGGTGTTTGAGGTTCAAAGATACATGGTCCCCAAGTCTCTGCTTAGTCTGGAAGCACAGATGACATCATCTCATTTTGTTTTGAAAGGACCACTCAAGAGACCAGACCGAGGTCGGGCACGGGCAGAGGTAGGAAGAGCAGTGAGGAAGGTACTGTGGGAATCCGAGCGAGAGCCCATGGCGGCCTGCTCCAGGATTGCACAGGTGATTGAGTTCAGGGTGCATTTTGAACACAGAGCCGATGAGATTTGCTGATCAAAGGGTTTCAGGTGTGAGAAAAAATAGGCAGGCGTAGTAGACTCTACACTTGCTGGCCAGAACTCATTCATACATATCCTCAATTCCTTACCAGCCTGGCCTTATGCCCGACAGCCAGGAACGCTTCTGAAGCCAGGAGTGCTTGGGTAATCCATGTTCAGATCATTTAAGATCACCAATAAGAAATGTGCATGGATTGGGTCATTCCTGAGATATAAGCCAAAGCTCCTCTCCTCTCCTACCACCAGATAGCTTTTGCCCTGGAACAGCCAGCAGGAAGGACCAGCCAAGCAAAGCCCATTGTGCTCATATACACCAGGCAGTATTTGTCTTGTGCTTTTCCTCTTCAAAGTCACCCTTGTTTCTTTGAAGCAGATTTCACCTGTCGCCAAATGTTAACCTGGGGCAGGGGGCCCCGGAGGAAGGGGAATGTGAGGACATGTAGTGTGGTACCAGGATCATTACCAAGGTCAGCAGTATAGGCAGGGCCCTGGCAATGACTCCAGTACTAAAGGGCCAGCTTTCCAACTTCTCCAGAGAAGGAATCAGCACTAGTATAACTTTAATTCCCTGGGAATGTGCCACACATTCTTCGACATTTTCCACGTGTGATCTTACCGAGGCAGGTAACATTTTAGACAAGGAGACTGGGGAGACTGGGGCTCAGGGAAGCAAAGGAATTTGTCCCAGTTACAGCTGACAAGTAATAAAACTGGAACCCAACTCCCAGTGAGCCTAAAAATGGAAACCCCAAGCCGTTTCTATTAAACATAATTTTTTATTTCATCCAAGGCAAAGCTAAATAAAATTCTACAATGCCAAACATGTTATAAAGGCAAGATAGTTGATCACATCCATTCTGTGCTTGAACACAAGTCATTGCTGGGTGTGTGCATATGTGTGCCTCCCAGAGGCACCCATGGACCAGAGGCCTCCCAGACCTATTGCTGCACTGATTTGATCTATAGTTATATAAAACGATTGACTATGGGTATTGTCATCCAAGCCAGAGGAATAAACCATGCATAAGATAGTCATAAGCTCTGAATATCAGGTGGGAGGTGGGAGGGGCGGGACTCCAACCTGGGACAGAGTAAAGTGAAGCAAGCTGTAGGGTTTCTTGAGAAGTTCCCCTCCTTGCCCCCCCTCTCCCAGCACTCATGGCAGCTGTCCCTAACAGGGAGGGAGTCATGGAGTTATGGAACCTAAGAGCATGGCTGGTCTTCCTCTCAGTCTCCTATCCTTTCTCAGGCTCCTGGTGTCCCAACAGGTATAGCTCCGGCCAGGGAAGATGGCTCCCCACGTGTGCAGAGTCTCCCCCATCTCAGACACACACACCTCCATACATCTGCTCTTCCATGCACAGCCCCCAGTCCACAGGTGTGTGTCTCCACTCGCACACCCTCTCCTGCCACCATCTCAAGGGCACGCTGTCACACCCCTCGCTTCACCTCCAGCTCTGGTCAGCCAGCCAGGTGGGAAAGGTCTGAGCTCCATCGGCCCCTCTCCCAGGCCACCCTCACCTTACAGGTTCATTCTGATGGCTTTTTGCTCAATTCCTACCCAGGGAGAACCCCAAGGCCTGGAATGCTGAGGTCTCGTTTTGAAGTCAAGGATGGGGAGCTAGGAAAGACTGTCTTTGGTCTTAGTGACTTTACTATCAGCACAGCTGATGCCTGCAGGGCTTCCAAGATCAATCCTACAAATGGCTCTCTCTAGCCCATCAGCCCTGGAAACACCCTCACCAGCCCCTGGAGACCGCCCTCTGAGATCTGCACACACTGAGGCTCTGCTTGGGAAGATGGTTCTGCCCATATACACTCCATTGCAATCCATCCAGTGCTCCTCCATGGGTCTCACCCCAGCACTGGAGCAGAACACTGCTCTGCTGTGAGGATGAGGCTGAGCATTCTTAGTACTTGCTCACTAAATGTCCACGGTGCCCCCAGGCATTGGGGCCACCAAAAATGTCCCCTACAGTCCCTATTCTATCACCTGAATTGAAAACTCCCAAACAAAAGCCATGGATAAGTACCTTTAAGCATCAGTGCCAAGGTTTCTAATATTACAAAGACTAAAATAATCCCAAGGGGGAGGAGTGGGAAGAGAGAGAGAGAACAAGAGTGAGTGAGAGAGATAGAGAAAGTGCATGCGTGCGTGTGCATGTGTGTATGTCTGTGCGTGTGTGTCTCCTAGGGAGGGGACACAGAGGTGAGGACAGGATGGACTTGGAAAAATCCCTCCACTTATAATGCCTGGCCTCCAAGATCCCTTTCCAAGCCAAAACGATTTTTTTTAGACAAAAACTCGCCGAGCCTCACAACAATCCTGGGAGGTAGGTAAATATGATTACACCCACTTTATGGATGGGGAAAGCTGAGCCCAGAGAAGATGCATGACCCACCTATCAGTCAGCAAGAGACAGACCCAGGAGTGGAGAGGGTGACACTCCTCCCCCACCGCCCCCCTCCTCTGAAGAGAGTAAGAGGAGCCCAGGCGACTCAGCTTGTTCAAATGTTGGAACTGGGAAGAGGGAAGAAAACCGTTCTCCTGAAGGTAGCCACAAGAAGTTTTCCAAATGCCTGGTAGTTCTGGTCTGTCTGCTCTCAAGCCAGGAAAATCTGAACCTGAACCTAGGGTTCTTGGGGGGACAAGGATGGGAGCCCCGGAGGCAGGTCAGAGTGGGACCCTGCAAACCCATCAGATGCAGTGAGGGCCGTGGGCCCCAGCAAGGAGCTGCTGCTCCTGGGCCTCCCCTGCCTCCGCCCTGGGGGAAGCCTGCAGCTGCCTTTTGACAGGGAGGATCCTGAGGCAGCCCCCATAACCTCTACTGCCCCTTTCCCTCTCAGGCCTAGAGGACACAGTGTCAGAGAGGGCTGCCCTCCCTGTCGGGGACCCCGACAGCTTCAAGATCCCATCACGTCCAGGGGGCCACTGCTGGCACCACCCCAGCTCCCTGGTCCCTGGCGTGGCCTTGGGCATTGGCAGGTTGGGGACCCCTCGCATAGTGCCACACCAGAGCTGGCTGTCCCATTCAGGCTGGAGAAGGGACGGAGGGGGTGAGCCAGGACACAAGGAGCTAAGGCACAGTCCAGCCCCCCACACAGGGGTGTGCAAACCAGTTCTCGGAAAAGCAAAGGAAGACTGTGAGCACTCTCTTCCTGCTCCTCCCCAACCCCAGGGAGGGAGAGGCAGCGGCACAGCTGAACAGGAAGCAGCCAGAAAACCCAAGGGCCCCCTCTTCCAAAGCAAGAGGATCCCTGAGGTGAAAGCAAGCCCTTGACCCCGGGTTGGAGGTGAACAACCCTGAGCCAGGGGAGAGGGTTGAGATGGCTGGGCATGGGCACAGGAGGAGTGAACCCACTGGAGGGGAGGGTCTGAGGGTACAACATCTCAAGCAAGATGATGCCACCTGCTGCATCGGGGAAAGAGGAGCAGGGGTGGAGGAGCCAAGCCTGGGAGTTCCCAGGGGCGGCAATGGTCCCGCCATGCCAAGGAGAAGGGGCAGCCAGCACTGGTCGGGCTGGGGTGGGCACCCCAGTAGCCAAGAGGCCCTGGACACCAGCTCGCCAACCTCTGCAGTCCTGGTTCCCCAAGGAGAAATGCTAGGAAAGGCATAGGTAGTGCCCCAGTGCTCCGTGAAGGCTGGAGGGCCCCCCTCACAAGCCCCTCACGAACTCAGAGATCAGAGGAACAAGCCAGGGGAGACCCCTGGCGGCAGATCTTGGGACCCCCCCCCAAGACCAAGGTGGCCAGCCCTAGTGGGGAGTGTTCACAGACTCCAAGCAGCAGTGGGGGGCGGAGGGGACAGCGGGCCACCCCATGGTGGGAAGGAAGGGAAGCGCCTCCCTAGAGGGACCTGGGGGATCACGCATCCATCAAAGCCTCTCACTAGAGGCCCCCCTTCAGCAGGCTGCCACCCCCAGATCCTGCACCCAGTCCCCTAGGCCACTTCCACCACCAAAAGGGTTAGATCTCCACACTATTCACTGGGGTCCAGCTACTGGGGCAGGCCTTGCTGATCCCCACAAGCCTCTCTTAACGAGAAATCTGGAGGAAAACCAAGGTATTGCTCATACAGGGTGGGGAGACTGAAGAAGACCCCATGTATCCCAGGTGTCGGCGGGGTGGGAGGGGGCCCCCCACCTTCCTCACCAGCCAGCTCTCCTTTCCTGAGCTTTCCACAGGCCCCCTCCTCTGGCCAGCCCTCATCCATGGGGAGCCCTGGCTGGGAGGAGGCAGGCAGGCTGGGCTGGACCCCAAAGTCTCCCCAGAAAGACTACAGTTGGAGCCAAGCAGCAGGTGTCTCAGGCACGTGGGTTCACGGACATGGCTCAAGCATCCGTTCATCATCGGCAAGTGAGGCCCGGGCGGCTGCTTGGCCCCCAGCGGGGCCTCACACTTTGGTTGGTGGTTTCTCTTCTGCCTTAGAGCCAGGCAAGCCATTCTCTGTGTTATCATTCCCTGAGGAACTCACGAGGCACTCCTTCCTGGAGAGGGAGAGAGGAGGAGAGAGGCCAGAGTCAGGGGCCAGCTGTGGAGTGGAGCTGTGGGCCCCGTGACCAGCCTCGCACCCTCCCCCTGGCCTTCTGTAGGGCAAAGGTGGCAAGGCAAGGGGTCAAGTCACCCAACATCTCTAGGCCTCAGTTTTCTTATCTATAAAATGGACATGACGATGACACCTTCCTTGTGGGGGTGCCATGAAGCATCAGTAAGCACCTAGAACAGTGCCTGGCAGGCAGACAGGACCCATTAAGGCCCACCATCACCTAGTCCTGCCAGCGTGGCAGGAGGCAAGGGTACGAGGCACCGTTCCCAGGGATCAGTGCTCACAGGAAGCCAAACCAAGCTAATTCCCAGACTGTGCCAGCAGGCAGCATGGCAAGGGCACAGAGCTCCTCCCCCCGGGCCCCTGGCAGGCCCTTCCTCCCTAAGCTGGCTGTGACCAGAGGTAGAAGAATGCTCGTGGAAGGGGCAGAGGTCCCGGCATCAAGGATGGCAGGTGTGGGCAGAGGGTGGTGGGACGGGGGAGAAGGCCACAGGAAGGAGAGATGGTCACATGGGAAGACATACCCTGGAAGGCTCACCCCCCTGACTGCCCGGACCTGGACATGCTCCAGAGTTAGCACGTCCCACCCCAACTCTCCAGAGCACACCTGACTCCTACCTCACCCCGAGCTTTCTGCTCGTGAAAATCTCCAGCCCTTTCCATGGCTGCTGTGGCTAAACTAGCTTAGCCTCACCTTGGGCTTGTGTTGCTGGCTTTGAGGACTTCAGGAAGGGCTTACTACTTTGTCCTCATCAATTTTGTCTTGCAAAATTTAGTCCATATTTCCAGCCTATGGAGCTCCTTCTTCCTCAATCCCAATTTTGTTCTCCAACATAGTCACTAGGTTCCTGGAAATTTGGCATCATTCCTGGTACAATTTAAATCTTAATAACAATGAATAGGCAGAGCCCTGAAGACCTCTATTCAGATGGATCAATCTATCAATCATCTATCTAGCTACTTATCTCTACACCTAAGGTATAGTCAACCCAGACAATTCCTATCCACCTTACTGTACTCCTAAGCACTCCATATTTCCTTACTGAGAATCTGTGGGTACCAAGCACTGTGTCAGACTAGAAGGGTGCCTGCTTTCAGAAAAGTTGCAGTCTTCCAGAGAATGTGGCATTATTACATAAGTAACCGTAATACAACGTGATAAAGATAGGATGAAGGGTTTACCAAGGAGGGATCCCCCTAGGAAGCCCCCTTCCAGGGATCAGGGAGGGCTCTTCAGACATGTCACAGAAGTAGAGACCCACAAAGATGAGCAGGAAAGGAGGGAGGAGACATTTGAGACAAAGGGAACTGCCCCCATGAGTGGAAGTCCAGAACGGATCCTGAGATGCTGTCCAACACCTCCCCTCTTCTTGAGAAGCCACCCCATCCCTGCTCTTCATGCAGGCTTTTCTCATGCTCAGAGGACCGCTCTCAGGCTTCCCTGTGGACTGTCTCCCACCTCCAGCCTCCCCCTGCCCAGTCCCACCAAAGCCAGACCCTTTCTTCCAATGCCCTCAGACCATGGCAGGCCCTGAAAGCCCTCACCAGCTCCACTGCAGCCAGGAAAGCCAATCTCAACCTGGACTCCTGGGTCCCCAGGGGTCTCCCTGCAACACCCTCTGCAGGCTTGTTCTCTCCTTCCCCCCTAACACACTCCACCCTCTCAACCAACAAAACACCTTGTTCTCCAGACACATACCTCTTCCCAGACTCTCTGCCTCTTCTCTCAGCAATTCTGGAACACCCTTCTCCTCACCCTCCCCAAGGCTTAAATTATATCCATTGTGCGAGGCCTACCACAATCACCCTTCAGCCAAAAATCCTTCACTAGAATTCCACCCTCTTCTGAACCCCTGGAGCATTCCAAAGCACCTACCTTCTCTACCTTGTTTTACATTTATTTGCATATACGTCCTGTCTTCTTTACTTAAGGGCGGAATGTCATTCCTTCCAGAATTTCCTACAGTACCTGGCACAGTGCCTTGTACACACTACTTCAAAAATAGCCATCAGATGAAAGAATGAATGAATGAACTCTGGATATACTCCCTCAAACAGCAGGGTATGGTGAAAGTGGTTAAAGCTTGGAAGCCAGGCAAGTCAGGGTGCAAATCTCAGGTCTATGACTTTCTGGCTGTGTGGCCTGGGCAAGTCATGTAACCACTCTGAGCCCCACCTTGCTCAACTGTAAAATAAAAATTATGGCTATTATATAAATAGCTGCCAGAGTACCTAACACATGGTAGGCATTCGATGAATGACAAGAAGTGTTATTATCCACAGCCATCTCCTGATCCACCAGTGCCCCAGCAAGAAAAGGTGTGGTCGACCTTGTTCTTGATGAACCCATGGTGGCTCCCAGTGCTCCCTGTTTTCTTTTCCAGGTGCTTTTAAACCACACGTTGAATAATCTGCTCTCCAATTTTGCTAACCATCAATAGCAAAACTGGTTATTAGGAAGAGAATTTGTCTAACTCCATGCTCCTGGCCCCTCTCAAAATCTCTAAAACCCTCGCCACGATGCAGGGAGGCCATCCAAGAATTCTTCATCTCAGCCAGCGCTGGAGGAGAAACCCAGGGCCTCCTGCTCCCCACCCCCAGTGCCATCCCCTTAACATCCCCTCTGCCTGCAGCCTCCCCCCCACCCACCAGCAGGATTTCTGCCCTTTCCATCCTAACTCCGTCTACTCAAGAAAGAATGATGTGAATAGAACCAGAGCAGCTCCCCCTTCCCCCTTGCATCTCCTTGCTACTATCACCCTCTCTGTACCTCGCTTCTACCACTTTCTCTGCTCCAACTCCCTGAAGTTGTCCTCTCATCTTTCTTGCTGATAACACAGCTTCAAAATGCTTTTTTACATTCACTCCTGCTGCTCCAGAGCCTGCCACAGCTCTGGCAAGTCTGGATCTGGGGCTTGTACCCTCTCCACCTCCCCGTCTTCCCTCTCCTTCCCCTTAGAGGTGTGAGTGTCTATCTTTTTTTAAGATTTTATTTATTTATTCATGAAAGACACAGAGAGAGAGAGGCAGAGACACAGGCAGAGGGAGAAGCAGGCTCCATGCGGGGAGCCTGACATGGGACTCGAACCTGGGTCTCCAGGATCAGGCCCTGGGCTGAAGGCAGGCACTAAACCACTGAGCCACCCGGGCTGCCCTGTGAGTGTCTATCTTAAACCTGAGCTCACCCTGGGGCTTCTGGGGAGGCCATATAAGCTTTTTTAGATTTTTTTTTTCAGTCTCCCACATGTGAACTTGAAGAATTTCGCAGGGACGCCTGGGTGGCTCAGTGGTTGAGCATCTGCCTCTGGCTCAGGGTGTAATCCCGGAGTCCCAGGATTGAGTCCCACAGGAAACCTGCTTCTTCCCTCTGCCTGTGTCTCTGCCTCTCTCTCCGTGTATCTCTCATGAATAAATAAATAAAATCTTAAAAAAAAAATTTCGCAGTGAGACTCCCATCTGCCTAGAAGGGTTTTCCCATTTTAGAGTTTCTGTGCATGGAATCTCGTATTTTCTCTGATTCAAAAAAACAAGGCAACCTAAATCCTTTGGTAGGATTTAGGTTGGGAAGGTACAAACGGAAAGAGAGAAGCTAATGGGATGGACAGGAAGGCAGCAGGATGAGGAAGAGCAAGTTCATGTACTCAGGGAACTCGGTGTGCTCAATAAATATGTATTAGGAGGGAGAGGAAGAGGGGCCGGGAGACAGGAAAGAATGGCAGGAGTGGGAAGAGAGGATGGGATGAGGGGACAGATGGAAAGATGAAGGCGGATGGGGGCAGATGACAGTGGAATGGAACAATGCTGGGAACACCCACAGCACAAGACGGGAGTGGATAGTGCGCGGGGGGAGGACCAGAGGGTGCAATGGAGTCAACTCACTTCTTCTCCTGAGTCTTCTTGATGATGAAGGCGATGAACTTCTTGACCAGCAGGATGAAGATGAGGAGCCCGATGACCCCACCCACGACGCCCAGGATGATGAGGGTCACCGTGTTGTCCACTTCTTCCACTATATGGCCAGAGCAGGGGGAGAAGAGGCTGGGCGAGGGGAGGAGTCACCTGGAGCCCAGCACGATGGCAGCCCGAAGGGTACAGCCCTCCAACCCTGGCATCTGGGACATGCCCACCCGCACGCAGCCCCCAACCCTCCGGAGGCCTTCCGGCAGGAAGCAAAAGCTGGAAGATGGCGTCCATCAGGTGAAGGCACAACACAAAGAGGTTCCTCCTCCACCCCCTCCACCCACATCCCCTCCCACAGACACACACAGTTCTGGAATAATCCAGACCCAGGGCCCAGAGCGGTTTTGACTTGACCCCCAAACTGCCACATGAGAATTTCATTGCCTCTTTATGGGCCCCCTTTGCACATGTGGGAAAAATCAAGAATCTCCCTATAACAACTTCTATGTGGCAGGAAGACTTTGGGGTCAGGTTATCTGGATTGTAACTATCGGATCTCAGTAGTCACTAATGAACTAGTAACCTTCTACCTCAGCTTCCCGCTCTGAAAACTAAACGCCTGACTTCCAGAACCTGCTCCACTCACCATCTCCCCACCTCTGCTGAGAAAACTCCATCCTTCCAGTTGTTCTGACCAAAATCCTTAGAGTCATCCTTGGCCCCTCCCTTCTCCAAACCCCACAGCCAATTCACCTAAGAATCCTAATGGCCCTAAATTAAAAATTCCAGAATCTGACTGCTCAGTACCTCACTGGCCCAAGATATTCTGGCCTGGAGTCCTCCTAACTGGACTCCTTACTCCATTGTCTATTCTTCATGCTACAGAGTTTATTCTGGGTTAACTCTTCTGCTCAGAGCTCTTCAGTGGCTCCCATTTCACTTACAAGGTCCCACACAGTATGGCTTAACCTGACTTATTTCTTGCCATTTGCCCTGTTCCAGACACTCTGACCTCTTTGATGTTCAAGTATCTGCCTCGGGGCCTTTGCACTTGCCGTTCCCACTGCCTGGACTATCTTCACAAAGATATCCTCATGGTTTCTTCAAATATGCTTATTCTCTGTCACCTCTCTGGTGAGGCCTTCCCTAGTGACACTGCTGGCACCCCCTCTTTCCTTCCCCATTTTGCTTTTTCTCTACAACACTAGCTATGTTCTCTTATACAACATCATTTCCTTTTTTAAGATTTTTTTTTATTTGAGAGAGAGAGAAAGAGAGCACAAGCAAGGGGAGGGAGAGAGAAAAGCCCCCAACATGGGGCTCAGTCTCAGGGACCCCGGAATCATGACCTGAACTGAAGGCACACGCAAAACCAAGTGAGCCACAACAGGTGCCCCAACATCATTTCCTTCTTTATTTTACTACATATCTCCCCTGACTGGAAGGAAATCTCCGTAAGGGCAGGAATTTGTCTACTTTGTTCATGCTATATCCTCGGTGCCTAGAACAATGTCTGTCACATAAGTAGGTGCTCAATAAATATTTGTTGGCTAGATGAGTAAAGGAATCTGGAAAAATGGAGAAAAGATCCCCTCAACGGGATGTGTGAGGGACAAAGGTGCAAAGGCAAGGGACAGCACCTACCTCAGTGCCCAGCCCCCTGAAATGCTCCTTAAACATTGTTGCCCCTTCCCTCCTCTTCACTCTTACAAAGACTGAGCACAAAGTGGGACAACATCCCAACATAGAGGAAGGTGCCATACACAGCCTAGACTCAGAAGGTTCCAGGCTCAGAGCAAGCTGCCTAGATGGCCTCTGGCTCTACTCTGGGCACAGCCAACAGGTGAACTCACTGGCATCTCTCTCTCCAGGCGCACCCCCCCCACCACCCATCATCCAGGAGAGCAGGGAGCCCCCAGGCACACAAGAAATGTGCTACAAGCAGGATCCTAGAGCAGTCTCTACCTCTGTGCCTCCCTAGCCTTCCAGGCTCCCTGCCCAGGAAGCCCAGCGTTACACCTCCAGCCCTTTCTCTAACCACATCTAGTGTCTGGGGTCATGTGACCACCTGGCTCCTCCCCACAGGCTTCTTCACTGCCCCATTGTTCCAACTGTGTCAGACTGTGATCCCCAACTGGGGTTTAAGCTCCAGATGGGGTGGCCATTCTTATCAATCTCAGTTTCCTGTGCCTCTATGAGCTCTTCCCCTATGTCAGTCCTGTCTACCAGTCTCCTGTCCTACCCACACTCTAAGTTCCTCAAGCAAGAACACCGGGGATCATTCATAGCACTTTTGGTGTGATACCTGGCATTCGATCAACAGCTGCCAGGGGAATATACAAGAATGGTAATAATCAGCACACGCAGAGGACTTTCCCACCACAAGCCCTACTTCTTGTGGTGATTACATCGCACATCGCATCCCTACTTCTCACGGGCACCGTAGGGTGATATCGATTTTACAGATGAGGAAAACCAGGTTCAGAGGGGCTAAGTGTGTATCATAAGCTGTTCAGTGACAGAGAAAGTATTGGAGCTAAGTTATTTGAGCTTCCAGATGTGACTCCATTAACTTCTGAAAGCATAAAGCAAAAAGAAAACACCAAAGTGGTCCATTTTGCCATCCGACTGAAATGAAGTGCTTCCCACTCTGCTGCCCTGGCCCCAGCCTCCCACTGCTTACATTTATCAACAACTTGGAGGAAGATGGTGGCCTGGTGTCGAAAATTATTCTCTTTGGGGTTCTGCACGTGACAGGTGTATTTGCCCGTGTCGCTGAATTCCAGGTTCCTCAGCAGAATGGAAATATTGTTCATCTTTTCTTTAGTGGAACCCTCCAGAGTGATGCGATCATCATCTTTGAACTTCACCTTGGGGTCAGACTTCTCGTTCTTCACCGTCCCGTCTATGAGCTGTGAGGGGGAGGGGATGGGGAAGAGGTGGCCAGGAAAGAAGCAGGGTCAAGAGTCAGAGAGCATCACTCGAGCCCACTCCTTGGACCTGTCCAGGTCCAGAAAGAGCCTATAGAGGTGCTCCCCGGACTTGGTTTCCTTCCAATATCGATAGCTCCGCTTGTCTAACCTGAATTTCACTTGCTTCAAGAAAAAAACCATTTTCTGTCATTAAGATCTCCCTGGAATGAAGCATGCTTTTATTGCTTTCTTCATAAAAGTCTTTTAGGTAATGGCTCTGGCAAATACCACTCTCATTCCCCTCTGTCACCACCGCCACTGCCACCACCTCAGCCTTTGCTGACAACTTGTCCCCGTCCCCCTGATTCTGGCCCTCCATCAAGACCTGGATCAATCCTAAGGCAATGTCCATCAACAGCCTCTGAACCCAGTGTTTAATTACAACCAGAGTTGGTCTCTTGTGGCTTCCTTATGTACACTTCGGGTCCCCTATGAGACTGCACAGCGAGTACTCACTAAACACCTGTCGCCTGATCCATCCCCACCCCCAGCCCACAGCCCTGCCGATGCTCCTGCAGGAGAGCTTTCTCTTCCCTAGCTTCCTCTCCCTTCTTTCTAGGTCCAGTTCCCTAGCCGTTCTCCCAGTTGGATGCTTCTCATTTCTTCCCTCCAAGCCTTCCACAGGTCTTTGTCTCTTCTGTTTTTTTTTATTATTATTATTAAATTATTTTTACACAAGCAATCCAAGTTTCAGGCACTTCTTCAGACCAGACAAAGGACTCTAGCCAAGAATTCCAACAAACCCCAAATTCTGGCAGCACCATCTAAGCATCCCTCCCACTTCCATCCTTCTGGACAAGCTCTGGAAAGAATGCTAGGAGAAAGGATGACAAAAGGTGGATTCTGGGGACTGTCACAGGGAGGTCAGTCCAGAAAGGACCAGAGCAGGGAATAGGGAGGCACCGGTGAGGGGAAAGGGAAGGAGGTCTGTCCTTTCCCCAGTACTTACTGTCCTGAATGTATCACTGGTGTTGTAGGACCACCAGAAGTGGAGGTCCTGGAAGCCAAAGCAGCTGGAGA
This sequence comes from Vulpes lagopus, assembly GCF_018345385.1. Taxonomy (NCBI): domain Eukaryota; kingdom Metazoa; phylum Chordata; class Mammalia; order Carnivora; family Canidae; genus Vulpes; species Vulpes lagopus. Next base: position 41,800,615 of record NC_054833.1, on the reverse strand, counting down.
AGGTGCAGGGCAGCAGTATCTCCGTGCCATTGACAGCGTAGATCGTGGTGGCCTTCCCCACTGACACCTCCAGGGACAGGGATGCGGGGAGCAGGAAGAGACCTGTGTGACAGTCACCACCTCCCTTAATAAACCCCTGTGGGGATCTCCAGCCTGAGCTCTGGAAGAGGACGCTGGGAGGGAGGAGAGGCTTGGCCAGGCAAGGAGGTCGCTGTCACCCTCTGTATCAACTTCGGGGGGGGGGGGGGACGGTTCTCTTTATGTCAATTAACATTGTCTGAGCCACTCCCACCCCCACCCCACCCCACCCCCTTCGCACCCCTACTGGGCGCTTGGCCTAGACCAGCGAGCCGCCTGTGTGGCACTCCGAATGACCAGCAGAGGTCACCCCAACCCAGGAAAACGAGGCCCTCACGCGCGGCCGCACCCCCCACCCTGCGGGCGCAGTGCCCGCAGGTGCCATCCCCGCAGGTGCCATCCCCGCAGGTGCCATCCCACCACCACCCCAAGTGCCCGACCCGCTCCGCCTATTTGCCGAGGGAATTTCCCCTGGGACGGGGTGCCGCCCCCCAATTAAGTGTCTGGGTCTGGGGGCTGGAGAGGCGGGGTCCAGGGGGGTCCAGGGCGGGGTGGAGGCTGGAGCCCAGTCACTTGCGGTGAAGAAGAGAAAATGGGCAAGCGGAGCCCACGGTACTGCTCAGAGGCCTCTCGACCCCGAGCCCCAGACGCTCCCACCGGCCCCACGGCCCCAGGGGTGGAGAGGCCAAGGGCCACCTCCCGCCCAACCCTGGGGACCGAGGGGAGCTGGCCCAGGCCAGGACGACAAGCGGCAGCACTGGGGGCCGGCGGCGGGGAAAGGGGTCGCAGGACACAAAGTGAGAAAGAGGGTGGGAGACACGCGTGGGGCAGATTCCACGCCACAGGGACCCGCGAGAGCGGGGCGTCAGCGTGGAGAGCGCACTGGACCGCTGAGCCCTCCAGACCTGCAGCCTGTGGGACCCTCCTCTGGGAAGGTCCTTCGAGCACCGGCCGCCTCCTCCCCAGCTCTTCCTGTCCCCACACCCACTCCCCAGGACACCAATACTACCCCTGCCGCTTAGGCGAGTGGAAACCATCAGAGTCCACTCCTGGCCTCTAAGACCAGCCTCCGGAGTCCTTGAAAGGGGCCCTGGCCCTCCTCCTCTCCTACAGAGTCCTGGAGGAGATCCCACTGTAACTCAAGGTCCTTGGAGAAGGGGCATCAGAATAAGGTGCCTAGGCAATGTCCTTGCCCCCAGGCAAAAGGGGCATCTGGGGTCTCCCTGAGTGAGGTCTCCAAGAGAGTCCTACTCAGGTTCCCAGTGATCCCTCTTCTGGCCCAGAGCCTTGCTATGGGCTGCAAATGGGCAACCCCATTCATTCCCACACACACACACAGCTGTAAGATGGGTATTAGCAATCCTACATTTTACACATGGGAAAGTGAGGCTCAGAAGAGCAAAGTGCAGGGCAGCCCAGGTGGCTCAGCGGTTTAGCACCACCTTCAGCCCAGGGTGTGATCCTGGAGACCCAGGATCGAGTCCCATGTTGGGCACCCTGAGTGGAGCCTGCTTCTCCCTCTGCCTGTGTCTCTCATGAATGAATAAAATCTTTTTAAAAAAGAGAAGAGCAAAGTGCCTTCCCCAAAGTTGATCATCTTCTAGGGGGACTTGAAATCTGAACCCAGGTCTGACTAGAGAGCTTAATGGGCAGTTGAGAGCAGCCATGTGACTGTATTAATTCCTGCCCCAAAGTTTCCCAGTTCTTCCCAGACTGCAACACCTCTCAGTGACTTGCACCTCCAGCCTGGTGTTTCCAGAATGCCAGAGCTATAAGCTCCAAGCTGACCAACTATTCTTTACTGTGCATTTTAGAGACAGGACAAGAAGGCCCCATGTGGAAAGAAACTTGGTTGTGCTGACTGGGCGTCCTGGCTGGGCCCCAGGAAACCCCCTCTCAGCCCAGGTCCACTCTCAAATCTACAGGCAGTCCCCAGAACTGGTGTTGTTCCCAAAACAGCCAGGATCAGTCTTCATTTTAAAGGTCAATAATCTTGCTCTTTCTCCCATCCTCACTATCAAGGAAGGACCTCTTTTGTCTACCTAAATTCCTTATGGCACCTAACCATTCCTCTTGCTTTGCTCACCTGAGACAATGATGCCTGGTGGCATCTAAGTGATGTGTGTTTTTTTTTTTTAACACCTTATTTATTTAGTCATGAGAGACACAGAGAGAGAGGCAGAAACATAGGCAGAGGGAGAAGCAGGCTCCATGCAAGGAGCCCGATGCGGTACTCGATCCCAGGACCCCGGGATCATGCCCGGAGCTGAAAGCAGATGTTTAACCACTAAGCCATCCAGTTGTCCCACCTAAGTGATGCTTTTTTAAATGACAGAAAGGTCTCCGAGGAGAGGTGGCAGCCCTGCTTCTTGCCCTCAAGGCTCCACTCAGCTTCTTCACATTGCCCTTGCTTCTGAAGGCAAAGTGGAGTGCTCTCACCCCAAAGGTCAGAAGGAACATCCAGTGGTCCGGTAACCCATCATCACCCCTGCCACTGTGGATAATAGCTGACATTTATTGAGCAAGTAGTATGTGCCGGGCCCATTTGATCCTCACACCCACCCTGTGAGTGACATACTATTGAAGAGCCCTATTATAGATGAGACAACTAAGCACAGAGAGGCTAAGTGACTTGCCTAGGGTCAACAAGAACCATTTCTAGCATTCTAAAGCCCCAAAGCAAAAGAATCCTTTCTTTCATCCTAAGAGGGCAGGACTTGCCCACCAACGTTCCAGTCAGTGCTGAAAAGTTAGCACTGATCCTTTGATTGGTGCTTATATGCCAGGAATTGTTCTAGAGCAGTGGCTTTCCAACTTGAGAAAACATCAGAACATCCTAGAGGACAACAGACAGCTTGGCCCTACCTCTGGAGTTTCTGATTCAGAAGGTCTACAGCCTGAGAACTTGCATTTCTGAACGTTCCCAGGGAATGCTATGGTCACGGACTGCACTTCGAGAACCGTCGTGCTAGAGGATTTATACATATTAACGCCAACTTTTTTTTAAGATTTATTTATTTATTTATGATAGACAGACAGAGAGAGACAGAGAGAGAGAGAGAGAGAGGCAGAGACACAGGAGGAGGGAGAAGCAGGCTCCATGCCAGGAGCCTGACGTGGGACTCAATCCCGGGTCTCCAGGATCACACCCTGGGCCAAAGGCAGGCGCTAAACCACTGAGCCACCCAGGGATCCCCTTAACGCCAACTTTTATTAGAACACCAAAAGGTAGCTATAATTTTCCTCATTTTACAGATGATGAAACTGAAGCTCAGAGAGGTTAAGCAACTTGCCCAGGGCCACAGAGTAAATGGGGAATCTGGAACTAGCACTTTCTATAAGAGAGGAGAGGCATTTTATACACATTGTCTCATGTAATCCTCAAACTAATCCTGGGAGGTGGTTATTATTTTTATCCTTGATACACAAAATGAAGAAACAGGCACACAGAAATTAACTTGCTCAGGGCCACACACTCAGTGAGGGGAAAAAGCAGTACTCACACTGTCAAGGCTAGCTCTGCTTAGCGCTCCTGGCTTTCTTTTTACCTCTGCTCCTGCCCTGCAGCACACCTCCCCCAGAGGTCTAGGGAAAGGAGCTAGACAGGCCACCCCAGCTCTGCTTCTGATCCCCATTGTTCCTCCAAATCAAGGAACAGAGTACAGAACTATGACAGGAAATCCCTCAGGAGAAGCTTCTTGATGACCACAGGCCTCCCTTGGGACCCAAGCTCCAAGAAGAACCATAGCTCCAGCCTCCAGCTCTCATTGGCTCCCTTGTCCAGGAACCTGGGTCCTCAGGAAGATGGGGGGAACTCAAGTTAGGGGTCAAATCACCTCCACGACCCCAGCCAGAACAGGGTCTCTAAGAGCACCAAAAATACACATCACAAGTAAAAATCTAACTGCTTTAAACAGGTAGAAGCAAAAATGAGCAAAAGAACAATCCAGAACAGAGGACAGACTATTTCTTTAAGGTCTAGCTCATGACAGTGCACATTTCTGCCTGATTAGTGTGTGCCTGCGTGGATGACTTAACTAATACTCTCAGGACTCCCACAGTGAAACACTGCCATTCTCACCATAGCCTGGAGGGAACAAAGGAAAGGCACAGCGGCTTCCACGGAAAAGTCCAGAGCCCTGCCCAAGTTAAGGCAACACTGAAGGTAGGCAAGGCTGGCCTCTGCACCGCACATCCTCCCGCCCATCTGGAAGCCCTGCCCACTGTGTCTGAGAGGCTGGTACATAGGAAAGCCCTGGGGGGCCTGTCTCCCATGCTCCCTCACCTGTGATGCTGTGCTGGGAGGATGGGAGGGAGCAAAGGCAGGTGTCAATCCACTAGAGGCCCCCAGAAGGGTGCTTCAGTAGGGTGGCCAGGCCAGGAGCAGGAGCGGACTGGTCAGCAGGTGCAAGGCAGGCCCCGCTCTGCTGGCTGACCTTGAGAAAGTCAGGGATGCCATGTCCCACGTGCACACCCCCAAGCCAGGATAGCGATCTTTCCTCCCTCCTGAACTTCCGTGTAAAGCTGAAACACGAGCTTACAAAACACAAGCAGGGCTTCCCATGAGTCCATCCCTCTGACCTAGGCACCCTGCAAGTAGAAGAGGATGGTGTTTGAAAGGAGGGAGGGGGACAGGTCTGGCCTTCATCACAGGTCTGGAAGGAACCAGGGCACCCCTAGCTTAATGACCAGTGTCAGCCAGTGTCAGTCCACAGGCCATCCACACATTTTCTACTCACACCCTGTAGCACCTCAGAGAGGTAATTCTTGCCATGTGGCCATTTCCCTGGAGTAAAGAAGCTGCTTAGAATTTCTTCTGCTCACAACTTTAGCGCATGCACATGTGTGTTTAGGATTAGAGGCCTCTTTCTGGCACCATGGGATCGATGAACAAGTCCTCATGATCCTGTGGAATTCCACCCTGAGCCCCAAAGCTTTGCCTTCGCTCACTGAAAAGCCCTAACCCACTAGCTAGCGATTCTCTGAAGCCTTCGGCCCCTCCCATCCTCACCTGGGTGCTGCTGGGATTGGGGGGAGTCTGAGGATTGACTCAAGGCTCCCAAGTTTTACCAAAGTAAAAAAAAAAAGTACTCAGCGCGTGCAAATCTTATTATTAAATACTCACACCAGCAGGAATCTTCTGGCCACCATCAGATGTTCCAAGGTAAATGCCAAGGCAGGAAATGGTCTGCCACTTTTTTCCACATCCAAGGATCAGTCACACACACACACACACACACACACACACACACACACACAGGGAAGGGCCGCTGAAAGAGGGCAAGGTGGCAGGGACTCTAAGTTTAGCTCCAAGGGCTTGCCTGCAACGCAGACGGAAACCGGCTGACTGTAAGGGGAAGCTGATACTCTCTGGCCCTGGGGGAGTCAGACAGGCTCAAAGTGAGAGCTGAGAGGCAGAAAGTGGGCCGAGGCAGGACAAGACCCCTCCTGGGGTGCAGGCCCTTGGGGCTTCGGGAGGCAGGGTTGGGCCAGCCAAGGCACCTGGGCCCAGAGACAGGAAAGATTTCAACTCCCTCTCCCTAGGCAACCTGCCTACTTCCTGCCCACCCCCAGGAGCTTTGTTGAGACACAAGCATGCCCCTGAGAGATGACTGGATGCTCAACAAAACCAGCTTTGCCAACAAGTCCAATCAGTGTGCCTGGCCCTTCTCTTGCAGGCCAGAGGATGGGTGCACTGGCACGGCCAACCCATGACTTAACGTGAGGATCCCCACACTCTCGGCAAGAGGGCAAAGTGGGAGAATCTGTGCCCTGATCCACCTTTCACATGGGTCTCAGCAGGGGACGGCCAGTCAGAAGGGCTTTGGGGTACCCTACAGGCCAGTATCTCCAGAAAAAGACCAATCACCAGGTCCAGATTCAAACCTGGAGCATCCCCCTACTTCTCCCCTTTCCTGCCCGCCCCACTTCTGCATGAACTCTTTACCTCCCCCTTTCCTTTCTTTTTCTTCCAGCAGGAGGTCTGAGAGCCCTCTCCTTAATTGCATTCTCATTAAACAAACCCTTAATAAATACATACAGAGAGAGAGGGTTGCACAACATAGCACCCTCACAAGTGATAATTAAACACAGATCACAGCAATTAAGCAAATCAAGGAACAAGGAAGGGGTGGGCAGGACAGATAGATTACCAGTTACAGGCTCAGGAAAGGACTGACATCCACAGAAACCTCAACTGCAACAATGAACTTTTCTCCACTTAAGAGAGGGATGTCTTGCGAGGTTATGGGGAATCTGTAGGATGGGTGTGAGACTGATATGAGGCCAGGAGGCTGGAAGGTAGGGAACTCCCAGGAGCCTACTGCTCCATCCCCAGTCTCTGTAGTTGTCTGGGGGCCCCCAAGCCTGGATCCCTGCATGCCTCACCCCTTCCCTCGGCTCAGCTGCACAATCCTGCTGACCAAACTTTAGGGAGGTAAGCTGGTCTGACAAAGCCCAAGAGACCTGGATTCCATCACACTTGACCATCAATTGGTCATGTGGGACGAGTCACCTTCCCTCTCTGGACCCTGGCTTCCTCATCCTAGGGGAGCTCTGTGATACGGTTCCCAAACTTCCTGCCAGCTCTGATGCTGCCAGGGAGCTTCTCCAGTTGGCCTCCGCATCACCCCTACTGGACTGAGAGCAAGCTTAGCATCTGTGTCCCAAGCTCAAAGCCATGCCCTCTGTGAGGGCTCAGCAGCGGCTGCCTGGGCAAGGTCCAAAGGGGGACCCTGTTGGTATTCCCTTGGTAAACCAGGGGGGCGGGAAGTGGTATAGACAGGACCAGTTCTGGGCCTGGAAGTCTCCTACCTAGAAATCACTCTGCTTTCTCCTGGGCTCCCAAAGGGTAGCTCAGGGAGTCATCCAAACCCGTTCCACTGGGCTTCTGCTCCTACCTAGTCTACTCAGCTGAATAGTCCCGGGAGGAGCTGGGGGCTTCCACCCGGAGAAAAGCACCATGACTCTGCCCACATTCCTCCCCCAGTGTATAATGTGGTTTCCCCAGAGGACTGGTTCTATGATTATTCTAATGGCTGGCCTCCCACCACCCAGCTGGGCAGTAGGCGGAAGGGAAACCAGAGGTGTTGATAAGTGGGCTGGATTAATGGCTGTATGAGTTTGAATTCCCCAGTGACCCCTTACCCCAGCCACAGTCACAGTGGGAACCTGAGCTGA